>NC_056001.1:112328910-112999267 GCF_018446385.1 Zingiber officinale | reverse complement strand
ACGTGTCTGGTGAACGTCTCTTTTTGTTTTGGTGTTAAATGCTTCAGGGGTCTATCTTCAATAATGAAGTCTGGGTTTTTAATATCCAGGTGACAAAGAATTTTATTTTTTGACCAATGCTGAAGAGGATTTTCGCCAATAAAACCTTGCTCCCTTAGTTCCTTTAATAAGGGGCCAAATTGTTCTGAAAATTACTGGGAAGACTTTCCAATTGAATATGATACTATTTCTTTGATCTGTATATATTCGTCTTCCTCCAGATCAAGCTCCTCGATGGCTGCTACTTGTTTGCTGAGGGGAGAGTATTGATCACAGTTAGATTTTTATAGAAAGTAACAACATTACCTTCTATTCTTACCCCTCCATGCATGGCTCTTATAAAGTTACAACCGATGATCATTTGTATCTTATCCCCTAGCACCATTGGGAAGCTATACGTATAGGGAATATGAAAATTGTTGTTGCCAATAGTCATCCTTCCTGGCCTCATCTTTAATCTGGCTATTTGTTGGAAGTTTATTCCGCTGAAATGAACAACAAATGTATTTTCTTCCAGGGTCTCTGTAGGAATTGATCTCTGGTTAACACAGCCAGTGGTTGCACCAATATCTAGTATTGCCGTTAGCGGGAATTTTGGAGTACCGGGAATATTAATCTCTACTTGCAAGTTGTATAACATGTTCTTGACAAGGCAAGGGTCTTGTTCTTCTTGTGCCGTAGTTACCCTTTCTGTTCTTTCAGAATATAGCATATGAGCGGATTCCAACCGTTTCTTCTTCTTCTGAATTTATTTCTTTATTAAGTGCGGCAAAATCTCTTTCCAACTCTTTTTCTAGTAAGAGTTGCTCATAAAGATTTTTATAATAAGAGACTTCCTTTTGAAGTCTTTCTATTTCTGTATCACACTAAGAGATATATTTTTGCTGTCCTGCAAAAGTTTATTAGGAAAAAAAGGTGCAGGAGTTGTAGGTGAAACTGGTACCTCTTTACTGAAGTAATAGGGTCCTCATAGATTACAAGAGGTGATAAGACACTTAGGGCAATGTATCCAGACCCTTTTTATTGTTTCCTGCTTGCATCCAGTGCATTTTGTTGGTTGGGGAGGAAAGGTATCACCATTGGACTGCCATTCATGCTGGCATTGATATTGCTCGTCTGTTACCTTCACTTGGGGGCGGTACCCTCTATCGACTTGTCCTAACATAAAAATACTATCAGTTAAGGTGAGGGTTTGTATGAACCTTTGAAGATCTTTAGTATCTTCTTCTCCCTCTAAGATGCTGAAGATTACATCACTCTGAGCCTCGCCTTCCTGGACTGATAGTATGTCACAGTCCTCTGGGATGTCAAGCTGTTCAAACATCGCTACTCTTTTGGAACTTTGCTTGTCGTTAGGGCATTCTCTGGCAAAATGTCCTTCCTGGCCACAGAGATAACATTTGCACTTCTTGTTTTTGATTAAGTGCTTTCTTTTCTCTATTCTGGCGTGGGTATCATGAGGTTTACCCTTGTATGTCTTGCGCTTTCGAATACCGTACTTCTTTTGTCCTTGCCCTTTGCGATATCCGGGTATAGGAATCTGGCTGCAAAAAGATAAATCTTTAAGAGTCCTTTTGAAAGCAGCATCCTTGCATTCTTGTTCAAGGAATTTGTAGACAAATAGAATTCTTGGGATAACGCTGACAATTCATCCTGAATATTTTTCATCAAAAGCGGCCTTAATTATGTTGCCTAAATCCCCAGGCATTTGAACGAGAATTTCTCAGATAATTCAGGTCTGGTATATAGTCTGCCTGTCTTGGATGCAAGTCTTATATAATAATTCATGTATTGTACGATATTTTTAACGTTATCACATCATCGCTTTTCCAGGCTATAATAAGCTTCATCTTGTATAATTGTAGATCCTTGAGTGGGGGGTTTTAGAAGAAAAGATACGTCGCATTTGGGAAATAATATTTTGAGTGCCCCTTCTACCTTCTGTTGCTGATATGAAGGCCTCATATTCAGTGGGGTATGTCATCCTCCATACATATATTTGGGTGATTCCTCAACATAGAAAAGATACAAGTGTTGTTATTCTCCATCAAGAAAATTCTATATCAACAGACATTACTTTCAGTGATGAAGCACCTTCTCTTCATGGGAGTATTCCATATTAGGACATAGGATAAGGATTTCTTGATCGACCTGTTAATACTTTCAATATTTAGGTTAGTATCTAAGTTGATGTAAAATTTTATGTTTAAACCTATGCGTAAAAATGTCAACTCTATCATTAAAACTGTGAGACTTGACAAGCATACTCAAGGAAGATGATGATTCACTGAACTAATGTAAGCCCAAGAATGTAACTAAAATCGTAAGAATGAGTTTGATGTCAAAAATACATTTTAACATTAAGAATAGAGAGAAAAATCGGCAAATTATCGAACCGCATAGGTAAACTTGTCTATTATCCAAATCACGCACATGACTTTGGAAATTACCTATTCTTGTATCTAATACCCGTTTTACCCTCCACATCACGTGCTCGTCCGAAGCAAGGGAAAAAAACTTCATCATGAGCCATCCTGAATCGAGCTACTTTTTCATTTTCTAGTCAAAAAACTCTCGATGACACCGAAGTCATGCTTTATCGGCAAAATTACATAACCCCTAACTCTCTCTCCTATCCTGACATTTATGTCATGTCCTCTTTTCACCATCCGAAGCTCCTACATCATTGGCCCTTTTGCAATTTTGCTTCTTCACCTCCACGACATCTTTGTTGTCTAGCAGTTTCGAAGTCCGGTTCGTATCCTTAATCAACTTCTCTGTTCCTGGAAGCTTCAACGTCTGACTCCTGCTTCACCAACTTCACTACATTAGTGCCTCGTCATTCACAATAGCTCGTCCTTGTTCCGTAGCGTGACCTCTGGATCTAGCTACAAGTTTTGCTTTTCGATTAGTAAACCAGCTACAAAATCACTCATCTAGGACAATGTCGAAGTATCATCATCATCTCTAGGTAATAATTTTTAGATTATAGGATTTTTTTCAACAATTTATGTGTTAGGAAATTTATAGTAATAATTTTTCATTTATTTTAATATCCCTAATTATAATTGAATTTAACTTAGTTTAACTTAATTTTGCTAGTTTTTAGGAAAGTTATGTTATTGAATTTCTTAAGCACTGTCATTTAACTATTTATTTTTTTATAAAAACACATTAATTCAGTACAATCATTAACTAGGAGTATTGTTTACCATTGGTTGGATTTGCATAATCATCTAACATATGCATATTCAGTTGTCATATATGATTTATATTTAACTTTGTTAATATACTATCTAGATGAATTGCCTAAAGCATACTTAATCTAAATAGCGTATTTTATTTTTTATTATGTCATACTTTTTACCTACAATGTGATAATGATCTCTTAATCTAAATATGCTATATTATCTCTAACCTATCCCTTATAGAAGAAAAGTTATATTGGATGAGCAAGTTACGACATTTTATCCCGGGAGAGTTCTTGCCCGACAAACGGACAACATCTCCCCCTTTATGACGATATACGAAACCTGGATACATAACCACACGACTCTACAAGTATAATATCCTACGGCCCACACGGCTAGAACAAAACACAATCACGCTTATGTATATGTAACCCACACGGCTGGAAATAATCACAACCACGCAGTTGTATATGCAGTCCACACGGCTGGAACAGAAATACAGCGGAAGACAATAAGATAAACAACGTAAAACGCAAAATGACTGGGTGCGAGCAGACTCAGTTTACACAATGACCACCAAAATAATTACAAAAGGAGCCATAAGACTAAACAACAAATCCAAGTCGAATTATTACAATGCCAAGTTCATAAATCCAAAATGCAAGTAAAGGAGAACCCAAAACTAGAAACTGTCCCCGGATGTGACGTGGGGGACTAACAGTCACGGCACACTAAGCGACTCACCATCATCTACATGTACTTGAGGAACATAAATGTACAAATAGGGGTGGTGAGTCTGGGTGACTCAATGGGTAATAAACAAGATAGTGCATGGTTAATATAAAACATAGAGATCAAAGCATACCGTCTCAATAAACAAATAAAAACATGATCATATATGACATAATGAATGGGTATACCCAATTTGGATCTAACACATACAGTATAGTGATCAATAAACTCACTAGGGATCAATAACAAATTTTCTTGTAACACTTGAGCAATATAAACGACAGTATATATATGTATGATAAAGAAACATATATGAAGCATGACATCTATATGCAATAATCATATCTCAAGCAAATGCAACAACCACAAGCAAATGCAGATAGTATTTCTGAAAGATGCATCACCCATCATATGCATATGAACATGTATGTGCCACTCCTACACTTTACCCACGGCCGCCACTACATCAGAGTGACCGAACGGGCAGGACTGTGACGACCGCTTGCACCTCCAGCTACCGCTACATCAATGTGGTCGAGATGGGCAAGATGTATAGTAGCTATCTAGCTACATAAAAACGAGGGGTCATTGCATGCACGACTCCAACTACCATTACTAAAAATGACCAAGCGGGTACCACAGGACAAGTTGAACCCAACTCCAGCTACCACTCACCCTAAGTGGCTGATGAGCAGCAAATATGACTAACAACTCTCTCAACTACAAGGGAGACTTTGGTTGTCAGCATGCAGTGTAATGATGGACATGATGTAAATAATCATGATACAGATACAATTATCATCAATGCAGCAACACAATCAATATAATTACCTCTGGTACATGATCCATCTAACACCTACATCTATAGGTATGAGTAAATCCAACATAAGTACCTCCGGTACATGATCTAACTAACACCTAAATCTATAGTTATACGTAAATCTAATAGGTGTCTTCTAAACAACAAATACAGTAAGTAGCAACACCTATAGTACACACCAGATACGTATATATACTACAACATAGTTATAATCATCATGATATGCCCAATAATCACACCAAACACGTGTGCTCATCCAACATAGGTATAATCCACATGATTCCTCCGATAGTACACACTAGACATAACATGCAAATGGACAATCAACATGGTAACTCCTATAGTACATACCAAACATGTGTACACTCACCATCATATGCATAATCAGCATGCTAACTTAGTCAACATGGTATCAATATCTTAGCGTACATACTCTACATGTGTATACTCTACATAGTATAGATATCTAATGCTAAGACTGTAGAAGAAATAACTAGATCATCTCTAAGATTAAGCATGCAAGTATCAAGCATGAATAAATACGAGTAGATTTAAGGGAAATAACCTAATCCATCAATTAAAAATCATGCACTAAATTCAATGAACTATAGAGGCCAAGGAAGAAGTACCCCGCCTTTATTTGTAGATCGTTCCAATCATCTTTAAGTCCAAGAGATTGAATCTAGTTCGAATCCTACCAATACAGGATACAAGGCAAAACTAAGGATATATAATCAATGTATCAACCTGTTAATTAATTAATCAATTTATTAATTAATTAATTGACTTCTTAATTAATCCTTAATCATAGATTCATATAACACTTCAATCCTCATTAATGATTACTTTCAATTCAACCAATACATTGATTAAATTAGAGTTAACCCTTCATTAACCCCAGTTAATCCATCCTCTCTATTAGATTAGGTTTAACCCTCAATTAACCTTAATCATACCATAACCTAATTAGATTAGGTTTATATAGGAATCATCAATTAACCAATCATTTAATCCATGAACTAAATCAACTTCTTAATCATCATGAATCAATTAATTCATTACCAATTGATTAACTCATCCACTATTCCCCATTAATTGAACAACTAAACACCATCAACAGTTAATCAAATCCAATGCAGAAATAAAATCTAACTCTAAAACTCATCCAAATTTGGATGCTCCTCAGTTGACCCACGGTCGAAGAACTTGCTGCTAAAAATCGTGGTCGAAGCTAGGTAGATCTGTTGATCTCCAAATTAAACACCCTAAATCACAATCAACACATTCACATCTGAGCAATAGATCCAATTCTTAATTCACAGCCTTTAAACTAGACAACTTACCCTTAATCAATCCTCGCTTGCAAGTATCTGGCCGGAGGAGGCTCTGGCCGGAAGCTTCTCGTCAGACTAAGAGATGAGGTCCAACATTGGTCCTAGAGGTAGAAGGGTGGCCGGAGGGGAGAATCTGGTGTAAGACCCTTGGCGGCCGGTTAGAGGGGGGGGGGGGGGGGGGGGGGAATAGTCTGCATAAAAATAAGCAAACCTCTCTCGAACTTTTACGGCTTAATAAGAATCAATACTTGCATAAATAATAAAATATTAATTAAAGAAAAGGAAGGGGCACAATAGATTTACTTGGTTACAACTAGGGAGATTATTAATCCAAGGAAGTTGAAGCTGTCAAATTCTCCTTTAGGCAGAGAAGCCTCTTACAATGTTGATAGCTCACAATAACAAAGCTGGAATCAAGTAGAATCAATTACAAGTGTTCTCTTCAACCATTTGGACCAGGGTTGTATTTATATGCCTGGTCGGGACGTCTGAAGGGTTCTAGGCGCTTGGGAGGGGATAAATTTTTATCCCTGTCGCAATGGAACTCTCCACATCGCGTTTCGGATAATTTTCTGCTCCAGGCGCCTGGAGTCCCGGCGCTCGAACCAGCTCCCCCGGATAGGTCCAGGCGTCGCGAACCAAATCGGGGCGCCCCGGACTAGCTCCGGGCGCCCCGGACCAGCTCCGGGAGCTCCGGGCGCCCCGGATCGAAAAAATTAGCTTTTGTTGATTTTTTCGGTCGCGGTCTTCCGCTCCGTTTCCACTCGCCTTGGTCCGGGTCTTTGCTCGCTTGAGTCCAGGTCTTCCTATCCGGCTTAGCTCACTTGAATGATCTCGGCCATTCGGAATAGGGCTCCCCCGAACCCAACTTCCGGCCTTCTCGTCCCTCGGAATCGCCACGTGCTTCCTTCTCGTCTGCTAGCATACTCTTCCTTAGCGCCTCGTCCCTCGGATGTACCAAGCCCGTCAGCTCTCTCCCGTGCCGTCCTCGCTAGCTGCGTCTTTTGCTCGTTTCCTCGAGCAATCTTCCATTTCGGCTTCTCGTCCCTCAGAAACACCAAGGCTCCCTTTTCATCCATCCACGTACTCTTCCACAGCATCTCGTCCCTCGGACGCACCGAACCGGTCGACTCTCTCCTGTGTTGTCCTTCTCGCTCGCTGCGTCTTTTGCTTGACTTCCTGTGCTCCTAAATTCCTGCACACTTAGGCACAGGGGTTAAAAACCAACAGGACCTAACCTGACTTAATTGATCACATCAAAACTATCTTGGGGTACTAACATCTAGTGGCTGTAGCTAGCCACCAATGGCCAAATCCTAGCAGAGTCAACTTCTCAACAAGGAAGGAAATCTGGAGTGAGACCACAGTCATCGACATTGGTCGGCTCGAGTGGAGGGATCCGAGGGTCGGAGCCGTGGCGTGCAGATGCGACGACGGCTAGGGCACGTCTTTTGTGATCATGAACAACTTCCCCAATTGACTAACCTACTGTAGCAATCGATTCGGGACTCTTTTGTGAGCATGTATAGTTTCTCCAATCGATCGATACACAATAACAATCGATTGACACATTCTTTCAACATCTGTCAAATTAAGTCGGTCGTGGACAAAATTAGCTGAAACAATCTCGAATTGACATGGAATCAGGTCTTATATGTTCGGGAAGGTCTCTTGAATTTATTCACGTCCTCAAACATTATTGCGATATAATGTAATGAGAGTAGCAATTTTTTTGAATACGATTAGGGCACGAGAAATGATGTTTGAAGCTCAATATAAATGATACGACGGTGATAATTACTGAAAAACACCATCTGTGAGATCCTTGAGCTTCCCTCTTTTGTTTTGATTTTTGAATTGATAAGGTCTATTAGTAAATTTTGGCCAAAATTGGTTGCTGGACCAAACTTCCTCAGATTGACATGAAACTAGATTCTTTGTGCTTGGCCAGGTCTCCTGAATGTATTCATACATTCAAACATGATTGTGATATACCGTATTGATAGCAGTGATTTTTTTAATACGATTCGAGCGTGAGAAATGATGTTTGAATCTATATTACGATGATAATCATTAAAAACAGAATATTTGAGATCCTTGAGCTTCTATCTTTTTGAAGATATATAATTTTTGATTTTTTGAATTGCTAAAGTCCATGTTTTGACCAAAATCATTGACCAAATGATCTCGAATTGACAATGAATCAGATCCATTGTGCTCGGGTAGGTCTCCTGAATGTATCCATGCTCTTAAACATCATTGCGATACATCGTATTAAGAACAACAATTTTTTTATCATGATTCGGGCATGAGAAATGATGTTTGAATCTCAAAACACCATATTTGAGATCCTTAAGTTTCCATCTTTCTGAAGATATAAAATTTTTGATTTTTTGAATTACTTAGGTCCATGAGCCGATTTTGACTAAAATCGGTTGATGGACTAAATAACCTTTGATTGACATAGAACCGGATCCATTTTGCTCGAGTAGGTCTCCTGTATGTATTCATGCCCTCAAAATCATTGCGATACACCGTATTGAGAGAAATGATTTTTGAACACAATTTTGACACGAGAAATGATGTTTTAAGCTCAATATAAATAATACGACGATGATAATCACTAAAAACATCATATTTGAGATCCTTGAGCTTCTTCCATCTTTCTGAAGATATAAAATTTTTGAATGTTGAATATGGAACTCGATGCATTGTGCTCGGGCATGTCTTCTAAATATATCCATACCCTCAAACATTATTGTGATATACCACAACAGAACACAAACAACATAACACAAGAATTTAGAACAATACCATACATAATTAAACACAATTAATAACGATCCAATATAAGACCAATATAACACAACACAACAATTTAACTCAATCAAATAACAATCCAAGTCGAGAACATTTTAGAACAACACAACAATTAGAACAGCACAACAATTTAACACACTCCAATAACAATCCAATTCAAGAACAATTTAGAACAACACACCAATTTAACACAATCTAGTAACATTTCAAGTCAAGAAAAATTTAGAACAACATAACACAATAATTTAATACAATCCAATAACAATCCAAGTCAAGAACAATTTAAAACAATACAACACAACAATTTTAAATAATTCAATAACAATCTAATACAAGAACACAACAATTTTAAATAATCCAATACAATCCAATATAAGAACAACACAACACAACAATTTAGAATAATAACAATCAATAATAATAAGAATCTAGACTAGCAAATTTTTATACCAAATAAGTAGATGAAGTATCACTTTACAACAAACAAACATACTACATTTGATATACAAGATATACAAACATACTACAACACATCAACAACAAGATTGATGATTCATTTTACTATGAATTTATAAATTTGTCCCTAATGATTGATATTGTAACCTCCACTCAAAATTGAATGTCTTTTTGCGTGTATTTCATATTAATATTGTACAAAAGATGTCTAATATTGCATATCGAAGAAGTAAAATAGTAACAAAAATATAATGACAATGTCAATGAAATTCACTAATAATGTAATAATTTGCTTATGATAAGATTTGTTGCAGACAACCTACTCTACGATTCTTCTAAAGGTTGATAATACTGTAAAGTGTAATCCATCATGCATTTCCCAATCTAGAGACTTGTGAGCATTGTATAGACAACAAAAAAAATCATTAAAAGATATAATAAGTATCATGCTAGAATATAAATTTTAAAGAATTAATACTAATCGGTTCTATAAAATGTTCATCATATTTAGAGTTGTAGAATAACGAATTATAATGGTAGAATGTTTTTGCGTCAGTATCCATGATTATTAAATGATAATGTGCACGATCAATATCTATAGGTATAAAAATATACTTAACTTCGCGATTGATTTGTTTTGATAATTTGATATAAAGTTGTTTCCCATAAATGTTCTTATGATAACTACAAGATTTAATATATAACTATAAATTTATGTAATAATATCACAAACATAATAAGAAATTATTATAGGAAGTCAAATTTTTACCATGAATCTGGTTGAGCAATATATGAATTTATTATACAACCTACTGGACGAGGACGCTTCCTAATGAAATATATGTCAATTACTTCCCCATCTATAAATATATTGCCAAAGACACTTGAAGAAGACATTTATTGTCAATGCATAGTAGTCTTCCATCTCAATTTTTTAAAGATTTCTATCTAGTAGGACACATTTTCTTCTTGTTTTTTTTCTTTGAATCCTTCTTTTTTTAAATTAACCCAAAGCAATGTATTTAACAAAAGAAAAGGTCAAATTAAAGACAATGCAATTAATAACAAACATAAATATTATGGCATAAATGTAAACTTTAACAACCTTCAATCTCATAGTTTTAATTTCCTTCTCTCTCCCATTTATTTTATGGGTTTCTTTTTCATCATCAGTCTATAGTTTTATTCTCTTCTTGCATATCAAAATCATCCTCCCTAGACTTTATCTCCAAGTTACTCCTTTATTCTCCTTTATTTCTCTCCTAGTCCACTTCCTACCTGAGACCAATGCTAACCAATTAGGTGTATCTTTAAGAGTGACCGTTATAGCGACTTTTGTTACGTCTTTTCCTCATCGTTGAAACATAGTCAGGATGAGTATCTTATGCAGGGTGACTGGTTGGATTAGAAAAATCTTCCTTTTTAATATGACAACTAATTCTTGATTAACTTTAACTAAAGTTTCATTCTCGAAAGTAACCTTTTGGATTTGTTTTTGTGAACATCTAGTTTCTTCCTCTTAGTCTATATGAAATCGTGTAGCCGATATCTCACCCCGTTGTGGTGTAGACTCAAATTGAATAAGGAGGGGGTCTCAAGCAAATGAACTTCCTCGGGATAGGGAGAATATCAAAAATAATCTACAAAATCAATAACAATACATAATTAATCAAAAATCTTTAACTATATAGCATATATTTAATATTAGTTGAAATACACATAATAATTACTCGAGTAGGTGAGACTCCTGCTAACTTAACCTTTACTTTAGAATAAGTAGACCTCTCGGTGTTATAATGTTTTTTGCCAATTGAATATGGACATGCTCAAGAAACCAAAGCTTGTGTCATAATTCAATAATTAGATATTATTACGTATTTATGAAATAAATTAACTAACTAATAAAAAATAGTCCTAGTTGATGATTGTACTATATTAATGTGTTTTTACAAATAAAGTTTGATGAAATAGCTAAATGACTGTCCTTAAGAAATTCAATCGTATAATTTTTGTAAAACTAAGTTAATGAGGATATTAAAATAAATGATAAATTATTACTATAAAGTTTCCTAACATATATCTTTCCTAACACATAAATTGCTGGAAAAAAACCTATAATATAAAAATTATTACCTTTGGAGATGATGATGGATGCTTCGACATTGTCATAGATGAGTAATTTTGTTGCTGAATTACGAATCGAAAAGCAGAATTTGTAGCTGGATGGAAGCTTTGTACCAGAGGTCATGCAATGGGACAAAGATGAGCTAATGTGGTGAGACGAGAAGGAGCTAATGCGGTGAAGGTGGTGAAGCCAGAGTTGGACCTTGAAGCTTCTGGGAACAAAGAAGCGTGAAGGATACGAACCAGACTTTGAAACTACTGGAGAACAAAATGTCGGTGGAGGTGAAGAAGCCAAATTGCGGAGGGTCGGTGATGTAGGAGCTTCGAACGGTGAAGCGCTGAAGAGAGCGTGACGGAAACGTCGAGACCAGAGAGAGTTAGGGTTTTGTGATTTTGTCGATGAAGCAGGACTTTAGTGTTGTCAGGAGTTTTTTTTATAGGAAAATGAAAAAGTAGTTCAGTTCGGGATGGCTCAGGGTGTAGTTGTTTTTTTCCCTTGCTTCGGATGAGCACGTGACATGGACGAGGATAAAATGGGCATTAGATACATAAATAGGTAATTTTCAAAGTCACGTACGTGATTTGGGTAATAGACAAGTTTACCTACGCGATTTGGTAATTTGTCGAGAAAAAAATCTACATGTAGGTCCCACCAAGATATAGAAATAATTTGGAAGTTCATATATAGTATGAAAGTTTGATATGAACAAAAGAAATTATCACGAACGTGATTTGATAGAGTTATGATTACCATGGTATATAAATAAGGCCAAGGGGATCCCGTGCTTATTATAGTCTTCTTCAAGAGGAGGAGCCACAATACTCTCAGTATGTGTTGAGGATAAATGATGTGGCTCACTTTAAGCTAGACATTTTTATCTGCCAAGAAAATTATGTTACAAATTTCCTTAATGAGGCAAGACAACATGCAAGCTAGCAAGTAAACCTAAATAAACAGAATGGCAGATAAGGACACTATAGTAGGTTAAGAAATGTATCAATGGTTGGTAGGAAAAACTATTTATCTATCTCATACACAACCAAACATAGTATAAGAGAAGTTCATATTCAAGCAACTTACTGAGTATTACAATATCCCAAAGGAGCACCACGAAAGGGAGTATTCTATTTAAAAAGGAACACCAGGAAAGGTATTGCCTTTCTCTTACAGAATGTGTGATTGTGTTTTTACTCAAATTTCTGTTTGTTCACTTTCTTCTTTACCAATCTAGATTGAGTTTGCGATCTCTATGTTAGTGCTTTACAATTTTTATTTAATTTTGTTGGATTTTCCCCTTGTGGCTTCTCGTTGTGTATGCTTTTTACTCAATTTGGCTGGTTTTTTCTCTTCTTGCTTCTTGTTGTGGGTATGTGTTTGCTCAGGCTTCCTCTTGCATTGATTGGATAGGGATGTCCAGTTAAGTTTTCAAAGTCCTTTACTTGTTATATAGCAACCAGATATCAACTTAAAGATAACCTCCATCCGTTTCACTTCCTTTTAATTTGTTGAAATAAATTGAAATTTTGAACTGTTCTTTACTCTTACTCTGTGTGACCATTTGACAATGTATACCACAGAAAATTAAATCGCCGAATGTTGAGGACATGGATGTAGTCGTTGAGCCAGGGGTTGGATGGATTGAACTGAATGAATATTTAAAACCATTTGGCCTTTTCTTCCCACTTGATCCAGGTTATTTGATTGTTGTTTTCCTACTCATTTCTTAACCGAGAGCATTTATGTTATACCCTACCTTTTTCTCCTGTGAAATGTTTGATTAGTATGATTCTAACAGTATGAAATTCACCTGATTATAGGTGAAAGAACTTAGGGTTACATCTCCTCTCTTCTTGTCTGTCTCCTTTGAATTTTTATTTTGATTCTGCTTTCTGCTTTATGTCTAATATGAATAGAATTACACATGTGACTCAGAAACCTTATTTCGTGAGATAGATGGTAGATCAATGTCAAGCAGTTGTGTAGACACCTCACCTTGCCCTTCCCTCTTTTTTGGGCACTTTAAGCTAGCAAGGATTCCCAGAAGACATTTCAGTTCAGAAACTGAGTTTGGCCCCAAGGGAATCTGAAAGGAAGAATGCTTCAGATGAGCTGAGAAGTGAACTGAGTTCAATTCTGACAAGCTAGATTCAGGATGCACTTTCAAACTTCTTTGCCATATGATATGTTCATGTTTTAACCTCATTAATGCTTTTAGGCATTCTGTCAATGAGTTAAAAATTGGATCATTAAAAAGTTTCACATTGACTTGTTTGTCACAACATACTTTACTACGTTGAGTGCAATCATATCATGTTTAACTTAATTCTACCACTGAAAAGCAGATTTTCTTTTGATGTAGAGGACTAGTAGGGGATGCACATCTATCTTTGTTGATGGAGTTGTATGTACTTACTTTCATAAGTTGTAGAAAAATGAAGGAATAGTACAGGAGTAATTCATCAGTAGATTGAGAAAGAGTTCAGCAAGATTATAGAAAGTGATAAACTTTACCAGTAGTTTTTAATTCATGGTTTAAAAACTCGTACCATACCAAGCAACACGAGCGGATTTCATTGTTTTGCCCGCCGATCGGCATGACACCGACACTAGCACGACCCTGTGAGGCTTCGCACAAAACCCTACTGCTTTGCGGAGGTCCCGTAGTCTCGTGGCCTTGCGGAGGCCTCGCGTGAGGTGATAAACATGCATGTCGTACTATGATTTCAAACTTAAATACTGAACCCCCTATTCTAGTGTAGTATAGGGCAACTCGGATCATTTTGACAATGTAACGGTGAATGATAATCTCTAGATTAAGTTCTAATGTAAATGAGGGTTTTGGTTTCAAGATTCTAACGCTAAAGACAACAAACGGAAAAAAAAATGCAAGTAATAGAAATGAAAATTCAATAAGTAATGCATCCTAATCTAATCTAATCTAATCTACTTGCATCTTGCAATCTAAACAAGTAACAAACATCACTAACATTCAAACGAAACAAGCATTGCAAAAATCAAAGAAAACAATGTAAGAGGATTTAAATCAAACACGTTGCGAGTAAAAGAACTAAATGAAAACTAAGCCCTAAAAGTGGAGCCTCCTCTGATCGGGATGGATGATGTAGGCCAATGCTTGTGGATGAGAAGAGACCAGGAATCCCCATGTTGTCTTCTCCTCTACAAGGGGTGTCTTCGGGTTGTCGGAGATGGCTAATACTATCAAACTCAGAAATCTCAAGAGCTCGCGATGGAGTTGTGCACGGAGTTAGGAATCCCAAAGCTCCAAAGAAGATGGCTCGCTGACCGTGGTTGTGATGGTCAGAGGAATCCCTTCGGCCACAGATGGGCTGTGGAAGTGAAGGAGGTGGGAGATCTCCACACTTTCTTTTCCCCTACAAGTGGTGTGTGCCCTCGGTGAGAACCTTCCCCATCGGGGTGAGATAGCTCGGATGAGATGACTTGCCAGTGATGTTGATGAAGGAGATGGAGTGTAGGTGGTGGAGTTGGTAGCGTCTCTCCTAATCGGGCTGAGGGCTTCATGGATGGAGGATAGAATGGAGGAGGAAGATGGCTTCAAGAAAACAATTCTACCCGGGCCAAAGCTTTTTGCTCCAAGCAATCCAACAACATGTATGTTTTCTTCTATGAATCATTATATATCATTTTTTTTTATTTTTAGATTAGCATTATCCGTTTTTTCCACTCACTATGCATTAAGATGATCTCCCTTTATTATTTATTTATTTTATGTTCTCAAAGTTGTATTTGACTGGTGCAATTAGTCTTACCACATTAAATTAAAAATCTATATGTTCATTTAGTTCACTTGTTTCTAAAATCTTAAATCCTAAAATGTCTTAGGTAGTGTATAAAAAGTCTTAACAAAATTCCTTTATAATCATCATTGGATTAACGATTTAATGAGAAAATTTATTAATAAGGAGATTCTACGACTAGGAGCAACTAAGTTTGCAACTCACTTTCTCCTATTAAAATTGTTGCTTCAGAAAAAAACCAGATTGAACATGTTTACTTCTAAAGTTTGAGAAGCCTCTCAATACTCTAATATTATTGAAGGTAGGGAGGTACAAAAGAAAATTATTATATTTGCTAGATTTTGGAACTATATTGCAAATATTTGTATAATAGTAGAACCCTTATGTCGTTCTACGTAAAATCGATATGGACAAGGAGCCACAAATAGGGAATGTTTACCATCTAATTCATAAAGCAACTATCAACATTATATTGATATAATTGCTACAAGATGGGACAACCAAATGGAAAACATATTCATTGATAAATTTTTTAAATATTGTTATTAATAATTATATATGTTTATTTATTTTAGATTATTATCTTAATTCGACATATCAATACCATTATAATCTTGCCACAAATGAAGATCTATTAGTAGCCCTTAGAAATATAATATTAAGATTATAAAAAAAATAGAGAATTAGCTACCGAGGCAATAATGAAAGTCGATTATTTTGAGATGCATATGGTTCTTTTAGCGATTCTTTTGCATGTCATGCAGACAAAAAATAGATGCAAGTAAATATATAAAAAATTGTTTCTAATTATTATCAATAAATATAAATGCTATTTAAATTTTATTCTTATTTATCTTAAGTGGTGGTTACAATATGATCATCAACGCCAAATTTGAAAAAGATTATAGTACAAATTCTCTCATAGACAACATCTTCAAGTGGTTGCTAAAGAAACTGACCAACTTTTTTCCTTTTTCATACAAAAATACGACATCGTCTTTCTTATTGTCATTTGGATAAGATGGTCTACGTTCATTATAATATGCGTCTTTAACTAAGAGCCATATTAGAAGAACAAAAACATGAAAAACAAGAGTCTAGTGATGTAGACCCATTTGATATTTGGTTTGTCCAAACTGATGATGATCCAATGATGAATTTGTTGAGCGTCGTTGAGGCTGAGAATCCCTTGATCAAACTAGAGATCCACCACGACCATCTCAATTTCTTCCTCAATAGATTGAAAAAATACAAGCTAGAGGAGATGCCAGTGAAGAACATAATAATGAAGCTTTGGACCAAGAACTTTGATTTTCCGAATCGGACATTCTTAAACATCCCAATCCCAAACTCAACCAAGTCTAGATAAAGGCAAAGTAAAACTCTTGCGATTTTTACCATAGAGAAAAGAAAAGTCAAAACCTTATGCTTTTAAGGAAAGGGATCAATTGAGAATTAGTGAAAATTTATTTGATACAATTGATGAGCAAGAACATGAAGATAGAGATCCATTTGATATTTGGTTTGTCCAAACTGATGATGATCCAATGATGAATTTGTTGAGCGTCGTTGAGGCTGAGAATCCCTTGATCAAACTAGAGATCCACCATGACCATCTCAATTTCTTACTCAATAGATTGAAAACATACAAGCTAGAGGAGATGTGAAGAACATAATAATGAAGCTTTGGACCAAGAATTTTGATTTTCCGGATCGGACGTTCTCAAACATCCCAATCCCAAACTCAACCAAAGTCTAGATAAAGGCAAAGTAAAACTCCTGCAATTTTTACTAAAGAGAAAAGAAAAATCGAAACCTTATGCTTTTAAGGAAAGGGATCAATTGATGGGCAAGAACATGAAGATAGTGATGAAACATTGTCACCCAATGTAGTTCGACGAGAAGTTCGAAATGATGATAGTGATATTGATAGTAGTGCAAGTACTCATAGAAGTGGTGATGTATTTGGTGGTTGTAGCACTTATGTTCCCCTATTCTAGCATCGGAGCTTTGGACACGTGAGAAAGAATACACATACAACCCAAGTTGATGATCATGGAGCTAAAATCATTAAGACTCAGTGTCAACGTCGATCTAAGGGTAAAAAACAAAAGGAAGCTCATAATTATCAAGATATGCGGGAGAGTTTAGCTGAGATTGATTCTGATTGAAATTCATCATACTCTCAACCTTCTTATTATAATTTTGATGCATCATATGGTGATCCATCATATCAAAGATCAGAGACGTATGTTTACCCTTATCTTGTGACTATACCAATTCTAATTCTATTGGTGCTCGTTTAAATCCAACTTTCAATTGCCAATTGAGATATGTTGATTGACATGTGAAATTAATATCAATATTGCATATTACAGGATGATTATTTAATCTAGGCGTGGAAAAACTATGGAGTTGATCTAACCAGAATATTGTAAAAACCAATACTTCCACCTGATTGACATTATTCCTTTTGGTATTAGTAAGATAACATATTATGATGTATCAATTTTAATTTAAATTATTGATATATTAATTTTCTTTAAAGAGAAGGGGAGCCTTGACGTAACGGTAAAGTTGTTGCTTTGTGACCAAAAGGGCACGGGTTTGAATCCTGGAAGCAGCCTCTTGCAAAAAGCAGGCCAAGGCTGCATACGATGGATCCTTCCTCGGGACCCCGCATAGCGGGAGTTTCGTGCACCAGGCTGCCCATTAATTTTCTTTAAAGAAAAATATATTTTTTTAATTTTTGCCTAACATTTATATTTAAAAATAAAAAAACAACGGAAATTGTATCGGCACGATACCGAAACTGTATCATTCCGGTCCTAGACCGAAACTCCGATACAACTCAAAACTTTAAACCATAGATTGAATTGGGTTGTGCAAGTTCAAAGATGAGGTTAATGATGTAGTCATGGACAATTTGTTTGGCGACAACCAATTGAATTCAATGATATTATAAGGACCATACAGTTGATAATTCCATTGAAAGAATTCATTGAGTTTGTGGTGGACATTAGAGGTAATGTTGGGATGATGTATCTAATCGAGATGGATTGTTGATTGTTGATTGTGGGATGATTTCTTTGAGGCTGGTTGTCTTGTTCTTTTAAATGGTTGATTATCATGAAGTTGAGTTTTGAGGACATTTAAATGACATTGCAATGTACAGTTAATAATGATGATGCCTGAGTTGATTAATATGTTGACATTATGTTACTTGAGAGTATATTATACAATTGGAAATAGATCGATGATTTAGGTTAACTTTCTTAATTAAGAAGTTTGAATGATGTGGTTGTTTTGAGATTTGAGGTAACTGGTGTGTGTTTGATATTAGTGGAGAAGAGTGACCACAAAAGCAATTGAATTGATTTGAAAAATGTGTGGCTGCGCCTTTTATATAAGTTCCCAACATTGTAACTAATAAACCACATAGCGCAATTTATTTTAACCACGGAGGAAGTGTTAAACAATTGAAGAAAAGTTGAAAGAAGCCCCATGAAGACCTCAGTCAGCTGAGAGGTGCTTGTTACCCAATTGGATGAATTAGTTATGAAAAACTGCTGCAATTTCATGAGGTCCTTAGATAATGGAAAGAAAATCTCAAATGAAGGAACCCCTTTTTCTTACTGAATCCATTTTGTTACTTTGTGATAGGTGGTTTTCTATTTTTTGGCAACTGATTTAGTGCTAGCATGTTGTCTCTAATACTCATGTTCCTTAGCAATTAAGGTTATCTTTTTTTCTTTTCCCTTATCAGACTACCCTATATGAGGAATGAACTCCCTATTATGGTGTTGCAACCTAGATTTACTGTGTGCCACATTATACATGCTTTTCACAGTTAGGCTTGAACACCATTTGACATGTAGGACCTGGGGCTACTATAGGAGGCATGTGTGCCACACGTTGTTCTGGTTCTTTAGCCGTAAGGTATCTCTCTTAAACTTTTGATTAATGGGTATGTGATAGAAAAGTTCACTATGATGGATAACTTGTTTTTTGCAAAGATAATTGTTATTAATTGTGTTCACCAATTTTTGTTCAGGTACGGAACAATGCGTGACAATGTCATCAATCTTCAGGTATAGTTGTTTGTTTTGTAATTTGTTAATCAACTATTCACTGAAGCTTTTATGTTGCAGGTGGTTCTAGGAAATGGTGAGATTATTAAGACTGGTTCACGAGCTCGTAAAAGTGCTGCTGGGTAAGCTATCTTTCGCAAAAAAAGAAAGATACATAACTAAAAGTGTTCATTGTTTTTATTGTTTATCTCTGACAATGGACTTGATAACAGTATTTTATTTATTATTTATGCAATATTTTGTTATACACTTATACTAGTCCATTGCAGGACTGAATCCAAGACATTTTCCAGAAGACAACATTATAACACTTAAACTGAGACATCTAACTCTACGAACTCCCTTGATAATTGATGTGAAAGTTCAACCTTGGTAATTGTACAACCTTGATTGTTGAAGTGTTGTACAAGTAGGAACTTCCAACCAAGGATGTAGATGTTAGGTGTAACTTTGTACATTCTTCATTGTGAAAAAGTTTTACAGTAATGAATAGAAACACTGAATTCTGAAAGGAAGACAAAATGTTAGCTAGGTGTGCCCAACCTCTATAAATCCTTGAAGCCTCACCTATTTATTTTCTTGCTTTTTTTTTTCTTTGTGTCATAGCTTCTGCATTATCGCCTTGCTTGTTTATTTATGCAATTTGATCAAAATGTAAGGAATAGTCCAAGTTGTTCATACAATGATAATAATCAAGTCTTTATCTTATTAAGCAGGCCATCTATATAGATCCTCCTATGTCGTTGAGCTCTGCCCCTATTATATCCTCTAACGTATTTAAATAAATTTTATTCTATTTTATCGTTACTGACCAAGTTTTCTTTGATTTCCCACTTCCTCAATTAATATCCGGATTTGTCATTGTCTCACATTGCCTAACTGGGATATTTATTAGTCGCATAAGTATATGTTTATACTATTTTAAATGTGTTTCTCGGAGTTTCCCTTTAATAGGCGCAACTCCAACTTTCTCTCTAATGTTTTCATATCTTATCTTGACCATCCTTGTACGCCCGCATATCTACCTTAATATCGTCATCTCTGCGACTCTCATCTTCTACTCGCTTCATAGTCCAAGTTATTTATAGAAAAAAAAATCATACAACCTCCTCCAAGTTGTCTAAACACTTTGATTGATTCTAATATTAGAGGAACTATATCTGGAGTTCATTTGTTACCCACTCAAAATCTAGCAACTTCACTTAATTAACAAACCTCTTTAAATTTTCTTTCAGTTTTTTTACTTCATTTGCATTTTTTAATTCAAGCTATTCTATTGGCATGAATCATTCATGAATGAGAATTCAGGTAGTTAGATTTATGTAGAAGTTATGCAGTGAATTGTTAGTATCTTGGATATGATATATCCATCCCTCTGATGTGCCTTCCTCCAAGAGGAGTTGAGGGGGTGGGAAGCTGTTCAACTATTGGCGTCTATGCTGCAGTAACAAACTTACTGTATTCTTGTCTAAGATGCTTGCTTACGGAATTTATTGGTTTTGATTCATGTGTACTGTTATCAAGAAAATCTTGAAATCTCACCTAGAGACGGGAGAATCTATCATGTTCCCTTTCAGTCACTATGCTTTTGCCTCCTTTAAGGTAGATACTTTTTTCTGTAGTTTATATGATTTTTGTGCATGCTTGACATGTAACTAATGCAAATTAAACCAAATATGTGTGCTTTCCAACAAGCTTATGCTATTAACCTAATTTTTATGTCAGGTATGATCTGACTCGTTTGTTGATCGGAAGTGAGGGTACTTTAGGTGTAATAACAGAAATTACTCTGCGGCTTCAAAAACTTCCTCAGCATTCAGTGGTATTTTTCCTTTATCGATTTGATGAATTTTGTCCTTTTAATTGCCATCTGCCAACAGCAGTCTATCATGCTTCCATTGGTTTTTCTTTTCTTTTGAGAATTGTCTTGTTGGCATTATTAATGATATTAAATCTGTACTAATAGATTGAGAATAAGGCGTGTTTACCATGTATCTGTATGTATGCTAAGGTGTGTATTAGTCAGCCTTGATACTTGAGTATGTCTAAGAGCACTTAATCATGTGAGATTAAAGAGAGGATGTATCTGGTATTACTCATTCCTGTTGGTCATAACCTTTCTAGAGGTGATGAACCTACGTTAATACCACAGAAGCCAAGAGGAAGGCTAATCCAATCTGAAAATGTTAAAGAACTTAGTTAGGGTCCCCTTGGATTCTTAAGCACGCCTGAGACGATCCCAGTTAACCATGTGGACCTAAAGGAGGTTTCACATGTTACTATCTTCTCTAGATATACACACAACTATGGAAGACATCAATTACTTACAATGTCTATCTTACTCGGTGACCATGGCACAATTTGTTGAGTATGTCCCTTTGTTATTATCTTCCAGTTCCATTATTAAATTTAATATGCTAATTTCATGAATTCATCCATTCTTTTTCTGATAACATTTCTCCATTTTTCCTATACTCTATCTGGGTACTCATTTCTTGATCTAGTTTGGCATTTTTCTTTCCATCTTTTCCAATAAAATATATTTTCTACTGTAGGTTGCAATGTGTAATTTCAAAACAATCAGAGAAGCTGCTGATGTTGCCATAGCTACAATGCATTCTGGTATTCAGGTAATGCTATTTGTTCTAAATCATCTTTCCTTTATGAAAAAACTATGTATCTCCATATATCAGAATCAACAACTGATAGTGAATGACTTGTGCATCATATATTATCTTAATAGATTATTCTTTTATGTTTTTTTTTTTCTTGTGATCTACTTTGATGTTTGAAGGGGAGCCTTAGCGCAATGGTAAAGTTGTTACTTTGTGATCTAAAAGTCACGGGTTCGAATCCTAGAAACAGCTTCTTGCAAAAAGCAGGGTAAGGTTGTGTACAATGAATCCTTTCCCAGGACATGTATGGCGAGAGCTTCGTGCACCGGGCCAAGGTTTAAAATTTCGACCCGTACCGAGGTTTCGGTCTCAGACCGGAACGATACGGTTTTGGTATTGTATCGTATTGTGCCGATACAGTTTTGGTATTTTTTTATTTATCTATAGTAATTATAAGATAAATATGTTTATGGTGTATATAAAAATAAATTGTAAATTGATTTATTATAAGTTCTCAATTATTGAATAATTTAATATTGTTAGAAAAAATAATTAAAAATAGTTTTATTTAAATAGAATTGATATATCAATAATTTAAATTAAAATGGAACTATCTATAATAATAATAATAAGTATATAAATTAATACAAGATATTATTTTATATTAATAATAATTATATAAATTAATTATTTATTCATTTAATTAATTATTAATTAAATAATATATATTTTAAATAGCAAAAAAATATCAAGTAAAAAAATTTAAAAAAATATCAGAATATAAATATAATTTATTAGAATTCTTTTAAAAAAAATTAGAATTTTTAAAAAAAATTTAGAATTTTTAAATTTTTTTAAAAATTTAAAATAATAAAGAAAATATTAGAATATAAATAAGAATTATTATATTTTTTAAAATTTATAAATTAAATTTACAATATTATTTTTTTTCAGAATATTAATTAATAAAATTTATTAAATTTATTTTAATTTTAAATATTTTTTATATATTTTATTAGGATAATTTAATTAGGGTTTATAAAAGCCTCTTCGAAATAGCCCACGTCCTTCTTAGGAATTGTTTAATTTAATTAATTAAATGAAATAAATAAATATTAAAAAAAAGAAAAAAAAATCGCCGATCATCGCGGGCGATCCCGCGAGCGGTGTCCGGCGGCGCCGGAAGGGTCGCCGGAAGAGTCCGGCGTCTTCGGTAGGGTCGCCGGAAGCTTTCGGCTATGCCTTCGGCGCCGCCAAAGGCGTCGCGGGACGCCACCGGAGGCATCCCGCGTCTCCTCCGGTGCCGACGGATCCTCCGCCGTTGCCGAGACGGGGACGCCTCCCGTGCCAGTTTCGGCCGCCCGGCGGAACGGTAAAAACCGTCCGTGCCGGACGGCACGGAACGACATTTCATACACTGCACCGGGCTACCCTTTTTATCTACTCTGATGTTTGAGGAACTTCAATATACTTTCATTATATGTCATATTTCTTTGATGCTATTAGAGAACTAGAGTCTCTCATGGATCTACTGACTCATTTTGTGCACTAGGAGAATCATTAATATGTGGTGTAGAAACAAGAAAAAAAATTAAGTGCATGGAAACTGCCATAAATTGCTACTCTACAATACGCTCAAAAGTATATTAGATGAAAATATTAGTTTACAATTCTTTTGTGGTTGATCTGGGCGTTACTCTGTTAGCTGAAGTATATAACTTAGGAAATGATAATTGAGTTAGTTTGTAGCAAGGACTCAACTGGAGGGGGAACAGTGGAAGAAACTATCACACAAGAATATGTAGAAAAATATATTGGCAAATAGCATATTCATCATCACAATCAGGTGCTACAATAAGATAAAAGAACGTGTCTTTTTTATAAATGAAGATGCGAAATGGATAATGGACAATTGGACACCATTTGAATCCATACGCAATGGTTATGCTCTCTTGAAAATCCAAACTTTAAATGGAGGAATAGAATGCAATACTCTATCCCTAGATAACAAGTATTTGTGTGGGTGTTTTGAAATAGCTGTAACATTTATAATCTATCTTTTTGAATATCTAGATGAATTTTATAGGCTTTACCAAGCCACTCTACGAATCAAATCAGCTCACGTGCTTTTTGAGAAGAATCAAAAAATATTTGATTTGTAATTATCAATTTGACCCAAACTTGTACATGTTTGATAATTTTTCAAGTTGAATTCGAACTCATAATATTTTATTTGATTGTTTACGGGCCAAACTCAAACTGAGCTGTCTTTTCATTCTTTTTTTGTTTTGAATTGTCACACCCCGCACGAGTTAAGCTTATTGTGAAACTACCTTCACTTGCCACACATTAATTGTAGTAATGCCAGAGCAATATATATACAAAGCCAACTAAACTAACTAATGCATACCTCTGAATAAATTCCACCAATACTATGTATAAAACTTAGCCGATAACCTCAAGATCAAAAACTTTAGAAGTGAGCATAAAAATGCAAAGTAGGTATAAGAAAGAAGTGCATAATGTAAATTATCTCATAACAAAATTCAACGAATAACAAATAATCAATGTTATCTTGTTCCACCAATTTAATCTTATTAATACGACTTAATCATTCTTCAAATTTCCTCTTTTAAACTCCTACAAATATTTTCTTTTAAATTTTTTAGAGAATCAAACACACACACACGTGACAATCCATCCAGAAATGCATCATAATCATATATGAATATAGGGTGAACGACCCGCAATTCACTCAATACAAAATATATCGTAAATATATATAAAAGAAGAACGACCCTCAATCCACCCAATAATGATGTATCATATTCATGGAATGAACGACGTGCGATCCACCCAATATGAAATACACTATGCGTATGCACATATGCATACATATATAAGGTGAATGACCCACAATCCACTCGGTGAGAAAAATCTCATATAATAGTCGAAGCCTACACATGCACGAAAAACTCAAGGGTCTTTTTTTTAGCATGGAGTGAATGTCTCATTATAAGTAATAAATTTTGTTTTGTTAATTAAATACAATCCGCCACAACTCCTTGAGAATGCAGAACTAAAGTTTTACACTACAAGTAGTCATGCAACTCTTTCAGAGGGCAGACCGAAGCTCTATACTACAAGTAGTTCATGCAATGTTATACTTATTAAATTATAATTTGTTTATATCTCAATTTTTCAGTGTTGATAAAGTGAGTCATATTCCTTTAAAGCACTTTCCTAAGATTTCCATTTTCTGTCAAGCTTAGCATCTTTCTTTTTTTTAGTAACAGTGGTACATAAATGTAAAGAAGCAAGACGATCATAAAAGGGCAAGCAATTCAAAAGATTGGTAATAAAAAAATGATAATCTCAGTTAGCCTCATTGACAAAAAATTGATAATAAAAGAAAGAGTGTAGAGTGGTTTTTAAAATAAATTAAATCAAACCAAGAGATTTATTATGCAATATTGTCCTTCGAATGATCATAAAAGGGTAAGCAATTTAAAAGATTGGTAATAAAAAAAATTAAAAGATTGGTAATAAAAGAAACAGTGTAGAGTGGTTTTTAAAATAAATTAAATCATCCCAAGAGATTTATTATGCAATATTTTTCTTTGAAAAATTTTCCTTTGAAATAGCATATTCAATTGGCCTCATAATTATGATTTGTCAATTTTAATCATTGTGGCAAAAAAGGCGAATACGCTCGCCCCCAGCGCCCCCGCCAACCCGTCCCAAGGCCAACACGGAGGAGGTAAATCACGGGCGGCTACTAGCCTTTGGAATAGTGACTAGCAGATAAGGGAAGTATTTACCTCGGCTTTGTCGAGATTCGAACCCAGACCTCATTGTGACAACACCTCATGCGCTAGCCACTAGACCCATCCGAGGGGACATTTTGTCAATTTTAATCATGCACAAGGACAATGTCAAATAGAATTAAGCAGGAAAACCCACCTAAATCAATTAAGGGTCAAATCATACTCGCTTCTCTAAAAGCGTTGACGGTGATGATGGCAACATCAACAATGACGGTGATGATGTATGGCATGCGGCGACGTACGGCTTGAGGGAAGTTAAGGTTTCACAAGAAATTGAGAGGAGGCGGAAGATGACAATGGCGTTCGTAGGATTGGGAGAACAAAATTAGGGTTAGGGAATTTAAAAAGAGAGGACGGGAGGAAAAGAAATGGTTTTTTTTGCACTTTTGCAAACAGGTTCAAAATGTTTTGGAATTTATAACAAGGCCCTTTGAATGCTCAAACTAAGGTTTGAATAACTCTAAGACAAATTTAAGCCATTTTAAGCTATAGTTCGATTCTACTTGAATCAAAGTTCGAACAACTCAAACTAAACTCAAGCTCGAATTTCATTTCGAACTGAGCTCAAGCCAAAAGTGTTCATATTTTTGAACTTCAAATCGAATTTGAATATCTCACATATTTTTTGAACTCGAAATTGAATATCAATATTTTTATACTATTGACTCGATTTGGTTCATTTGCATCCCTAATTGAGTGTACACCTAAAGGCGTTAGGGTGCACTTGGACTTGTGAGACGAAGACCAACTGAGAGGAATTCCCTTAACATTTGAGGATTTAGTAGACAAACAATTAGATAATTTTAAAATTTCCAATCTAGAACAAGGTTCAAAATCTCAAGTCATGTCGAAGTTTCGATCTTTGATTAGAACGTCAATATTGTGTCAATGTTTCGATGCATGATGTTGGTAATAGATTGGAGTTGAAGAAGGAAGGAGATGAAATATAGGAAGGAGATGTCTATGCGAAGCATGGTTTTAAATTTTGTACCATCCGAAAGAAATGGTCAAAATATATCATTTCAATCAATTATTGAACTCAATACCACTCACACTAATAATGTCTCCCCTTCCATTGCTTCATCTCCTTCCTTCTTCATCCTCTAATTTTTCACCGATACCATGTATTGGAGCGTCGACACAATAGTGGACAATATCTTTCCAGTCAAAGACCGAAACTACAACACGATTTGAGATTTTGAACCTTAGTGCCAAGTGGTATTGAATTTCAGTAATTTACTGGAACAATATGTTTCAACCGTTTTTCCCGGCATGGTATCAGATTTCAAACCATGGTTTAGATTGAAATCAAATCTACCCCCATTCTGTTATGACTGCAAACACAATTTTCCTCAAGAATGAACCATCAATCACCTTTAGAATTGGAATTACCGTGGTGCTGATGCTAAAACTAATATGAATGTGGTTTTGGCTTTTTTTGGTCTATCTAATAACATTTCAGAACTTTGTGTATCCTTGTTTTTCTTTTTTTTTTCATCACCCCACTAGTGTCCAGCTTGAGCATGCTTCCATCATCATTACTCAAACATGTCTTGCTCGGGCAGACTTTCCCATCTTTTGAAGCATCCTAACTCTTTATACTTTGTAAAGTATGATTTTCTTTTGGTAACAAACATCCAAAACCCCGTAATTTAACAACAAAACTCTAAAGTCATGCTTATCAAATAGGTTCAACTAGAAATCCAGTACAAATCCAGACTAACAATCATAGAATTTAAATACGAATCCAAAAGATTAAGAAGTGCAACCGTCTAAATAAAAGGGTTTTAAAACATCTACTATTCAACTACAACTTTAATACAGAAAAGAAAACTCAACCTCCTAGCGAAGAATGACATTGACTGAATGGAAAGACCATTGGATGTGCGCTGCCAGGTACGAGCTTGCTTATCCATTAAGATCCTCTGTCCCCTCGTTACCAACACCACATATACTTAGTGAGTCTAAATACTCAGCAAGTTCAACATTTATAATAAGAAATAATTACACATGCACATGCTTTTCCATATATATAAATATCATTAGGGAAATACCTTGAACATTTTAAAATAAAAAGAAAATTTAGACCTTCTAACTACATAAGACATGAACCCTCAAACTTTAATGAAATATCATCAAACATTTAATTTCACATTAACCTTATACATCAAATAGGTAAATAAGTTTACTTCATTGAAAGTGGCTTCTTTACCTCAACTTCTATTTGTTTAGCCAAACTTTTATCGTAGTACTAGGTTTGATAGTGTTCACTGGTATCCTCTAAGTCGGATTCTATAACCCCTTTTTCGTATTATTTGGTAAGAATTCCTGTGTCCTCTAAGCAAGACTCTTTACCCATTAAATAGCCACAAACAATTCACATCGCTCCAAAAGTTTTACTTTTCATGCCTCAAAAATCATTTCATGACAATTCAAACTCGGAAAATATTTTAGCATACTTAATGAAATCTCACGGACATCATAATGTGATGCCTGAAACGTTCGAGATGTTGCATGCCTCCCTCATTAAGACCAAAAACACCAAACTCACTTCCATTCACCATACCCGTATAAGTCTGTGAAATTTCTTAATCCAAGACCTTAAACCTCAACTCGAGTCTTGACACCTCAAGATGTTGTCCCAAACCAAATCCAACCCCTCTCAACTCAAACAACAGCCTCTAGACTTGAACAATATCCAATCGATGTCCGGATCCTCCTCCTACCCTCGACTTGCATCCTCCCAACTCAACCATCGACCAACACCCTTCACAACCCAATCCACTACCTAACTCGCCCCTTCTCGACCTCCTCGACTCATGACCAAACCACCAGACCGAAACCCCCTCGCACAGCCCCAAGCCACGTCCACCTCCTCTCGCCTCACCCTCTATCCGATGCAACCTTCATCCCTCTCGACTCCAGTCCTTTCTCTCTATATAACCATGTTAGATTTTGAGGTATGTCCTAAGGCAATCGCCTTACTTTTTTTACTAAATATAGATTCACTATTTGAATGCATATTATATGTTTGATTGTCTTAAACTCGTTTAGTGAATGCCCGCAATATAATTTATAGCATGAGAGAAATTGTGATTGAATCACAACTAGTGATTATCTCTACATGTGCAATTATAAACGTATTGAAATTTCTCTAGTCGTCGAATTGATGCATTTAGACATCATCAATTCTATAAGACTAGCACGGGTTATACTCCTTGGTTCACCAAGCAGTTATTTTCTCACTGGCTGGAGACACTGGGATGTCGAGAGTTAAACGTGGATACTAATTATGGTAACTAGTTCATTGGAGTGACTCGCTGTAAGATTTCATATAGTTATCTATATATATGGATGTGTCTGTGAAGTTCTTATTGCAGCTCGAGTGCAAGCTTCCTTCTGAGATATACAAGTCATCTTGGTCATGGAGACTTATACTTTGACATCTTAAGCAAGCACATCATTGAGGTGTGGACCCGGGATGATTGGGTATAAGTCGAAATGTCCGAAAATTTTTGGATAGCCCATAGAGGATTCACCGCTCCTTACAAGGAGACGAATGCCCTATAGCCACTCGTTAGGATTATTACTCAAAGTCTTTGATCAAAATATCGCATGTTAAAAGTATGAAACTCTTGTACACATGTATGAGTAATTTGAATCCGTAGAACGAGGAAGTATTACTTGGGCTAGGTGTGACGTAATCAATCTAGTGGGGGATAGACACATATACTATGTCTTGAACCAAATGGGTATAAGACGAGTGAAAGGAACAAGACACGACTCACTGTAGCTGCTGAAGGGTTTAGAATTAGTTCTAAGATCAACTATAATTTTTCAACTAATTGGGGATCATCATGTACTACTAGGTGTCACTCATGATCGTTCTATAATTAAGTAGTTAATTATGGACGACCAAGATAAATCGGGAACCTATTGGGTCACACGCATTAACGAGTCTCTAAAAGACATAAAACAAGTTAAGAATAAGATTCTTAGATCAAGAAATAAATGTTTGGTTGGACAATACATAAAACAAATATGGAAATATTTGCCATAATGGAAGCGTGGATGAGCTACATCTCTTATGGTAGAGTTGAACCATATTTGGTTTAATCATGAATTAGTCATGAACGAACTTGGTTTAGTTGTGAACTAAACCAAGAGTTTAATGAGCTAAGTTTTAGTTATAAGGGATAATGGGTTGGATTTAGACTTTCTAATCTAACTCATTAAAGAGGATTATATATAGATGTAATTGGGAGAGAATTAGATACAAGTTTCATTATTTGATTGATTGACTTTTGGAAACCGAATTCTCCTCTTCCTCTCCTTTCTCTCCCGCCGCCAACAAGAGGGTGCTCCCTCTTGTTGCCATGACCACCACAAGGGAGAAAAATTCTCCCTTGTGTGCTTCTCCTCTTCTTACTTTTGATCCCTCTTTTTCGCTCGTGGCTAGTACCTTCCGAAGGAGAGGCTTGTACTCAAGGAGTTATTTTGAGGAGCTCGGCGTGGATACGAATAGAGCGAGGTTCGACAACGTCGCTACGGTTGATGCCCTTCTCGTTACAGGTCATCCGTAAGGTATATCTAGTGTAAATTTACTTTCCGTAAAATTTTAATTATACGATCATATTTTGCAGGTTGTATCCTTGTATGCGTGTGGTGTGTGTGATGTAATAATTAGGAATTATTATTGTTTATTTTCCGTTGCGCATGTTTACGAAATGTGTTCTAGCACGCACCCGCATCAGGCATATCCCAACAAACCATACCCCTCAGCCCCTCAAACCCCCTTCTAACATCCCCATGGTCGCAGCAAATCTCGAAAATTCCAGCAGCAACATTTTCCAATCAAAAAGTCGTTAGAACTTTGTCAAATTGTCACAAAAGTTGAAAAAGAAAACATACTCATTAACCATCAATCATGCATCGACATCAAAACATACAATAATAGGATCATTATAGTGCAGAAACAAATGTTATAAGTCTTGCCTTAGTGTTTTGCGTGCAAAAATATATCTAGTGAGATGAAGGGGAATGTGTTGAGGCGATCCGACAACGTTCTTCCTCAATTTCTGCAAGGATTGCTAAGGGTTGGGGGGCACCAATGTGAGGGCAAACCTAAAATTCTCTCTTAAAGAAATATATTTAAAGGATAGAGAAGGTTGGTTTGCTAGCAAATTGGGCCGGGTCCATTAATCCATTACTTAGCATATTAATTATTCAGGCCCTTTAGTATAAATATATTTATGATAACATTAAAATAAATTAAATAACATAAAACTCGATTTAATCAAATTTACATGAACCGGTTTTAGGCACTACATTTTTAATTCCCAATGTGCCAAATGAATCATTGCTTGACAGATCAAGGCATTCCAAATTAACACAAGTTGTTCATTATTTGTTCACCCACTTGGGACTTGAGTGATCAACCAAGGCATATTCCATTGCCTTGATTGTGACTTGATGCATCCCAGTAAAGCATGTTTGTATTGTTTGACGTCTTTTTGTGAGGAAGAACAAAACATTATCAACTAAGTGTTCTGTCTTGATGTGTTTCTTCAGCATACCTTCAGTCCTCCTGTTAATTCAATGAGCATTCTTGCCTATTTCTAATGGATTGACAGTGGAAGAATCTCTCTTTGGATCTTAAGAAATAACCTTCGACATGGTATTGGTCTCATGATTTTAATTATGGCTCATCCCTCTATTGTTATTCTTTTGTTGTGTCCTCAGTTACCTATCATGGTTGAGCTATGTGAAGCTTAATTTTCATTTGACTTGCACTGCCTGTGATTTAGTTAGTCTTTTTTATACAATATGGAATGTCAAATCATAGATCTAATTTTTTTTTTTACTTGTAGTTTATACTTTTATAATAAGTCATTATCCAATCAAATCTGTAAGAAATACCTATGCTAATTAGCAATCATTAGATATATTTCATAAGTTTTAGCCTTTGCATTTTGATCCTTCAAAAAGGATGCACATAACCGGGAATTATTTGTAGAGGTTAGGAACTAAGTAATGCTTTATTAAACATAAAAAAAAAGATATGCTGATGCGCATCACACATTAATGAGGCACAGACAAGGTTTTTAATGTTAGGACTGGTAATATAAATATATATTTTCGATAAATTTCTGTGATGATGCTTCACCCTCTTCTTGCAAGTTGATGTTAATGGTACATGAATTATATATTTTAGTGGGCAAAAAAGAAGACCAAATTATTGTCCTTTGTAAGTAGGTCTCAAGGGTAGAGCTCTTGGATGAAGTTCAAGTGAAGGCAACTAACTTAGCAAATGGGAAAAGTTTACCTGAACTTCCCACCTTGATGTTTGAATTTATAGGCACAGGTGAGCACAATGTTTGTTGTTTTCTTTTATGCAGATTATCAATTTTTTATGTTGACCACAAGTATTTGTTTATATTGTCACTACAGAAGTATGAACTATGCAAGTAAGAATCCGTGTTCATCTAATTGTTGTACATCCGTTGTCTTGTGCTGTTTTTCTAACTTTTTCATTCAGTGCAACCAGGAACTTGAAAGGCTCTCTATCAAATGCTTCAAAATTTTCATCTCTATCAGTTTCGCAAGATTTTAGGTTCCTTCCTTGCTGATCTTTTTTTTCTCAATTTGCATATATCAGAGGCATATACACGAGAGCAGACACTGAATGTTCAGAAGATTGTCTCAGACCATAATGGCTCTGATTTTGTGTATGTTGAAGATGCCAATGCTAAAACAGAACTCTGGAGGGTTAGTTTCCAAGCACTGCTGTTTTCTACCGAGTACTTCATCTGATGCTTGTTTTACCAAGTTTGACATCTTAAAAATTTTAGCATTCCTAGGCATCAATACAAAATAATGATTTACCTAGAAAAGAGGGATGCTTGTTTTCTTTTTGTCCAGCTTGGAGGAACTTGCACAAATCTCAATTTGTTTGACAAACCACTACATATTAGAATAAAGCAGACTCTGCCACAGAGTATACGGTCATAATATATATATGACTCCTTTAAGGTACTTTAATTATTGACATTAGATCTCATTTTGGCTTTATAAAGGTGACTGAATAAGCTAGATAAATCCCTATATGTTATTTAGATCATGATTTTTATTTGTATATGCGAATTTTACTCTTCTTAATGCTACCCTTAATTTCATCAGACTGGAGCTTGCTAGAGTATATCTGTTATGTGTTCAGCTTGTAATTACGACGCGCTCCACTTATGGATGTATATGACTTGGTAAATATATCTTCCAGCTGAATGGATCACACAAGTTGAGAAAGTTTGCATTTATTCTCAACTTTTCTACCATATTCAATGTGCATGTAGAGTTCTTGATTGAGTATCTCTAGCCTCAATGAGTGTTTAAGCCACAATGTCTCACAGAGTTACCCCCGGATGTCTCAACTTTTCTACCTAATACTCAGCTTTAGGGTTTGAAGGAGCAACTATAATCTGGTTCTTTCTGTTAGATAAAGGAGGTCAAGAATAGACAAGGGGATCACAATAATTTTCAATGATTTCATTCATAAATAAGTTACCTATTTATAGGCTAATTACATTACCCAAACAAACCACTAACACCATAATTATATCCCCACTAACACAACTAATACCAAATACATTGAACATAGACACTTTTTCTTTTAACCACTAACCACCAGTATTACCACTAATTGTCAACTCATCAACCTACTAACTCACTAACTCCATCATTTTACTTTTGAATCATTTATCAGCACTCTCCCTTGATTCAAAATTACAAACACCAAGGCATAATATGAAATAAATAAATTTATCTCTTGGAAGTGACTTTGTCAAAATGTCGTCACTTGTTCATGTGTACTTCAACTCAATTTCTTTATTTGTAACAAAGTCTCGAATGAAGTGTAGGTGAATGTCGATATACTTAGTCCTCCTATGAAAAACTGAATTTTTTGTCATTGCAATTGTTGCCTTATTATCACAAAAAATATTAGTTGCATCTTTTTAGTGGTGAAAATTTGCAAGAATTCTTCTAACCCAAACTACTTGACATGTTATTAAAGTTGTTGCTATATATTTTGCTTCTGTAGAGGATAGTGTTGCAATAGGTTGCTTCTTTGAACTCCATGAAATTGCTCCTAACCCAAGATTAAAAACACTAGCTATGGTGCTCTTTTGATCTTCCACTGAACTTGCCCAATCACTATGAGTGAATCTGCAAAGATCAAATTTTGAAACTTTAGTATACTAAATCTCATAATCCACGATTCTAACAACATAGCGTAAAATCCTTTAGCTACTCTAAGATGATGCTTTATGGGATTTTGCATAAACTTGGAAATTACACCAATAGAGAAAGCAATATCTAGTATAGTATGAATTAAATAAATTAACTCAATATCTAGTATAGTGTTGAGTTATGGAGGAGGGTCAAAGACTCTTTGCTTCATATGTGGCAGGAGATGTCCACTTTCAGATGGACTCTAATGGTGTTTGGGAGATGTTACCCTAAAATAGGGTATTAACGAAGGCTCGACACTTGGCTTTGTATTCGTTAATACACTATATATGGAGAGTTAGAAATAAATATATTTTTGAGGATGAGCAATTGAATGTTGAGAGGATTTTAAGGAGTGTGACTATTCATGTATACAAGTCTTTAGGAGTGTGCTCTTATCTAATGTTATGTCAGACATAAGTATTTGCTATAGAACATTTTCTCTACTCATGATCTGTGATATGATATTTTTTCTTATAAAAAAAGAGTTAAATAAATTAAACCTCCAACCAAGTTTTTAAAATTTTTTGCATTAACTTTCTTTGAACCATCTTCCAATTGCAACTTCTCATTTATATACATGAGTGTAGTAGCTAGATTGCAATTGAGTAAGTTAAAACTTTTAAGATATGTTGCATATTTTCTTTGTGAGATAAATATTCTATCAACTCCTTGCTTCACTTCAAGACTAAGAAAATAATATAATAATCCCATATCTGACATCTCAAGCATCATTATATTAGACTTAAAATCAATCATAAGAGATATATACCATGTCATCAGCATAAAGATATACAATAATATAAACATCTCTACCTTGCTGGTTCACATCAATAGTGGGTTCATTTTGACAAACCATTTTGTCGAAAGTAACTATCAATCTTGCTATACTATACTCGTGGGACTTGTTTTAACCAATAGAATGTCTTTCTTAACTCTTTGCCTTCATCTCTACCTTCATCTCTTTGCAGTCAACTATAAAATCGTTGAACTATATAGACTTCTTGCAAGTCTCCATTCAGAAATTCAGCTTTGACATCAAATTGATAAACAAGTCAATGCAATTGTGCAGTTAATGCTATAATATAATTTTCACAGTTTTAAATCTAGCAACCCGAGAAAAAGTTTCTTTGAAATCAATATCTTACGGTTGTGAATACTCTTTTGCCACAAGTCGAATCTTGTGTTTCTAAATGGTTCCATTAGCATGATATTTTATTTTAAACATCCACTTGAGACATTTTTGCCTTAAGGTAGATCCACCTATCCTATGTTTCATTTTTATGGATTGTCATTAATTCTTCTTTCATTGCATTCCTTCATTCCTCCTTTGTTACTGCTTCTTCAAAGATTGTAGGATCTGTAACAAAAATAGCAAATTGACTTAACTCATAGATTTTTCTCAAAAATCTAACCTTTGCTGGAGGTGTTTCATCAAAAGATTCCTCTACAGAGGATGAACTACTACTTGGATTTGATTATGAGGAAGTTGGTGACCACCCCAAAGGAGATGATTCAATACTTTCAGTTGTTGGAGTTCTATTCTTTATTGGGATATGAACTTGAGTCTCTTCATCTTGTGTATTCCAATTCCATTTCAAATCTTCATCAAAGTTTGCATCTCTCCTTATAATTAATTTTTTAATAACAGGATTATACAACCGATATACTTTGGCTTGATTGCAATATCCAACAAAATTCATTTTTCAGATTTCTTCTTAAATCTATGATGAAATTGAGAATTTATTAAAGCATATGCAATACAACCAAAAATTCTCAACTGGTTTATCGATGGTTTTCTACCTCGTCATGATTCATATTGTGTTTGATTCAAGACAACCCTTGTTGAAGAAATATTCAGTAAATGGGTTGATGTGGCCATTACTTCAGTCCAAAAAAGATTTGGAAGTCCTCTAATATCCAACAAACTTCTAGCCATTTCTACAATCATTCGATTTTTTTGTTCGACTACACCATTTTGCTGTGGTGTATAAGGTGATGTCAACTCCTTGTGGATGCCATGCTCTTCAAAAAATGATTAAATTCTTTAGATAAAAACTTACCTCCTCGATGTGTGCTAAGAGTTTTTATTAAGCCTTTCTGATTTTCCATAAGTGCCTTAAATTTTTTGAATTTCAAAAGTCTCTAATAGAAAATAAACCCAACTTATTCGACTAAAACATCAGTAAAAATATTTACTCCCGCTAAGTGATGTAGTTCCCACATAAATCAGTGTGAATTAGCTCAAGACATTTTGAAGCTCTCCATGATTATCCACTTGGAAAAGATTTACTTGCTTTGTTTTCCATAAACACGTCCTTAGACATAAACCAAGAGAACTTATTTGAGGTAATCCAAAGACCATAACTTTCTAACTTAAAAGTTGCATGCCTTTGATGTTGTGATGCCCATATATCAAATGTCACATCTTAGATTCATTATCTTCACTAGCAATAAGAGCTTGGTTTCCCACATTAGAGATCTTAAGTGGAAACATCTTATTTTCTATCATTTGCATACTAACAATAGACTGCCAGAATCTTTTTTAGTAATAACACAAGCTTTGTTATCAAACAAAATTACATAGCTACCCATCATCAATTGTCCAACACTTAACAAGTCATGAGCCAAATTAGGAACAAAATAATCATTGTAAAATAATTTCACTTTTCCATTGCTAGTCTCCATGGCAATAGTGCCTTTGTCATTGACTTGTATTTGCTTATTATCTCCTAGTCTTATTGGCATCTTTTGTGACTAATGACTTATTGCCGGTCGTGGTTTAAACATCCACTATCCAAAAATCAAATATCATTTTGAACTTCGTTAGAATGTGAATAAACCATAAATAACTTACCTTTCTCATTTTCTTCTTTTACATAATTTACTTGTGAGTCATTTATTCAATTTGTCTTTATATGCCCAAATATTTTGCAACCATTACACATAACTAGAGCAACCCTTTTCTTCTTTTACATAATTTACTTGGCTCGTTTACATCCCTAATTGCTGGTATCCACATAACTAGAGCAGCCTTTTCAATGTTTCTGTATACCTCAATAACTTTTATAGGTCTTTGGTTGGTCAAGACCTAGGTTTAAAATCTCGACCCGTGTTGAGGTTTCGGTCCAGACCGGAATAATACGGTTTCAGTATCATATTGTGCCGTGCCAATACGGTTTCAGTATTTTTTATTTATATATAGTAATTATTAGATAAATAAATTTATTGTGTATAATTTAAAAATAAGTTATATATTGATTTTATATAAGTTCTCCATTATTAAACAACTTAATATTGTTAGAAAAAAATAATTAAATATAGTTTTCTTTAAAAGAATTTGATCTATCAATAACTCAAATTAAAATTGATACATCATAATATGTTACATTACTAATACTAAAAAGGAGTGGCGGGAATCAAATTAAAGGGTTATTGTAATATTTTACTTTGATAACCTTTATAGTTTTCCAACGTCCAGATTAAATAATTATAATTATATAAATTATACAAAATACTATTTTATATATAATAATCATATAAATTAACTATTTATTTATTTATTTATTTAAATAATATATATTTAAAATAGTAAAAAAAAATAGAATATCAATTAAACATTAAAATAGTAAAAAAATACAAAATAATTAAAAATATATAAGAATATAAATTTGATTTATTAGAATGTTTATATATTTTTAGAATTTTTAAATAAAATTTAAAACAGTAAAAATAATTTCAGAATATTATTTAATAAAATTATTAATTTTTTTAAAATTTTGAATATATTTTTTATATTTTATTAGGATAATTTAATTAGGGTTTATGGAAGCCTCGTTAAAATATCACAGTTAAGTGGGAATTGCACAAAAATGCAACGCCCCGTGACACGCCCGCCCACGACCGCAACGCGCCAGTTCCCGCGGCTGCAACCACAATGCACTCGCAACCCGTGGTTGCCTCCGGCTGCGCCAGAGGCATTCGACGACACCTCCAGCAGCACCGGAGGCGTCCGACAACGCTTTCGGCACTGCCAGAAACGTCGCATTACGACGCCTCCAGTGCCTGCGATGCTTCAGGCGACCCGTGACGCTACCCATGCTGTTGCGCGCGTGGGGTTCTTCCTGGTGCACTCGATGATGCGACGAAATCGTCGCTGGCCTGGTGCCGGTTTCGGTGCACGTGCGGAACGGTAAGTTTCGCCCCTTCCACCCGGCACGGAACGTAAGTTTTGAACTGTAGTCAAGACATTCATTTTTTTTCTCTAAATTAAATAATATCAATCCACCTTGCTATTCTATCCCTCCATTTTTTTCATCCTATCAGGTAAACATTCCTTCAGTGGCATTACCTTTTTCCTCTTATGTCAACTAGTATGGAAGAGAAAAATATCTTAATTTGAATCATAAGTAGCATGTAATCATCCAATGATTCACTCCATGATTGGTGTTTGAGTATATTGTGTTGCTTATTTCAGTCCCAAAAGGTTCATAATATAACTGAAATCTTCGTTGCATGCAGATAAGAAAGGAGGCACTTTGGGCTGCATATGCAATGGCACCAGATAATTATGAAGCAATACTTACAGTTTGCCATTTTAAGCATGACTCGTTTTTGCATAGTTCACTTTTTTGTTAGACTGGATTTTGGTCATTCATCAATGGCAGGATAATTCTTGACTATCAACCTGTAGCTGGTGCTTTAGCATAATTGTTGGTTATTGCATCTTTGCTAAAAATATCTAGTTAGCTTTATCTCCCTTTGGTAGATGTTTCTTGAGTAAGGGGCTAAATAAGCTGTCTAGTATATAGCGCATTATAGAAATTTTCCATTTCCATTATCAAGTATTTTCATACTTAAAATTTTTTTGACAGGTCACGAGTAACTTTAAATGCTCAAATCAGTATTTGCAATATTACCATATAACATATGGTCAATTGATTGGTATTGGATATCCCAAATTGTTTCATGTTGTACCTTCATCTACTATGAAATAGTTGATTGTATATCTATTAAGGGTGTTAGAGTTGTTCTGCTATTAGTGTAGTGGATTTATTCCCACTTTGGTTTATGGTTTTATATGAGGTATTATATATATGCGTGTTATGTGCCTCTTGAATTTCACAAGCAATACTACATTCTCCTTTCCCCGAATTCTACAAAATCAAGCTTGTTATTTCACTAGACAGCATGCAATTTCACTCCTGAATTTGTAAGTTCTACCATCTAACATGCTTTGAGGTGAAGTTTTTCTCTTCATTAGTCACTCAATGGTGGAATTTTTCTACTGCTCGTCAAATTTCTAGCATCCACATTCTATCTGTCACTAAAAATGCTTGGCTAGAGATCTTTATGATTAGTTGGGGATGCTGGAGGGCCTATTCATGTGCTTCATCAGTTACTGGTTTTGATTTTCACACTTTAATTTGGATTTATTTCAAAGCATAGTGTTTAGTTCCCTTGTGATATACTTTCAAGTTTCTGTGGATGATTACTTCACATCATTATGGAAATATACCTCATCTAGGTTGTCTCTGAAAATTAGTTTTTCAAAAATGGCTAGAACTTAGCTGTTTAGGACTTCTGAACCAAGGCTTAATATATGTGTGGCTAAAAGTTTGATACCGAGTTTCTGGTTTAGTGATCCTCCCACTTTTCTTATCCTTTAACGTGTGGTTCATTAAGAAAGATATGTATTCCTTTTGCTTTGAAGTTTGAACATATTTTTCTATATTTAATGATTTTACTTAAATTTAGCAATGAGTTGATAGTTACAACGCCATCTTTTACTTTTGTTTGAGGCATGTGGCTTTTTGGTACGCTCAAAACATATTTTCTTTTTCAGGATGTATGTGTTCCTCTGTCAATGCTGGCAGAATGCATATCGAAATCTAAGCAGGAGCTTGATGCATCACCATTGATGTGGTAAGTTCTGTTGAGAATATCAAGCACTTCACAGAATTATGATGTCGAATGGAGTTTCTGTTTTTTTTTTCTAGTAGATAGAATTTTTCTTAAGTGATTTGGGTGCCTAATGTGCTTTGTTTTGCCTCAGTTTTGTCATAGCTCATGCTGGTGATGGTAACTTCCATGCAGTTGTTATGTTTGATCCAGATCAGAAAGAACAATGCCAAGAAGCAGAAAGACTGAACAATTTTATGATTCACACAGCCTTATCCATGGAAGGTTCTTATTTAATTTGAGTTATACTCCTCCCATTTGTTTGCACACAACCATAACAAGATCTAAGATTTTGTTAAAATTTTCTATCTAGAAAGAAGGCTTATTTCTGACCGATAGTCATGAACTTATGGCAGTCATCAGCTGCTATTTGATCTTTTTTTGGCTTTTCTATTTCTCTGGTCTAAGATGATTCTTAAAAATACTTCTACAAAAACAATAAACTAGAAACTAAAGATTTTTACTTATTTTCTAGTTATAATTTTGTCCCTTTCAATTGCTCATGTAGTATAATTTATGGCTTATTTATTAGTATATATTATTCAATGCTATTTGGTGGAAATGGTAGATTGATGCAATGAAGGCTTCTATTTGATACATTATGGAAGCAATAGTCTCTAGTAATCTTTAAAATATCAAGTCATGTCGTGTGAATGTTTTGGTCTTTAATTGGAATAATAGTGTTCCTGTATCATACCAACATTTTGATGTATGGTACTGGTGGAGAATGTACGTGTAAGGAGGAAGGACATGAAGTAGTAAAAGAAGATAAAACAGTTATCTATTTAAATGCAAACTTTGTTTTCCATTTGGAATGATATGATTTTGATTGTATCTCATATGGAGAAAAACTAAAAATAATAATAATAAAATTATCTCAATTCATCTTGACCTATGCTTTAGTATGTCAAGGAGTGTTTGAGTATTGGTATAAAACAATTCTCATCGACATGATTGATACAAGGACATAGTAGACATTATCTGTGCCTAGTAATATTGAGTTTCAGTAATTTATTAAAATCATATGTTTTTGCTATTTCGCTTAACACAGTATGCGGTTTCAAATTATGGTCTCTAGATTGTTGTATAAAGAATGTTTGATAGTGTGCTGAACCTAGATTGCTTCTCATCCAATAATCCACATGGATGGTATTAGAGTGATGGATATAAGGTGGTGTGTTAAAGCTAAGGTGCTCTAAACTCATTAATCTAATAGAGACAAATGTGGTGACCTATTATGATACATATTAAATTGTGTTACCCTTTAAAGGACTAGTCATTTTGGTATGGAATGGCTATCATCCTAATATCTCATGGCTACCAAACCATTAAGTTATAATGGATGAGAAGGTGTGTTGTAACTAGCATGCTCTATGCCCATTAGTCTCGTGGAAAAAAAAGAAGACAGTCCACTGCACAAAGCTCCCTCCAATGTGGGATCCCGAGGAAGGGTCTATTATATGCAACTTTACTTTGAATTGCAAGAGGTTATTTCCACGACTCGAACATGTGACCACCAATTCACATGGCAGTTGATTTTTTATTTTAGTCATTGATAGGCAATGAGCCCTAGATTTATATAAATTTGTATTTGATTTAATATAGAAATGAGTATTTGAACATATACAATATTGGTAACTAACTAATGAGAAAATATTATAATATGGTTGATTTGGGGTGTTAAAAGTGGATCCTAGGCTGGCGTGGAAGGTGAAGTTAAGGTGAAGTGGAGGTCCAAGTCAAGGAAAGGTGGCGGTCAAAGGGTCACCACTAGACAAAGCTTAGCCATCCATCCAGTACTGGCCCCTGATTGAAGGACAGTCGGCCTAATGACCAGTCTTGCCTGAAGAACGAACGAGCATCCTAGTCCCGGGTGTAGTCGGGTAAGTCTCCATAATCCTATCTGAATAGCTCGAGATGTCACTTTAGTAAAGAGGAATCAATCCCTAGTTGAGCCCGAAAGGTTAGTTGGGTCCCTTGGGACTTAGCTTTCCCTTCTCCAGAAGACGGGGCCCAGTATACGGCAAGACGACCATAATGATCGTTCGTGCTCAAGGGGCCCGCTTCTATGGCTTTATCCAGAGTCACAACATATACTCGATCGACCCTAAGAACAGGGCGGGATTTCACTCAGATCTCCAGAATCCTAGCATATACTCGAGCGACCATACAGAATGGGCAGTATTTCACTCAGATCCCCATAATCCCAGCATATGCTTGAGCGACCATAATGACAAGGCAGTATTTCACTCAAAGCTCCAGACTCCTAGCATATATTTGAGCGACTCTAAGAACCGAACAATATCTCACTCAGATCTCCGACATGACCACGCATGTATATCAGAGCAGTACATAATGCAGGCCAAACTTATAAAACTCAAGGTTCCATTTGTTATTCGCTCGGGCGAGTCAACGCTTGGCCTAGGTATACTCAGGAAACAATATTGTCAGAGAATAACAATCGTCTGTCAGAGAATATTCTTCTAAGATGATGCAGGTCCAGGAACCTTCCTCGGAGGTGATTTTGTTTCCTCTCAGTCGATACACTATGACAGCATATTCCTTCAACCGCCTCCTTAATAGCGTCAGTTACAAAAAGGGTGCATACGGATAGCGGAAGATTCCTCAGACTAGCTATACGCCTCCCAGGATATGTATACTTCGTTGTTCAACAACTTTGACACTTGACAATCTCTGTCATCTAATGATTGTGGAGGTTATAGAGGTGATATATAAACAGGGTCCTCTCCGATGGTAAGGTACACACACTTGAGATATTGTATTGCGTGCATCCTGTTATTCATTCTACTGTGCTACTTCCCGTTCGGGCGAGATCTTACTTGAGCGTTGGAGGCCAAGGACCCCTTCCCTGGTTTTTAGGCATTGACGTGTTTTTGTCTCATTTAATTGTGTAGGGATCCTAGCGCATTAGTCAAGTATTCTCGATCCCATCCAAAGGTCCTCATCCGATCAACACCGTAGCCACCTACCTAGCGCGTCATCTCCAGCTTTCAGACAGGACCAATGGTAATGAAATATCTTATAATATCATAAAAAAATCAGAGAATATCATCTAGTATATGACAATTGTGAACACCTTTCTCAAATTAAAGATGTTGGAAGGATCTTTAATTTGCATCAGACACTTCCAAAATTTCAATTTTAAAGCATGAATGAGATTTTTTGGATTATCTAATCCAGATAGAATGACACTTAGCCAAGGATGACATCATGCCTAAGACATGCCCATCTGGAATGATAACATGTCTGAGATATGTCTAGAGATTATATATTACTCTTGATATCAGATTAGAAATTGGTCAATGAATGATCATCGCTTCTTATGAGACGTCAAGGTAACTTCTAGAGGAATCTCCAAAAGTTGCTTGTAGTCTATTTGGAGGTGAGGATGAGGTAAGGAGGTGCATAGTGGTTGGAGCAACAACAATAGGCAACATCTCGACCAAAGGAGGTTGTTATTGAAAAGTAACTGAGGTAGTTGGTATTGGTGAGTTATGGCCAGTGGACTGCTAAATGAAAGAAGCACTATTGATCAACAAATCAATGAGATTGAGGAAATGGGAGAGGAGAGCAACGTGGAAAAGCAAGGAGAGACTGTGATCATCCTATAACATAAGGAAAGATGACTTGCTTGTACATGTTTCAAACCTAGAAGTGTTGGTGGTATGAGGTGATTATGGTGAAAATAGAGGGAGATATATGACGGTTGTAGATCAAGGACGATGAGAAGTTCTTATACCTTAAAAGTAACACAAGTAATGTGGAAAGATGATCTCCCTATAACATATTCATTGCTGGGCAATGAGCCACATATATACAAGTTTTTACCTGATTTGATATGGAAATGAGTCTTTGGAAATATATAATACTGGTAGTGAAATAATGCGAGATTCTCGTAATTTGGTCATGAAACATCTTGTTATATCGGAGAATATCATTAACACAATGATGTAACAACAGTTTCCCCTTTCCAAATGACTTGTTATTTTGGGATTGAATAAGCTTCATTCTAATTTGTTATCACCAATGCTAAATTTAACATTTCTGTTTAGCAATTTTTAAAGTTCTTCCTGTTGAATAGTATGTTTGGAATTGACATTAAATACTGTTTCATCCACTTCACTATTCCTCAATATAGACATACTTAGCTTTTTCCCAGATGTGTGGAAACCATGTGAATCCATAGTCTTTCATCATCATGATCATCAACTTGTATTTGTCCTGTCTATTTTAGGCTGCCACGGTCATTTGTTTAAACAACATTAAAATTAGCTATCCATTCATCAGTTACCCTTAACCATTATTAGTTTCCGCCACCAGCTCACGACTTAGCCAAATGATGCACGCATACATCCAGTATATAATAAAACAGAAAGTGCAAAATGCAAGGATTTCGACATATCTCCTACGGGCTTCCATAGCAAGCTAGAAAGGCCTGAAGCAACAACGTACAAGTGGGTTTTCCCTAGAATATTATGATACTTGTCTCTTTTTTGTGGAAACTCTATTAAATGAGTTTTGTTAGAATCCATAACAAAGTATCGCGTTTTGTGAATCAGAACCTTGGAGATTTTCCTCATCTCTATTTAGGATTAATTCTTCCTTTGGTTTGACTTTACATGGCATACATCCAGAATATAATAAAACAGAAAGTGCAAGGATTTCTACATATCCCCTATGAGCTTCCATAGCAAGCTAGAAAGAACTGAAGAAACAATGTACAAGTGGGTTTTCACTAGAATATTATAATACTTGTCTCCTGTTTTTATTAGAATGCATAACAAAGTATCGCCTTTTGTGAATTGAAACCTTAGAGATTTTCCTCATCCCTATTTAGGATAATTCTTTATTTGGTTTGACTTTACATGGCAGGAACTTGTTCTGGAGAGCATGGTATCGGCACAGGGAAGATGAAGGTAGTTTCTGTCTCAAATCTATATTTTACTGTTGAAATATCATCCATTTGTCCAATCATTCTCAAAAAACAATCAGAAAAATAAATGCAAATGTTTGTGTTGCTTCACCTATTGTTTCATCTGTTCTTCCATAATAAGTTTTCAATTTATTTTGACGCATCAGTTTCTTCAATTGTTGCAGTATCTAGAAAAGGAGCTTGGAATTGGGGCGTTAAGAACAATGAAACGAATAAAGTCTGTGTTGGACCCCAACAACATCATGAATCCAGGGAAGCTGATTCCTCCTCATGTCTGTATTTAAGAACTTTGTTGTATGTGGAAGAGGAAAACTTTCATTTCCCCTTCCGAAAGTTTACTCTTTAGAAAAGACACCAGTATTGTCGACTCTTTGTAGTTTTTATTAATCCAAATGACATAATGTTATTGTAATAGTTGGATTGATTCATAAAGAACATTTATCTATGTTTTACATTGGCTAGTAATTTAACACAATCCTTCTCCTTATCCGACTTTATCGGAGTTTAGAATTGATCCTGTTGGAATTTATTCATCGTGGAAGAAATTAATTAATACAAAAGCAACATATCGCAGCTAAATTCATTCACTTGATCCCTTTTGAGAGAGCACAATTGCCTTGTTTAAAATAACTAAACCATTTTGCTAATTCACAATATATTATTTTTTAAAAAATAATTAATGTCTTTTGAAAATTCAATGAATAAAGTATGTAATCAATCAAAATTGACATAGTGAATATAAAAAGTCTTCCTATAAAACCAATGTATAATTGTAATTTTATATTTTCCTTAAACAACCCAAACTCATTAAACATTATTATTAACATCAGGAATTTTTACTTTTATTTTATTTCTGTACCAATTTTTATTAAGTTGGGCATGATGTAGTGGTGAAGACGGTAGCGGAGCTAAAGTATCACTATTTGATCCTATGCTAGACATGTGGTGGCGTCTAATCTAGTGGAAAAGCTTAGGTTGGGATCTATGGTGGCGTCTAATCTAGTGGAAAAGCTTAGGTTGGGATCTATGAGCGGAAAATTTTTATGAGATCGAATCAGTAATTAATTGAATCATAAGAATTGAACATTATAAAAGTAAAAATTAAAATAGGACCATCGAGATAATAAGTCTAAAGGAGATTTTTGGTTAAAAAAATGTCTAAAGGAGATTTAAAATTACAAGGGGTAAAAGATGAAAAAAAATATAGAAAATATTAACCATTTTAATAAAAAATTATAATTAATTATAATATTATTAATGATATTGTCTTAAATAAATTTTAAAACGTTAAGAGAAATATGAGTTAATCAAACTAAAACTAAAACGTTAAACATAGATCACGGAGTGAAAGGGAAGACACTTTGCAAAAGATAGAAGAGAAGAAAGATAATTTCTTTCTAGTTTGCTTTGTACTTTTTTATTAAGAAACTCAAACTAAAGGAATAATGTCATCCTCCATGTCCGAGGATATAGCTGACAATTTTATAGAATTAACTAAAAATTGAATCCCGGTAAAGATCAAGAAATTATCCTTCTATGTAATATCTATCTTCAATTTCCTAATTTACTCCCTTAATGATGTCATCCTCCGCATAGGCTAGACTTGTCTTGAATCTAACTTCACTAAAAAAAAATATAAAAAAAGTTAATCAAACTAACTAAATAAGAAATTCCAACAAGTAGAATTCACAAAATTCAGTTAATAATTTGAGATTAAAAACTTAATAATGCGAGCATAAAAATACCAAGTGCATATAAAAGAAAAATGTACCATGAAAAATAGTATATATAATTATAGAATTCAATAAGTAATAAATATTGATGTTCATCATTTTTAACCAGGTAATAAACATTAATCTAATGTGCTTTAAAATGATTTAATTAATTCTTATATTTTCTGTTTTATTCTCTTCGAGGGATTGTTGATTTAATTTATCAAAAAAAATTCACCAATATACCTATTGTATAGGGGTAGACACTGTTAGGATTTCGGGAGATAGAGGATGATTAGTTCCAATCATTTCATCTTATTGACTTGTTGCAGTAGAAAAACTCAAAGCAATGCTAACATCTAGATTTGTTTGGTACCATCTTCTTGAGATGACTAATCCAAGGATCCACATAGTGCACGCACTCCATTATGAAAAATACTCAAAAATAATCTAGAGGTGGGAAAATCTCGTACAATCTCACAGCAAGAGAAATACAACAAAAATAAGGAAATGAATACACAATACAATGAGAACCTTACTTTCTTCTTGCTTAAAAATGCCTCTTGTAGACTCAAAAATGTAACAACACTTCTCTCGAAGTCTTCTAAGAACTAATAGTGAAGAGTGGAGAAGAAGATGTTGTGATTTGAATCTTTGAACGCCTCTATATCTCTCGGATTAGAATTCTCAATTGATTGACCTTACCCCCAATCGATTGTCATTTCAGATATAAACACATCCAGTCATCCAAACCTCGCAACAACTCTTTTCTTTTTCTCCGAATTAATTACCTAACTGATTAAAAGGTTTTAATCGATCACCTGATCGATTACGAAGCCCAATGTGCGTTGCTAAGAACTCCCCTCAATCAATTGGTCAATCAATTGAGGATTCTTTGGATCAATTGCCTAATCGATCCAGCGGCTTACTATTCTTCACAAAAAAACTCCTCTCAATCGATTGGCTAATCGATTAGAGAGTGCTGAATTAATTGTCCAATAAATTGAACACCTCTCTATGCTCGCGATTTAGACTCTCAATCGATTACCTAATTGATTGAACTTTGGGCTAATCAATTATCCATGCCTTTGTGTGAAAGCATTTCCAATCGATCCATTGATTGATTGAACTTGGGTTAATAGATTACCCATTCGGTTGCCCCTACCCTAACTCACATAATATGAGTCTAGGGTTCCCTCACCCAACATCTGGTCAATCGTGACCTATTGGGACTCTCCATCTCGTGTCAACTTTCCATTAGACTTCCGATCACCAAGTGTGATCCTCCTTGAAACCACTTGGATTTTCCTCTTGCCTAACCACAACTAGGGCTTCTCTTCACCAATGTGCGATACTCCTTGACCCACTTGGACTTTCCTTTGTCTAACCACAGTTAGGACTTCCCTTTGCCAACATGTAGTCTTCCTTGACCCACTTAGATTTTCCTTTGCTTAACCATAATTAGGACTTCCCTTCGCCAACGTGAGATCCTACTTGATCCGCTTAGAATTTTCTTTGCATAACCCTCAAGTTAGGACTTTGCCTTGCCTAATCTTCGAGTTAGGACTTTATCCTTATCTAACCCTCTAGTTAGGACTTTTCTAGTCGAGTATCTGGTCCTCCGCGAATTACTTGACTTTTCTCTCATATATCGTTAAGTATTTGGTCAACCTTAACCTACTTGACCTCTTTCAGATATTTTTTAAATATATTGTCCAAACATTAAAACTCAAGCTCGAATCCACTCGAGCTTAATCAAACTGGTCAACCTTGACCCAAGGACGATTGCACCAATAATCTCCCAATAGAATTTATAATGTGCCTATTAAAAGATGCATCAAGGGTAAGATGAATAACTCACAATTCATCTAAAACAAAAAGTGTTCGAAATTAGTTTTGGTAACTAATAAATTAAATAGCGATAAGATGGTTATTTCCTGAGTAGATTGTCGTGAATCAATTTGTCAAGTCAATGAAAAATTAATGTCTAATGAAGGGTTGGTCCGATATGATCGAATGGAGTTTGACTCATACACAAGTTAGATTCATGGATAAGATTACATGAACGCTAACTCGAATATGCGGAACCATTGAGGGGTGTGAAATTATAATTAATTTCATTGATTGATTACAAGATTAATTATGATTATGATATTGACAATAAATTAAGTAAATAATCAATCAGATTAATTAATTTAATTAATTAATTAATGATAATGTTGGATCATGAAAGACAAGAGAAGAGGAGTGAATCTCGTTCATGAAAAATTGTTTCTTTTTCGTATCGTAAACAGAGATCAGAGTAAACAACAGAATAAGATAACAAAAGCAATACAAAAGAGACAGAATTGGTTACTTGGTTCGGAGCCTGAGTCGACTTCTACTTTAAGACCCACAATCCTTGATGGCACCGTTGGATAATTCACTAAAACTTTTCTTTCTGTAACCTCTGGAAAGAAGTAATTCATACAATGAATAGAGATAGTAATAATTCTACTATCCCTTTATAAAATGCAAGCAATATAAAAGATTATACCGACAATGAGGATAGGAGATCAAGTGTTAATGTCAGAGAGTCTTTCGAGGCAGTAAGAGCAAAGCTTGCACATGTAACAACAACAACACAGATGATGAATAGATAGAAAATCAGAAGGATGCACAAAAGTTTTTCTAGCTCAAAGCTCGAGATGTACTTTTATAAGCAGCGTTCGGTCGACCGAAAAAGTCATTCATGTAGGACCGTTGGGCCGGCTAGAAGGGGGGTTGAATAGCCCTGAATAAAACACAACCCTTTCTCGAACGATTAAGCTAACACTTGAAAAATAGATTAAGCAGAAAATAAAGCATAAAGACGAGGCACCGGATTTGACTTGGTTACAACCGGGGAGGTTGTTAATCCAAGGAAGATGGTCGCACTAAGAACTCCTTCAGGCGGAGAAGCCTCGTTTACAGCAGTGTAGGCACAGAGAGACAGAAGCTTATCTAAATAGTGGAAGCGCACAAGTGTTGTTTACAATTTCTGAATTGATGAAAAGCTTCTAGACCAAGGTTATATTTATAGTCTTGGTCGGGGCGCCTGGAAGGGGTTCCGGGCGCCCTGGGGTGGTAAAACTTTATCCCCAATGTTCAGATCACGTTTGACGCGATCTGGTCAACAAAACAGGTCCGGGCGCCCGAAAGGGTTCCGGGCTCCCCGGGCACCCTTCCGGGCGCCCCGGGTTGCCCCGGGCCGAAAGTCAACAGTGGTTGACTTTTTTGTCCGGGACCTCTGCTCCGGTTCGATTCGGCTCGGTCCGGGTGTTCTACTCCAGATCCGTTCGCTTTGGTGATCTCTGCCATCCGGAAAAGGGTTCACCTGAACTCAACTTTCGGTCATCTCGAGCGTGCTTCCCTCTGGCTTCTCGTCCCTCGGAATCGCCGCGTGTTTCCTTCTCGTTCGCCGGCGTACTCATCCGCAGTCTTCGTCCCTCGGACGCACCATATGTCATCCTTCTCGCTAGCTGCGTCTCTTGCTCCTCGAGCAATCTTCCGCTCCGGCTTTCTTCTCTAGGAACCACCGCACGCTTCCTTCTCGTCCGTCGGTGTACTCTTCCGCAGCACCTCGTCCCTCGGACTGTCGTCCTTCTCGCTAGCTGTGTCTTCCGCTCGACTACCTGTGCTCCTAAGCTCCTGCACACTTAGACACAAGGTTAGAAACACACATGACCTAACTTAACTTGTTGATCACACCAAAACAACCTTGGGGTTCCAACAATCTCCCCCTTTTTGGTGTGATCAACCCAAGTTAAGCTAGAGTTAAAATAGACATTAAATAACAATTAAGTAAATTAACTTAATTTGTAATTTAAGGGCAAAAAGATAGACAAGAAAAAATTAAATTTATCTACCTCCCCCTAGACTTATACTTTCCCTTCTCCCCCTTTGATCACAAAAAAATGGGGTTCCAAGAAAAACAATCTAAGGGTTAAAAATTTAGTAAATTTGAAAAATATATTTAAAAAAATTTTAAGTAAAGTTTCTAAGTTTTAAAAATCTGACTTAGGCAATTTTTTTAAAAAAATTCTAAGTAATTTGTGCATAAATTTCTAATTTCAGAAAATCTTTTAACTTAAGAAAAATATTTAAAAAATTTCTAAGTAAAGATTATTTTAAGAAATTTTTCTAACTTAATCATTTGAGAATTTTTAAGAAAATTTTTCTAAGTAAAAAAAATAACTTAGTCAATTTAAAAAAAAATTAAGTAAGTAAATTTCTAAATTGAAAAAATGTTTTGAATAACCTTTTTAAAGCATTAATTAATTCTTGCATTAATGCTTTATTAGTAAGTTAATTAAACATTTATTTCAATATTTTGGCTTCCAGGTCGTGGCGAGGCACTAGGCCTTATTGGTTATTGGAGCAACAACCACTTCCTTGACAAAGCCTCATAAAGAAATTCTTTGTTTAATTTTCTCACTTAAAGCACTAATTTTAATTTTAATTTTAAAATTAATTTAAGCATGACTACAGAACCCAATATAGGTTCCAGCCTACTGGATTAACCAAAAAAATTTTAGGGAAATATTTTCTTGAAATGTTCTTAATTTGTCCCGGGTGATATTTAAAATATCAATTTAAATTATTAAATCTTCTAAAATTAGTTTTAGATGAACATGCATAGTTTTTCAAGTTATCTATTTGAATTTTTAAATCATCATTTTCAAGTTTCAATTTTTCATTTGCTAGTTTTAATTTATCTAATTCTTCTAAGGGACAAGACTTAGCTAGAATTACTTTTAAATTTTTATTTTCACTTTCTAATCTACAGCAATCTTTTATTAAAAGTTTAACGAACTTAAACATTTTATCGGGAGGAAGAGATCGTACCTGACTTACCTTGTCGATCTCGTTGTTCGTTTCTCCCCCTGAGCTGCTGCTTTCTTCCGACGTGTCTCCCCCTTCATCGATGCTCTCGATACTCATTTCGGAAGAGCTTGAATCGTAGTCGTCGTCTTGATGACTCGCCATCAGTGCGAGTCCGGAGAATGCTTCGACTTCCGATTCGAACGACGTGTCGTCCCACGTCGCCTTCAGGGCCTTTCATTTTTGCATAGGCTTCTTACCCTTCTCCTTGTCTTTGTTCTTTAGCTTGGGGCAGTTGTCCTTGACATGCCCTTCTTCGTCGCAGTGGTAGCAGCTGATTGTCCTTTTCTTTTTCCCCTGCAGATGGTTAGTAGATCTAAATTTATCAAGTTTCTTGAATCTTCTTACCATCATTACCATTTCCTCGTCGTCGAGAGAAGATTCCGACTCAGGTTCGTCTCTCGAAGCCTTGAGGGCGACGTTGTTCTTGGGCTCATTCATTCCTGCACATCTTGACTCATGCACTTCAAATGTTGAAAAAAATTCTTCTAATGAAATTTTTTCTAAGTCCTTCGAAATGTAAAAAGCATCTACTAGTGATGCCCAATTTGAATTTCTCGGAAGTGAATTTAACGCGTACTTGAGCGAATCTCGGTTACTTACCTTTTCTCCGAGATTTGTGAGTCCGGTGATGATTTCTTTTATTCTGGAGTGCAGATGTGCGACTGTCTCGTCTTCCCCAAGTCGCAGGCTGGTGAGCTGATTGCGAAGCAGATTTCGTCTAGCGAGCTTGGCTTCGGACGTTCTTTCATGCAGCTCGAGGAACTTCTCCCAGAGTTCCTTTGCGGAGTTATAGTTCCCGATCCGGTTGACTTCTTGAGGCGGAAGAACGCTTAACAGATGGTATTCTGCCTTACCGTTCGCCACGAAGTCGGCCTGCTCCTTTTTTGTCCATTGATATATTTCCTTGTTCTCTGGAGCTTCAAAGCCAAGTTTAATTATTAAAGTTAATTCAATATCGATGGTAAAGAATACCTGCATATGCTTTTTCCAAGTGGCGAAATCCCCTTCGAATTTCGGGGGGTGGATGCTTGGTCCGGCCATCTCTTTATTGCTTCAGACGGCGGTTAGTCCTTCTGAGGCGTCTTGGCTCTGATACCACTTGTAGGACCGTTGGGCCGGCTAGAAAGGGGGTTGAATAGCCCTGAATAAAACACAACCCTTTCTCGAACAATTAAGCTAACACTTGAAAAATAGATTAAGCAGAAAATAAAGCATAAAGACGAGGCACCGGATTTGACTTGGTTACAACCGGGGAGGTTGTTAATCCAAGGAAAATGGTCGCACTAAGAACTCCTTCAGGCGGAGAAGCCTCGTTTACAGCAGTGTAGGCACAGAGAGACAGAAGCTTATCTAAACAGTGGAAGCGCACAAGTGTTGTTTACAATTTCTGAATTGATGAAAAGCTTCTGGACCAAGGCTATATTTATAGCCTTGGTCGGGGCGCCTGGAAGGGGTTCCGGGCGCCCTGGGTGGATAAAACTTTATCCCCAACGTTCAGATCACGTTTGACGCGATCTGGTCAACCAAACAGGTCCGGGCGCCTGGAAGGGTTCCGGACGCCCCGGGCTGCTCCGGGTGCCCTGGAGCTAAAAGTCAATAGTGGTTGACTTTTTCATCCGGGACCTCTGCTCCGGTTCGATTCGGCTCGGTCCGGGTCTTCTACTCCGGATCTGTTCGCTTGGGTGATCTCTGCCATCCGGAAAAGGGCTCACCTGAACCCAACTTTCGGTCTTCTCGAGCGGGCTTCCCTCCGGCTTCTCGTCCCTTGGAATCGTCGCGTGTTTCCTTCTCGTCCGCCCGCATGCTCATCCGCAGTCTTCGTCCCTCGGACGCACCGCATGTCGTCCTTCTCACTAGCTGCGTCTCTTGCTCCTCGAACAATCTTCCGCTCCGGCTTTCGTCCCTTGGAACCACCGCACGCTTCCTTCTCGTCCGCCAGTGTACTCTTCCGCAGCACCTCGTCCCTCGGACTGCCGTCCTTCTCGCTAGCTACGTCTTCCGCTCGACTACCTGTGCTCCTAAGCTCCTGCACACTTAGACACAAGGTTAGAAACACACAAGACCTAACTTAACTTGTTGATCATACCAAAACAACCTTGGGGTTCCAATAAATCAGTAGACTGATCCTGTTGGTTTACAGATCTCCCTATCGGTAGACTAATCACGCAGCCTTCCTTTTTTGCCAATATCCGATCTTCGTATCATTAATGCATTTATTGTTTAGTCAACTGAAAGATCTAATCGATTGACCGATCACTAGAAATTCCTTCTGTTGGAGGATCTTGCGGCCGGCTTGAAGGGGGGTTGGATAGACGGCGCCCCCAAATACTCGCTTTCACCCTACACTTGTTAGTGCGCAACGGAAATACAAACTAATACAAACAAGTAGAAAGCTAAACACTACAAGAAAGAGCAAGCAAACCGCTAACACGTTCGTTTAACGTGGTTCGGAGATTAGGGCTCCTACTCCACGGCTTGTCCTTGAAGTGGACGATCCCTATCCGTCGGTGGATTAGCCCCCGGTAAACTCCGGCTATCTCAAGTCGCTCCTTGTGGGTGGAGAAACCTCACCACAAACTCACCAAGACCTCTTGGATTACACAAGCACTTGTAGACTACTAATTAGACCTTAACCAAGTCTAATTTCGTCGCTTTGGCCGGCCATACCAAGCTCCTTCTTATAGAGCTTGGAACAAATCAGAACCTGATTTGCCCGTTACCAGTCGACTGGTCCTTGCACCAGTCGACTGATGCCAGCCCAACGGCTCTCTCAACGGCTATCTGCTACAGTGCATCAGTCGACTGGTTCATACACCAGTCGACTGCTACAGTACGCTACAGTAAAACCCTAAAACTAGGATTTTACTCCGAGTACAATCTCTCATGCACTCGTACCCTCACGACTCATTTGACTCTTCTTTGCAACCTTGACCTCTTGCCTTCAAGCCTACTTCCTTTGGCTCTCGTCCCTCGGATGCATCCAAGCCCGCGGCTTGTCTCCAATGTCATCCTTCGCGTATGCCTCGAAGTCGCTTCCCTCGGCCATTGTCCTTGCTGCCTTGTCCATGGTCCCTCGGATGCTCCATCCTTCACCGGACCCGAAGCCGTCAACCTGAGTCACATGTGTCACCTGCAGTCCTGCACAACTCAAGTACACATATCAAATAACGAGGGTAAACCTAACTTAAACCCTTTGCCCAAACACCAAAACACATGGTCCCACGGACCATTGGGATTGCTCCAACACCTTCTTCGCTGATATCCAATCTTCTACATCATCAATATCATTTAATGTTTAGTCGAGTGATCACCTTGATCGATCGACCAATCTCCTGAATACCAAATGTGTTCTGCATAATCTGAACTCTGTGACATGTCAACTTTGTTCAATCGACTGAACCTACTATTTGGTTGATCGATCTCTTCTGTTTCTACAAATAGAGTTAGTTTGAGATAACAATAATATTCCTGTAAAACAAAGTTAGCACGATATGAAATAATACATGAGTAAGAGAAGACTTGTCTTGATTTCAACTTAGAAACCTCCCAGTTTCTTCAGTTGGATTAGCAACTTAGGATTTGTCCCTTCTCGGGACACGACTTTCCCATCACTTCATTCTAGTTGCTTACCTCAACTTACCTATCAAATATTTGGTCCTTCTGACTTATTTAGATTTTCTCTGCTTAGTGTCTGATCCCTTGATCTACTAAGACTTTTCCTGTAATACTAAATTATCCAATAGCAATAATAGTAATGTAAAATACTATAGTAAAACTAAACCTAGGTTTACCAAGATCCGCTAGTTCGGTCGACCACGCGCGATCGATTGAAAACCATTCGGTCACACATGCTTAGAATTTACTCCTCCATGACTCTCACTTCCTAAGGTTACCTCCCCCTAGGGTTTCATTGTCTGGCTTCACTTATCATGTCTTTCACCACCTAGCTTCACTCACTAAGACTTTTACTTAGAGTTTACTCCCCCAAGACCTAGGGTTACCTCCCCTTAGGTGTTATGTTTAAGAGGTGTCCTAAGATAATCACCTTATAATTTATACTATTTATTTCGATAAATATAGATTCACTATTTGAGTGTACTTTATTTATGCGTTTGAATGGTCTTAAACTCATCTACTGAATGTCTACAATACGATTCATACCATGAGAGAACTTGTAATTAGATCACAACTTGCGAGAGTCTCTACATGTGTAATTATGAATGTATTGAAACATTCCTAGTCAATGAATTAATGTATTTAGACATCATTAATTCTATGAGACTAGCATGGATTATACTCCTTGGTCTAACTAAGCAGCTGTTACTTACTAATTAGAGACATTGAAATATCAAGAGTTAAACATGGATGATAGTTATGGTAACTAGTTCATTAGAGTGATCTACTGTAAGACTTTATATAATTCTCTATATGTATGAATATGCTATGAAGTTCTTACTATAGCTCGAGTACAACTTTCCTTCGACTTGAGATATTCAAGTCACCTTGGTTGTGGAGACTTATATTTTGACATCTTAAAGAAAGCATCTCCTTAGAGATGTGGACCCGAGATGATTAGGCATAAGTCGAAGTACTTGAAGGTGTTTAGATAGTTCAAAGAGGATTCACCACTCCTTACGGGGAGACTATACCCTTTGGACACTTGTTAGGATTGTTACTCAAACCCTTTGCAAAACATCACATGTTAAAAGTATGAGACTCTTAAACACATGATTGAAGTAACTTGAATCCACATGACGAGTAAATATTACTTGGGATAGGTATGACATAGTCAACCTAGTGGGAATAGATACATAAACTATGTCCTAAACCAAGTGGGTATAAGATAAGTGAAAGAAACGAGGCACGACTCATTATAGCTGCTGAAGGGTTCAGAACTTGTTCTGGAATCAACTGTGATTTTTTGATTAATTGGGAATCATGATGTACTACTAGGTGTCACTCATGATAGACCCATAATTAAATAGTTAATTATGGATAACTAAGATAAATCGAGAACATATTGGATCACACGCACTATGAGTATCTAAAAGATGTAAAACAAGTTTGAGAATTTAATTCTTTGATCAAGAAATAAGATGTTTGGTTAGACCAAACAAAAGATAAATATGAAAAGATATTTATCAAAATGGAAGTGTGGATGGACCATGACTATTGTAGAAGATATAGTTTTATAATAGTTTGATAATAAATCAAAAGGGATTTGGTTTAGTTATGAAACAACTTGGTTTAATAATAAACCAAATAGGTTTGGTTTAATTATAACCAAAATGATTTGATTTTGAACCAAACTTATTCTTAACGGTAATGGATCGGTTTAGTTTTGTTTATTGGATTGAGGAGATAACTTGTTCCCCAAGTCATGTAGAAGTTTATAAATACTCCTCTATGAGGAAAAATATAAAAAAACAGAGGTTCATTGGTTTAGGTTTTTAGAAAATCCTAGCCACCCTCTCTCTCCTCTCCCTCTCCTTGCCATTGGCCACCAAGAAGCCAAGGGAGATTTTTCTTCCAAAGTTTCTCCGCTTCTTCTTCTCCTCTTGCATGGCATCACCTCCATCCTTGGCTAGTACCAATCTGAGGTGAATTTTGTTGCTCATCGGAGTTGTCTTGAAGATCTCGGTTTGAATATGAATAGAGACGAGGTTCGTGAACGTCACTAAAGTTGATGCACTTTTCCTTTGCATCATCCGTAAGGTATGCCTAAAATAATTATTATTCTTTTATTTCATAAATTTTATTTTATTTTCTTATGTCTGCACGTGTTGTATCTTGCATGTGTGGGTGTGCATTGCAATAAATTAAGAATTTATTATTTTTTTATTTTTTTGCTACGAACGTTTTGTGAAAACGTCTAAAGCACGCATCTGCGTTGGACTCATAACCCCAACACTAGGTACCTAGGGTTACCTCTCTTAGGATTTTCCTCTTTACTTAGGGTTAGCTCCCCCTAAGATTTTTTTTCCCCTTGACAAGCATCAGGTCACCTTGACTTGCTTAGACTTGCTAGTTACTCGGTAAATTACTCACCACTTGCAGTCACTTGGTAGACTACTCACTGCTTGCAAGTCATCTGGTCAACTTAACCTGACTAGACTTCTTACTTAACTAAGTCAACCTTGACCAAATTTCATTAAACATATTTGTTAAATATCAAAATCCTAGAGGTCGATTGCATCAACAGATAATTGATATGATTTAAGTAAAAAGACACACCCATGTATTTTTATCTCTTGGAAGAAACCTTTCACGTCTTTGGAGTAACACTTCATCCCTATAACAAGAATCTCATTTCTTTGATTCAAAACACTCAATTCTCAAGTTATAAATTCTCCTATTGAGTTCTCTTTTCTCTCTCCTCTCTTAAGATCTCTCTCTCCTCTCTTAAGTGTTTCAAGACTTCGAAAGTTCGACAAGGCTCAAAATTTAGAGTACTCCTATTCGAGACATAAGTCATTGTCTCTTGGGAGACAATTGCCAATAAACTGTAAGCACTTGGGCGGGACAATATCGTATAAGGAAAGAAAGTCTAGCATTTATCTTGACCTAATATTGTTGGGAGATTATTTGTGCAATCATCCTCGGGTCAAGGTATACTAGTTTAACTAAGCTCAAGTAGATTCGAACTTGAATTTCAATGTTTAAATAATATGTGAGAAGAGTTAAGTAGGTCAAGGTTGACCGAATACTTGATAATATGTGAGAGAAAAATCCAAGTGGGTCAAGGAGGATCGCACATTAGCAACGGAAAGTGCTAATTGAGGTTAGGCAGGACGGAAGTCTACCAAGTGACTAGTCCTAATTGCAGTTAGACAAAGGAAATCCCAAGTGGGTCAAGGAGTACCACACGTTGGTAAAGGAAAGCCTTAACTAAGGTTAGTTATGATGGAAATCTACCGAGTGACTAGTCCTAACTCGAGAGTTAGGCAAAGAAAAGTTCAAGTGAGTCAAGGAATATCACACGTTGGTAAAGGAATATCCTAACTGAGGTTAGACAAGAGGAAAATCTAAGTGAGTCAAGAAAGACTGCACTTGGTGATTGAAAGTCCAATAGAAAGTTGATAAAAGGAAAGTCTAAGTGGGTCACAGAGGACCAGATACTTGGTAAAGAAGTCCTGGCGGATCAAGGTTGACCGAATATTAGATAATGGAAAGTCCCAACAAGTCATAGTTGATCAGATGTTGGGCAAGAGAACCCTAGTCTTGGATCAAACAAGTTAGGGTTAGACAATCAATTAGAGTATTCGATTGACCCTAAGCTAATCAATTAGGGTTGGCTCAAATCGATTAGAATGGATTTCTAATCGATTGGGAGCTTCACAAAGGAAAATCGTGAGTTAGCAGTAGTTTATCGCAAAAGAGTCGAAATCGATTAGGTCAATCAATTTCGACATCCCTAATCGATTGAGGTAATCAATTAAGAGCTATTTCATAAGAGAACAAAAAGGTTGGGAATTGATTGGATAATCGATTAAGGCCTTTTGAATCAATTAGTATGACTCACCAATTGATTAAGAGTTCAAAAAAAGAGTCATTCTGTAGGTTGAACAGGCAGATCATATGTAGCAATCTATTAGGGGTGAGCCTAATTGATTGGGAGGCATCGAAGAACCCTAGAAAAAGATTTTCGTGACATTTCGAAGCATCTCCTGCATTCATCAGTTCATGCCAATTCTTGAGATTTGGAGAAGTGTTGCTATACTTTCTAAGTATCAAGTGGTCAACCAAAGCAACAAGAGAGCATGCTAAGTAAGATTTCATTATTGTAAATCGTTTTTTATTTTATTTGTATTTGTTTGTTCATTTCTTGTTGTATTTCTCATATTTACTTGTATGAGACTTCTCCAGCTCTTATAATGAGGTATTATCCTTGGATTAGTTACCTCAAGAAAGTGGATACCAAGTAAAACGAAGGTATAGGCGATTACTTCAAGTTTCCACTACAACAAATCATCAATAAAGCAATCGAAACTATTCACTCCCTCTCCCCTTCTAGCTCCCATAGTGTCCTAACAAATACTCTTATCCGTAGGAATAAGTTTACCCTAAGGGTGTGTCGATATCCGAAGGGATAACTTGAGACCAACGAGATTAAATCGGTAATGACCATACCAAGAATGATACGTCTATTACTCGAAAGGGTGTCTCGATAACTAAAAGGCTGTGCTAAGAGTATAAATGGGACAAGGTCTATGTCGTCATATCGAGCTCCACTGGTTTGAGTCATCGACTCATCGTTGAGATGACTAACTGGGTCAACTATTGGATCGACACCAAGCATATCCATCAATAGTTAAAAAAGTTCCAACAATCTTAAGGCGATATTCGCTGTTATGGCAACCATGGGTCCCACTCCTACTGGAGAGAGATAGTACATATTTTCCGTAATCGTCTTCAAATGATTATAGTAAAAGACATTGTATTGCTTGAAGAAAATGTATCTTTTAAGGTCACTGTCAAAAGATGTCCTAAAGCATCTAAAGGTAAGCCTTAAGTGATGGGAGACTTATTCACAATGATGAATAGAATTTTCCTACATAAGAACAATGCCTTAAAAGAATGAACAATAAAATTATACCATGAGTATAATATAACAATAATGGTCAAAACTTTGTAGGGGTCATTTGACTAAAATAATAAAATTGAGGATAGTGGATTTAAACTATCCAAAAAGAAGGATAATGAAAATATTCAGACAGAAGATTAAGCCCACTTGGCAAAAAGCTATATTTGAAGCTAACTCAATGAGACTTAAATGGAGGTCAAAATAGATGATTTAGAAGGATTGCATCACATGTATTGTAATTGACTAAGAAATTGAGTCAAGTGTCTCTCGAAGAGTAATATAATCCTGGTCAGCACTCCAATTAGATGACCGCAGCTTTGGTTTGATGAGATTAGAAGATCAAGGGATGTATGTTGCTTGAGTCAAATGTCTTTCGAAGAGTAAATACAATTTTGTCTAACACTCTAATCAAATGATCATAGTTTTGGCTTGATAAGATTGGAAGACATACTTCTTGAGTCGAGTGTTTCTTGAATAGTAAATGCAATCCTAGTCAACATTCTAGTAAGTTGATTGTAGCTCTAGCTTGGTAAAATTGGAAGACCAAGTGCTGCATATTTTCTAGATTGAGTATTTTTTAGAATAAGTGTAATTTTGGTCATCATCTTGATAAGACAACCATAGTTTTAATTTGATAAAATCAAAAGATTAGAATTATACGTTGGAGCAATCTATGTGCCCTAGGTTTTGATGTTTGGACAAAGGTTTAAGTTAGGTCTATTGTTATATTTGATATATATTGTGAGTATGCAGGATACAAGTACAATAAAGAAAGTCTAAGTATGATTTTGGCAAAGGAGAAAAGTCCAAGAGGAGTCTTGGCGGTGTAAGTCCAAGTATGTAGTCTTGACAATGTAAGTCCAAGTGTGACTTGACAATGACTGAAGTCTCGGAGGTGAGAAGCCTCTTGGCAAAGGAAGACCCGACAACTAGGATAAGGCTGAAGGAAGCTCTAGAAGGTAAAACGTGAAGGATGGGGAGGTATTCGAGGGACACGAGGCTGATGGAGGAGGATAAAAGGTCAGGTCTAGGTTGGTTGGGCAAGGACAAGTACTGAGTGAATATAATCGGGGATTAAAACCCCATGGTTAGGGTTTTACCAGTCGATTGGGCTAGGGCATAAAATATTTATGTGCCCGATGACTGTGAAAACAGTAAATAAGCACTGTAGCAATTTCTGTAGCACCACTATAGCAGTGCTATAACAGTCGGCTGATGTTTTCATCAGTTGACTGATATTGAGTCATTGGCATGTAACAGTCAAATTTCACAGAGGACTAGTTGATTGATAATTTTACCAGTTGATTGGTGATTTTATCAGTCGACTAGTGATTTTACCAGTCGACTAATGGTGGGAAACACAACTAGGTGTTTCCTCCCAGCTCTATTTAAGAGAGCTCAGGGTGCTTGGCTAAGGTTGATGAAATTAGTGGTGATTAACTCTAATTAGAGTCTTCAAGTGCTCAAGTGATCTAGTGTGGTCTTGTGTGAGTTGTGGTGAGATTTCTCTACCCAAAAGAAGCTACGTGTCTAGTCGGAGTTTGCTGGGCATTGATCCACCGACGGATTGAGGTTTCGTCCACCTTCGGACACATCGTGAAGTAGAAGCCCTAATCTCCGAACCACGTTAAACTAACCTATATTGGTTTGCTTTCTTGTTTATTATTTTCTAGAGTTAGCTTTCATTTTGTTTGTTAGTATTTTTGTTTCTGCTACGACTAACAATTGTAGGAAGCTTATTTTATGGAAATTTACTTTTAAGCAAGATTGAAGCCCTTGAAATGTTTCAAAAATACTAAAAATATGGTTGAAAAAAACAACTAAACAAGATCATCTATAGTGATTAAGAGAGAGAATGAAGGATATTGCTCAAGGAAGAGCAACATTAAATAATTGACTATATTACATTCACCTCAATTCAACAATGTTGTGGCTAAACATTGAGAAGATGATAGAGGCTATGTTGATAAGTTTTGGATTTATCCTAAAATTTGGGGGGTTGTCGTCTTGGGAAACCACAACCCCCAATGAGATAGAAATGAAAATCTCTATAGGGCATTGAAAGGTCTAAGAAGTTATGAGAAGGACACTAATGTAAAAATGGTAAGTTTTGAAAAGACTTAACACCATTATAGTAGTAGATCTCTAGTGATGAAATTTTTGGATCCATTAGTTAGTAATAAAGGTCTATTAAGAGATCAACTATACTGTATGTCTAGGAGAATAAGTTTGAAACTCAACATTTCAATCGAGTAGTACTAACTCAATCATATTGACTGGAGATCCCAATATTATAATTCAAAAGGAATAACTAAGCTATAAGATTCGAGGCACCTAGAGTAATTACTCCAACTCATTCCTGGAGACAAAATGTGCAACCTATAAAATGAGTAAAAGATGAACAAAAGTTCTTAATGATTTCTATATTATACTACAAAGGGTATAATAGGATATTGCATGATACTCTTAATAGGAGATCACCTATATAAGCGTGAAGACGGGTCATTTTCATGAAACACTTATGAATTTCAAACTTTGTCCATGGCCAAAACGAACACGATAGAGAACTGACAAAAGTCTAGGGGATATTGTGTTGATATGATTGTCTTGGTTTACATAAACGGTTGAACAATTCAAAATATAGTTTATTGGATATCCAAGTAAATCCAATCATATTCTACTATGGAAGGTTCAAAGTCACAAGCTACTTCTCCTGATGCGATAGTCTTCTGATGAAACTCTTGTGTGAGATGTGAAACTTATCCATAATTTCCATTCATATGAGAGATTGTTGGAAAATTAGTTTTGATGACCAATAAATTAGATAGGGATAAGACATCTATTTCACGAGTAGACCGTAGTAAACTAATTTCTCGAGTGAATGAAAAATTAATATCTAATGAAGGGTTGGTCCAATATGATCGAATGGAAGTTGACTTACACACGAGTTGGATTCATGGATAAGATTACATGAACGTTTACTCAAATATGAGGAACAATTAAGGGGTGTGAAATTATAATTAATTTCATTAATTGATTGATTGGTTGATTAAAAGTTTAATTGTGATTGTGATATTAACAATAAATTAAGTAAATAATTAATTAGATTAATTATTTTAATTAATTAATAATACTTGATAAGATTTAAGTGAAAAGACACACCCATGTCATTTCACCATTTGGAAGAAATCTTTCACTTCTTTAGAGAAACTCTTCATTCCTTTGATTCAAAGCACTCAATTTTCAAATTGTTAATTCCCCTCTTGAGTTCTCTTCTCTTTCTCATCTCTTAAGAGTTTTACGGCTTTGAAAGTTCGACAGGGCTCAAAATTTGGAGTGCTCCTATTTCGAGACATAAGTCGTTGTATCTTGGAAAACGATTGCTGATAAACCATAAGCACCTGGGTGGGGCAATATCTATCTATAGTGATAAACTTACCAAAAGGGATGTGTCGATATCCGAAGAGATAAATCAACGACCGACAAGATTAAGTCAGTAATGATGATGCCAAGAAGGGCACATCTATTACTCGAAAAGGTGTTTCAATAATCGAAAGGATGTGTCGAGGGTATAAATGAGACAAAGTCTATGTCGTTATACTGAGCTCTAGGATTGTAAATTAACCAAGTGTTCATGAACAAACTTGGTGTTCAGCTTGATAAGTGCTTATTTATGTTCGTTCAATAAACACAAGATTAATTAAATAAATAAATTTGAACAGCTCGTTAAACTAAACAAACAAGTTTAAGCACATATGTGCTCAGTTATTTAATATTCGTGAATAATGTTCGTAAACAACGTTCACGAATCATATTCATTAATAAAACTTTTTTCAATATACTAAATAAATAATATAAAAAATAAACAAATAAGTTTAAATTATCAAGCTCAATAACCAATTAAACAACTAAAAATTTCAAACAATCAAACAAGCTTCAATTGAGAGCTCGATAACATCTAAATGAACCAAACTCGAATTAAGCTCAAGTCAAGCTCAAACCAAACTTGAATTGAGAGTTCAATAATATCTAAACAAATCAAGCTCAAGATAAGTTTCAAACAAGCTCAAGTTCATAAAAAATAAACCAAACTAAACTTGAATAATTATTTCAAAAATTTAGTTCATTTTAAGTTCGATTTGACTCGACATAAAAATCACATAACTCATTCTGTACATATTGCATTTATTATCATAGCAATTTAATATCAGTGATAATATAGTCTCATTCAAAGCGAGAAGTCGAAATTCTCTAGTGTAGAGGATGCATTTATGATCTTGTTAATTTAGTTTGAATAATCACGTAACATTTTCAAAGAACGGAGGTGAAGTTCTATAATGTAATTTATTTATTATTTTTTTAAAAGGGTGCAAGTAAATAGATATACAATTAGGAATAGAAACAACTAATAGAGGAGAAAATGACTAAGCAATAAAAAGTAGGAATAAGATCATAAATGATTTTAATTTTTAACAACTTCGTAATTATATCTATTTTATTAAATTATTAATATATATAATTATTATTTTTATCATGTATTTACCTCCTTTCATATAAATTAGAGACTTGGGACGAAATTCTATTGAGATAATCTAGTTGCTAACAATGAGTTCATATTATCATCATAAGATCTAAGATTTAAATCTCGATGAAATCGATAAATATCTTTATTATGTAATCGTCCATGATTTATTTTTTTTTTATCGGCAATAGTTAGGGAGGGGAATTTTGTAGAGTTTTTATCAGACATTTAATAAAAAAATTTTAATCAATCATCTCAGAATTAATAGGCTTAAATTGGATATACAAGGTCAAGTAAAAAAATAGGGATTCAGTTGGTATTAAATTATCCGCTCGCTCGCCTGTTGCGGTTGTGCTGGGAAAATGGAAGCCGGCCTTCCCTCCGCTGCCGCTCTTGTCTCCATCCCATCAGCTGCAGTCAATAGCAGAAGAAGCGTCCACCAGTTCAGTTCCACCTCCTCCTGTTGTTCTTCCCCTTCGTTACTTCGCAGATGCCCATCGCTTCAACCTTCCGCCGTCTCGTTCCCGTCTCCCGCGGTTGTGAGGCGGAGCGCCTGGGGGTTTTCGGCCTCCTGCTGCCTCCCGCTCGACTCCAAGAAAACAGCTCCGATTTCGACAAAGCTTTATGTCAGCGGTACCATCTTTTTTCCCCCTTTTACCCACCTTTTGTTGTTGATATTTTTTTCACCGATTACAAATTTCACTCCTTGCCGTTAACTTTTCCCCCCTATTTGTCTGTGAAATGATGAGTATTAGCATTGCTTCAAAGGGATGATATTTCCTGTAAGAGGCTATCAAATGTGGGCTTTTCTGTGTTATGGAAGGACTCAGGAATCCATTTGTTTGTATACGAAATTACTAGCTGCAAGTTAGTTATCATGGATTTAGCTCATGATACTCAGACTTATTCTGTTCTTTAAATAGAGTAGAGGGATAAGTGACGTGGATACCTACCAAAGAGAATTTATCAGAGATAGGAATCCAGGTACAGAATAGTTTACACTTTTTTAATTGGATGAAACATTTCAGCTTATGATTATAATCAACGAGTAAACACCCATGATCACCGCTAAAAATTAAAGATTGGAGCTTATACAACTTTTGAAGGGTGATAATTATCCATTGATGGGGTAACTATAGGATGGTTTACACGTGGACTATCTGTTGAGAAAGCAATACTCCCATGTTGTTGAGTTTGAATGGTGTTTTGATATCTTTAACAAAATGTTTAAGGTAAGTTTGGCTTGCTCACGGAGCTTGGTGACTCAATACATTTGAGTTGGTCTACTAGATGACTCGACATAATCAAGTTGAGTGGTTGTGGGTTCGTTGACTCAATAGCCTAAGATAGAGGTGAACTCAAAAGGTGAGAGGAGAAGGACGATATGTGGAGCAAGTTCGCAAAACTTGGTGTATGACTTTTTCGTTGACTCAATGGCCTCACATAGAGTTGGACTCAGAAGGTGAGAGGAGAAGGATGATATGGATGTAAGTTCGCAGAGATCATGACTGGTTCGTTGATTCAATGGGCTGATATAGAGGTATGATATGTGGAGCAAGTTCATAAAGGTTGGTGTATCCAAGTATTTGAGGTCCCATGGGAGGTGTACTTGAAAGGCAAGAGGTGAAGGATGACATAAGTTTAGGGCATTTGTAGTCCCGGAGGTTGAATGCTAGGTGTACTTTAGGTTGACCAATATGTTTTGATGTTGCTCATAAAGGATTTAAATTAGGTTTATCTTGTGTTCCAATATGTGTGTCAATTGTCTAGGAGGTTGACATGTTGCATGTAAAGTTGCAGTTGACTTGGAGCTTGACAGATTGCTCATAACTCAATAGGATCTAGATGGAAGACTAAGAGGTTAAGGTTGAGTAGGAGTTTGGTTTTTAGGCAAGGTGAAAGATAGATGTAGAAAGTTTGAAGGGCTTAGTGCATACGAGGGACCAAAGAGCTGATTAGATGAACTCAAGGGTGAAAAATATTGATGACATTAAAGACTCGAAGACATGTAAGTTGAGTGATTTCAAGCAAATATAATCTTAGCTTATTTTTTAGGTAAGGTTTACCTAGTGATTTTTATGACTAAGAAACAATAATTTTTGGGGGATTATAGTTGTTATTTTAGCTTGTTCTTGACTTAAATAGAGATCTTCTAGTAGATTCAATCATTTGAACTGTTGAGTTGACTCAAAAGTCAATTGCAAAGAAGGATTCCAAGATAATATTAAAGCCCTAGATAAGAGAGCCGAGGGAAGTAGTGGGGAATACTAATAACCAAGAAAAGGATTCAAGGGGGATTTTTGGGTATTATTTGTCTCCCCTTTAGATATTTTGCATTTGTTGTTGCATTCTTGGTTCAACTTTGTCAAAGTGCATCCACCTTGAACAAGCTGGCGCTCACAAACTTAATTATCGCTTGACTAATTGTAATTAATTCAACTAAGCTAAAGTTTTGAACCCTTCTCAATGAACAATTTGATAGTTTACTAAATGATAAAATTTTCATTTTAAATTAAATTGAAGATGCATCAATCTTAAAATTTTCTTCCAAGTGTTTTGTTTCATTTAAGATATGTCAATCTCGAATTATTATCCAATTGGTTCTCACTTTTGTTTCCTTTTCTGTTTGCATTAGGTTGTAGTGGATTGACTATTATAAACATGACTATTCCTTCTATCTGGATGTCTAGAACTAAGCATGGCAAAAGAAATTTTTTTTACCAATTACTAGTTTGTGTTGGAAAAGCAATGGATCATAGCTCCCAACTCACTGAAAAACAGTCTGGCTACATTGTTGGATCGGAAAGTTGAAGGTGGTGGCCAACAACGCCCAAGTTTTTGCAATTCCTCACATGCTTCAAATAAATGTATTGCAGTTTGAATTTTCCTCTTGCAGAATGAGCATAAGGTGTTGGGAATTAGAACACCCTGACATACATAGCTAACTTTGAGGTTATTTTGTAATTAACCAAGTATTTTAGTTTTGAACATGTCCTAAGTCCTACAAATGTGGGAAATGGCTTGGTTTATTATATCTTTCAATATCATGTTGTTAGCACTTTGAATGGTGAACAATCCCTGTGTTTTTCATCAGCGGTGCACATTTCAGCTTCCTATTCCCAGGGTATTTGTTCCACAGCTCGACAAAATTGCTAGTATGTCCCCTCCATATGAACAAGCTGATTATGGTAGATATTTATTGACACATACTCATATAACTCCAGAAGATCATTCCATGAAAATAGAAGCCTTTGACAAGCTGTATGTCACGCCAAATAAAGGATATCATCTTGATTTAGTCACACTTTTTCCCATCCTTACTGACCAGCGTATTTCAACAATCAATTTCCAAAATCACTAATTTTTTTTTGAGGTGAGTAATAGCCAACATTTACAAAGCTCTAGCAAATTATCTGTTTGGAGATTAATCACCTCAAGACCTCCCTTCCTACCTGGCAAATGTGGGTCCAGTCCGCTAGGCTTTGATTGGATAGCCTTTGTTTTTAAGCCAAAATAATTGTCTTGGTATGTAGTAAATTCTTGTTGGGTAGTTGACCATGCATTCAGAATGTTGTTGGTCAATGCCAATTTTTCATGATGTGAATTCGGATCCCATTATGTTGATGATGTCATTCTAATTTTTGTGGTTATATTTCTTTGTACCAAATTGGAAGTTGGAAAGCATTGTCAAATTGTATATTCAATGATTAAACACCCTCAGCCTCCCCTTGTCGGTATAGTTGTTTGGTGGTAAATGTTAGGGTATTAGTGATGTTTAGTGATGTATTTATTCTTGTATTAGTATTTTAGATTTAGGTATAAGCTATGAGTTTATGTACACGCAATACACGTTTCTTGTAGAATATGGAATACAATATTCCTTTTCATAGTATAGGAATGGTATGAGAACATTGTTCTTGTTGGCTAAGTTTTTCTATAGCAATCGCATAAGGGGGAGGCCAACAACCTCCCTAAGTCTTGGTTCTTCCCTAGGTTCTTATCTTTTTTAATGTGCCACCTATAACATCCACATATGATCCAACTCCTCTAAAAGGAGCATTGTCTTGTCTTCCTCTAGATCAATGTCGATTATGCAAGTGATATTTTCCTCTAAATCTAGCATCCTAGCAATGCCACCTCTTTTGCAAGGATGGCATCTATGGGGTTTTTTGTCGTCTTCTGTGTGCATCCTCTCCTCATCCAAGAACAATTCTTGCTTCTTCCTTGCATACTCGTCTTCGTGCCACCATGGGAGCTTGCATATGGTAAGGTTCCTCTATCCTCGGCACATCCTCCTTTTTGCCTCAATAGGTCTCGTAGGGGCACCTCTCTCGATCCTGTATTTAGATCCAAGAAGGGTATGACAAACTCCTCTTCTCATGCTCTTCCTAACTTCTTGTCTTCTCAACATGATGTGAGTAGCCATCAAGATACCATAACTATCTACACTAGATTAATTATGGTTTTGGCTCTCATGTTTGTGGTTCTTATGTGTGAAGTACTATGTTGGCGAACTTTATCTCATTGCTTTCCATTGTTTGACAATCCCCTCTAGCATGTTCTTTAAGATATTTGTTGATCTCTTCTTCTCCCTCTTTTGTCTTTGGGATCTTCTCCATTCAATGTAGAAGGCCATTTCCATCGCCTTTTGCTTATCTTGTCAAACCTACATCTGGTTTATTCTCTGTCATATCTTCACTTCTTTCAGATATTTTTTCCTGTTATCCCTGTTGATTCTCTATCATAGGCCTTTCAAGTTTTGCTGTTCTTTTCTTTTATGTTTTGCAAATTTTCATCTTTTATGAGATTCCTTCTTCTATGTTGTTAGTCACTGTACTTGCTTTTCTTTCTTTTTCTTTCGAGCAATTGTTTTGAACTCCTTCCTCTGATGCTGAGCTCTTCTTTCTATTTCTTTTCTTCAACACTCGTGTTCTTTTGTATGTTGCCTATATGAGTGCATTGACCCTATACCCTTGTAGAGTGGTTCCCTTCTCTTCAGCACTGTGCACTATGGCTGCGTTTGGTGAGGGGTAATCAGCCTTGTAATGTAATCAGAATTACATTACAAGATTGATTATTTTGTTGGTATAATTTTAAACTTGTAATGTAATCTGGATTACAAAAGACAATAAACTTTTGTAATCCAAATTACAAAGCTAATAGTATGTAATCTGGATTACATTCTAACCCTAAGATTTAATATGTCAAATATATCCCTAGTTCATTTCTTGTACCAACCGATTGCTGTTGCCGCCGGTTGCCGCCGTCAGTCGCAGTCACCACCATTGCCGGCCACAGTCGGTCACCAGCCATCGTCGGTCGTCGCCGTCGCTAGCCACCGCCGCTAGTTGCCACCGTCAGTCGCCGCCATCGGTTGCCGCCTTCGTTGGCCTCCGCTGATTGTCACCGGCCGTAGGCCGCCCGCTGCCACCCACTGCCGTCCGCCGCCGGCAAAGGTCACAGGATATTGTTGTCATTTTATAATAATATGAAATACATTCCTTATAAAAAATAATGGACACCAAATAAAAGAATGTAATTACCCTTAATCAAATATTACATGTACAGTATACAACTTTTTTACCAAAAATAGTAATATAATATTAATTACATTACATTACATTATAAATTTGATTACATTATAAGTTTAATTACATTATGCCTAACCAAACGCAGCCTATATGTATCATCGTTGGGAGAAGCACCACTTGAGTGCTTTCCTTCTTTTTCTTTTGTCTACCGTGTGCTCTTATATGTGCCATCATAAGGAGAAAATCACTTGTGAGTTATTCATTAGGTCTCTCCATTTATCCTCTCTTTGTCAATGTGCTAGCTGGTCTAATGCCGAGGAAATTGTGTGCTCTATATCAAAGCTTGGTTTCTCCTACATGTGAGTGTTATGCATTTGCTTTAATTATGGTCACATATATGATATCTATCATCCAACTCGAGAATGTTTGTTAATATGCTTTGATTAGGTTATTAGTGTAGTGGATTTGCTCGGATGTAGGTTATGTTTTGAGTCTATGTACATGTAATATATTTCTCTAATAAGATATGCAAGACTATTCTTTTCTCTTAGATTGACCATAGATATGGTTCTATGCTACCAGATTTTTTATCTGAGATCCTTTGTTTTGAGAGCAAACTGTCTTCAGATCCTGTGTATCTAAACAGCTAACCTAGCCTGGTACATGGATTTGGTCGTGGACTGTGTGCTGTAGAATGTTGTTAGTTAGTGTTCAGCAACCTTTAACCAGAATGAGAGCATTCCATGGCATGAGTTTTGAACCAATTCCATTGACGATGTTATTTGAATATCTGTGGTCATTTCCGGTCACCAATCTGTAAACCAGGTATGCAATAGAGAGAATAGACACCAACCGTGGTATCTATTTTCAATAAAACTGAGAATTGATAAGAGATGGAACAGAAGAAAGGAGAGAAGCTCTACGGTAACTACCACAGTGTCATAAAAATTTTCCTGAAGACACATGATGACAATCTGACAGTCCATTAGAATGATTTCTATAATTGGTCACTTTGACTAATAGTTTCCCGGACTATATGTTGATATTCAGTCTTGCAGTTTTTTATGTTCACTGATCATTTTTCTGTTTTCTAATTTATTAGACCTTTTCTACATCAGTTTCCCCTTTTGGCTAATTGCTTAACAAAGTGTTAGCACAGATTCTACACTGTTAAGATTAATACTTTTTAAGCTTCTTCTTCCAGGTCTTTCGTTTCGCACAACCGAGGAAAGTCTTAGGAAGGCTTTCCAAAATTTTGGTCAGCTTGTAGAAGGTAATCATGTTTTCCCTTTTGTTTATTTATGTACACGCACGCGCACACCTGTGATTGTCATTGATCTCACTTTTTGTGGTGTTTCTGCAGTTAACCTAGTCATGGACAGAATAGCAAATAGACCAAGAGGCTTTGCTTTTCTTCGTTATGCCTCGGAAGAGGAATCCAGAAATGCCATCGAGGGGATGCATGGAACGGTAACAACTAAACATATAATACATAATTGTTTGTTGCGCCTGTCTTCCTAATCAAACATATAGTTGTTTAAGGTTTCTATTTGTAGTTACATATGAATATGATATGGAGGAAAAATGTGGGGGATTATCAGATCTCTGTCTACTCAAATAATAGTTCAATGTTCTCGAGAGATTATCAGATCTTTGTCTAAAATAATTTAATGTTATCTGTAGGGCTTAGGATTAAATATGTGGCAAAAAAATTACGGGCAAAACCCCCCTAATTATCATTTTCATCAAAAGGGTAGCTCTTTTTTTTTAAAAAAAAATAATAATTAAAGTAGTGCCCTATTGTATTTCTCAGTGCTACAACATATAAAAGTATATTGATTCAACTCAGTAAAAAAATCTATTCATTGACCACTTATATAAAAATATTTCATCAGCCTGATTAAAATTATTTAAACTGCATCAAAATCGTTTTAACATAGTCAAAATAATCACAATACTGCTGTAGTCATTAGTTGGCTGTTACAATAGTATAATCTATTAAATGACTGCTACAACGTTGTAAGGTCAGCTAAATATTGTAGCATCCAATTAACGACTATTATAGTAGTTTTATGTTGATTTTGACCATATTGATGTGATTTTGATCATCTATGAGTAATTTTGACCAAGTTGGTAAAGTGTAGTTCGTATAAAAGTGCTCTTATGTATAAATTTTCTTTTACTAAGTCGAATCAATTTATTTTTCATCAACTTGGAATAAGGATGCTTTCGATATGAAAAATATGATGGAGCATCTTTTTGACTTTTTTTTCTAAAATTTATTAAAGGTCATTCATGTGTTTGGTGTGTTGATAAAATTAGTGTGTTAGTGGGCATGTTTTAATTGAATAAGTGGAGAGAAATAATAGGGTAATGGTTGTAATGTGGTGTTAGTGGGTTAATGAGTTGGCAAGTTGAGTTAGTGGTGGAGGATAATGGTTGTAATGTGGTGTTAGTGGTTAATGTTATGGTGTTAGTGGAGTTAGTGGGTTTTTTTTAATATGTGTGATGTATTAGCTTATAAATAGGATATGTAATGATCAATGAAGGTGTGTGAAAAACTTATTTTTATATCCTCTTTGTGTCCTCGACTCGTCTATTTTTCTTATCAGTGGTATCAGAGCAAGGTTTCGAACAGAGTTATGCCTTCCGAAAGTTTTGTACAACTTGTCATTCCTCAATTTAATGGTCATTATGACCATTGGAGCATGTTTATGGAGAATTTTTTAAGATCCAAAGAATATTGGGCGGTCGTGATTACTGGAGTAGCAGAACTGATAGAAGGTATTGCACTAACAGATGCGCAATTGAAAGATCTTAGAGAAAAGAATTATCTCTTCCAAGCTATTGATTGCTCAATCTTGGAAACCATTCTCTGCAAGGATACTGCCAAAGATATCTGGGATTCTATGAAAAAGAAGTACTAAGGTACGACAAGAGCTAAGAGGCAGCAGTTTCAAGTACTTCGTTCGGAGTTCGAAATGCTCTGAATGAAATCAAGAGAATCAGTTTCAGATTATTTTTCAAGAACAATGGCAATCATCAACAAAATGTGGATTCTTGGTGACAAGAAAGAGGATGTTCTCATCATAAAAAACATTCTTCGATCTATGATACCAAAATTTAATTTTGTTGTCTGTGCCATTGAAGAAGCAAATAATGTAAGTCTACTTTCAATTGATGAATTACAAAGTTCATTATTAGTTCATGAGTAGAAATCAATCAATATGAAAAATAGGAGCAAGCATTGAAGGTTTTATCAGAAAATCACTCTACAAATGGTAGAAGTGATAGAGGATGAGGAAGAGGCAGAGGTCAAGAAAGAGGAAGAGGAGGTAGAAACAACAATGATCATGTGAACCAACAACAAAATCAACATCAGGAAAGCTATTTTCAAAGAAGAGATAGAGGACGTGGAGGCCATTATTCTACAACTAATAGAACAAAGTTAGCAGACAAGTCTAATGTTGAATGTTACCGATGTCATAGGTATGGCCATTATAGATCAGAATGTTATACTAATTTGAAGAAACAAAATGGAGATCAGACTAACTTTGCAGAAGAAGAAGTGTCCCTTTTTATGGTATACCATGAGAAAGAGAAAACTCAACGGAATATATGGTATTTAGATACAGGCTGCAGCAATCACATGTGTGGAGAAAAGGATACATTTTCATACTTGGATGAATCCTTTCGTAGTTCTGTCAAATTTGGCCACAACTCTACAATTTTTGTTATGGGAAAAGGAAAGGTAACCATACAAGCAAAAAGATATTCTACCCATATTATCTCTAATGTTCTTTTTGACCAGATTTAAAAACTAATTTGCTTAGTGTGGGTCAATTACAAGAAAAATGATATGAAAATGTTATTAAAGAAAGAGTTTGTCGGATTCAAGATGCAAAGTTGGGATTAATTGCGCAAGTTAATATGACAGCAAATTGTATGTTTCTGCTTTATCTTCATACTACATCACATTCATGTTTTTCAGCAAAATTTGACGATGAGGCATGGTTATGGCACTTTCGCTACGGGCATCTAAATTTTGGTGGATTGAAAACACTAAAATAAAAGAATATGGTGATCTGTCTTCCTCAAATTACAACTCCTTCTCAAGTTTGTGAAGAATGTGTTGTTAGCAAATAACACCGTAATCAATTCTCACAAGGAAAATCTTGGAGAGCAAAGGCGGTATTGGAGCTTATTCATTCGGATATTTGCGAACCAATAACACCGCATTCTAATGGAAGTAAAAGATACATAATTACCTTTATTGATGATTATAGCTGCAAAATATGGATTTATTTGTTGCAAGAAAAATCCGAAGCTTTTATAGCTTTCAAAAATTATAAAGTACTTGTCGAGAAAGAAATTGGCAACTCTATTAAAGTTCTGCGTACAAATCGTGGTGGAGAATATAACTCACATGAATTTACAAATTTTTGTGAGAATCATGGAATCAAGAGGCAACTTACAACAGCTTACACACCTCAACAAAATGGTATATGCAAGAGGAAGAACTGCACTATTATAAATATGGTGCGAAGCCTTTTGACGACAAGTGGTATTCCTAAAAGTTTTTGGCCAGAAGCAGTTAATTGGAGCATTCATATATTAAATAGAAGTCCTACATTATCTGTTCAAAACATGACATCGGAGGAAGCTTGGAGTGGAAAAAAACTGACTGTTGATCATTTTCAAATTTTGGGGTGTATCGCTTATGCCCATATTCCAGATGAAAGGAGAAAGAAGCTAGACAGCAAAGGTGAAAAATGCATTTTTCTTGGTATGAGTAATACATCAAAAGTTTATAGATTATGTAATCCCTGCACTAAGAAAATCATTATAAGTTAATTTTGATGAAAAAGACACATGACCATGGAATTAAAATGGCGTTAAAAAAATGATCCCTGTAGATTTTGATAATGATGAGAAAGTACAACAGCCTATAGAGGATAAGCAACATGAGGAAGTCTCTCAAAATATTCCTATAGCATATCAAAGTTCAGTTGAAGCAGAATTACAAAAGTCACAACGTGTTCGAAGAAGACTAACATGGATGTCTAATTATGAGGTGATTGAAATTGATCAAGGTGATGATCCTCTTACACATTTTGCTTTGTTTTAAAATTGTGACCTCACTATTTTTAAAGCGGTTGTTAAAGAATTAAAATTGATAAAGACTATGGATGATGAAATTATAGCAATTGAAAAAAATAATACGTGGGAGTTATGTGATCTTCCTAAAGGGAAAAAGACAATTGGTGTAAAGTGGGTTTACAAGACAAAGCTAAATGAACATGGTGAGATTGACAAGTACAAAGCACGCTTGATGGTGAAGGGCTATAAGCAAGAGTTTGGTGTTGATTATAAAGAATTTTTTGCTCCTGTAGAAAGACATGATACAATCAGAGTGGTGATAGCGATGGTGACACAAATTTCATGGCCTATCTTTCAATTGGATATAAAATCAGCATTCCTCCATGGAGATTTGAAAGAAGAGGTATTTATCGATCAACCTCCAGGTTATGTGAAATTTGGTAATGAGCAGAAAGTTTATAGATTAAGGAAAGCTCTATATGAATTAAAACAAGCTCCACGGACTTGGTATAATCGTATAGAAACTTATTTTTTGAAGGAAGATTTTCAAAAATGCTCTTATGAACATATTTTTTTTATTTAGATTGATGATGGAGGAAAAATATTGATAGTTTGTTTATATGTAGATGACTTAATTTACACTGGAAATAGTACATCTATATTTGGAAAATTTTAAAAATCTATGATGAAATAAATTGAAATGTCTGATCTTGGTATGATGCATTTTTTCATTGGTATTGAAGTGGTGCAAGCTTCTGTTGGAATTTTTATCTCTCAAAGAAGATATGTGCAAGAAATTCTGGACAGGTTTCAACTGAAAGATTGCAATCCTGTAAATACTCCTTCTGAGTTTGGAGTAAAGTTACATAAAGATATTGGAGGAAAGAAGGTTGATGCCACACTTTATAAACAGATAGTGGGGAGTTTAATGTATTTGACTGTGATGAGACCTGATATTATATATTATGCATGCTGTAAGTATGATTAGTAGATACATTGATTGTGCTACAGAAATGCATCTCTTAACTGCAAAAAGAATTTTTCGGTACTTGCAAGGTACTAAAGAGTTTGGGTTGTTTTATAAAAATGGAGAAAAGTCAGATCTATTTGGTTTTACAGACAGTGATTATGCAGGAGATCTAGATGATCAAAAAGTACATTTGGGTACATTTTCATATTGGGTACATAAGCTATTTCATGGTCTTCGAAAAAACAATCAATTGTTATATTATCATCCACGGAAGCTGAGTTTGTTGCGACAACATCTTGTGCTTGTCAAGCTATTTGGCTAAAGAAGATTCTTACAGAATTATATTTCAAAAAGGATGAACCTATTCAGATTTATTGTAACAACAATTCAACAATAAAACTTTCTAAAAATCCAGTGCTACATGGTCGAAGTAAACACATAGATGTGAGGTATCATTTCCTGAGAAATCTCACAAATGATAAAGTCATTAATCTTGTTTACTGCAGAAGTGAGGATCAAATTGCTGATATACTAACTAAGCCTCTCAAATTTACTACATTTCAAAAGCTCAAAAAGCTACTTGGTGTTTGTACATGGAGTTTAAAAGTTTGATTTTTTTTAAACTGATTATTACATTTGAAATATCAGTTTAAGGGAGGAATTGTTGATAAAATTAGTATGTTAGTGGGTATGTTTTAATTAAGTTAGTGGAGAGAAATAATAGCGTAATGGTTGTAATGTGGTGTTAGTGAGTTAATGAGTTGACAAGTTGAGTTAGTGGTGGAGGATAATGGTTGTAATGTGGTATTAGTGGTTAATGTTTTGGTGTTAGTGGAGTTAGTGGGGTTTTTTAATGTGATATAAATAGGATATGTAAGGTGTGTGAAAAGCTTATTTTTATATCCCCTTGTGTCCTCAACTCGGCTATTTTTTGTATCATGGTGAGCATACCACTTAATCTCCACACCAGCGAATTGATTGTCTTCTCTGGGATTTTTGTTAGTTCCTTGATGGGAGGGTCATTTTTGTGGAAGTTGCAAAGCCAAGGTCAGAAGTACGCCCGAGTCCGAGACAATCTCCAAGGCGATATTGAGTCGAGCTGCTGCATAACTTGACAGCCATTTTGTATCTGTTTCCTCGAAACTTTCGTCTTCGGTAAGTATGAACTCTGACAGCATGATTTGTAAATCGCAAATACTTTGTGATATTGTTTACACCATATTACCACTTTCTTGTTTTCTATATATTATTGATATAGAAAAATTATCTAACACCTCTAGCAGTTACATAGTTCCCTCAAGCTACATATTACCAATATGTTAGGTCCTCTTAATGATTTAGTAATAATTTGTTGACTACTCCTTAGAACTGACAAAGAAATGGCAATCACATTACTTTAAATCTTCTCCTTGTTGAAATTGCAATTGCTTTGCCCTTTTGTGAACTACTAGATTTGAGGTCATATGCATTGTTACTTGATTGTCATAGTAAAATTTAATATGCTCTGTAGGGGTGTATCCTATATCGATTACAAGTCGTAAGAATTGACAAAGGAAATAACAATCTCATTACCGTCTTTTTCTTGATGAATTGACAATTGCTTTGTCTATTGGATTTAGAACTTTATATGTCAGCTTAATACTCTACCTTTGCACTTGATTTTACTACTACTATTTACTTTTAATTTTTATTTTAGGGATCAACGGTCAGTCTAAATATGGGTTAAGCTTGCTAGATAATAATAAGATTTTTTAAAAATATTAATAATAGTGTTAACCTTGACTGCCTGCTCGCTGCACTAGATCATCCCTAATCTGTAACAATTTTTTAGATATAACCTTAGATGCACTAAGCTCTCTAAGCTTGCTTCTTGGAGGTCCTTTTTTAGATATAACCTTTAGATACACTAAGCTCTCTAAGCTTGCTCTAACATGTCATACTTCTCTGCTTGTTTATTAAGTTTACCTCACTGTAGGTTTAGTCATCAGATCAACTACTCCATGCTCCTCTTCTTATAGTCCATCTTGATAGGCCTTTGATCCCTCAAATGCCCAAAGTTCTTCAAACTTGTTCTATGTGATCCTTTAATTCTCATCCAAGTTCATTTTGTTATGAAGCTCTAAGCTATCAAGCACAAATTAACCAAACAACTCGATTCAATTGAATCACCATCTCTTTGAGCTCAGTGTGCATCTGGCTAAATCCTTACACAAAATATATACATTAGATACATAGGTCAAACATAACTTAAATTTTTATTAAATACATAAAAGTAACTTAGTCAAACCCGATCACTTAGTAATATTAATCTTTTTTTTTTAATATTTGACAATCCGTTAAGGTGCGAAAATGAATAATAAACAAATTAATTAGAAACTCAAAGATCCCCTTGGTGTTGGATTTTCTACTATTATTACTTTATGATTGGTGGGGGAGGTTTACTAACTAAAACATTTACGCTTCCCTTTGCCACCAACTAAATAAGCATCAATATGTGAAAATAGTAATACATGTAATTATTGTGGCAAAAAAGTGAATACGTTCCCTCAGCGCCCTCGTCAATCCGTCCCAAGGTCAACACGGAGAAAGTAAATCACGGGTGGCTACTAGCCTTTGGAATAGTGACTAGCACATAAGGGAAGTATTTATTTCGATTTTGTCAAGATTCGAACCCCAGACCTCATTATGGCAACACCTCATATGCTAACCACTAGACTCATCCGAGAGGACAGTAATACATGCAATTATGATCATATAACGAATAAGCACAACACCATGCATATCAAACAAGCATTACACCTCTCCTCTTTAGTGCTTTGTTGGAAAGAAATAAAAAATAATAATAATTCCAATTAATTTGGTTGATTATCTCTAGAGTGACCGGTTCGGTTATATTAATTCCAGTTAATGAAATAAAGGTTAAAAAAACTAGAAATTAAAAAATCATCTTGGAAATGTTTTGGTAAGTTATTTTGATTAATAAAAAAATGATTAATTAGACTAGGTAATGCTGAGTTTGGAATGATCGATCTGATTTTATGAAAAATTTTCACATGTCATCCGAGTAAATCAGAAAGCAAATGCGACGGGCGATCTAGAAATTCAACATCCTTTAATTGTAAGTCTTATTTGAAAGGAAAATCTCAATAAATATGACATTGTTAGTAAAGTGGGAATCTAACATTGAGTATCTAGAAGATAATTGAGTGCTATTACTTATGCATTAGTTTTGGGGGCATTGTTTTGATTAACCCATGTGGTAAAAAGGTGATTCGTTCGCCCTCAGCGCCCTCGTCAACCCGTCCCTAGGCCAACACGGAGGAGGTAAATCACGGATGACTACTAGTCATTAGTGCAAATAACCAAGACATGGGGGAGGTTATGCTCGGTCACGCCAAGTTTCGACCCCAAGACCTCATGTGACAACACCCCATGTCTTAACCATCACACCGCCTTGAGGGGACCATTGTTTTGAGTAACCCATGTGGCAAAAGGGGATTCGCTCGCCCCTAGCGCCCCCGCCAATCCGTCCCTAGGCTAACACAGAGGAGATAAATCACGGGTGACTACTAGCCATTAGTGCAAATGGCCAAGACATGGGGGAGGTTATGTTCGGTCACGTCGAGTTTCGACCCAAAGACCTCATGTGACAACACCTCATGTCTTAATCATCACACCGCCCCAAGAGGACTTGTTTTGACTAACCTAGCTCAATATTGGAGTTGCTTGATGAAATCAATTCTAAGCAATTCTAAAGGTGGAAGATGGTACAATGGCAGGATGGTTATGATTCTATTTTCAGTTATAGAATTTTTTTTTTTTTCTAATGAGATGACTTTTAGATTTATTTGTATGGTAAAAAGTGATTTGTTTATCTCCAATATCTTCTTCAATTCATTCATAGATCAATACAGAAAAAATTAATTATGAATAATTACTATTCATTAATACAAGTGACAAAATACGAAAAAAGACATATTCAGACTAAATATGAAAGTCTCTTGAGATCAAAATTCGACTGGTTTGCCACAAAAGTAAATATGAAAGTCTCTTGAGATCAAAATTCGACTGGTTTGCCACAAAAGTAAATATGAAAGTCTCTTGAGATCAAAATTCGACTGGTTTGTCTTTCCTTAGATTTACTTGATACATATTGGATGGTCCATCTCGTCCACAATTTAAATTTAAAATTTTCAATATTTTTTATTACATTTTATCTTTTTATTAGGCTAATGGATTGACCATCAAATTTAGATTGGGCTCAATTAAATTTTTTTACGAGCTGGTCTGCGCCAGATGAGTCAGTCCATCCGTCACGGTCGACCCGCCGACAGCTCCATTGGCAAGTGATTTGAAAATGTCTGAAATCTCAGCGAAAAAGAAAATGTCTAGACATCTATAAAAGGCGAATGGCTTTCACAAACTCGTGTCTCGAAATCTAAAAGGCAGAGAGGACTCTTAACATCGTGAGGTGCCTTTTATGACTTTTTCCATTTGATTAATAATACGCAGTTTGTTTTATTTTTTTTAAAAAAATATTATTATTATTTGAATAGAATTTAAAATGATTATTTAATAGCAGTATATATATTTTTTTTTTGTTCAGCGACTCCCGAGGCACAAGAAGAGTCGGCCATGAGACAAGGCCGCCCCTTCGTCTCCCGCCCTCTCCCTCTCTCAATACCCGCTTCACATTAGTTTTGTCGTCTTCTCCCGCCATGCTCTGCACCATTCCCTCCCTTCTCTTTTGTCAAGACTGCTACCTCTTCTTCTTCTTCTTCTTCTTCGTCTTCCTGGCGCCTGCCTTCGCAGTGTATATAAATAAACTCAACGTGGCTTCCATCCAACCTTCACCGAGTACTCCCTTCCCCGGCCGTTAATTCGATCTGCCTCGGCTGCCGCACCGGCGTAACTACTAGCCTAGCTAGCTCTCATGGCCGCCTTCGTCGACAACCGGCAGTTTAGCCGACTCGACCAGCCCAACGGCCACGCCAAGCACTACCCTGATTTGCCCACCTTAATCTCACGGCCTCCCTTTATCCCTCCTCTTACCCTTGATCGCCGGCCCTCCGCCGGCGAGGAAGAGGGCACTGGCGACGATGACGACGAGGAGGAGGTCGTCGACTGGAAGAAGCTCTACGACACGGCTTCCCACTTCGAGCTGGAGCCCTCCGCGCGCGACTCCCGCGACGAAGGCACCGCCGACGGTTGGATCCAGCGCAACCCCTCCCTGATCCGCCTCACCGGCAGGCACCCCTTCAACTGCGAGCCGCCGCTGGCGCGCCTCATGCACCACGGCTTCATCACCCCCGTCCCGCTCCACTACGTCCGCAACCACGGCGCGGTGCCTCGCGCCGACTTGGCCACCTGGACCGTCGAGGTCACCGGCCTGGTCAGACGCCCCCTGTCGCTCACCGTGGATGACCTCGTCCGCGCCTTCGCGCCCGTCGAGATCCCCGTCACGCTCGTGTGCGCCGGCAACCGGCGCAAGGAGCAGAACATGGTCCAACAGACCATCGGCTTCAACTGGGGCCCTGCCGCCGTGTCCACCACCGTTTGGCGCGGCGCGAGCCTCCGCGACGTGCTCCGCCGTGCCGGCGTCATGGGCCGCAAGGACGGTGCGCTCTTCGTCTGCTTCGAGGGCGCCGAAGACCTTCCCGGCGGGGGCGGCGGCGACTCCAAGTACGGCACGTGCCTCCGGCGGGAGGTGGCGATGGACCCCTCGCGCGATGTCATGCTCGCCTACATGCAGAACGGCGAGCCGCTGACGCCGGACCATGGTTTCCCCGTCCGCGTCATCATCCCTGGCTTCATCGGCGGCCGCATGGTCAAATGGCTCAAGCGCATCATCGTCGCCCCGCAAGAATCCGACAGCTATTACCATTTCAAGGACAACCGCGTCCTCCCTCCCCACGTCGACGCCGAGCTAGCCAACGCTGAAGGTGCGCTCTCTCTCTGTCTCTCTCCCTCCATCTCGCACATTTATTGTTCGACGAAATGACTGAGTCGATCGGCCTGTGCAGCTTGGTGGTACAAGCCGGAATACATCATTAACGAACTGAACGTCAACTCGGTGATCACGACTCCAGGCCACGACGAGATATTCCCCATCAACGCCTTCACGACGCAGAGGGAATACACCATGAGAGGTTACGCCTACTCCGGTGAGCTCCCCCCGACTGTTATCTTTCCGACGATCCTATCCTCTGCTACAGTTAACAAAAAGGGGGCTAATTAACTGCGCTCTGTCGATCGAACAGGCGGCGGAAGAAAGGTCACGCGAGTGGAGGTGACGCTGGACGGCGGCGACACTTGGCTCGTCGGCTCTCTCGACCACCCCGAGAAACCCAACAAGTACGGCAAATATTGGTGCTGGTGCTTCTGGTCACTGGAGGTCGAGGTCCTGCCGCTGCTCAGCGCCAAGGAGGTCGCCGTCCGAGCATGGGACGAGTCCCACAATACCCAGCCGGAGAAGCTAAATTGGAATCTCATGGTATATATACCCATCGATCGCCTCAATTCTAGATCACGGCAATCTAATTTCGATGGCTAATCGGCCAATATCGTGACGGCGATCGATGATGCAGGGGATGATGAACAACTGCTGGTTCAGGGTGAAGGTGAAGGTGTGTCGGCCTCACAAGGGCGAGATCGGGTTGATGTTCGAGCACCCGACGCAGCCCGGGAACCAATCCGGTGGGTGGATGGTGCGGCAGAAGCACATGGCGACGGCGGAGGCGCCGGCGCAGAAGCTAAAGAAGAGCACCTCGACCCCCTTCATGAACACCGCCGCCGAGCACTACACCATGTCGCAGGTCCGCAAGCACGCATCGCGCGATTCCGCTTGGATCATCGTCCACGGCCAAGTCTACGACTGCACGGCCTTCATCAAGGACCATCCCGGCGGCCCCGATAGCATCCTTGTCAACGCCGGCACCGACTGCACCGAGGAGTTCGATGCCATCCACTCCGACCATGCCAAGGCGCTCCTCGACACCTACCGCATCGGCGAGCTCATCTCCTCTGGCTACGTCTCCGACGCCTCCGTCCACGGCGCGTCCGACCTCTCTCACCTCGCCACCATCCGCGAGGCCGTTCCCGCGCCGGTGCCGGTCACGCTGGTTAACCCCCGTGAGAAGGTACAGTGCACGCTCGTCTCCAAGAAGTCCATCTCCCACGACGTCCGACTATTCCGCTTCGCGCTCCCCTCGGCCGACCATTTGCTGGGCCTTCCCGTCGGGAAGCACATCTTCCTCTGTTCCACCATCGACGGCAAGTTCTGCATGCGCGCCTATACACCGACGAGTCCAGTGGACGTGGTCGGCCACTTCGAGCTACTCATCAAGGTCTACTTCAAGGGCGAGCACCCCAAATTCCCCAACGGCGGCCTCATGTCGCAGCACTTGGATTCCTTGTCCATCGGCTCCGTCTTGGACATCAAAGGCCCAGTCGGCCACATCAATTATACCGGCTGCGGTAACTTCCTTATAGAAGGAAGCAAGAAGAGGTTTGCGCGGCGGCTGGCGATGATCGCCGGTGGAACGGGGATCACGCCGATGTACCAAGTGATCCAGGCGGTTCTGCAGGACCCGGAGGATCAGACGGAGATGCACCTGGTGTACGCCAATCGGTCGGAGGACGACATATTGCTGCAGGAGGAGCTGGACGGGTGGGCGAGCCGGCGGCCGGAGCAGTTCAAGGTCTGGTACGTGATCGACCAGTCCAAGCGAGAGGGGTGGCGGTACAGCACCGGATTTATTACCGAAAGCATCCTGCGGGAGCATATTCCGGTGGGCGGCCGCGACGACACGCTAGTCCTCGCTTGCGGCCCGCCGCCCATGATTCAATTCGCGATTATGCCCAACTTGGAGAAGATGAAGTATGACACGACCAATTCCCTCCTACTCTTTTGAGGGATGAACAACCTGTTACATATGTTCTCTTAATTTTTCAAAATATAGAAATTCAAAGAGATTCTACTTGAATCTTTTAATAATATTAAAAGGGGTTTCACTTATTTATTTTATTTTAATATTATTGCATGCGGTCATAACTTTTATAATAAAAAATAATTTTCATTAACTTATTAAAATTATTATATACTAAACACTACTCATAAAATATAAATATAAATATAATTGAAAATAATTAAATAATTTCATAAATACGAAAGTGGAATGTGCATTAGGGTATTACATAAGAATAAGATTACTTGTGGTAAATTGCAGCAATTAAAATAAGTTATAACAACTATAATTAAATTGATATAGTAGTATCTCTTACAACTGTCATATCTTAATTAATTTTCAGCAACTTACTCAACCGCATAGTAAATTTTCATATTATTCATTTTGCATATTAAAGTTTTAAAATTTTAAAAATATATAATATATTTCTATTATGCTGCCTCTTTTATTAGATGTCAATTGCTATACCAGTATATTTTTAAATTTAATTTAGACGGTACAAGATATGATTACACTTAGGAGGTTTTCAAGAGTGTGGTAGTGATGATTGAAAGTGATTCTAAAATTCCAAAGATCATCATGAATTTTAGTTAAAATTTACTGATGATCTTGGATAACTCATATGATATGGTGATTAGGCGGGCCACTTTATCATCGTGTGGAAGTCAAAATCAAGATGATTAATAGATGGTGACCGGGTTGGCCGATCGGGCGAGTTACACGTCGATTGGGGGTTGAGCTCCGACCCATCATTTTAGGCACAGGGAGTAATCAAACCAGCGCTTAAGGGACGTGTAAAGTCGAGCCGAGTGGCTATCCCGCTCGGTCCAACGACGGACGACATGGATAGATGACTTTTAGCCGAGCGCCTCTTCCGCTCGGTGCGATAGTGGACTTTCAGCAGAGCGATTGTCCCGTCCGGTGTGGCAGCAGGTAACGTAGGGATATCAGGATTCTGGCTGAGTCGTCATTCCACTCGGCCAAGCAACAGACACAGCTAGATATCCTTCGACATCCTTTTGAGAACTAGTGCCGCTGACAGGCGACATGGTCAGACAGAGGATCGTATGACAGAAGCTTCCACTGTCACTTCAGAGATATGTTCGCCCCGTTAAGGTACTGTGTCAGAGATACTTTACTGACATATCTCTTCAGAAAAAGTTTGGGATAGTGTGCCCGCTTTAAGAAACGTGCACACACGCTACATGAGCCCTATATAAAGGGGGTCCAGGGATCGGCGGAGGTATGCTTTTCTCGCGATTTCTACTGTTGCGCTACAGTTCTCTTTGCTTCTTCTTGCTTCGCTGGAGACTGACTTGAGCGTCAGAGGGTCATCGTCGAGGACTCCTTCCCTGGTTCGGCACTGTCACTGCTTCTGTTGCAGGTGGGAGCGAAGCCCACCGAAGATCAGCAAAAATACCACGTCCCCAACATCTGTCTCTCTGACTTTTGGATAGGATCATAAATACTTCAAATCAAATTTATTACACTTCATATATTATTCTAAGTGCAATCATACATGAATTTCATAATTTGATCCTACTATAACATAGATAATTTAATAGGTGACTGATGAATTATATATGGACAGTAAATTACTAATCACAAATCTATTGAGAGCCGTGATTATTGATTAAAAAAAGGCATGATGAGAATATACGATGAGTTTTCGAAATTCTAAAACTTTGGTAAGTGAAATAATTAATATAGAAATCTAAGTTATTGCGATTCAATAAAATGTTGATTATTTTTTATATCATTTAATTTCTTGGAGAGGACAATATATTGACAGCGATATATTAAAGTAATTAAGAAAAAAAAGTCGCAACAGTCATTATCCAGGTCCCTAATAGAATATAGTGATTCGGACTTTGTTAACTCGATAACCTAAAAAAGTTTGACAATAATTAATTAATATAATCCTCCCACCTAGACCTAGTTAATAATCTAATCACTCAGTCACTCAGATAATGACGGTTGATTTTTCCGAACGGAATCGCAATTGAATCCAATCACACGATTGGCAGAGAATCTATGGTCGAAAATTCCATGCGAGTTCCACGGAATTCGGATAAACCACGTGCAGTCAGTTCTGTCCAAATCCAACGATGGTTGTAGCGCAGCTGAAACCACGGACCGCGCGCCGAAATGGACGGTGGCTCTTGGTCGACTCCAAAGGATTAAGTCGTCAATTTCATTGGGCCCTCGGATTTTTTATTTATTTATTTAAAAACGGATTAATTAGTCTGTGCACATCGTAAATCTAGACGTATTAATTTATAACCGATCTAGGTATTCATATTAATTATTTTATCTAAGATAGAATAATTAAAAAAAATTATATTAATTTGTATAATTATTCTATCCATATCTTAAATTTAGTATTTATAAATAATATTTTTTTTAATTTAATAAATAAATTTTATTCCTTAAAATATTATAAAGAAGAGAAAAAAATACAAAAGCTAATATATTGTGTAGTAAAAAATAGATATCTAAATTTAATAAAATAATTTTTTTTATCCTAAATCATATTTTGTTTAAGAAAGCGGTGTGGATATTCTAAAATTCTTCCGCGGATTTAAAAATGTTAAAAAATAAAAAAATTCAATACTCTTGAACTTGTTTATCTACCATTCAAATTTAAAAATTCTTATTTTCTTTATTTTTTTATCGAAAGACATAAAAATAAAATTAATTTTAGAAAGTTAAAATGGAGTTAAAACATCATAAATTCATAAATTTAATTTTCAACTAAATTAATTGATATTTTATTAATTCTATTTATTCGATTTTTAATAAAAAATTTAGCTGGTTCAATTAGCTTAACATTTTTCTGAATATTCAATTCTATTTATTGGGACAGATTAATTTCTCAAAAACAGATTAGTCCGTCCATATCGTAAATTTAGATGAATTAAAGATTTTATTCTAAATTTTAAATAGAATAGTTAAAAAAAATTATATCAGTTAGTATAATTATTTTATGCATATCTTAAATTTAGCATTTATAAATAGTACTTTTTTAATTTAAGAAATAAATTCTATTTCCTAAAATATTAGAGGGGAGAAAAAAAATAGAACAATTTATATATTATGTAGTAAAAAATAGATATCTAAATTTAATAAAGTAATTTTTATCCTAAATTATATTTTAAGTTAAGGAAGCTTGTGTGAATATTCTAAAATTCTTCTGTGGATTAAAAAAATATTATAAAATGTTAAAATAAATACAAAAATCAATACTCTTGAACGTGTTTATTTGCAATTCAAATTTAAAAATTCTTATTTTTTTTATCATAAGACATAAAAACAAAATTGATTTTAGAAAGTTAAAATAGAGTTAAAACATCCTAAATCCGTTATTAATTTCTGATTAAATTAATCGATATTTTATTAATTCTATTTATTCAATTTTTATTAAAAATTTTGATTGGTTCAACTAGTTTGAATTTTTTTTTCTGAATATTCAACTCTATTTATCGGGACAGATTGATTGGTCAACAAAATTTATCATCCTACCGGCACAGTTCGGGGCCCAAGGTAATATGATGGTGATCGCTTCGAATTTTTTTTAACCCGATAACTTCTAAAAGTTTGACTATTAATCCTCCCACCCACCTACTCTAATAAATCTCTAATCACTGTCAATCAGATAAGACGGTTGATTAATCTAAATGGAATCTCAATGGAATCCAGTCACCCGATTGGCAGAGAATCTCCAATAGAAAATGCACTGGAATTCGCCTCACCACGTGCAGTCAATTTCTGTCCAGTGATGTCGTTGCCCCTGCCGCAACGCCGCTAGAAAACCACGAGCCGCGCGCGTAGACGGACGGTGGCTCTTGGTTGCGTCCAAAGGACGCCGCAGCGAGATCCGGATCCGTGAGGCGACTGACTGAGTGGCTGGATCTTCACGTTGGTACGACCTCGATGGCGACGGCGACAACGACGACGCCTGTGCATGCGGTTGGCTGGCCCTTTGGCCCTTCCAAGCGGCTCGTACGCCTGTGTGCATGGGTGAATTACTGCCTGCAGGCTGCTGCTGTTTTTCATTGGACAGGAAAAAAAACTCTGATTTTCAGGATCGTCAAAAGATTTTTTTCAAAAACATTATTACATTTTTATATTTAAAATGTTTTTATTTCAAAACTATTATAGTCACTCTCACATTATTACAATATCTTAACATAATTCATTTCTCTTTTTAACTTAGATTTTTTTTTAAAAAAAAACATCCCGTTAGACTATTTTTCTTTAAAATATTAATGTTGTAATAATTATAGATAATTATTATAACGTGCAAAAATCATTATATTTTTTAATTAACTACTATAGTGTTGCACCAACTATTTAATACTAGCGATTTTGATTATTTTAAAATAATTTTAATAATATTTAAATAATTTTAATAAGTTAGTAAAGATTATTTTAATATCTAATTAGAGTTTTGAATTGAAAGTAGTCCATTAGAATACATACATCCTGATATCAACTTTCATATCATCTTAACTTTGACTATCATCCATCTTGAATATCGATCCCGCCTTATCTTTGGGATCACTCACAACATACCATATCATCTTACTTAATAAAATTGAACCCTAAACTCTCCCTAAAAATATTATAATAACTACCAAATATTTTCTATATGTTATAACAACTATTCGGTAGTTACTACATAGATATTGGAGTAAGAGATATTTATAGATAAAATTTAAGATGTCTTATTATTTATTTTATTTTATTTTATTTATTGGGAATAAGGAGTACATTGTTGATAATTTATAAAATTTGAGATGTTTTTTTTTATTTTTATATAAAAGAGTTTTATATTAATTTTATAGTAAAATTATTTAAATTTAATTATAATTCTTTTAATTTAATTAAAATTATTTTTAAATCGTTATAATAGTGATTAATGACAGCTATTGCTAAATAATTATTAAATTTTTTTATCAACTACTAAACAGTTATTACAATAATTTAAAGATAACAATTAAATTTAAATATTTTAATTAAGTTAATTTAAAAAATTATGTATAAAAGGGTTCTATATATAATATTTTCAATAAAGTTTAATCAATATATTTTAATGTGAAATATGATAGAGAGGACTTTTTATATTTTTTAGAATATCCTTTCGATAATTTCAATCAAGATACTCTTCTGATTATTTTTTTTTGTCCTTTTTCATTCTGCCACATGTTTTTCTTCTTTTTTTTTAATTTTTATTTTGTTCGTTGTATGCGATTATTTGTGGGAAGCAATAGTTTAAATTTATGAATCGGTATGGGGGATTCATTTCAATGTTTGTTTTTTTCTTCTTTTTTAATTTTTATTTTGTGATTATTTGTGGGGAAGCAATAAGTTTAACATCTCATCATTTTAATTATTAGTTTAGGGAGGAGCAGTATGTCTAACAACTTGTAATTTTGTTTAATTGCTGCGTTCCAAAGCAAAATAATTTCAAAGAAAAACGAATGCCAGAAATTATTTTATAGTCATTAATTAAAGTGGAAAAAAAGAGGCTTCATTATTCTGGTACGTGTGAAAATAAATTGCACCCACTTGATTTTTCATAGTAATTCAGATGTCCAAATTTAGTTTGAATAATATGATTTATCTTCTTTTGATTTGTCTATCGAGTAATTGTTTGTCTATAGGATAAATTTGAAATACAATTTATACACTTATAAAGATCGACCTCTAAAATATTTATTCCTATTGAAATTATTTTCTTATTCATTTCTAAGACACTTTTATCAAAGTAAAATGATATCAGATGACAAAATTAGTTAACTACTGTACCAATTTTGATTAAATTATCATAACAAAATTGTTTTAATATTAATTAAAACTTATTTTGATTTTAATTATTTTAAATTAATCAAAATTATTTCAACTTGATTAAAATTACTTTTCATTATACTATTTAATTTGGTACTAACCCAAATTCATTGGTATTGTGAAAAGAAAAGGATAATTTTGACATTAAATTATTTTATATTTGGAAGACATGAAATGTAAAAGAAATAAAGTAATTTTATGAAAGGAATAGGAAATGAAATGTGTGTATATATATATATATATATATATATATATATATATATATATATATATATATATTCTTATTTGTTAGATTTTCCAACATTCTCAATCTCAAGATTTGATCCAAAGAGTGGTGGCCCATTGGAAGCCCATCTAATTTATTAAAAGATCTTTGAAAGTTGATTTTCATAATCACTTAAATGGATAAAATAAGGATAAATCATTTTGTACGTAGATCATCTTAAATAATTTTTTTAATGTAAATAAAAAAATTAATATCTAAAACTTTTGAGTGAATAAGGGTGATCTAGTTTTGATCATGAGGCATGAGCTTCTTCTATACAAGTGTAGTTATGTAGGCCAAAGTATAAATGCTAATTAAAGTGAATATGTGTTATTTACATGGGCCAATAAAGGATGCAAAAATATCTAAAAATTAGGATGGTCGAATTCTAAAAATAGACTACCAAGGGAGACAAGATAGTCTTGTATTTAATTAGAAAAACATCATGTTTGATCTCGATTATAATAAACTCAGTTAGCTTAATTGAGAAAGAAAAATTCTTATAAATTCATTATAAATGGAGATCGAATTACAAGTGTCTGGATAATAACTTGAATCTTCTACCACTACACCATAATCTTGGGGTCTATTTGATCTCAATTAAATCAAGTGTTTAGTAGGTGCATGGACAAATGATTAGCCAAACCATTTGGTTGTCTATTCTATTGCACCATACAGGTAACACTAACAAAGTTGAAGGGACACACCTTACATTATGCTGAATTAGATGTGTCTTTATTTACCTCTCTATATTCGTAGAGCCGATTCTAGGAGATCGCTAATGTGACGATTCTACATTTTTAAATTAGATGCGCCTTCTTGCATTCACTATTGCATTGAGGTGGAGGACCTCATGTTCCATGTGTTAGGACAGGTGATGCGGCTAGAAGAGGGTGACTATACGCTCACTTTTATTTTACAATTTTGTTAGCACGACTGGAACTAAAAATAATATATATATCAGTTGAATCCCAACCACAAATCTATAACACCTTAGGAATTTTAGATCGACTAAATGCATTTACCTATGACAATTTCGATTGTTATGTCGACTTAGGGATGTAAATGAGTTAAGCCGTTCGTGAGCTATTCGAAGCTCGATTCGATAAAAGTTCGTTTGAGCTCGTTTAATGAGGCTCATTAAGATAAACAAACCAAGCTCAAGTTTCACAATATTCGGCTCATTAGCTCGTAAACATGTTCGTTAAGCTCATGAATCAACTTTTAAATAAAAAAAAATTAGTAGTTTTGATATTGAATTTATAGATTTTACACTCTACTAATGAAAAATATAGATAAATATATTAAATTTATTTATTAGAATAAAATTATAAATTTTAACAAAAATATTATAATTTTTAAAAAATATATAATTTAGTTTTTTTTAATGAATATTTAAATGTATAATTTATATTTATTAAACTCGTTTAAGCTCGATAAAAGTTCAAATAAGCTCGTGAACCATGAATATATTCGTTAAATAAAACTCGAGCTCGACTCGATTATAAACAAGTCAAGCTCAAACATCCAAGAGTTCGACTCGGCTCGACTCGATTACACTCCTATGTCGACTATGACAATTTCTAAGGTCAACTTTGCTCCTAAGGCTGGTCCCACATGCACCTCGAGTACATGTGCACTTGGCTCTCCTTACTTGAACTCACCTTCATGCCAAGACACCCTTCCTGCCTCCTAGACTTGTGCCAAAGAGATTTTTGACTTCCCGTCTTCCATGCTAATTATAATCTCCTTGCCTTCGGAACTTTATGCCCTAACATTATACTGTCCTGACCTCTTGGAATTTCATCCACCTAATATGTGATCTTCATCGGCTTACTTAGACTTTACTTGCCAAGTATTTGGTATTCATTGATCATCTTAAACTATCACTTGCCAAGTATCCGACCTTTCATTTGTCTGCTTGGACTTCTACTATTGCTCTTACAATCTATGTCAAGTATCCTTCCACTTGCACATTTGACATATATATGTAAGGGCATAAGTATTGTCTAACTTAAACATTACCTAAATATCAAAACAACATATATATTTCAAATTGCATGCTATGAGGTAGGATTGCACCAATATCCTGTTGTTCTACATAGGAGCTGAAGGTGTGTTCCTTGCACAACACTTTTAGGCATGCACATCATGGCTTTGTTGTGCATGTCATTGAGACTAATGTCGAATTTCTGTGAGTTGTTGTGACTAATTAACAAATAAACACTAGGGGAGGTTCAAGAACCTTCTTCGGCCTTGAGCTCCTACTTAGGGTTAATAGACTCTTGTAGATTTTTCTTTTGATCGTTTCATCTTCAAATCGAGTTAATGCAACAAAATAGATAAAAACAAACTCAAAACATAATAACAAGAGACACATCACTAGAATCTGCAGATGTGCGCTGTAGTTAATATCATTCATAGCGCACAACCGCGCACTACGATTAATTGCATATAAAATAAAAAAATATATATCACACATATAATTATCAATATCGTACACTTATCACTAAAGGAATAATTGTGTTACGGGCATATAAAAATAAAATAAATACATGTCATATACTTTTTCTTTCCAATAAGAATAATTGTGTTACAGGTTGATAAGATAAACAAATTATGAGCAGCAAACCTTTCCTCTCCTTTTATGCCTCTTTGAAGTAGTGTAAGTAGTTCAAAGTCCACATTGATTTCTGATTGTTGTGTTGGTTCTTCTAACTCTCTTGCATTGGAATACATAAAATAGTCCCAACATTAATAGACCACTTGATTCTCACAAGCTAACATTCTTGAGACTAGTCCTACATGAATCAAATGACATAAGTTAGCATTAAATAACCAACCATTGATTCATGTGTATGAAAAGAATCAAACGATAGTTTTCTTAATCTGGAACAAAGGGAGTTGGAAATACATTGATAACATAACAAAAAAAGATTTTGACATAGAGGGGCACTTACTGACCTTCCGTTCTTTTACAATTAAAGTCTGATCAGCTTGATGCCCCCAACTGCAAAGAAAGGCAGGTAAGTTATTAACATGAGCAAGAAAAACACAAACATAAACAAGAAACAATTACCAAGCATTATAAATATATAGAGAACAAAAGTATAATGCAAGAAAAAAGAACAAAATGCAATGGAAAGAGAATGAGGATTAGCAAATTTCTGCACAAAATTTATCAATCCACCTTCTCTATAAGAACTCTCAGATAGTATTGCTGTGAGCTGAAACTAAAACTAGAATACATGCAGGAAGCATGAAAAAGAGTTGCCTACCTTTCTTAGTAAATTTTCCCTTCTATCTACTTTTGGATGGAAACAGAAATAGGGAAAGGAGATCCAAGTTGCTCCATTCCTTCTTACTTTTTCTTCTTCAACCCAATAGATAAGGAAATTTAATTGCTTTCCCTCGCTCTCCAATACTTTAACTCCTTCCCACCTAAGTAGGCACACCCTTGACCTCTTCTCACCTCTCAAGTTCCATACTCTTTCTAACTCCTAAGCACAAACAACTTTCTTAATCTCATTTAATCATCAACCATTTTTTCTTAATCACTTTCTTGAATGCTTCCAAAGTTCAAATATGTTAAAAAGATAAAACTGTATGCATTTATTCTTTTAATTTGCCCTCTCCTAAATTTACTTATCTCTATTTGTAGTCATGGTAGGAAATGGAAATAAAGAAACATAGCGTTGCTATTCCATAATACACAAGTATAGAATCACAGAAATTAGAAATATAACAAGACTAAGTAGAAGTATAAAATTCCTTTTACCTACTAAGTAGAAGTAGACTAATTAGAAATACAACAACATAGTGATTATATGAGCAAGTTTTCAGTTATAAAATTCCTTTTACCTTTTAAGTAGAAATATCCTTTTTTAATTGTTATCATTATCACCTGTTGTAAGATCACTCAAATTATTATTAACGTAAGGACTAGAAGCACAAATAAGTTTAACTATTACATTTAGGATTATCATACCTCCGCAGCTTTGAAAATGAACCTTTGTCTGTCAAAAAATAACAAGACTGATGGCAAAGTATCTTGTGTGTCCATGTCAATTCCAAAGATCTACAATAAAAAGCACCACATATGCAACTAATTTCAAAAGAGTTGAGACTTAAAAGTAAAATGGATATACATTATATTTGTAAAATAATATATCTCAGTAAGGAGGAGACATAGTTCTATACATGACAAAGTATACATTTTTTCTCTCGAGTCAAAGGCATATACAAGCAATATGCAGTAGACCCACTACATAGTGCAGATGCAATATGTGGAGGCATATATAATATTTTTTAAAAAATTATATTGATGAAAATGAGAATCAGATATACAATGAAGTATATTTCTTTAACACATCTAATTCACACTACCAGATGGAAAATAATATTTTAATCACATGACACAAAACATACAAAATATACCAATCAATATTAATCTATAATGATATCATATATATGTAATTTGAATATAATCAACACTTAAAATGTTTGTCACTTACAAAACAATCGTTTAAGCAAACCCACACAAGTTACAAGCCATCAAATACGGTATCATAGGGTTTAAAGTTAAGATGATTTAATGTAAATTGATTTAAATGGACCAAATAAAAACTTTTAACAATAGAGGTACACTCCAATTACAGCCACTATGCATAATGCATTCCTCTTCAAAATTCAGTTACACAACTGCATAAATGGTTCAAAAGAGGGATTTAACCTATTTGAAGCAATAGTTTGAGACAACCTAGGTGTTCTTGGATAGAAAAAAGATACGAAAAAATTAGATTTTTTACCTGAACGTAGCAAATTGTGTTAACAGGATTCAATTTCTAGATCTTTAGTTGAAAGTTCTTCTGTTTATCGATCTTGTTCCTTCCCTCCGCATGCCTCTTGTTAAACTCTAATATGTCTTTCTTCTCCTCCATCTCCGACACTTTCCCCTGGGTTCTCTATTCGCTTAGCATGCTCGCCCACCACCTCTGGTTGAGAACTCCACCGCTGCCTTAGCCACATCCTCCATGTCCTCTGCCTCATAAAAGGTCCGACCTTGGATGGCGTCACCGGCATCGTAGAATCCACGGATGAGACTCTTCCCATACGAATGATTGGAGAAGCCATCCCTCAAGCCGGAGTTCCCCCTCCACAATACATTGTTGTGTTTCGGAATCAACCTTGCTACAAAAGAAATCAGGGGCAAAGGAACATTTTTTATACCGTCAAAACCTTTTTTTCCGAAGAGGCCATCTATGAGGACTCGCATCACTAGGCATTGAAGAACATAAGGGCCTTGTGGAGTGCAAGGGTGTAGCTATCCTGCAGCGACTTTGGGCAATGATAAGCGGAGCAAGGAAGGCGGAGTATGGCATAGATGAAGGCGAAGCACTGAGGTAGAGAGGGAGGAAGAGCACGGAGGCAGAGAGGGAGGCGGAGCGCGGAAGGTTTCGGCAGAGAGGAAGGATTTTGGCGGAGAGGGAGTAAGGCTCGCGGCAGAAAAATTTTGACGAAAAGGGAGTCGTGGGCGGCTTTAGGGATTTGGCCGAAGAATTTGACTAAGAATTTAAGATTTAAAATTAAAAAAAAAAAACTAAAGATGATTAATATTTCATGTTAACAACGTAGTAAATAATATATATATTGACAGCGTATATTTTTTTCACGCCGTCATTAATATTAGTATAATAATATTAATAGCATACTTTGTATGCCATTAATATTAAATTTTAACAGTGTACTCTGGATGCTGTAGAAAAGTTTATTGACAGTATACTTTTTTTGCACGTCGTCGTTTGTATAAATATTATACTATCTACAGTGCACATAATTGGGCTCGTTGTAAAAACTATTATTAACAGTGCACTCTAACCACGTGTCGTTGATGATGCGCTGCGGAAAGTCATATTTGTTATAGTGGTAGTAGAACAATGTAAGCATGCAAAGAACTTAACTATAAATTGAGCATGCAAGTAGTTAATTAACCAAATTAGAAATATAGATATGTGCAACAATTATAAAAATATAATTCTTATTTCTAATTTCCCCTCTCCAGAAAACCTTTGGGTGTGGGAAAATCCTACAAAAAAAAAAAAGAATCTAAAAAGTTAAGTATAATAAAATAAATATGATAACATAAAAAAAATAAAATGTTACTTTAGATGTTACCGATCAAAAATGAAGTACAAATTACAGCGTGTCGCAACACAGAAAGTGAGAGGGCACTAGAGCACGAGCACAAGAGATTGAGAGAACGAGTATTTGAGTTAATTTGTTGATTTTAAAGCTCTGCCTCGATGTTGTTTATATAGCTCTTCTCCGGTCACTTAGAGCCTCCCCGATCGCCAGGATATGTGTTGGCGTGGCTGCAACTTCTATCCAGTAGATAATGTTAACTGCGTTCTCCGGAAGCCTTCCGGTTGCTTGGAGAGGGGTACAATTTGATCTTGACCCAACTCACTTAGATTGCTGATAACCTCATCTCTCGATTGCTAAGTCGCAGGTATTCTCCGGTTGCCCCGACCCAAATACAGTCGCCTAGACCCTCCTCCGACTTCACTTGTTGAGAGTTATCACCACCAGTCGCCCTAGACTCCCTCCTGTCTTTAGGAACCATCGAACATTGCTTCCCTGCAATTGTTACATATAACGAGTATGATTTAATATTTAAAGTTACTCACACTTACTTTGGGTCTAGATGCTGAACTCGCATCTAACACATCTAAACTAAGTTGTCAAGCTATAGCTCCTAACTGATTTCACTTGGACTTGTTCGCCAAGCTTCAGCTCCCAACTTATTCCACTTGGATTTGTCCACTAAGTTTTAGTTCCCAGCTTACTCCACTTAGACTTATCTGCTAAGTTTCATCTCCTAGCTTACACTATTTGGACTATTCGCTAAGCTTCAACTTCCAACTTACTCCACTTGAACTTATCTTGCCAAGCTTTTAGCTCCCAATTGGCTCCACTTTAACTTGATTCACCTAGTTTTCAACTAGAACTTTGTTGCTTGATTTTCAATCAAGACTTAGCTCCTACCTGAGTTCCAATTAGGTCTTCAGTTGCCTAGCTCCACTAGGACTTAGTTACTGTTTGGTTAGGACTTCACTATGTCTAGCTTCACTAGGACTTTGTCACTTATCAAGTAACATGCTCATGTACACTTGACACAACTTATAAAATTACAATAAGCCTAACTTTAACCTTAGTCGCACATCAAAACTTTGAGTTCAATGTTGTGTTCACAGCACCAACACTTAGGCTTCCTATACTAAGAGACTCCACATCTCTTGAACTTCATCTTGCCAAAAGATTCTTGGTCAAAACTTCATCATGTCAAGAAGCCTAGATTCTTCTAGGAGTTCAACATGAGAAGAAGCCTCTCTACTTCTAGAACTTCACAATGCCTAGACGCTTATATGATTCCAAGACTTCACCATGCCAATAAACGTATGTGTTTTGAGACTTCCATTACCAAGAGACTCCTCGCCTCTAAGACTTCAATTGGAAAAAATCTAGTCCTCATTAACCTATCTAAACTTTCACTAGAAAACATTAGGTCCTCTATGATTTGTTAAAACTTTCTTCGCTAAGTATTTGGTCCTCATTGATCTGCCTCACTAATTTATTTTACTTTTCAATCACTCATTAGATATGCAATTTTGTTGACATGCTTGGACTTCTATCATCTGCTATACATCTGATTAACGTTGATCTGTCTAGACATCTACTGTCAACATCTATTGAACTTTTACATCTTCCAACTCCTTCATTGTACTTTCCATTATCAATATTTATTGAACTTTTACATCTATCAACATAGATTAGACTGCATCCAATTGCCAAGTTTTTGGTTGGCCCCAACTCATTTGGTCATATTCCACAATCAAATATCTAATCAATCTTGACCTATTTGATTTAATCAACAGATATATTACTCAAACATTAAAATATAACTCTTGGTTAATCTGACCATTTGCTTATTGCACCAACATGGTTAACACCCAAAGAGTTATGCTACTTCACCATTAGAAAACCTTGGTCACACGCAACAAGTATAAAACAACACAATCTTGATCAGTATTGTGCAGTTCTTATTGGTGTGATTGGTTTGAAGAGACTATTAATAGAAGGGAGGGGTGAATGTTGTTCTTGCTTATGAAAGAAAAACTAATACTCTTACTATAATTTCGACAGTGTCATATACAAATTTGTAGTGGGAAATAAATAACAATACAAATAAAAATATATCACAATGTGACATAAGCATTTATGTGGTTCAACAACCTCCAAGATCCTACTCCATGACTTATGTTCCTTTTGGTGGATGACTCCCTAAATCGTTTAACTTTCTTCTTTATAATTAAGTCCTAGAGATGGAGAAATATTTTACAAGTTGATCAAAGGTAGAAAGAGGTTAATAACAAAGGACTTAGGATTTTGTAATACGACTTCAGAAAAAATGTATTGAAATATTGTGTTAAATCAATTTGTCTTCTAATTTGTAGCTTCTTGAACCTTTAAAATAGTTTCCTCCATGAAATAAATTTTTAATTCAAGGGTCTACTATAACTTCTCGATTTACCTTCTCACTGATAGTTATGGGGTCGACTGTGTGAAGTCGCTGGGGTGACAAATTCCACTTTTTGCTACAATTGATTGATTCTAGTAGGTTGCAACTATTCCTTCATTTCTTTTAATGACTACTTCATCCAAGGATCACCAGTCTACTAGTCATAGCCACCAATAGATTAGTCTTGACTAAACCAAGTGGATCACAATTATTTTTTCATTTCCTTTGATAATTGCTTCATCTATGATTCAAAATAGTCAATTGTCATAATCATCAGTTAATTAGATTTTATTAAACTACCAAGTTAATCAAATATGAGTTGATTACCTGGCCAACTCAATAACTAATTGACTAGAAGACTCCATTAGTTGACTGGTTTGCTCACTACAATATATTTATTGATTGAGCATGCCTAAGTTGATATCTACCTTCCGCATAGTACATTTTCTCTCAACACTATACTCACCATGCAGTTATCTTCCACAACAAGCTCTTCTCCTGTGAAGCTTCTCGCCCCTTATGTTGTACTAGTGAAGTCACTAAAAGGGTGAATAGATGTTTATTATTCTTCTCCCATGTTCATCTACATTTCAAGTTAGTACAATAGAATATTAAAAATAATAAATCAAAATATAAACAAAAATAAAAGTAATATAAATCACACAAATATTTACATAGTTTAGAACATCGTTTCTACTCCAAGACTCATGATCTTAGAATAATCGAGAGAATGAAAATCATTACTATATTTTCTCCTTTTTGGATACTTTCTGGAGGCAGAGAAATTTGTTCTTACAACACATAAAATACAAAAGTACAAGCAAGAATGAAAATAATACAAGTAAAAATTTTATACAAGTAAAAAATTTTACTTTGCTTGTTTTCTCTGGTTTTGGGGGAAAAAATTACTTATAAAAAGACGTAGAAATGCAATAGCACTTGTCCAAGAAACCCTCAGAATGATTTGCCAACAAACCTACCCAAAAGTTATTTTCTTTTAAGATTCCTCTTAAGTTTAGAATTTATTGATCAATTGACTGTTTGTTATCCTCCATTCAACTGCTCCACTGTAATGAAGAAGAATTCAATCGTTAGTATAGCTTATCCACTCAACAACTCTCTTTTGGCTTTTATATGAAATATCAATCAATTGTTTATATACTAGTTGATTACTTAGTCAGCTGATCCCTAAACAGTAATATTTTTTGTTAGCATTTCTACCTAAGTTGAATGCCCAATTAACTGCTATCCTAACTAGTCTATTTCTCTAAACCCAGAATCTGACTAAATCATAACTTCATAGTTTTAGTTTATCAATTGACTGCTCCACTTTTACTAGTCGTTTAGTGTTCTAATTCCAATCACTCTAAAGTTAAATTCACAATGTGTCAAGAGTCCTTATTGTTGGAGCAATCCCAATGGTCCGCGGGACCATGTGTTTTGGTGTTTGGGCAAAGGGTTTAAGTTAGGATTACCCTCGTTATTTGATATGTGTACTTGAGTTGTGCAGGACTGCAGGTGACACATGTGACTCAGGTTGACGGCTTCGGGTCCGGTGAAGGATGGAGCATCCGAGGGACCGTGGACAAGGCAGCGAGGACAAGGGCCGAGGGAAGCGACTTCGAGGCATACGCGAAGGATGACATTGGGGACGAGCCGCGGGCTTGGATGCATCTGAGGGACGAGAGCCAAAGGAAGTAGGCTTGAAGGCAAGAGGTCAAGGCTGCAAAGAAGAGTCAAATGAGTCGTGAGGGTACGAGTGCATGAGAGATTGTACTCGGAGTAAAATCCTAGTTTTAGGGGTTTACTGTAGCGGCAATGTAACAGTTACTGTAGCGTACTGTAGCAGTCGACTGATGCACTGTAGCAGAGAGCCGTTGGGCTGGCACCAGTCGACTGGTGCATGGACTAGTCGACTGGTAACGGGAAAATCAGGTTCTGATTTGTTCCAAGCTCTATAAGAAGGAGCTTGGTATGACCGCCCAAGGTGACAAAATTAGACTTGGTTAAAGTCTAATTAGTAGTCACAAAAGTGCTCAAGGTTTCCATTGTGTCCAAGAGGTCTTGGTGAGTTTGTGGTGAGGTTTCTCCACCCACAAGGAGGTTTGAGCTAGCCGGAGTTTCCGAGGACTAATCCACCGACGGATTGAGGGATCGTCCACCTTACGGACACGTCGTGGAGTAGGAGCATCATCTCCGAACCACGTTACATCGAACGTGTTAGCGGTTTGGTTTGCATTTCCTTTCTTTGTCTTGTATTTAGTTTAGCTTGTTTGTTTTTATTTGTATTCCGCTGCGCAAGCTAACAATAGTGTAGGAAGCGATTTTTTGGGGGTGCCGTCTATCCAACCCCCCTTCTAGCCGACCGCAAGATCCTCCAACACTTATGTCTCTAAGACTTCATTGTATGTCTAATATATGTTGACCTTGACTTACCAGAACTTCATGCTTTCCTATTATCAGGTTGACCTAAACGTACTAAGACTTCTCATACCTATACCCATAGATCTTCCAATGCCTGAAGACTATTTCTCCATGATTTTATTCATTACCCATTATCTAGTCGACCTTGACTTCTTAAGACTTTTATTTGCCCAATCTTAGATAGTCTTGATTTGCTAAGACTTTCAATGTCTAGAGTTCAATCCTTTAGAACTTCTAATGCCTAGAGACTAATTCTTTGGGACTTCAACCATTGGCAAACATTCAATCTTCCATGACCTATCTGGACTTCTATTATTACAAGCATCTAATCCTCCATTACTTACTTGGACTTTCATTTGCTTCCTAACATCTAATTCTTTTTAACCTATTAGAACTTTTACTACCAACACTTGTTAGGCTTCTTCATTGTAAGCATATAGTCTATCTAGATCTATTTAGTTTTTTTCCTAGTCAACTCCCTATTACAATTTTTAAATTTATCAACATCTATTAAACTTCAATAAATGTAAAATATTTAGTTAATTTTGCCCATTTTGACTTCATTCACTATTAAGTATCAGTTAACCTTAACTTACTTGACTCATTAAAATATATTGCTCAACATTACAACATATTCTTGGTCTATCAAGGCTATGTTAAGACTGAATGCACCTACATTCTTCTTTGTTTTAGTATTTACAATATGTTTAAGTTACCATCAACCTAACATCATCCTTTTTGTCAAACATAAGAGAAAGTTTTCTAACTTAAACGTTTCGCTTCTTCCCCATCTAGCATACATCAAAAAGTCATTAAAAAATTTATATCATTGTCAAAGACTAAGTAGAGATCTCACACTTGAATCTCTCACTTCTCCACTTTTGACACTCCCTTTAGTATATACTTCTCAACTTTCCTTAATCTAGGGAAGCCCCTGTCCTCCTTAATGAAACATGTCTTCCCCATCCTTAGGTAATTCACATACCTTCAAAGGTGTACCTCCCCCTTAAAAGTTACTTCTCCACCTAAAACAAAATTCTTCCCCTTAGTCATTGAATATTGCACTTGCAGGAATATTCAATTTTGAGTTAATGAGATCTAAAATCTAATCTTAAAATTTAACCTCCCTGATGTTGGAAAAATCTATCGCTTCACTAACAAAACTTCCTCTCGTGGTATAGTCGAGCCTACATGGATCAATACAGGAGTCATCCTAGTGCATCCCTTCTAATGTTTAAGTAAGAACTTGAGGGAAAAAATGAAATAAAGAGAAAGAACTCGAGGAAATGGAAAAAAAATGAGAATCCTCTACCGATATATCTTATACTTACAGGTGGAGGTAGATGAGAGACCATACCCACGTAAGGCTTGTGATGACGATAAATAGAAAGTCACATCTAAGTAGGGCATGTACTGACAATGGGTCATTCACATGTGTTGGACTTGACATAGAGCCAGACCACATAAATTGATTTTGTTGAGTTGCAGATGATTATTATCTAGGGGTATCATATGTCCCCCTTTGAATCAGATTGAGAAGCGAAGTCAAATGAAGTCTGATTCAAAGATCTCAAGCTGTTATCCTATGTATAGAGGATGGAGTGTTTGGGATGCTGAATTATAAGAGTGACTCAAGAGTCTAAGTAGGGAGTTGGGTTGCTAAAATAAGTGGGGTACTCATGAGTAAATCATGGCGTCATGCAGTGGGGGAGAATAACTCAATCCGTGGCTAGGAACCATGGGAGAATAACTCAAATCACAATCTAGAGTAGGAGAGAACAACTTGATTCACAATCAGGGTCAAGAGAGAATGACTTGATCTGCAACCAAGGACTTAGAGAGAATAGCTCGATTCTTAGCAAGAGATTAGGAGAGAATAGCTCGATCCATAACTAGAGAATGAGAGAGACTAGCTCAATATGGGACCGAGGGTTGGGAGAGAATATAGATCGATCCTCAACTAAGGGTCGGGAGAGAATAACTCGATCTATAATCTAGGATCAAGAGAGAATAATTTGACGTGCCACTCATGACCGAGACAGAATAACAAAGTATAGTAATTTTAGCTTTGACAAAGAAAGAAAATTGCTCCATAATAGTAAGGGTACAATAAGGGTACATGGTTCTATAACTGAGTTAATCTAGTAGCCAAAATGTAGGGAGAGTGTAATCAAGTCGATCCAACAGCCAAGAGGCCAAGAGAACCCATCTAGGTCAAACTAGTGACCAAGAGACTAGGAGAGCCCATCTGAGTTAATTAAACAGCCAAGAGGCCGAGAGAGATTATTTGAGTTGATCCAACGATTAAGAGGTTCGGAGACCCCATCTAAATCGATCCAACAACAAAAATGCTGAGAGAGCCCATTTGAGTCGTCCCTGTTATCATGAGATTGGGAGAGCCCATTTGAGTTGATCTAATGGTCAAGAGGATGGAAGAGCCGATTTGAGTTAATCCAGCGGTTGACGCAATCTAGCGGCCAAGAGGCTAGGAGAGCCCTATATTGTTTGTCTTGTGTCCACGCAGGGTAGAAGAGGTGCTCAATTTTGTTGAGGGCACAAGAAGAGTGTTAGAGGACCAACTGAATGTGAGAAACCTGTTTGGATGAAGGCAATGATTACACTTATAATTAATTTAATACAAATAAATTCAGTATGACGAAACCATCACTAAAGCCTGATAAGGCTAGAGGAGAGGAAAGTTTAATCAAGTAGAAGTCTAGGAGAAATCTAAAGGCCACCCTATAGCGGTGAGACTAAGGGAGAAATATAGGAAGGAAATATCTTTATTGCTTGATTCTTTGATTCAGATGATCCAACAATTGATGAGTAAATAATAAGATATGTCCATATAATTTAAACCCTCGATTCAGCTAAAACAATAAGGTTGTGGAGATAATATATGAAGACCAAACTCGATCCCTCAACTTAGAAGACCAACGAAGCTGAGAGAGGATAATATAGATGACCATTGCCGAGGATGGATCTAGGATTTTAGATCCAGTGAGGCCGCTTTATTTACTCGGAGGTGCGGATGAAAAAGGGAAAGAGGTCCACCATAGATATATCTCTGGAAAGGGGAATGAAGCCCCTGGAGCTACAGTGTAGCGGAAGGGTGTTAGTTGTTGTTGCTGTAAAGAGAGCACTAACATGTTTGCACCAAAATAGCAAGCATGCAATAAACTTGTAAATAAAAGAGAAGGTCGAGAAATTGTTATCTCCGGTTGAAGCGTCGGCGTGCCGACTATCTTTAGAGAATTTATTACTGCCCACGGTGCAAAGGCTCTCCGACAAAATTCTCCCAAGATCCGACAACCACTCGCGTCATCCGTAGGTGCACTCCAAGACGAACGTCGCACTCGGATTCAACCTCAGATCGCAAAACCAAGCCTCATGACAAAAACGTACGCACACAGAGAGGGAAGAAGGAGAAGAGCAGACTGTTCGAGAGATTCCGAACGAGGAACAGAGGCGCAACATTTATTCACTTCGAAGCAGTAAGCATTGCTTCGCCAGCGAATAAAAGCGTTGATTCCGTCACACGCGAGATACTGCTTCGCTAGCGAACCAAAGCGTTGGTTCGAAGTGCGTCGCTTCCTCACACGCGGGACAGAACCAAACCAAACCAAGCCGTCTGCAAGCGTGAGGCCCACGAGCTGGGGATTTGCACCCCCCTGCGCGCGATGATCGTGTGCGTTGCGTCCGATTTATGGATTTCCGGCTCGAACCCCCCGAAACCACCGGATTTTGGCTCGGCCCGTGCATGCGTGTAGGTCCCCTTAACTTTGCTAAGCAAGGATGGAAGAGATTCATATATAAGGTCTTCCAACATTTTTAGCTTAGCAATGTGAGACTAAATGCATTCACATATGCATTTACCATAACAACTAAAAACAAAAAAAAAATACTTTGAATTAAATTAAAAAAGAAAACACAAAACTCAACAGTTGTTACTTAGACACTTACGATTCGATCCTCAGATATGCAACATTTGTAAGGATTTTTTTCTCCAAATGGAATGTGTAACCACAGGATGTTGGGTCTCTGGGTCGTCCGTTGCAAATGCTTCTTGATTTTTCCTAACGACCGGTGGAAAACTTTCATGAGACCTGGCCTGTCACCTCATATTCAGTGTTACCTGGTTCAATATTTTTTTTGGAAAAGGGAATGGAAAGTTGAAGGATAATAGGATTTCAAAGAGAAGAAGGGAAAGGAAAGCAAAGTAGCGGTGTCTTCATTGTTGTGACGAGGTCACAACACACGGGCGCCTTGGTGGTGACCTCGCAGCGAGGTCGCGAGCAGGGGCGGATCGAGAGGGGGGCGGTATCGGCGGTCGCCCCCCTGCCGGTAATGGAACTCCTAGTAGTATGGGGTTCCACCGGTGGAGATAGAAGATACTGCCCCTTGTTCCACGTAAAAATCATCCCTACATGCTTGAATTTCTGGATCCGCCACTGTTCGCGAGGCCAGACCTCACTCATAACCTCACGACGAGATCGCGTGGTTGGAGAGAGTCGGAGAGAGAATAATAAAGAAGGTCATTTTGATCCCGCAACTTAAAAAACCAATCACAGGGAGAGGATAATAAGTGTCTTAACGTGATGCTTAGCAACTAAGATATAGTGTATAACAAAGTAGATTTAACAGTATAAACCTAAATAAAACAAAGATTCTTATGTCCCTTTGGTTTATCAAAATTTATCTCTTATGTATTAAACTATAGATGGGGACGTTCATAAAACTAAATTATAAATGTTTAGATTTCCAAGCATCTTTTGACTTCACCGCTCTAGACCAAATGCTTTTTGGGTATTCAAAACTCAGTTAATAATTTTGATAGATTTATCTAATCATATAGAAAATATAAGATAATGTATTTTACTACAAATATTATGATTATTTTATTTATATATTATGCAATATATATGAGTGAATTTATTTTAACTAAGTTAAATTCATTTTAAAATATGTATCCTTATCAAATTTTATATATATTTTTATTTTCTAATATTTATATGAGTTTTTGAAGTAATCATTGAAGTTTATCATCATATTCCAATTAATCAACTCTAATTTTGGTAGATTTGAATTGTAATTTATTATTCAAATCCGACATGGTTTAGTTTGGGTGTGAACGTGGTTGATTTGGAATTATCACGGTAATCGTGTTGTAAAAACTTGATTGCCATCCTATGGATTTAAACCCCTTATGCTATAAATGCATTAAATATTTATAAAGAAATTTGATGTTTGCTTTAGTAAAATTTATTTATGTAAATTTAATATATATATAATTAAGGAATAAGTTTAAATAATTTATTAAATTAAACCAACAAGCTTAAAAATATATATTTAACTCATTAACTTGTAAACATTTATAAATACTAGTATGATCATATTGACGCTAAAGAATCCTAGCAACAAATTACTATATCGGGCTTCCTTATGAAAAAAATTATTTTAATTTAATAATATACTTGTCTTAGTAAAAAAAATTAAGAAAAATATATTTTTTAACATCGTTGGCCTAAAACATTTATAGAAACTTCTTTGATCATAGTGTTATCAATTTTAAGATATGGGACTAAAGAGAACTATATTTTTTTATATAAAACAACATAAAATTAATGATGAGAAAATTCATAATAATACGCTATAGCTGAGTCTCAAACTCTAGATCACTGATTGTTTCGCTTGTAGAATTACTAATACACCTTGGAATTATTTTTAACATGAATAGAAAAAAGGACATTAACGTAAATATATTTTAGGCTTCACCAAAGTTAGTTAGTAAAAGGGAAAGATTTTATAAAATAGTAAAATTATTCATAGATAAAATTATAAATTATATTCATCAATAATTTTTTTTATCAAATAAGTAAATAAATAAATTCTTAAAGTAAATAATCTGTTTTTATAATATTAGACTTATTAACCCATCAAATAAATTCAAAATATAAAAAATTAAATTAAAAGATTGATAACAATAAAATAAATCAAATTAAAAAAGATCAATCGCATAATCATTTTAGGGGGCGTTTGGTTTAGGGTAATAGGAGAGGGGAATGGGAATGAGAATCATTGATTACCATTGTTAATGTTTGGATTATAGGAATAGAAATACAAATAAGGGAATGAATCCTTGAAATTGGGTAATAACTCATTCCCATGTACCTCCCCTTCAATGAGTCATTACCCTATTTTCATCAATCAAAATATTCCCTTATTCCAAAAATACCCTTGACTTAAAATTAAAATTTTCTCCATTAATATCAAATATAAAAATATATTTATTTATTTTTTCTTTCATATCACTTCTCTCTCATCATTTTATCACACACTTTCTCTCTCCTATCACACTCTCTTTCTCCTTTTTTTTTCTCATTGCACTTTCTCTCTCATCATACTTTCTCTCTCCTCAATTTCTTCCATCGCACTCTCTTCCTTCTTTTTTTTCTCATTACACTTTCTCTCTCATCATACTTTCTCTCTACTCAATCTCTTCCATCGCACTGTCTTCCTTCTTTTTTTTTCTCATTACACTTTCTCTCTCATCATACTTTCTCTCTCCTTAATATCTCTTGTCATACTCCCTCCTTTTTTCCTTAACACACTTTCTCTCTCATCACACTTTCTCTCTCCTCAATCTCTCCCATCATACTCACTGTTCCCTTTTTTTCTCATCACACTTTCTCTCTCACTATACTTTCTCTCTTACCATACTTTCTCTCTCTTCAATCTCTCTCATCACACTCTCTCTCCTCATTTTTTCCCATTATATTTTCTCTCTCTTCATCCTCTCCCATTATACTTTCTCTCACATCATATTTTCTCTCTCATCATGCTCTCTACAATCACACTTTCTTTTCTTATTTTCTCTCATTACACTTTCTCTCTCTTCATTATTTCTCATCACACTTTCTCTCTCATCATATTTTCTCTCTCATCATTCTCTTTCATCATATTTTTCTCTCACATTCATCTTTCTCTCACATCTAATTTTTTCTCTTATTTTCCTTTAAGGGTAAAAAAGGAAATTTTGATTTATTCTGATAGAAGATATGCAACTAACCAAACATTGCTTTTAAGAGTGATATTCATGCTCATACCTATTCCCATTCTACAATACAATGATTCCCATTCCGATTTCTATTCCTAGGAAAGAACCAGACGCCCCTTACTAGTTTGGGTCATTCTAGGCTCGATTGGTTTGAACATGAGCTTAAACCCCTAACTGCAAGGCCTCGCTGATCCGATCTTCTTCCGCAGAGTTCGAGCGAAAAGGACGACGGCGAAGAGGATGCCGACCGCCCCAGCAGTAATAGCGGCGGGATTGAAGGGGGGAGCGGCGTCACCGAAGACGGTGCTTGTGACTGGGGCAAGCCGTGGTCTCGGCCGTGCGCTCGTACTCGAGCTGGCCAAGCGCGGGCACGTCGTCATCGTCTGCCTGCGCTCCGCTGAGAAAGTTAAATCTCTCGAATCCGAGTTGATGGCTTTTACTCCGAACGCTTCCTCCTCCTCCGCTGCTCCTCCCTTCAAGCATTTCGTTGCCGACCTAGACGTGGTGCGGACTCTTCATTCCCCTTTTTGCTCCTTTCCTCGTCGTTTTCTTGTGTAGCTGACATTGAATCATTGTCTTTCTGCTCTGTTTTTTCCTACAATGCTATACCTTTAGAGATCGGATAGCAGTGTTAAGGAGTTGGCTAAGCTTGTTGTGGAGTCGGGACGAGTGCCTGATATCATCGGTTTGTAAATTCCCCCTACTTATCTTTATAGTACATCAATAGAGTTTGAGGGTTCTCTTCTGAGAAATACTGGTGACTATAGATGAGCATTTCATCTCTGTTCTTGTTTTCTACATCCCCTAGTGTACCGATCACATTTATGTGCCAACTGAAAAATGACAGAAATATGTATTGTGGCCGTGTACATTGTTTTGAAGATTTATGATAACATTTTTGGTACAAGGATTGGGTGTGAACATTTTCTAGCCGTAACACAGACCAGTAAGACTGATTTGGCATTTTCACAAGAAAATACAATAGGTGAAGGTTATAAGAAGCCATAATTATACATGGTCTTCACTAGTAGTTCAGACTCCGGTAATCCATATTCTCCACATACTTCTCATCTAAGGTGAATCTCAGATTTATCAGATGTATGACAAAGTGATTTTGTTTTAGGGTCTGATCCTATTTCTTGCCAATTGGATTAGAATTATGGTGGGGATTTATGATCATCAAATTTTGAGAGATTAATCTTGGTCATCAATTTAAGATGCAATTTAGACCGTTTACTATTATTTTAGTTTGAGCCGAATGGATGGGCTAGGGATTCTCTACTAGCTTGAAACTCATAACTAAAACCAGGATTTGAAGAAGAAATAATTTTTCTGAATACAATTGCAACTTATAGGTGTAACGAGAGACCATTAAATGGATCATCCTATTTAATTTCTGCAAGCACCTTATATCATCTAATATAATTTCCTATTGAGTGATACATCTCTGGTTGAAAGTCTACAGCGCTTAGAATATTGTCTGTTGCTAGGATTTAAGACATAGATTAGACATAAAATTTAAAAAAAAAATATTGATAATTACAAAGAATTCAATTAAGATATTGTATGGAAGTAGAAATCTTTGCATTCTCATTTTGAGAATGGTTAAGAAAAATTTTAGAGTTGATTTGGAAGTTTAAAGAAAATAAAGGTGAGTGACATGAACCAATCACAGGTCACTATAGGAAGAAGGGGATCAAGAAGAGGTTGGCCATGTTGCTACTTCTCCCATTGATACCAAAATCCCTCAAGTCATACCATCACCTCTACTTGATTTTGCCCCAACATACCACCATGTTTACATGCTACAAGCTTGAGAACAGAATGCCACAACTTTCCCCTCTATCAACAGTAATCAGGAACAAAGTATCCAAACTCATTAAATTTGTTAAAAAACCATTAACTCAATAAACCTGAATTGATTAACTTGTTATCCTATCATCTTCTCGTTCAATAGTAGAATCTTTTTCCCTTTTTTTCCCATCTTATTTCTCTTCCTACACTAGCCACTATGTCAGCATATATCATCATCTTTGTTAAGGACCAAGTTGTAAGTAACTAGGGAGTTTGGTGCTTATACAAAACACAGGGTTGCAATATGCATAATGGCAGAGGTGACTAACTAGAGGAAAACCCTAATAAATTTTCCCTTGCAACATAGTATTAGAATGAGGATACTTTCACACCATATCCTCTTTCCAATCAATCTTTTTCTATTTGATTTGTTGCGCATGTTAGTTCATTTGTTACACCTTGTTTGAACCCTTATCTACATCTTGTCTTGCCTACACTACCTCGTGTGCATCTCAAAGGAGCTCTCATGGATCCATGCAAATTTCTCTTTTGTGCTTCACATCGTAAAGGAAGGCTCGAATGTAGTTTTAATGGCATTGGTGACCTTGGATTCCTTATCTTTATTTATTCCATGAACTGACACAATGATAATTTCTAACCTTGTTGATTAGCACAAATTTTTATTTAAACCATTGTTTCTTATAGTTTCTTGTCATGTAGAGATATGCACCAGAGCATCAACAATTTCAAACTTACACTCGAAGGCTGGAAGCTAAGCCTGTTATAGCTACTCATCTAAACTCAACTCCCTCCCAGTACCATCTCCTATCTCAGATTTGGTCTCTAATCTTATCCTTCCTAGTGCTCTCTAAAATAATGTGCTAATGTATCATTTTACACTCTTTTCTTGTCACATCTCTTGCTTTTGCCACTTGGCAATTCTCCATTATTTACACATTGGCTTCACATTCCATTTCTTAGATTATTTTAGAAGCACTATCTTATTAGGAGTGGCGATAGGCACTTTCGTCAATTATTGCAATATAGTATGCAAATAACATACACAAATAATATTCATTCTAAATATGATTAGTGAATTCATCTACATAGAATAGAAAGGTAGCAACTTAGAATTTACTCTTTTTGTAAAAAATTATAGAAAAATCATTTGTCACACTTTTGTTGCTCTATGCCCCTAATCCCTGATTGAGTTTAGTGTGTCAGGAGAATTGTTGCTCTTCCCTTCCCATTGTGATTTTTCTGTAGTTGAAACCAACACGGAGAATTGTTTGTTGAAAACCTTGATTCGGTGAATATTATTCAATCTTAATCTAATATTTCCAACTTAGTCTTGTTCAACGTATCATGTTCTGTGGTTTTACATCAAATTTACAAAGAAGATAGAAAATTTTAGGGTGTTATCTTGTGTAAGTAACATTTAGAAAAATAGTCGAACTATAAAGATCATCTATGTTTTATCATGATCAAGTACTTCCATGTCAGGTGTGCAACAGATTATTCCTACTAGGATATTTAGCTGAATACTTTGTGCTGATGGAGAAGGTACATGAACGGATGTATCATTGATATGGATTAACAATTCTAACAGAACCGACTAGGAACAGTTGGACAATATAACAACTTTGTTTTTCCAATTTTTTAATCAGTGAGATAAGGTGAGAAAATGTATCGAGTAGTGATTGATGCCCATTTTAGCCATGTCTCTGTTTGATTAAAATGTTGATGCTGAATTAGTTATGTTTCTCCTTGTTAGCTCTCCTTTATTTTTCATCCTTGCCAAAATTGAGAATGACATTTTGACTTTTGTATGATACTTATTTGTTTTACCATCGTTGACTGTAATTCCCTTTTGTTTGCTGCAATGATTGTAGTGGTTCTTATAGGTAGATCCTACTGGTAGACCACCATAAGTACATAAGTGGACCCGAGCTCTTTGGAGGTGCTCAATGGTCCTTTACATAATTCTTTCATATTTCAAGCAATACCCAAATTCTCTATTCCTATGGCCTTATTCTTGGTCACTGAAATAGATTTTCCAATTGCAGTGAATAATGCAGGCACTATAAATAAAAACAATAAATTTTGGCAAGTTCCAGCAGAAGAATTTGACATGGTCATAGATACCAATGTGAAAGGAATTGCAAATATAATGCGCCACTTTTTACCCCTTATGATAGAAAAGAAGCATGGTATCATTGTGAATATTTCTTCTGGTTGGGGGAGATCTGCAGCTGCAGAGGTAACAGGTCTTTCAGTGCTGTTGTTTCCCTGGTTAATTTTGAATTTCTTGTTTAAGCGATACTCTGACAAAAGTTATCCTTTGCCTACAGGTTGCCCCATACTGTGCTTCAAAATGGGCAGTAGAAGGTTTGACGAAATCTGTTGCAAAGGAGTTGCCTCCAGGCCTTGCAGTCGTTGCTCTCAGTCCTGGGGTGATAAACACTGACATGCTTACCTCATGCTTCGGAAGTTCTGCTGCTTTATATCAAACTCCAGAAAATTGGTAATCTTGTATTCACATCTAACATAGTGTACTGTTGTTCAAGGTTTAAAATTTTGACACGTGCCGAGGTTTCGATCCTAGACCGGAATGATCCGGTTTCGGTATCGTATTGTGCCGATATAATTTCAGTATTTTTTTATTTATATATAGTAATTATTAGATAAATATATTTATTATGTATAATTTAAAAATAAATTGTATATTGATTTTATATAAATTGTTTAAACATGATTAGAAAAAATAATTAAATATAATTTTCTTTAATAATGTATTAATTATTCAAATTAAAATTGATACATCATAATTATATAAATTAATTGTTTATTTAATTAATTAATTATTAGTTTAAATCTTATATATTTTAAATAGTAAAAAAATTTAAAATATCAATTAAACAGTAAAAAAATTAAAATAATAATAATAAATTGTCATAATATAAATATGATTTATTAGATTTTTTAAAATTTTAAAATAAATTTAAAACAGTAAAAAAGAATTTTTTATAATATCAATTAATATTTTTTTATTTTTTTTAATTTTAAATATATTTTTATATATTTTATAGGGATAATTTAATTAGGATTTATAAAAGCCTATTCAAAATATTACAGTTTAGTTGGGAATTATTTAATTAATTAAATCTTTTTACTTTTGTGCAACAGTGATTTCGTCCCAATCCTGTCGCGCAAGTCCCACAAGTAGCGCTTGCGCGACACTTCTTCCGGCGCAGAAGCGTCGCGGGACGCCTCCGCCGCCACCGGAAGTGTCTGGCAACGCTTCCGGCGGCATGGAGGCGTCGATCGTTGGCAGATGACGAAGGCGAAATTTGTCCGCCTACTATGCCGATTTCGCTTCCTCACCGGAACGGTAAATTCCGGTGGTTTTGGGCGGCACAGTACAGCACTTCAACCCTTGCTGGTGTTTCAGTATTAATTCCTTGGTGCAGTTTGAGTTTAGAAGCTCCTGTAGAGATAATTTTACTGTTTTATGCTGCTGCATGTGCCTATGTTATGCAGTGTGCATATGCAGTGTTTCATCACCTCCTGTTTGCCTGCTTATGCATATTGTCTTAACTTTAGTTGACTTATCTATACTAGGCTAGTTTATTGGTTTTCCAACTTAATATCTTTAGGAATGAAGTTTGATGAGAACAGAGCCACATCTGTTTCATTTTAAGTTTTGTGTAGCTACAGTTATTCATTCATGTAATGAGGAAGCAGTGACATGTAATGGGGAAGCAATGAAGTGACAAACTAGCTAGCCTTGGATATTGCAGCCATTTGATCTCATTTATCTTTGACCTCAATCTCATTATAATAATTGTGTTGTTCAATTGGTCACTGTAGGCTCTTTTCATTGGCATCTGTCATGCCCTAGGTAAGTTGCCATCCACAAGGGGCACCCTTTTGTGAACGACTTCTATTTCTACATCTCAAGAATATCATATAGCATGTTTTGCATTTTATTTATTCTTAAAATATTATAAATAAGAACATCTTGTTAAAAGGAAATATGCTATATAAAAAGTACTAAGTATATCACAATGTGCAGTAACAAAATATTGAATAGGAGAATAGAAGGTAAAATAAGCAATGCATATGTAAAACAAAAGTTGGTTTCAGCATGTTTGGGGTTTTTCTGAGCATGATGAGTGTGTAAACAAAAGGGATGTGCATAAATATAACTAATTTAAGAATCAACTTTTAGGTTTCACTTAGGCAAATAAGCTAGCTATCAATCTTTATAGCATTTAAAAGTTACCACGCCTTTATATATACCCACATTGTCACATTTGCATATTTATTTTTCACGAATTAGTCCACTAACAAATTAAACACGAAAATTAAATCTATAGGTATGTATTTGGTCATTTGACACATGGGCCAGCAATAGATAGCAATATAATAATGCATGCAATGCTGACCACACAATGCATACTCCCATGGAGCCTACGGGTGTCTAGGAGCCTTGATCATATAGCTAAGCTTGAAGTATTAACCTTTTAGCAATTATTTCACCTTTACAATAGCCTTTTCATTCACTTTAGCATTTTACAACATTTATTCCACTTTAGAGTTTTGTAACAATTCCATCTTTTAAGGAATGGCTAGCCTGAGAGATTAATCTATGCCATCATTTATTAATCATTTCACTAGTTAATCAATACGGTATTAGACATAGTTTGAAATCTTATATTGTGTTAGGTGGTATGGCTGAACATATCGTTTTGATAAATTGTTGAAACTCGATACTACTTGGCACATGCAATGTCTTGCGTTGTCATTTTGTTAACCATATCATGTCGATGAGTATCCAGTCATGCCAACACTTAACACCTTTTGACATACTATTATAACACATGTCAAAATGAATGGAGATAACATTATTTATTTATTTACTTTTTTGGTTTGTGTCCATATAAGCTAATGCCAAAACTGTAGCATTCTAAATTGAGCACAAACTCACGTTCTTGTACCTCTAATTTGTCATTGGCACCCTACATTGGAATGTTGACATGATATCGAACAATAGCGTTAAGTAAAAGACCAAAAGTCCAACGTGGCTTAAGATTTTGAACCTTGTTAATTAGATAGTATAGGGAATTTATAACATAAAGGAAACATACAAACGTTTATGACAGGTAAAATAACTATAAGATCAGTAACAACAAGATAGTAACTAGAGGATCATATGTTATCATTTTGACAACTCCCTTTGGTCGATTCATATAAAGATGGTCCAGATATAATAACATATTTCACATGAAGGAAAATAACTTGAGAAATTTATTTTACCTACAATATAACCCAATGATTTAGTTTAAAACTCATTGTGCTAAATTAGTATTTTGTTTAAATGCCTAAACCCATTGTGCTAATTTAGCAAGAAGAACTTTTATCTTCCTTGCCTTACCAAATGACAAGGTGCATTGACAACAATGCTAGGATGACAGTTTATTATTGTTATTATCACGGAGGAAAATTTCCAATTTTTAGATTGTTTCGATAAAGTATGGAAATTGTAATAGTTAAACTATCTTCTAGGCCTTGTAGGCTTTCTAATCCACATTAAAATGTTTGATGAACTGGATATTCATGAGGTTTCAAGTAAATCATGGTTTGAAATCTCATACAATCGAGTGAAATAGTTGAAACGCATCATTATGGTAAATTATCAAAACTCGAGACCACTCGGCATCAAGATTCAAAATCTTGAATCATACCGTAGTTTCGGTCTTTGACAAGAAAGATACCATTTAGTATCATACCAACACTTCAATACACGGTGATAGATTGAAGGTTGAAGGAGGAAGAAGATGAATCAAAGGAAGAAGACATTTTCCATGTTGAGTGGTATTCAATTTCGGTATGACTCGAGATTTTGAACCTTGATGGAAACAAAAACAAAATTTATAACTTCCACCTATTGAGGTTAGTGCATTTGGTACACATTGGATGGATGCATTGGAAAATCTTGTTAGGTTTAATCTAGCAAAAGGTTTATAGTTCAAAATTATCCAATTTATAATCCACATGAGTATTTTTCTTTCTAATAGAAATTTTTCTCAAATGTTGTAACTATTTGATGATTTTGGTCCAGGGCACCTAATGCTGCTCAAATGATACTTAACTTCACAGTGGAAGATAATGGCGCATCACTGACCGTGTGAATTACCTGAGCAAATCTGATCTAATTAAGTATGATGCTATTCGTTGTCAGATTAATTCTCCCATTGTAATTTCAGTAGAAATTCTTGCATCAAATTTATGGACAAATAGACTGCATTTTTCTCAAATATGAGGACTCGTACACAATCGTTCTGACTGCACAACGCCATTCCTACATTTGCAAAGGAAGAAATCTTGGGCTGTTATTGATCTAGGAATTAAGGTCCTGTTGAAGCTCCCGGTTATACAGGAGCAAATCCCAAGATAGTTGGGAATTTTCTTACTGTGCAGATAAAAGAAATTGCTTGTCAAATTTGTTGTTGATCAAACACATGATATTGTACAGAAACTTAACACATGGGCATTGGATATTCGAATTACAACCACAAGTAGGTGGATGCTTCCAAGAGGAGATTGAAACCAAAAGAAGTTAGAACTAAGTCAGGATTGGAGAAACAGAAGTCTGCGGAGGTGCTTCCCTTTCTGTTAATGCTACTGCAGCCTTTAGAAGATAAAGGTGGAGATGTCGATGGTTAGTGAGTTTCAAGAGGTTTAACAATCCGTACTCTGTCATCAGTGGTGCAGTTTTGAAGTCTCATGACCAGCTGCTTATCGTCCTTTGTCAGAAAATTTTGTCTAGCGTTCTTCTTCTTCTGTTTTTTAATTTAAATAAGAAGAAATAGTGGGGGTGAGGGTTTACAGGCTGCCTATAGTATATTTATAGTATAGTGTAATGGTGGATGTGCGGAAGAAGAATGAGATAAGAAATAAAAATATTAGAGATAAAGTTAGAGTTTTATTTATTGAGTAAAAATTTCGGGAGGCATATTTAAAATGATGTAAATATGTATTTAGATAATTAATAAATATTTTAGTTAGACAATGAAAAATTATAATAAATGTTCATATTAAACGAGAAAAGTTTAGATAAAAAAATATTTAATTGGTAATAATAAAATAAGATAATATTTATTTAAATATAAATAATGATATGACAGGTTAGATTTAACTATTGTTGTTATTATTAAATCTAACCTTTCCATCATTAAATTTGGCCCGGTCTGGTTGCACTTGGCTTCGTCTTTGTTAGCCTCAGATAGGCCTAAGATAGTAAGCGTTCTCCTGAGTCTCTTATGGGTGGCCTTTAACATGGAAGCAATGTGTCAGCGGGTTACATATCTCCATGCTCTTATTGTTTATGTAATTCTTCTCTTATCCAACTTGCTCTTAGATGTGATTCACTTGTCCTAGTATCCCGTCAATTCATCTCTAAACTAATATAGAGAAGATAAATCACGAGTGGTTATTAGTTATTAGTGCAGATGATCAAAATATGAGGAAGATCATGCTCAGATACATCGAGTTTCGACCCCAAGATTTTTTTTAATTCATGTATTATTTAATTTGTTTATAATGCCTCATAAATCACAATTTTAAGTAATTCGTCATTAATTTTTTTCTTCAATCCACATGTAAATCTAAGTCTATCATGGCTTGACACACTCGTGTCACAAGCCTAGGTAGATCAGGTCATCTGAATCCACCTTTAAATAAATTGATGAAATTTTAATCGAATCTATTTAAATTTTTTAATAGAACGGACCAATCTAATATATCCAATTTAAATTGACTGACTCTGTAATTTTGATGAAATAGACCGGTCTAATATGTCCAATCTAAATTGACGGCATTATTTAATTTAGTCAAGCAGCCCGATAGTGATGTTAAACTGCTCCAACCCAATAATTGAGCAAATGGAAATTTCAAAATAGAATAACTAGCCAGCAACTTGCACACCTTCAGATAATATTGATTTGTTTATTTATATAAAAAGCGAACGACTTGACCCCAACCAACCTTGCACTTCTTCATTCTTCATTCTTCATTCTTCATTCCGACCACAACATGGGAAAGTTGTGCTGTGGTATGGCGAACGGAAATGGTGACGATGGTGGGTTGGAGTTGACGCACGTCCTCGTCCTCTTCGTCTTCGTCTATTTGGGACTGATGCTGTTGATCCCCAAGCCACGGAGGTGTGCGGTGGTCGCCGTCTGTCCTACTTACTCCCACCGCTGCTGAATGCTTCGGTATATTTCAGTTTAAACGAAGCATGCATGTAGTAGCACCATCATCAATCAATCCACATTTATCTTCTTATTGATCTATATTTTCCCCAATTCTATGTATTTATCGTATGGTAATTGTTGTTCATTGTGAGCAAATAATCACATCTGTTAGCATTCATGGAGAGAGCTGAGCTGAATTGAGAAAGCATGAAAACTAGATAGTATGGATCAAAGGAACGGTCCCTCTCCATATATTCTCTGGAAGGAGATAAATCACGGACGAGGGGTGCATTTGTCCTAGCTTAGCAATCCTTCTTTGTATGAGGAGGTTAGACACCCAGCGAGACACGCAAACATAAAAAGAATAAGTCAAAGTAGAGGTAGGAATTGGGGCAGACCACTTGCAACCTCGTCTGACTTAAGCTAGTCTAGGTTGTGTCGTGTCAAATTTACTTGGTCCGTGGTGTTAGGGTTGATGGACGATAGGTTAGAGGCTTGACCCGAAAAATATAAAGATCTTTCTCTTACGAACTGTTGCAAGGCCAAAAAATAATCAAAACACTAACAATAGAATATACGTATGTTTTTTGTTCATGCTTCTGCAATGGTTAGTACACAATGAAATATATAAATAACAAAATCAAAAGCACAAACACAACACAAACCGATATAACACAGTTTGACAGTTTGCCCTCGGACTTCTACTCTACAGCTATGATCCATTAGTGGATCACTCTCACAATCGCCTCTATCTTTTTTCGTTCTCGAGTACCTTGTAAATGTAGAGAAATCTCTTACAACACTTGTTCTTACAACAAGAACAAAAAAGAAAAACAGCAAAATTAAAACCATATAAAGAAATGAATTACAAATGAAACTCTCTCTTTTGCTTGTTTTCTTTGCCTTTGTTTACGCTCCAAAATGGCTTAGAAATGCAACAACACTAGCTCGATAACCATCCAAAAATGTTAGTAAAAAATCACCAAGCCTTCCTCCTTTTATAAGAATCCTACGTGTGTTTAAAATCCGCCAAGCAATTGACTGTGTTGCACCATCAATTGGTTAGACCACTATAACAACTAGGAATCCAACCATATTAATAACAATAACTCTTTTTTGGTGTCATGTTTTGGCAATAGTCGATTATGTTGGTAATATATTTAAAGCAATATAAACAGCAGTATTATATTGACACAAAAATAGCATGCAATAGACAGATAAATAAAGTAGTCGGGTTTAGAATATAGTTATCCGGTTGAAGCGTTGGCATGCCGACTGTCCTTAGAGAATTTATTGCCGCCTCACGGTGCAAAGGCTCCCCGGCAAAATTCCCCCAAGATCCGACAACCGCTCGTCTTGTCCGTAGGTGCACTCCAAAACGGACGCGACACTCGGACCCAACCTCAGATCGCCGAAAGACCAAGCCTCAGGACACAACAAAGGCGCAGAAAGACTCGAACTCGAAAATAAAAACAGAGGAGGTGCTGTGCAGAATGTATCGCACAGAGAAGGGAGAAGAAGGAAGATTGAGTGAAGAATAGAGGCACTGCTTGTCCCCTTTTATTCACTCTGAGGAGGTACGAAGCACTGCTTCGCTAGCGAGGAAACGCGTCCGCGTCTCCTCACGCGCGGTGTCGCGTCCGCGTCTCCTCTCGCGCGGTGTTACGACGCGGAACAAAAACCAAACACTAGTTTGGTTCGAACCAACCGAACCGGAAACCAAACTGGTTTGGTTCAGACTGAACCAAACTAGCAAAAACAGACCTGGCCGCCCGTGAGCGCAAGGCCCACGGGCTGGGGATTTGCACCCCCCCTGCGCGCGTTAATCGCGTACGTGACGCCCGGTTTATGGATTTCCGGCTCGAACCCCCCAAATCCACTCGATTTAGGCTTGGCCCGCGCATGCGTGTAGGCCCCCTTATCATTGCTAAGCAAGCATGGAGGAGCTTCCTATATAAGCCCTTCCAAGCTTCTCCACTTAGCAATGTGGGACTAAAACCACTACCAAAAAATGATTTGAATTTAATTCAAAATTCAACAATCCCCCACAAATTCAAATCATTTCGGTTTAAAAGATAAAATATGTCCTGAGGCTAGGTTGCAATGAGCTTTTAGTGAAAATACCTTCCGGTTTGAATTTTCACCTGAGTACACCAACCTTATTCACATAGGTTTGAAGTGAACTAGGTCTTGAACTTAAACCTTTTTTTTTTTTATATGTGAAGTCAATTGGTAACAACTCATCACAGGCGACGGTTGAATCCTTCTGGGTTGGTGCATTACGGCCATGCCACCGAATCTTGTTTCATAAGTGCTAAGGGGAGTTGACTAGACCCCCCACACTGCGGCCACACAGTTACACTTACATAGGTGAGTTCTCCAAGGATGTACTGCAAGCATCCTGTCATTAAGACCTTGAACTCATTAAGAGCTCCTAAGCTCATCCTTACTAGCAGTCAAGCATCTATCCAGGGAAGAGACTATGAGATTACATCTCAATCAATTTGATGCTTACGTTTCACCCTTATAGCTTGTTTGTACCACATTGAACCTACTTTTTGGGATCTCCAATCAGATTGGTTGGGTTGCCGCTATAGATGAAACCAGGACAGGCCTCAGTCTCATTCCCTTACTAGATCTCTTGATTTTCTCAGAATCAAGTCCTTTAGTGAGTGGGTCAGCAATATTGTCTTTTGAACTTACAAAGTCCAATAACACCACTCCAAGAGACACTAGCTCACGAATAAACTTTAATCTTATTCGTACATGTCTCTTCTATTTCTGGTTATACTTGGAGCTTCTAATCTGAGCTATTGTTGTTTGATTATCATAGTGTACTGAAATAGAAGGTATTGGCTTCATCATCAAGGGAATTTCATAAAGAAGACCCTTAAGTCAATCAGCTTCAGTTACTGTGGTATCCAAAGCACACAATTCTACCTCAGATGTAGACCAGGTTATAATCGTCTGTTTAACAGACCTCCAAGCAACTGCACCGCCTTCAAGTGTAAAGGCATAACCAGTAACGCCTTTACACTCAGCAGTGTCAGCTATCCAACTAGCATCACTATATCCCTCCAGGACTGCAGGGAATCTCCCGTACCACAAGCCCAAGGATATAGTGCCTTTCAGATATCTGAGTATTCTGTCTAATGCATCCCAATGCGTTCTGTCCGGACAGCTGGTAAACCTGCTCAATTTCGATATAGCAAAAGAAATATCAGGTCTAGAACAATTTGCTAAATACATTAGACTACCTATTATTTGTGATTATCTTAATTGAGACACTGTCACACTACTCTTATTCTTGTGAAGAGTTTTTGAAGGATCATAGGGTGTGACTACAGATTTAACTTGGCTATAGCCATATTTCTCTAATACTCTCTCAATATAGAGTGACTGAGAAATTGCTATTCCATCAGTTGATCGAGTCAACTTCAGCCCAAAAATCATATCAGCACAACCCATATCCTTCATATCAAACTTACCACTTAAGAGGGTCTTAGTCTCATTTATAATAGAAAGGTTAGTTCCAAACAGTAGAATATCATCCACATATAAGCATAGGATAATACAATTATCACCTTTCATTTTAGCATATACACATTTATCAGAGTCATTCACTTCAAAGCCAAATGATAGCATAGCTCTATCAAATTTTTCGTGTCACTGCTTTGGAGCTTGCTTCAAACCATAAAGAGATTTGACTAACCTACAAACTTTGTTCTCATTTCCAGAAACTACATATCCCTCAGGTTGATCCATATATATCTCTTCTTCAAGATCTCCATTAAGGAATGCCGTTTTAACTGTTGGGTTCTTCGGGCCGCGAAAACCGCTTTTCGCGTCGCGGAAACCCCGAATCGCCCAAGCCACGGATCTCGTGCAAGGTAAAACCGAACGAAAATACGAGTACTAGTTTGAAAACTTTAATCTACAGTAGATCTACATAAGGATAAACCATTTATACCTTTGATGCGATGCCCTTCGTCTTCCCGCTCGTCCAAATGATGCCGGATCTCAAGACCGTCAAGCGCCGGTCCTCTAGAAGTATCCACACGGACACACTAGATGGAGATGACCAAAAAACCAAGGTGTGCTAGCACCTATGTGGTTCGGCCAAGGGAGGAGAGGGAGAGGGAGAGCTTGAGAGGGAGAAGGAGGAAGATGCACACAAGTGAATGAAAAATGAATTTCTCCACCCAAAAACCAAGTGGCCGGCCACTTTTCAAAATTCACATTAATTACAATTAATATGAAACCATAAAATCACATTAATTGCATTAATTGCAATTAATATGTAACCATTAAGAGAGTGGCTTTGTCACTTCCATGAGGTGGCACCCATGATGATGTGGAACATCATTATTGGTCCACCTAATGCCAACTCACCAATGAGGTGGCAAAAGGTCAAGTCAAAATTGACCTTTGGTCTTCCTTCTCAAGTCAAGTCAAACTTGACTCAATCTCTACCATGGTGGATCTAATCCAACCATTTGATTCGAGCCAACTTAATATAATGAATCTAATTCATTAAATTAAATTGATTCAATGAGTCAAAATCTAAATTAGACTCATTTAACACATGAATCAACTTGAGTCGAACTCAAGTTAGCCCAATTAGGATTACTCTTAATCCAATTTGATTCATCAAATGAATCTAATCCTCTTGGTTCATCATATGAACCTAATCTCCACCTAATTGCCCTAAGTGTGTGACCCTATAGGTTCTTGTAACGTCGGCAATGCCCTAAACCCATTTAGGAGCATAAGTAATGAGCGGTATCTAGCAACACATCATTACTACCCAAGTTACAAGAATGTCGAGATCCGACATCACCTTGTGACTACCAATTGTGACTACTCACAAAATAATGACAAGTGTCCTTCTATCCTAGACATCTAGATTGATCAATATGAGGCATAGATCGTGTCATCCTCTAATCAATCTAAATCTTGAACTCCAAGTTAGACTCACTCGATCAAATGAGCTCAACATCTAATGTTGACTCATTTGGGTATGGCCATGCACTTAGTGGTCTCACTCTATCAAGAATACCGATGTCGCTCCCGTCATATGGGAGGGATAGATCCCATCTACATCACATCCTCTACATAATTCGTTATATACCCAATAATCGCCTTTATAGTCCACCCGGTTACGGGTGACGTTTGACTAAACTAAAGTACATAACTCCTTATGAAGGGATTCATGTGACTTCATGTCTAAGGACTAATAGTCATACTAATAGCCACATGAGAAAGTATATGACACTCATATAACGATCCATGATACTTTCTCATGGCGGGTCATTCAGTATACATTCTCTAATGCATACCCATGTGTCAGCTTGATATCTCTATATCCATGACTTGTGAGATCAAGTCATCGAGCTGACCTACATGCTAGTCTTATTGTCTTAACATTGTCCCTGAATGCTAATACTCGACCAGGAATGATTTAGAGTAGTGTTCCCTATATCATCTCACTATCGATTCAACTAATCGATTGATATAGGTATGAACCTTCTACTCAAAGACGCTATTATACTTAGTCTATTTGGCACTAATATAAATAAGTATAATAACCAAACAAAAGCATTTATTAATATACAAGAATATGATATACATGAGTCCATACAATCATCAAATGATTGGCTCTAGGGCTCTAACTAACAATCTTCCACTAGCACTAGTGCCAATCAGTATAGGCTCTAAGGCCTAAAGACCTAGTGTGACCATCATGCTTCCTCTGTGCCAAAGCCTTGGTCAAGGGATCTGCGATGTTAGCCTCGGTATCATCAAATCTTCACATCTCCTCTATCGATAATCTCGAATGAGATGGAAGCGCCGTAGTATGTGCTTGGTCCGGTGAGCGAGGTTCCTTCGCTTATGCTATAGCTCCATTGTTGTCACAATAGAGCTCAACTGGTCGTGATGCTAGGAACCACCCCAAGTTCATGATGAACTCGGATCAATCGCCTCCTTTCACGCCTCGATGCAAAGAATGTACTCATTGTAGAATCGCCATCGTATCCGCTTTGAACTCTTCCGATGACGCCACCATTAATGCAAAATACGAACCCCGATCTTGATCTATAGTCATCCCGGTCGGTCTGGAAGCTAGCATCACCGTAACCCTTTACGCTAGCTCATCATTGCCTCCATATATCAAGAAATATTCTTTAGTCCTTCTTAAGTACTTAAGAATATTCTTGACCGCTATCCAGTGACTTTCACCGGATCCGACTGGTATCTGCTCGTCATGCTCAAAACATACGAGACATCAGGTACATAGCATGGCGTACATGATCGATCCTATGGCTGAGGCATAAGGGATCCGATCCATGCGGTCTCTCCTCTCTAGAAGAGGGACCTTGAGTCTTCGAAAGACTCACGCCATGTGACATCGGTAAATCCCTTCTTGGAGTTCTGCATGGCAACCGAAGGAGTACCTTGTCAATGTATGTACTCCGACTTAGGCCAAGCAATCTCTTAGATCTATCTCTATAGATCTGTATCCCTAGAATGCGGATGCCTCACTAAGTCCTTCATTGAGAAGCAACTCCTAGTCAGTCTTGACTGATCAAGCATAGGGATGTCCTTCCCAATGAGTAGTATGTCATCCACATATAATGAGGAAGACAACTATGTCCCTACAACCTTCTTGTAGACACAAGGCTCATCTTCGCTTTGATGAAACCAAACTGTTTGATCGCATCATCGAATCGAAGATTCCAGCTCGAGAAGCTTGCTTTAGTCCATAAATGGACCTATGCACTTGCATACAGTAGTATGTGGATCTACAAAACCCTCAGGTTGTGTCATGTACACATCCTCGAGTAGGTTTCATTCAGAAAGCGGTTTTGACATCCATCCGCCATATCTCATAGTCATGGTAGGTCGCAATAACAAGCATGATCCGAATGGACTTAAACATCGCCATCGGAGAAAAGGTTTCATCATAGTCAATACCATGAATCTGCTTGAAACCTTTAGCTACCAAGCGACCCTTATAGATAAGTCCATCCATGTCAGTCTTTCTCTTAAAGACCCATTTGCACCCAATGGGTTTTACCCCTTCAGGTGGATCAACCAAAGTCCATACTTGGTTGGTGTACATGGATTCTATCTCGGATCTCATGGCTTCTAGCCATTTCTCAGAATCTGGTCTCATCACAGCTTCTTGATAGGTGGTAGGCTCATCCTCTATGAGCACATTGTCATCATGGTCAGACAAGAGAAATGAGTATCTCTCAGGCTGACGACGTACCCTATCAGACCTGCGAAGAGGTATGTCTACTTGAACTGGTTGTTGTTCCTCAACTCTTTGTGGAACAACATCATCCACAACACTTTGTGGTTCCAGTTCAACTTCCATCGAGGCATCAGTGCTATTGTTCGCATCTTGAATTTTTTCAAGATCGAACGCGCTCCCACTAGTCTTTCTAGAAACAAAGTCCCTTTCTAGAAAGACCCCGATCTTGCCACAACTACCTTGTGGAATGTAGAAGTAATATCCCTTAGTTTCCTTGGGATATCCGATGAAATAGCACTTGTTGGATTTAGGTCCTAATTTGTCTGAGACTTGATGTCGTACGTAAGCCTCACAACCCCAAATCCTCATAAAAGACACCTGGGCATCTCTCCCAGTCCATATCCTATATGGTGTCTTTATCACGGCCTTTGATGGAACTCGGTTGAGTATGAAAGCTGCCGTGTCTAGAGCATATCCCCATAGATATGTCGGAAGATCTGTGTGACTCATCATAGATCGTACCATATCTAATAAGGTACGATTCCTCCTTTCGGATACACCATTCCACTGTGGTGTTCCAGGAGGAGTGAGTTGAGATAAAATCCCACACTCAGCTAAGTAGTCACGAAACTCATGGCTTAAGTATTCACCACCTCGATCTGATCGAAGTACCTTAATACTCTTGCCAAGCTGGTTCTGTACTTCATTCTTGAATTCTTTGAACTTTTCAAAGGATTCAGATTTATGTGTCATCAAATACACATAACCATATCTACTGAAGTCATCAGTAAATGTGATGAAGTATCTATAACCACCTCTAGCAGCAACATTGAAAGGGCCACATACATCACTATGTATGAGTCCTAACAAATCAGTCGCTCTCTCGCCGTGCCCACTAAAGGGAGTCTTGGTCATCTTGCCTCGTAGGCATGACTCGCATATCTCATATGATTCAAAATCAAATGAGTCCAGCAAACCATCCTTATGGAGCTGGGATAAGCGCTTGTCATTTATATGACCTAAGCGACAGTGCCAGAGGTAAGTTTGGTTCAAGTCATTCGACTTGATCCTCTTGGTATTTATGTTATAGACATGGCTCTCTAGGTCTAGAATGTAGAGTCTGTTTATCAGAGGTGCACTACAATAGAACATATCGTTTAAAAAGACGGAACAACATTTGTTCTTTATAATAAACGAGTATCCTCTCTTGTCCAAACAAGAAACTGATATTATGTTCTTTGTCAAGGCAGGCACATAACAACAATCGTCTAATTCTAGTACTAGCCCAGAGGGCAGAGATAGATGATAAGTTCCTACAGCAATAGCAGCAACTCGTGCTCCATTGCCTACTCGTAGGTCTATCTCACCCTTCGTCAATGCTCTGCTATTCCTCAGCGCTTGTACATTAGTACAAATGTGCGAAGCACATCCGGTATCTAATACCCACGATGAAGAAATAGAGAGGTTGACTTCTATAACATTTATACCTGAAGTAGAAATCTTATTTCACTTCTTAAGATCTTCCAGGTATTCTTTGGAGTTCCTCTTCCAGTGCCTTGCTTGTCCTTGATATAGGTGACAAAGATGTTCAACCATATCGTAAGCGCTCATAAACTCATGTTGCTTCTGAAGCTCAAAGTTCATGGTTGCGAGCATAAGACAAGACACATCTAATGCGTCATCTCGATGCTTCTTGTAAGCATCTCGGTCTGCTCGCGTGGCAGTGGAAGGAGGGGCCTCCGGAATGGGCTGCTCCAGAACGTACAGTTTACGTTCTTGGGTGAGAACTATTCTCAGATTCCTGTACCAGTCCAGGAAATTTGCTCCGTTGAGCTTGTCCTTCTTAAGGACAGATCGCAGAGAGAAAATGTTCGTATTTGACGTCATGGTTATCTACAACAGAAAAATTTACAGAAATAAATATCATATTCTTTTAAAAATCATTTAATTAGGCCTTTAATTAAACGATGCTCCCACTGAATTCTATAATTCTTGTGGGACAAGATCCACATCATACTAACCCTTGAGTTAGCTTTGGCTAATACGCCCAAGGCTTAGTATGATCGGTAGGTAACGATTACCAATTACATCTCTATGCAACTCTTGTTTATAGAATCAATATCCGCATTTATATTAAAACTCGAGTTAGCTTTGGCTAATACGCCCGAGAGTTAATATAGATGTGATTTTGACCTATCTTTTCCAACCGTTGGAATAATGCCTATAGTTGACTCGATCCAACCGAGTAACTAGGAATACTCAATCTAATTGAGTTTGTATTCACCTATGCGTTGATAGGCGGGACCAAGATTGTCCCTCCGTACCCTACCAAGATAATATGTATTGCTCTGCTTTGGCAGATTCAACAATACATGTGATCGAGGTAGTGATAGGTATCACGACACGGTTAGGCATTTAGAGTTGGTTCGATCTAGATCTAATCTAATCGAGAAGGATGCATCTTGTGCACGACTTAGATCTAATCTAATCGCAAGGGTGCATCATGTGCACGACTTAGATCTAATCTAATCGTTAAGGCACTAATTAATTAATTAACTATTAAACATGCATCAGATACATAATAATTAATTAATTAATCTATTTGTGATTTAGTCATGGCCCTACTACGATCTTCTCAAGCCAATGAGAAGATCGAATGGTCAACCTAGGGTCAACAGCTTCTCCAAGCTCCTCCCTTTGACCACCTTGTGTTGCTCGTGCCCGCCTCGGAACTCCGTCTCGTGTGGACCCTCCACCGCTCCAATTTGTACATTACAATTTGAAACTCGAGTTACATTCGAGTCTAAATCTAATTTACAACAAGAATAAAAGACGAGGCACGACGCGCAGGTCGCGAATAATAAAATAAATACAACACGCGAAAACACATCACGGCACGCAGGCCGTATTATGAATTACAACACAACCAATCATATTGGGTTTTGGGCCATGACTATCACAAAATTAATATATAATTCAAAATTATATATTTTCTTATTTTCTGTAATTTTAAAAAATAATTTTTTTACAATTTTACAAGTAAAATTTCCCGGCGGTCCCGGTTAGCGGTTTCGGGCGCAATCGCGGAACGGATCCCCTTGCGGGGCCCAAGGGCAGCGCCCCTACCCGCGATCTAACCATCGCGAGGGTTCCTTTGCGATCCAACAGCGCCTAAACCCGCTGTCCCAAAATGATTTGGGCCGAGATATTGCCGTTTCGGAAAAATCTTCCCGGCGGGTTCGTTTTTAGCGATTTCGGGTGCAATCGCGGAGCAAATCCCCTTGCGGGGTTAGGGGCAGTACCCCTACCCACGATCTAACCATCGTGAGTTGCTCCTTTGCGATCTAATGGCACCCAAGCCCGCTGTCCCAAACGGATTTGGGGCAAAACGAAGCCGGTTTTGAAAGATCTTTCCGGTAGCCGAAGCCTACAAGTGCCGAGACACTTGTGCTTCGCTTCTACGGAAAAATTACCCATAAAATCATAAAAAACTAATTTTTACAGAAAATCACAGAAGGTTTTATTTTTCATAAAAATAAAAACAAACTCGTACAAGCCTTGCACGTGGCTCTGATACCACTGTTGGGTTCTTCGGGCCGCGAAAACCGCTTTTCGCATCGCGGAAACCCCGAATCGCCCAAGCCACGGATCTCGTGCAAGGTAAAACCGAACGAAAATACGAGTACGAGTTTGAAAACTTTAATCTACAGTAGATCTACTAAAGGATAAACCATTTATACCTTTGATGCGATGCCCTTCGCGTTCCCGCTCGTCCAAATGATGCCGGATCTCAAGACCGTCAAGCGCCGGTCCTCTAGAAGTATCCACACGGACACACTAGATGGAGATGACCAAAAAACCAAGGTGTGCTAGCACCTATGTGGTTCGGCCAAGGGAGAAGAGGGAGAGGGAGAGCTTGAGAGGGAGAAGGAGGAAGATGCACACAAGTGAATGAAAAATGAATTTCTCCACCCAAAAACCAAGTGGCCGACCACTTTTCAAAATTCACATTAATTGCAATTAATGTGAAATCATAAAATCACATTAATTGCATTAATTGCAATTAATATGAAACCATTAAGAGAGTGGCTTTGTCACTTCCATGAGGTGGCACCCATGATGATGTGGAACATCATTATTGGTCCACCTAATGCCAACTCACCAATGAGGTGGCAAAAGGTCAAGTCAAAATTGACCTTTGGTCTTCCTTCTCAAGTCAAGTCAAACTTGACTCAATCTCTACCATGGTGGATCTAATCCAACCATTTGATTCGAGCCAACTTAATATAATGAATCTAATTCATTAAATTAAATTGATTCAATGAGTCAAAATCTAAATTAGACTCATTTAACACATGAATCAAATTGAGTCGAACTCAAGTTAGCCCAATTAGGATTACTCTTAATCCAATTTGATTCATCAAATGAATCTAATCCTCTTGGTTCATCATATGAACCTAATCTCCACCTAATTGCCCTAAGTGTGTGACCCTATAGGTTCTTGTAACGTCGGCAATGCCCTAAACCCATTTAGGAGCATAAGTAATGAGCGGTATCTAGCAACACATCATTACTACCCAAGTTACAAGAATGTCGAGATCCAACATCACCTTGTGACTACCAATTGTGACTACTCACAAAATAATGACAAGTGTCCTTCTATCCTAGACATCTAGATTGATTAATATGAGGCATAGACCGTGTCATCCTCTAATCAATCTAAATCTTGAACTCCAAGTTAGACTCACTCGATCAAATGAGCTCAACATCTAATGTTGACTCATTTGGGCATGGCCGTGCACTTAGTGGTCTCACTCTATCAAGAATACCGATGTCGCTCCCGTCATATGGGAGGGATAGATCCCATCTACATCACTATCCTCTACATAATTCGTTATATACCCAGTAATCGCCTTTATAGTCCACCCAGTTACGGGTGACGTTTGACGAAACTAAAGTACATAACTCCTTATGTAGGGATCCATGGTGACTTCAGGTCTAAGGACTAATAGTCATACTAATAGTCACATGAGAAAGTATATGACACTCATATAACGATCCATGATACTTTCTCATGGCGGGTCATTCAGTATACATTCTCTAATGCATACCCATGTGTCAGCTTGATATCTCTATATCCATGACTTGTGAGATTAAGTCATCGAGCTGACCTACATGCTAGTCTTATTGTATTAACATTGTCCCTGAATGCTAATACTCGACCAGGAATGATTTAGAGTAGTGTTCCCTATATCATCTCACTATCGATTCAACTAATCGATTGATATAGGTATGAACCTTCTACTCAAGGACACTATTATACTTAGTCTATTTGGCACTAATATAAATAAGTATAATAACCAAACAAAAGCCTTTATTAATATACAAGAATATGATATACATGAGTCCATACAATCATCAAATGATTGGCTCTAGGGCTCTAACTAACATTAACATCCATTTGATGGATCTCAAGATGATATATGGACGTCAATGCTATTAATACTCAGATTGTAGTAATTCTTGTAACAGGAGAATAAGTGTCAAAATAGTCAATCCCTTCTTTCTGTTTGAATCCCTTAGCAACTAGGCGGGCTTTGAATTTATCTACTGACCCATCAGGTTTTAGTTTTCTTTTAAACACCCATTTACATCCTATAGTGTTACACCCAGGAGGTAAATCTACTAACTCCCAAGTAGCATTAGAGATAATAGAGTCCATTTCACTTTTAATGGCCTCTTTCCAGTACTTAGCTTCAGGAGAAGCCATAGCATCTCTATATGTCACAGGGTCACCTTCTATATTATAGGTGATAAAGTCCTGGCCTAAATCCGTAGACACACGTTGCCTCTTTCTCCTTCTCGGTTCTGTACACTCACTAGATTCATCTAGTCTAGAGTGACTTGAGGAAGGTATACCCACTACGGATAATGGGACCTCTACAGAAGAAGGCTCTTTTCTAGTAGGAATACTAGATTGAGGTGTTCTCGTCTTCATAGGAAATATATCCTCAAAAAATGTAGCATCGCGAAGTTCTACAATAGTATTTGCATCAATTCCAGGAATTTCTGATTTAATAATCAGGAACCTATATGCAATACTATTTTGAGCATAACCCAAGAAGATACCATCTACGGTCTTTGGACCAAGTTTTTTCCTTCTGTGTTCAGGTACTAGTACCTTTGCAAGGCACCCCCACACTTTAAGGTATTTCAAACTTGTCCTTCGGCCTTTCCAAAGCTCATATGGGGTTTTATCCCTTGACTTCATTGGGACTCTATTTAGCACATGGCATGCAGTGTATAGAGCCTCCCCCCACATAAAGTTGGGTAACCCAGAACTGCCTAACATGGAATTAATCATATCTTCAAGGGTTCGATTTTTTCATTCTGCTATACTGTTAGATTGAGGACTATATGGAGCAGTTACCTCATGGATTATACCTGTATCTTGACAAAATTTTTGAAACAGGTTCGAGGTAAATTCTCCACCCCTATCAGACCTTAACCTCTTAATAGTTTTATCGGTTTGATTCTCAGCTTCAGATTTAAAAATCATAAATTTATCTAAAGCTTCATCCTTGGTTTTTAGCAAATAAACATAACAATAACGAGAGTGATCATCAATGAAGGTAATGAAATACCTTTTATGGTCTCTCGTTATTACACCGTTAAACTCACAACAGTCAGTATGAATCAATTCTAAAATATCAGAATTTCTATCAACTGATTTGAAGGGTTTACGGGGTTGTTTATATTGCACACAAATTTCACATTTTTTCTTATCATTTATGGCATGCTTAGGGATCATGTCAAGATTCATCATCCTTTTTACGGTATTAAAATTGACATGTCCTAATCTGTCATGCCACAGATCATAAGACTCAATGTTATATGAACAACCAATATCAGAAGTTTTATTTAAAGTAGCATTTTCTACATTGAGTTTAAATAAACCTTCATTAAGGTAACCTTTTCCAATAAAGGTTCCTAAATGTAATATTACAACTTTATTACATTTAAAGTTCAACTCATAACCAGCACGGACTAACTTTGATCCGCTAATCAAATTCCGACGGACCGCTGGAACATGATGCACCTCATGCAGTGACAGGACTTTTCCAGAGGTGAACCTCAGGTCAACTTGTCATATCCCAAACACCCTGGCTGCAGAATGATTCCCCATGGTCACGGAAGTGCCTTCAATTACCTGATAAGTAAGGAAGGCAGATCGATCAGCACAACAGTGTACATTAGCACCTGTATCAACTAACCATTCATTGGGTTGATAGATCAAGTTTAGTTCGGGTTTGAAGGTAACAAACCTATCGCTGGTGTCGTCACTAGCAGTCACGACATTTACTTGTGCCTTGGTGTTGGACGTATTGCTTTGGTTCTTGTCCTTTCGCTTAGGGCAGAATTTGGCATAATGTCCAACCTGTCCACATGCCCAGCAAGGCTTAGGTTTAGTTCCAGTTTTCTTTTAAACCTTTGGGTTGGGTTTCATCTTGTTCTTCATTTTCTGATTTTTGAATTTCTTCTTGTCAGATGAGACTACTACATTTGCCTTTGGAATAAAATCCATAGGCATTCTTGTATCATCATTTTTATGTTGCTTCCGATGTTCTTCTTCGATATTTAAGGCAATCATCAAATCTTCTAGAGAGATTTTACCTCTCCGATGTTTAAGAGTCATGCCAAAATCTTCCCAACTCGGAGGCAATTTTTCGATGATAGACAAGACCTGAAATTTTTCAGGTAATGACATATCTCCTTCAGCAAGACCATGAATTTGAACTTGGAATTCATGTGTCTGCTCAACCACAGATTTGCCTTCAACCATTTTGAAGTTCAGGAATTTTGCCACAGTATACTTTTCTAAACCAGAATCTTCGGAGTTATATTTTTTATCCAAAGATTTCCACAGCTCTTTAGCTGAAGAGGTTGAGCAGTATACATCAAATAGTGCGTCTGAGAGGGCAGACAGGATTCTCCCATGGCAGAGATAATCCCTTTGCTTAAACCTCTCTAAGGCAGCACTACGGGCAGGTTCCTCTTCAGTAGGTGAAGGAGGGTCTGTTTCTATAACGGAGAATAGCCCTAGAGTAGTAAGCTAAAATTTCATCCGTTGTTGCCAACGTCTGAAGTTTTGCCCGTAAAATTTCTCGGGTCTAGCACTAGCCTCATCAGATCCTATTACCCTATCATTCATCATGTCTATTGATAGAAGCAATAAATTCTCTAAGAATGTTGGTAATATATTTAAAGCAATATAAACAACAGTATTATATTGACACAAAAATAGCATGCAATAGACAGATAAATAAAGTAGTCGGGTTTAGAATATAGTTATCCGGTTGAAGCGTCGGCACGCCGACTGTCCTTAGAGAATTTATTGCCGCCTCATGGTGCAAAGGCTCCCCGGCAAAATTCCCCCAAGATCCGACAACCGCTCGTCTTGTCCGTAGGTGCACTCCAAAATGGACGCGACACTCGGACCCAACCTCATATCGCCGAAAGACCAAGCCTCAGGACACAACAAAGGCGCAGAAAGACTCGAACTCGAAAAGAAAAACAGAGGAGGTGCTGTGCAGAATGTATCGCACAGAGAAGGGAGAAGAAGGAAGATTGAGTGAAGAATAGAGGCACTGCTTATCCCCTTTTATTCACTCTGAGGAGGTACGAAGCACTGCTTCGCTAGCGAGGAAACGCGTCCGCGTCTCCTCACGCGCGGTGTCGCGTCCGCGTCTCCTCTCGCGCGGTGTTGCGACGCGGAACAAAAACCAAACACTAGTTTGGTTCGAACCAACCGAACCGGAAACCAAACTGGTTTGGTTCAGACTGAACCAAACTGGTTTGGTTCAGACTGAACCAAACTAGCAAAAACAGACCGGGCCGCCCGTGAGCGCAAGGCCCACGGGCTGGGGATTTGCACCTCCCCTGCGCGCATTAATCGCGTACGTGACACCCGGTTTATGGATTTCCGACTCGAACCCCCCAAATCCACTCGATTTGGGCTTGGCCCGCGCATGCGTGTAGGTCCCCTTATCATTGCTAAGCAAGCATGGAAGAACTTCCTATATAAGCCCTTCCAAGCTTCTCCACTTAGCAATGTGGGACTAAAAACACTACCAAAAAATGATTTGAATTTAATTCAAAATTCAACAATTACTCTACCATTAGTCAATTGTTCTCCCAAATAAACTTTTTTGTTCCTTGTCTTCTTGACCTGACTCAATGGTTCAATTGACTACTCTCCATATCAGTCGATCGCTCAAATCCCAAATTCAACTAAACCATGACTTTATGATTTTAGATTATTAGTTGATTGAACCATTTTCATCAATCGACTTACACTCTAATTCCAACAACTCTAAGTTGAAATCTATATTGTGTCAAGAGATCCTCTACCTAGTACAAGTTGATCTTAACTTACCTTAACTTCATTATTACTTAGTATCTAGTTGACCTTAATCTATCAGGACTTCTCATGCTTAGAAAGCCCTCACTTTTGGGACTTCTAATGCCTAGAGACAATTTCTCTCGAACTTTATTCATTGCCTAGTGATCCGGTGATAAGGTGCCCCCCCCTTTTTCCTTTTCATAGAGAAGTCAACACCATGTGAAGACCAAGGCCAGAGGCCGATTGGGGAATGGCGATCGACCTGGCAGTAGGGGCGGAACGACCCAAGGGCATAAACAGAAGCATAGACCCGACGAGGGGTCGGGTTTTCGACGCTCATGATAAACAAGGACGCCGAGCCGACATGGAGGTCCGCTCGGCCAATGCATAAATCAATCAGACTGAATAGGCGTAGCCGAGCGCACGACCCAGATTCTCCCAAGCAGACTAGCATTTAAGTCTGGCTGGGCAGAATGGGATTACCGATCGGCGGGACATTCACCATAAACGTGAAGCAATGGAACATCCTCTGACAGGAAGTATGGTCGAAAGACATGTTATGTACGAAGGCCTAGGACAGAATGTCCTCATGTCCCATCAGAAAGGTGGTTGAACTGTAGCAGTATGGCGTCAAACAAGGTCACCTGACAAACCATACCCGGGTATGGCCACAGTACACGTGTACTCCTCGATTGGTGTGCATGAGTTTCCTCCAGCTCTATATAAGAGCTCACAGACTTCGCCGGAGGGAAGGTGACTCTAAGATTCGAAACCACTTTTTTGCTGCTTGCTTGCCTGACTTGAGCGTCGGAGGGTCGTCGCCGGGAACCCCTTCCCGGCCCGACTTCTTTGCAGGTTCGCCGGAGCTCCACACGGTCAGCAGGGGAGCCATGTCATCAACTAGGAGAGCACCGCGTGCCCAGCGTCCGCTGGTTCAGCGATTCGGACAGGATCAAATTGGCGTCGTCTGTGGGAACGCTCCTGCATCCGATCGGAAGCAATGGACGAGGCTGGACGACCGCCCACGGTGATGCTCTCCACGAAGGAACTCAACGCTCTAATCAAGGCAAGAGCAGCTAAGCTCGTGGAGCAACAGAGAGAGAATGCGCAAGCCGAGCGGCTGAAGCAACAAACAACGTCAGCATCAGGTGGCCGAGCGGAGGCAATTATCCCCGAGCGGAGCCAATGATCCCCGAGCGGACGCCTCCCTCAAGACAATGATCCAACCGGCATTCAAGGGGGAGCACCGCCAAGCGGATGAAGATGGATTGGGACTTGGATCAACCATGAAGCGCAAATCATCTCCAGCCGTACCGAGCTGGGTGAGAGGTGCGCTGATGTAATTTTATATATGTTTTGGTCGCCTATGTCCTTGTAATGCAGGAAGCAGAAATAATTAAAGGATGGCAAATAGCTTCGCCGAACGACAGTGTCAAAATTAGGCTTAAAAGACCGTCGAGCTCCGACGTTAAATATCGAGAGACGAGCCGGCGTCTATAAACCCTCCGAGCGGAAGACCGTCGAGCTCCGACGTTAAATATCAAGAGACGAGCCGGCGTCTATAAACCCTCCGAGCGGAAGACCGTCGAGCTCCGACGTTAAATATCGAGAGACGAGCCAACGTCTATAAACCCTCCGAGCGGAAGACCATCGAGCTCCGACGTTAAATATCGAGAGACGAGCCGGCGTCTATAAACCCTCCGAGCGGAAGAACGTCGAGCTCCGACGTTAAATATCGAGAGACGAGCCGCTCTGACCTTAAGAGAGAAGAGCCGAGCTCGACGTTAAATATCGAGAGACGAGCCGGCCTATAAACCCTCCGAGCGGAAGACCGCCGAGCTCCGACGTTAAATATCGAGAGACGAGCCGCCTATAAACCCTCCGAGCGGAATGCCTTCGAGCTCCGACGTTAAATATCGAGAGACGAGCCGTCTATAAACCCTCCGAGCGGAAGACCGCCGAGCTCCCACGTTAAATATCGAGACGAGCCGGCGTCTATAAACCCTCCGAGCGGAATGTCGCCGAGCTCCGACGTTAAATATCGAGAGACGAGCTGCCTATAGAACCTCCGAGCGGAAGGCCGCCGAGCTCGACGTTAAATATCGAGAGACGGCCGATATAAACCCTCCGAGCGGAAGACCGCCAAGCTCCGACGTTAAATATCGAGACGAGCCGACGCCTATAAACCCTCCGAGCGGAAGACCGCCGAGCTCCGACGTTAAATATCGAGAGACGAGCGGCTATAAACCCTCCGGACGGAAGACCGCCGAGCTCGGACGTTAAATATCGAGAGACGAGCCGGCGTCTATAAACCCTCCGAGCGGAATGTCGTCGAGCTCCGACGTTAAATATCGAGAGACGAGCCGGCGTCTATAAATCCTCCGAGCGGAAGACCGTCGAGCTCCGACGTTAAATATCGAGAGACGAGCCGGCGTCTATAAACCCTCCGAGCGGAAGACCGTCGAGCTCCGACGTTAAATATCGAGAGACGAGCTGGCGTCTATAAACCCTCCGAGCGGAAGACCGTCGAGCTCCGACGTTAAATATCGAGAGACGAGCCGGCGTCTATAAACCCTCCGAGCGGAAGGCCGTCGAGCTCCGACGTTAAATATCGAGAGACGAGCTGGCGTCTATAAACCCTCCGAGCGGAAGACCGTCGAGCTCCGACGTTAAATATCGAGAGACGAGCCGGCGTCTATAAACCTCCCGGTCGGATAGCATGCAGCGTGGCATTGGCCAATGGTAAGAGCAGATCGACAACAGCTTGCTTTGTGAGGTCAATATACGGCTGAGCGGCACGCTCATCAGCAAGGCCTTCCAAGTAAGGAGGTAAAGTAAAATATGATTAATGAATAGAGAGCGAGGGAATGAACGAGGTTCGCACGCCGAACGGTAAGCGCACAGGCTCTTGGCGAAAAATACTTGCAAATAGTCGGCTCTAATCCGAGTTAGCATATCGAACCGAACGGATAACTCGCAGGGAATACTTGGCAAAAATAAATTTCATTTATACCCAGCGACGAACAGACAAAAGTTGAGGACAAAAAATATTTTTGCCGAACGGCGAGGATACGAAAAAGCTGATAAAAAACACTCCTCACGCGTCAAAATCAAAAAGAGCATCAGGAGTGGCACCCATCACGGTAGCCAGATCCTCTGGGGGGATGGTCAGCTCGGCGGGAAGGTGGCCTTTAGCCTTTAAGTAATCCACCGCCGCCTTGATCGCCTCTTCGAAAGTGAGGGAAATCTTGTCGGTGAATTTCTCTCCGAAGTCGTCCGAGCGGACAAATGCCTTCCTCACTTCGTCAGAGCGGGCCGACTCCCCATCCTGATACCCTTTGAGCGCGGCTCGGGAAGCATCGTTGGCGGCATGGAGATCCTTCAAGTCTCCTTCAAATTTGAGCAGATCGGCCGAGCGGCTCTCCCTCTCGGTGGCCAGAAGGGCATCCAGATCCTTGACGTGTTGTTCTAGCCCTCTGATCTCCACCTTCATTAGGTCCATGTCGTCGATGGCCTTGCGCTTCCTAGAGGTCGCCGTCTTGATCTCTTTATCCCGTTGTTTGACCACAGCTTCAAGCCGAGCGACCTCGCTCGCCAGATCGGAAGCTCGTTTCCGTTCGGCTTCCAAAAGCTTTTTGCTTTTCTCCAGAGCAGCCGTGGATTGCCCTTGGTTTGCCTCCGAAAGTTTGAGTTTTTTCATTTCGTCCTCCAGCTCAGCCAGTCGATTGCTGACTGCGATCTGCTCTACCCAACTCTGTGAACAAAGGCAGTTAAGTTAAAAGCTAAAATAAAAAGTATAAGTAAAGCAAAAAGGCATACCCGGTCGCCTGCTGCAGGTTACTGTCCCCTAGCTGACTGGGGGACATGAGCGCGACGCGTATGCGCGCGTCCTCCCAAACTTTGGCGAGCGGGCCGGTGAGGGTTATTTGTTGTTCAGGGACTGCGGGTCGATCAGCGGCCGATAGATACTCCTCCGAAGGAAATCGGAGAACTGTTTTGATCACCCTCGGGCCGCTCGGATCCTCCTGAGACGCGGCGGCCTGGCCAGAAGGCTCGCCGGTCAGGGCAGGACGCTCGCCTAGTCGCTTGAGGCGACGCAGAGGCCGGGAGGTGGAAGGCTGCGTCTCGGAAACGGTCGAGGGTAATCCAACCTGCGTTGGAGTGTGCTCTGAAGAGACTGCCTCAGAGACCGCGTGAGCTGCATCACTCCGCTCGGAAGGCTGTCCATCTGATGAGATCGGTTGAGGAGTTTGCTCCAGACGCCGGCGCTTTCGAGTCACCAAAGGTGCCTCGTCAGCCGATCGGCCTTCCTCCTCAGCCTGGGCAGATGTTGTGATATTGGCCGCGGCCTCGTCAGTGAAGACGCGGGCGGCCGAAGCCTTGGGAGCAACTGGAGTTCCCTCGCTCCCTTCAATTGTAGGGCCGGTCAGGACCAGCCCTCGTTCGGCCGCTTCCTTGTCCTTCACCGCCTCAATATTGGCGGCTTTCAGCTTGAGCTTTTCGGTTGCCTTAGCACACCACATAACTTCAGCTGCAGAAACAAAGAATAAATCAGTTAGAACAAAAGAAAAAGGGGGATAAGAATCGCTTACTCATGCTGCAAGGCAGATCGGCTTGGATGGGAGACAAGCCGAATATATACATTACTCCAGGAAGGAGCAACTTGTCGATATCGTAACGTTGGCCGACCAGCTGGTTGGCCGCATGAAGATACGTCGGATGCCTCTTGAATTTGCCAAGACCCGGTTGATTCGGCACCGCCGTCTGCCACTTCGTTCGGAAGGCCGGCCGCTCGGGGAGACGCATAAAAAAGAAATGCTCCCTCCAATGCTTATTGGAACTCGACATGTTGGTAAATAGGACGAAACCCGACCTAGATTGAAATATGAAGGTCCCCCACTCGGATTGTTTTGGGTAGAAGAAATAGTGGAAGATTTGGGGGTCCAAGGGGATATTGTTCAGTTTGAAAAGGACTATCACCCCGCTCAGCAACCTAATTGAGTTCGGGACTAATTGGCCGAGCGGGAGGCGAAAGTGGTTGCATATTTTGAGGATGAACGAATGTGGAGGAAAGCGCAGCCCGGCCAAAAATTGATCACGGAAGAAGCAAATGGTGCCGGGCGGCGGATCATTAGGCCGATCGGAAGGAGTAGCTACAACTATCTCATGGTCGGCCGGAATTTCATACGCCCGAATTAGACGCAATGTGTCTTCTTCATTTAATCGGCTCTCAATAGTCGTATACTAGAGACTAGGAGCGCCGACTGTAGGCGTAGAAGTACTCGCCATGGTCGAGACAGAAGAGATATTGACAGAAAAACTAAAAGAAAATGCCGACAGAATGAAAAAGAAAGCAATACAGGAGGCGGGGAGTTGAAAAGGAAGGCTTACGGGTACAAGAAAGATTGAGGAAAGGAAGAAGATGGCGAGCGCACCAAACAGGCGGAGAATAAGGATCGCCGGAGCAAAGAGAATAGTGGAAAGCCGAAGAACGAAGGAAGAAGAAGGTGGCAAAGAGGAGAAGGTCCGGCTTTATAGGGTTGGGGCCGAACGGCCTCCACCGTTGGATCTAGGTCGCAAAGAACAAGGTGGCCATCGGGCCGTCCATTTCAAGCGGCGGCTGTCCCATCGACGATAACGCCACCGCCGTACACTGACGACTGCTAATCCGCCACGTGTCAGGCGGACACAGGGCGCATTTAAGGAAAGCGTGCTTAGCAAAAAAAAAAAAATTTGCAGGATATCGAAAGAGGCAGCATTAACCGCCTGCCCATGGGGTATTGCCGAACGACCGGCACAAAAAGGAATTGCCGAGCAGAAGAGCATTCCATGGGCCGGCTCAGCGATCATTATTCGGTTAGACCGACAGTCCAGTCAGTCGGACTTAAGCGCCTCCTTCGACTAGACTTGACGGGGAGGCAAGTGATCCGGTGATAAGGTGGGCCCCCCCTTTTTTCTTTTCATAGAGAAGTCAACACCATGTGAAGACCAAGGCCAGAGGCCGATTGGGGAATGGCGACCGACCGGGCAGTAGGGGCGGAACGGCCCAAGGGCATAAGCAGAAGCATAGACATGACGAGGGGTCGGGTTTTCGACGCTCATGATAAACAAGGACGCCGAGCCGACATGGAGGTCCGCTCGGCCAATGCATAAATCAATCAGACTGAATAGGCGTAGCCGAGCGCACGACCCAGATTCTCCCGAGCAGACTAGCATTTAAGTCTGGCTGGGCAAAATGGGATTGCCGATCGGCGGAACGTTCACCATAAACGTGAAGCAAGGGAACATCCTCTGACAGGAAGTATGGTCGAAAGACATGTTATGTACGAAGGCCTAGGACAGAATGTCCTCATGTCCCATCAGAAAGGTGGTCGAACTGTAGCAGTATGACGTCAAGCAAGGTCACCTGACAAACCATACCCGGGTATGGCCACAGTACACGTGTACTCCTCGATTGGTGTGCATGAGTTTCCTCCAGCTCTATATAAGAGCTCACAGACTTCGCCGGAGGGAAGGTGACTCTCAGATTCGAAACCACTTTTTTGCTGCTTGCTTGCCTGACTTGAGCGTCGGAGGGTCGTTGCCGGGAACCCCTTCCCGGCCCGACTTCTTTGCAGGTTCGCCGGAGCTCCACACGGTCAGCAGGGGAGCCACGTCATCAACTAGGAGAGCACCGCGTGCCCAGCGTCCGCTGGTTCAGTGATTCGGACAGGATCACCTAGTATCTAGTCAACCTCGACCACTTCCACTTGCCCAGCTTTAAGTCATCCTTGACCTGCTAGGACTTGCAATGCCTAAGTTCACTTCAACCATTGTCTAACATTCAATCAATTTTGATATGTTATGAATTCATCATTTGCATAGAATCATCCTCTAGGACATCATTATTATATGACGTCTAGTCAATCTTGACTTGCTCGAACTTCATCATTTGCCAAATATCTAATCCTCCATGATCGGTGGACTTCCATCTCTACAAATCATTCAATCCTCTATAACTTACCTAGACTTCTATCACTGTCAGACGTCCAATCCTCCATGGTATGTTTGAACTTTCATTGTCAACTCCTATTGAACTTCGTCATTGCCAGCACAAGTTAGACTTTCCATCACTTGTCAACTCTATTAGATTTTTCTCAATTTCAACACTGTTGAATTTTTCATTTGACGACTCTCTGTTAGACTTGTTCAATGTTGACAACTTTTCCAATGCCAAATATGTGATCAATTTTGACCCATTTTGACTTTTTCCACTGTCAAATATTCAATTAATCTTAATCTACTTGACGTATTCAAACAACAAATATATTATTCAAATACCAAAACTCAAACATTAGTATATCAAGACCAAGCTAGGTCTAATTGCACCAATGATCCTTTTTTTTTTATCTTTACCAATATGTTTAACTTCGAATTATCATCAATCCAATTTCATCTCTTATGCCTAAACTAAGTGAAAGTGAAAGTGAAAGTGAAAGTTTAAGTTATAAAAGTTGAAGTTGAGTTGATGGATAATCCTAATTTAAATATATTGTCAAATATCAAAAAGGTCATCAAAAAACCTATACCATTGTTAAAGACTAAATATAAATCAATCACCTGAATCCCTCACTTCTCCTCTCTTTGATTTGCATTCCCTTTGGTACAGATCGCCATCATTCCAGATTTAATTTCTCCCCCTTTTGACATAGAAAGACTCCATTTCTTCCTTTTGAGCACTCATCTCAATACTCATCCCATGAGTCTTTTATTACATTAAGATATGTACCAATCTTCTCCCCCTTCATAAGACATCTTCCCCCAACTTTAGATTATCCATGCACCTTTTAGGTGAATCTCTCCCTTCAAAAGATACTTCTCCTTCAAAACTAAGGTTCTCCCTCTTAGTTAAATGAAGGTTGCCTCTTTTTTTTCACCAACAATCTCACAATTGTTTCTCCCAATTCTTACCTATTAGGAATATCCAATTTTAGATTTATGAGTTCACTCTTCTATGACTTCATTATTATTTAGCATCCATTGAACTTAGAACTCCATCACTTGTCGAACATTTAATCTTTCATGATCTACCTAAACTTCCATCATTATCATGCATTTAGTCCTCCTTGATATGCTTGAACTTCCATAAACATTCAGTCCTCCATGACTTATCTAAATTTTTATTGTCAACTCCCTATTAGACTTCTTCGTTGTCGACACATATATGCTGAACTTTCCATCACTTGTTAACTCCTTATTGGTCTTTCCAAATTCTAACACCTATTAAACTTTCTATCTATTAATTCCTTGTTGGACTTTACCAATGCCAACACATACTGGGTTTTTCATTGTCAATACTTAGTTGGACTTTTTTATTATCAAATATTTGGTCAACCTCGATTCATTTGAATTTCATTCAGTTAAATATCTTGTCAACCTTAAACTACTTAATATATTTTAACAATAAATATATTACTCAAATATCAAAGCACAAAGTTTAGTCTATCAAGACCAAATTAGGTATAATTGCACCAACTTATCAAAATATAACATGTAAGATCTAAATTTAAATCTTTTGTACAAATATTAAATTTTAAAATCAAACCTGACTATTTAGAACACAATTGCACCTACGAGTCCATAGATTGTGAAATAAGAAATAAGATTTCAAACCACATAAATTCAATAAATTCTATCATGTTAACATTTATTTTCATATTCATATTTTCATTGAACTTATGTCTTTTATTTGGCCTCGCAAAGAACTCATTAATTTTTTTTTTCTTAGTTCAAACGTTATTCACTCGCATCTTAGATTTTCAATCATCATCAATCCTTGACACCCTCAAGGTAAATACACACAATATAGTTTAGTGATGGAACAATCAAATCAGGTAGAAAACGTGAAATGCATGCACATATTATTATTAGTTTTTTTTATAATTTAGGTGTTCAAATTTCTCCCGACTAATCTATATTGGATTGGTATTGTAATAACTAAATCATGCTTAGAAACACACAAACGGTAAACATGTCCATTGTGCACGATTATCTTGTGACTCGGCATATGCACATTGTTTGTCTATCGGGACTAAATTATTGGTGTGACCACATGTACTATCTAGCCACTACAACCAAGTCATAAAGCATACCATGTGCAATGTTACTTGTCCTATTATATCTCAATGTGTCTCTATGTGCTGGTCAGTTCAGGTTGTTGTCCTTTCTCATACAATGATACTGTTTAAAAAGTTTAAAAATATATATATATATGATTTATCTATCTATAAATGACAGTGAAACCGATAATATGAAGTGTCCAAGATCAACGTATGATTTTTTACCACTATGAGTGTATATGCCCTCATTGATCTCGAATAAAATATATATAATTATATTTTATTTTAAAATTTTGTAAAATTAAAAATTAAATCATTTTTATAATGAAATTATCAAAAATTGCAAATGTATCGTTTTTGAAATCTAAAAATATGTGGCATTTAACAATTTGAAATAGTACATATATATTTATTTTAATAACTTAAAATAGTATATATATAATCACTTTGATAATCATATATAATATTTTTAATTTATCATTGGTATCACTATCACCTATTTTATCACATATGCTATAAACTGCCTCTCATCCTTTGGATTAGCAGTGGCCATTGCGCTCGAATTGCAGCCTCCGACACCTTAAATTCAACTCCTCCCTTCAAGCATAAGTAAATCCTCCTCTTCTTAGCCATTGTATTTGTTTCATACAACATCAATTTTAGCATCAACTCAGTTAGCCTGTGCATAGTATCCAAACAACATAGAATAATAACATGTACTACAGCTATAGGCAATAGCATCCGCTACAAAATAAATATCGCTATCCCTATAAATCAAATGAGAGGCGAAGGATATTAAGTTTGATAGTTAACATGTTAAATTGTTGCTCAATGGTTTGGTGAAAATATAAGCTATTTAAACATGCACGGAGATATGCAAGACAAATGTAATTACTAATTGAACACATACTCTTGAATATTCAATTGAAAATCAATTTATACATATTTTGTGAAACAACACAAAAGTTTAGGTGCATTAGCAGTATATAAATATAGCTCATAATGTAGAAATTAAAGTCTTTCGAATGCAACCAATGATATGTTATAAGGGAGGTGTAATTTTTTTCCCCCTCATGATATACTTGAGTGTAATTACATTAACAAACCATTAAAGTAAGGAAGGTGGAACTAGAGCATGATTAAATTGCAAGAGATCTGGAATGCCTTTAAAGCGGGCGAGCTCGATGTAGCCCCGTCGTTCTCACTCGGCCCTTCCTGACGTGGTCTTCTCGTTCGTCTTGCCCGTGTGGGTACCGAGTAGTTAATGTCTCATAGTGGTCAATGTGCCGCTCGGTAGTCGGGACTCTGAGATCTTCCTTTCTATGTTTACCATCCTATACTACCCGTCAGTCAGATCTATTCATATAAAGTCAAGAAAGTCAGTCCCTTACGGCACGGCTTCCCTCTTTTCATGAATCTCTCTCTCCCTCTGTGCTTCTTTATTCATTTTGTGTTTGTAGGTCTAATCCTGAGGATGGAAGAGATGAGGCCAGCATTCTTTTCGAGCTATGTTGAGGAGGTGAATAAAGAGATGCAACGAAAGAAGAGTTTGGACAGCTACTAGGAGGTATGCTTTTAGGGTTCCCCCTGGAGCAGGAAGAAAAAGGGCATATAAGTCTGGGGCAGATGAGGAATGAATGGCAGCAAGGGAACCATAGGAAAGGTCACCGTAAGAGTAAATTGCACCTGAGGAAAGGTCACCTGAAGAGTAAATAGTAGTTTTGAATAAGGAATTTCTAGTTCCACCTGCACCTGGAGCTGGGGCTTAGCCTTTTCGATTGGGGGGATCGCTTATCAAGTGAAGAGCTTCATCAAAAGCTACTACAAAAGATGACAATCAATTCAAAAGATTTGATATACTCAGCTTTCTTGACCCTTCTTCAAATTAAAAACATTAGTCGATTCTAAAAATTATTAAGATAAAATGACAATATGTCTTGCAAAAAGGAAGAGATCTGTTTAAAAGTTTTAACAGCTACTTTCAATGAGTGAAAAGACTAATTTTTCAAGATTATAATTGAGAAATTGAGTATTTTCAACGTGAGCAGAGATATTGAGGAGACTATATGTCAATCATTGTATTCCAGCAGAAAGAGATGTTAATAAATGCAGACATTCGAAAATAGACAGCAATTAAATCTATCTTTACACAAGATGAATGACAAAAAAATAAATATCTAGTAGCTGTAGAATAAATTGTTAACAGGAAATTTGACTCAACGAAGCTTACTTACTAAGGAGAGATCTACTGCAATATAGATAGATTCCAACGTGGATAATCTCAACACTGAGCTTATAATAATGGCAGATAGAGGAAGAATATAATCATAAAGTTGAAGCCTTCCTTGAAGCTCTGTTTCTGAAGAAAAAACTCTCATATTGTCGTCACTTTTTTTCTAAAATTTTGTCCTTGTAAGTGGCTGAACATGAACAGACTGAACATAAGTTAGATTTTTGTTAAGGAATTGACTTGGTATCATCATGTGTGAAATTGTATCTTGTTCAACTTCAGAAATGCTTTTGTTGTTTTAAATGATGCATTTCTCAATTTTACAACTGAAAGCTACTTTGCAATGAACTTACAAAGTTTGAATAGCTACACGAGCAATTCCAATATGTTTAAAGACAATGTATGTGTTTGACCTTCTGAATTGCCTTTTGCACTCTCAACAATGGTTCTTCGTAAAGCATTGTTGGATCATCAAATTGGGAAGCCAAACTTGGTTCGCCCAGGAACGCTCGGAAAGTGTCCGCGACGGAATTAGACAGAGATCCGAGATTGTATCCACCTTCTAGGAAGAATACACAGCGTCCATGACACAGCTCCTTTGCAAGTTGCTTTATATTTGATGCTAGCATGTAGTAGGTTCCGGTTGTAAATTGCAATCCAGCCAATGGGTCCAAAGCATGTGCATCATAGCTGTACAGAAGAAAAAACATAGTATTTCTTTCTCTTTTTTGCTAGTGACATGTCCCATTTGCTAAGAGCTTTGCAGCTTCAATAAACTCAAGTTTTTAAAGCACCAAACAAGAAACCAGTCGCTGAAGAAAGTAACAATTATGTTAGCCCACAAAAAGTATATTTTGTAGTTAGCCAACTCATTTCAATTCACAGACTCAAAATGATCACCCACTTAGTTACGCCCCTTTCTAGTACTAACCCATTGATAGACTTCATTATTACTAATAAATAATTAGATGGAGCAACTAGTGATGATGCAGCGCATGGTATGTATATCATTGCACTTGATTCACAATCTCACGAGAAGTTGCATGCTTCGGTTGGTAATCTCATGGAAGAGAACAGAAAAAAAAAATTAATGAAAGTTGTATTATTGCTTAAATCGCTTATGATAGTAAAGGTTAGAATGTTATACTTGTTCACAACTTATCTACAGAAAACCCTAAAAACTTATCACATTAATCCTAGTTTTTCAAAGTTGAGCATACTTTATTCATATTTTGTCACATTGGCATCTTATATCATCTTGAATACTCCAAAGCCACAGCTCAGCCACCATACATTTGCACCAAGTCAATGTTAAAAAGGTGAGAGGGATGCTCTGTTGGATATAAGTGATGTGAATGGAGAAGAGATGGAAGAGGAAAGAGGCTCCATTGTGAATGGGACTTTAGTCCCACATTGGGAGTTTCATGGCATGTTGGTTGGTTTATATTGATTCACATGCATTAAGGATGTGAACAAATGCATGGGGAGAGGCTCTCTCTCACGTGTGAGTGCATAGGGGGGTGCAAATCCAGGGCTCGGATTGTACTGAACCATGTTAACTCGTGTACGGGCACGACTTGCGCGCGCCGAATGTCGGATTGGTCGGGGCCAAATTTGCCCAAGTGAAACAACCAACCTTTTGCTGCTTATGTAACGGATACATTAAAGTAAGATTAATGCAGAAGCGAAACGCGAGTAATGGTCATTAATTGACCATTAACACTGTCGTTGATCTAAACTCCTATATAAGGAGGCTGTGATCATAGGTTTATACACACAGAAAAGTAGCAGAAGCTCTCCACCTGTGTTCCCTCTTCTTCTGTCGTGCGTGCAACACCTGCTCGGCGGAGTACCTGTGATAGCAGTCGGGTACCACTCAGTTCGCCGTGACCACTGGTGCTTGGTGGAATCACGGTTAACTGTTATATCTTGGAAAACAGACGAACTGAGTTAACCTCAAAGCATTGCCGAAGGTGGGGCGAATTTGTTTCAAGAAACTGCGTCAATCACAAGCCTCAATCAGCTCGCCCGGTCAGCCTCTTCGTCCGCTCGGTCTGTCTGGTCAACCTCTCCACTCGGCTTGCCTGTTCTCCCGACCGGCCTCTTACTCGGTCAGTCTATTAGCCCGATCGGTCTCTCACTCAGCCTGTTTGTTAGCCCGACTGGCCTCTCGCTCGGCCTATCTGCTCGCCCTGCCAGCCTCTCACCTGGTCAGCTCTCTGTCTGGCCAAACTTGCTCGGCCTTACTGCCCGGTCGGTCAATCTACTGCTTGCCTGCCCGGCCATTAAGTCCGCTCGGACTTTGCTGCTCGGACTCGAAGGTCGGTCTGCACTCAACAATTAGCAGAAACCAGCCCCTGCTGGCAGCCTGAGATTATCAACTCAGGTTATTTCAACAGATAAGTCAATTTAATTCGGTGTATTTAAATTCAGCTAATATCCCTTAAATCTCTGGCAGCAGATTGTTTTATCCAACATGCTCTTATAGGAGTGAAGGGACAACAGTATTTACTCAAAATCAACTAGTGGAGAACATCATTTTATGAAGGAAGATATTGATAGGAAATTCAACTAGTGGAGAACCTTATGTTATGAAGGAAGTTATTGATAGGAGGTTCAATATTTTCTGTGTTCAAAGGAAAATAGGTGCTAGTTTTTTAAAATTGAAATAAGAAAACATGAGTGTCATTTAAAAACCTTGAAGTAAATGATATAAGAAACTAACCCAGCTGAAACAAGAATTATATCAGGCTTAAATCTTTGGGCACAAGGAACAATGACTTCATCAAATACTGATCTCATAGAACTATCTCCTGACCCTCCAGGTAGAGGCAAGTTGAGAGTTGCTCCTTCACCACTTCCTTGACCAACCTGTTCCATCTTTCCAGTACCAGGATAGCTACCATCCTACATAAAAATGGGGGAAAAAAATCCCATCAAGAATGTAGCAGCTATACATTTTATTTAAGAAGCAGTTGATGCGCGTTTCTTCTTACCCATGGTAGTTCTTTCTAACAAAGTTATTATTTATTAATATAAATTTTAAGTTGAACCTTGTTTACATTGTTATTTATAATTAGGTCCTAGTATTTACAATTAGATCCCTACCACTCACTTTCAATTGACTCAGAGATATTATAAAAATTCAGCATGGTATAGATGTACTCAATTCTTTGAACACCAAGAACTTAATTAGTAAATCCATTAACTAATCATTGGAGCTGACAAATTATGTTATGATCACATTGAATTTCACCTTCTCTTACGATGTAGCAAACAATCTCTATGTTCGTTCTTTTGTGAAACACTGGATTAGAGATTGTCCAGGACAGCATGATTGTCACATTACAACTTCAATTCTGTAGGAGCATATCCAAATTTAGTCATTAGTTTTAAAACTAGCTAAGTTCTGTAGTTAAGTTATTGCCCAATACTAAGCCTTGCACCTGATCTGATTGAGACGATATCTTATTTTTCTCTTCTAGAAATCAAATTACCTCCCACAAGAAGCAATAAACAAACATGTTTACTATCTGTAAGAGTGCCCAGTAAATAATAATACACTACAAATTTGAAGACCTTCCTTGGATCATTCTCCAGTACTGTAGAATCCTCAAAACTTCCTCTAAATGATCATAACATGGAACCACAACAAATTGATCGTGTCACTCTCTCTGAAAATATATGTCTAGCTTTGTAATGGTGAGGCAGTTCAGTTTCCCAACTAACCTTCTACACCTTCTTGATCAGACAATGACTCTCCATCAATTTGATATTCAGATCCATGGGATACTATCTGGGTTAGTTCTAGGATACCAGTATTCTCTACTAATATCAAGCACATACTTTCTCAACAGCGGAGTGACTCTATACTAAGAAACTATCTCAGGTCAACTAGATTTTTATCTGAAAGTGATTATGAAGGTAGGCTTTCAAACTCATTATCATTGTAGAGTCATCACCACATAAACATATATTTTCTAGATTGATACAAAAATAGCAATCAAGCCTTTACCCCGCTAAGTGGGGTAGACTATATGGATCCTCATACGTCATTGGACTTTATCCCCTACTATATTCTCATCTATATTTAAATAAATTTTATCTGTTTTATCATGGCTAACCAAGTCGTATTTAGTTTCCCCCTTCTTCGATTAATGTGCATATTTGCGATAGTCTCATATCGTCTAACTAGGGCATCTATTGATTGCCTAAGTGTCTATACTATCTTAAACACGTCTCTTTGAGTTTTCCTTTAATAGGCGCAATCCCGACTTTTTCTCTAATATTCTCATTTTTTATATTTATCCATCCTCTTATATCCGCAAATACACCTTAACATTATCGTCTCTACGACTCTTATCTTCTACTTGTGTGCTTTATTTATAGTCCAACATTCAATTTCATATGATATAGTAGGTCTAAGTACCTTTTTGTAAAATTCCCTTTTAAGATTTAGAGATACCTTACGATCAAAAAGAACATCTGACGTCCTCCTCCATTTCAACTATCTGTTCTATGTAAAATATCTCTATCCACTCCTCCATCCTTTTGCAAAAAGAATCCTAGATACTTAAAGCTTTCAATTCAGGTAATTCGTCATCTCTTATTCTAACAATTTCCTTGATACGTTTAATATTACTAAATTTAAATTCTATATATATTTCCAGTGTTTCCTGCAAAGTTGAAGTTTAGCATTTACTCATTCACGTGGCTCATCAACCAAAATAATGTCATCCACAAGTAAGATGTGTTATGGTAGTATGTCTTAGATAAGTCCAATGAGTTCATCCATGACTAATGTAAAGAGATATGGACTTAGATTTGATACTTGGTATAACCATATTTTTATAGGAAATGCTTTGATAAATATGCTTAGAGTCTTCACTTTTGTCACATCCTTTGGTTAATCTATATATCATTAATTGTTTCAATAAGTGCAACGCTAACACCTTTATTTTCTAGAATTTTTCATAGAATTAACCTTGAGACTCTTTCATATGCATTTTATAGGTCAATGAATATCATACGCAAGTCTTATTTCTTTTCCCAATACTTTCATTCAATTGTCTAAGAAAATATATAATTTCTATTGTCGATGTTTCAAGCATGATCTAAATTGATTTTCAATCACATTGGTCTCCTTAATCTTTTGTCTATCACACTTTCGAAAAGTTTCATGATATGACTCACTAACTTAATATCTCTATAATTCACACATTTTTGTATGTCTCCTTGTTTTATACAAGAGACTAAGTACTTACCCTCCATTGATAAGCATTTTCTTCGTTTTCAATATCAAGTTGAATAACTTTGTAAGTCATTCGATACCCTACTTCCTTAAGCACTTATATACCTCTATCGAAATATCATTCAACCCCCACATTTCCATTTTACATCCTATTTAACGTTTGTTCTACTTTTGAAGTTTAAATTCTCCGATAAAAATTTAAAATTTTATATTCCTCTGAGCTAAAATTATTTAAGCTAAGTTGGTCGAAAAAAAAGTTGATGAAAATACATCTTCTATCGCTCATTTAAATTGTTTATACTCCTCTGAGCTACTTAAATTACTTAAGCTAAGTTGGTCGCCGCAAAAAAAGTTGATGGAAATATTTCTACTATCGCTCATTTATTTCTTCATCCTTCAAGTATTGTGTTGAATTCATCTTTAGTGTATCTTATTTGGATAAAATCTCTTATTTTCTTTTCTCTCGCTTTATCTATTCTAGAGATGTCATTTTCCACTTCTTTTGTATCAAGTTGTTGATACATGCATTTTAACGATTTATTCTTGACTTCACTCCTCGCTTTCTTGGCCTCTTTCTTGGTTACGACATACTTTTTAAATTTTTTTTCATTCTTTTAAGTGCACACTAACTTATAGGTTGTTCATTTTTTATCACTTTCGCGTGTACTTCCTCATTCCACCACCAAGATTTTTTATTTGGTAGTGTCCATCATCTTCGCTCACCAAGTCCATTCTTGACCATTGTTTTTAAATTTAATATATTCATGTCTTATTTAAGTCGTCATATAGTTCTTCTAATATTTGTGCTCCTATCCTCTCCTTAAAGTTACTATGCTTCCCATCCATTAACTTTCACCGCTTAATCCAAGGAGTCATGCGCATTTTTCTTCTACTAATATTATGATTGAAGTGCATATATAACACCACCAGTATATGTCAAGTGGTTAAGTTTTAGCCAAGATAACCTTGCAATCTTTATAAATTTTTGTATCCCTCTTCTTGACCATAAGAAAGTCAATTTGCAACTTAATTCTTCCACTTTTGATCGTGATTAGGTATTTTTCTCTTTTTTTAGCCAAGATTGCCTATTTTGTCTCTTGTACATACAAAATATTAATTCTTCTCTTAATTATCGTATCTCTTACCTACATAACTTTGTCAATGAGCATTCCTACATTCCATTTTCCAAATTTAAGACAATTGAGCATTCCATTTTCCAAATTTAAGACAATCGGTATTCACTTTAGACATGGGTAGACATGAAGATCAACAATAAACTAACCTGATGAGTGGAAATGAAGAATATATCTGGATCGTCATAAAATGCATCACAAGTACCATTACCATGGTGAACATCAAAATCAATTATAAGAACCCGCTGTAATCCATGCACCCGTTGAGCATGACGTGCAGCCACTGCAATATTTCCAAAGACACAAAATCCCATGGGTCCTTTTGGAACTGCATGATGACCAGGAGGCCTTATTAAGGCAAATCCTATAGGTGGATTGTAGTTGACCATTGAAGCTTCAACCTATAGACAAACATACATATTTCTTGGAAAAAATCACTGCAAGAAAAGGTTTAGTAAATCACAACAACAAACATTTAAACCTCAAAGTCAGATAGCAGAATGTAGTAAGTAAACAAGGATGCAATTGCAAGACTGCTTCATAGTTAGAATCAACAGAAATGTGGTGATGCAAAACATTTCATGCAAGATATAGTGAATAATGGGGCATGAAAAAGAAAATGCAGAAAAAACTATGCCTTAACTATTACATACCACAGCATCAACCAAGGAAATCCCTGCACCAGCTGCAATGAGTGATTCTTCAAAAGTCTGCAAAATATTACTAGAATATTAATACAAATATGGACAATTAAGCAATGAAATTGATATAACCACCAGCTTTTAGTTGTTAAATAGGCCATCTTATTTATTGTCAAAATAAACTTAGTGATGATTCTAAAATAAACACTAAAAAAAAGAATTTCTGCTGACAAATTCAGCAATGAGCAGTAGTGCTTGCAGCTAAGATTTCATTTTAGAAACGAGTGGCACAAAAGGCCTTAAAGTAAAATATTATCCATCAACAAAGGTTAGTTCTGTACATTCCAAACATGTTTGTTCAACAAGTCATGATTTATTCGTTTATACAATTATCAAAAAATTAGTATCATGATTAAATCAGGATAAAAATGATGGATTGATAACATAAGGATCAAATAGGTTTAGTACCATGTGGCCTTGCTTGTTAAATTCTGACATTTTCAGGTATTAAATTTTTTTTTTCTAAAAATTTTAACTGAAAATAAATCAAACCAAACCGTTATAAGAGAATTCAAGAATAAAGTTGAAGTTGAATTGGGTTTGGATTGAATCCATCGGATAACAGTGGTAATGAGAGTTACATAGGTTTAAACAAAGATTGATTTGATTTGTTTTGACCAATTTATGGCCAAACCAAATATTAAGTAGCGCTAAACTAATTCAATCAATTTAAAACAAAAAATAGAGAATTCTTAAAGAGTTAAGTTTTCTCTCTCTCCTCTCTCTCTCTCTCTCTTACAATTTTGCTCTCCTCACCACGTGGTTACTCCTCCTCACGCCATGCTCCTCTCCTCTTCCACATGCCTCATCTTCACCTTTTGTTCTTCTTCTTCCAGCACCAGCGCTGTCTTGTAGTCGCTTGCTCCTCCCTCTTCTTCTTCATTCCTCCTCCTTCATTCTTCTTGTTCTTCCAGCAATAGCCTAGCATCCCAACATCTTTGCCACGAGCATTGCTCTTCGAGCCTCCTCTTCTTCCTCCCTCACTTATTGCTCCTTCCCATGAGACACCATCGCACTAGCAATGACTCAACCTCACGCCTCCACCACACTCGCACACTAGCATTAACTGTCACCCGACAAACTTTCTCTTTCCCCTTTTCATTTCTTTTCTCCCACCTTTTTTTCCCCTCTCTGATGTGTGCCCAATAGCAAGTGTTGTTGTTCATCGCGGCATTGGGCACCATTGGTGACAAGTCGAGAGGAACCTCTCTTCATTCCTCTATCATTCTCTCCCATTTTTTCTTGTGTCCACAACCATCAATTATTCTCCTCTTTTCTTGGCGCTCACAACTCTCATTCAATTACTCTGACTACTTTTACCCGAATCAAGGAGAACCCTTCATCTTCCTTGTTCCCCAGGCCTCTGGGTACGAAGCCAATTAAGGGTAAAAATTGGTGAATGATTTTATGGTTGATATTGATAAATAATTGGTTAATTTACACTAATTATGATTTGTTGTATAGGTTGGATTGGCATGAGCCATCTACCTTATTTCGTCAATTGAGGAAAAAGGTAATTTTATGTTGGTGTCATGGTGTGTCTAGTTTAGAATGAAAAAAATTATTATATAGCAATAATAGACGTCTCATTTAAGAATCAAAGATTTTACCGAGATAGTAAGATCAATATTTGATTCATCAATTTTGGAATTTAGTAAATTTTTAGATTTTATGTCATTATTACTATTAGACATTTATTTTGATTTTTATGAATTATTTTTATATTATATTTGTAGATATGAGTTCAAGGGGAGCACACTGATTGCAGCCACTCAAAGTAGTTGGTTGTATGTAGTGGTGAGTAAAATATATCCTAACTTCTCAATGTATATTTCTTGTGTATAAAGGACAACCCAATGCATGAAACTTCTACCAGTGTGGGTCTCAGGGAAGGGTCTATCGTATGCAATCTTACCCTTCTTTGTAAGAGGTTATTTCCTAGACTCAAACTCGTGACCTTCAAGTCACACGGCAGCAACTTTATCGTTGCACCAGGGCTCCCCTTCAGATATATTTCTTGTGTATGAATAAATAAATAAAATGAATTAGATATATGCTTTTACAATTCTTTTTAAAAAAGGAGATTAAAATAGCAAAATGGGTTTTAAGACAAAATAAGCTAATTAGAGATTAAATAAATTAATATTTTTTTCATGAATTTATATGGTGACTAAAATAGGAAGGAATGTTTTTTAAAAAATTAAAATGAATGCTCTAACTTCTTCTTCAGTTGATATCTATCATTAGATTCTTCTTTAGTTGATATATGTCATTAGATTGTTTAACCTTTCATGATTCTTATAATTTAGATGTCAATACTCGTACCTTTATGTTGTATACTTATATCTAAAGGCCACATGTCAATATGCATAATAAAAGTTTATTTAGGTTAATTGTTTAGACTAACCCATAAGGTGTGAAGTTTAAAATTTTAAAGTGAAATTATAATAAATTAAATCGAGAAAAAACTAAAAGTGAAAATTACGAGCTTAACCTTATAGCAGAGTACTTGATCATCCACAGGAGGATATGGTAATGTGGTAACAACGATCACCTGAGTATTTATTTGTGAGATGACACTATTGTTATATATCATTGGTGAGGGGCTTAGCCTATACATGAGACATTATTACACTTTGAGGATATTGTCTTCAATCATTCGCTTCTTAGTGAATTTATTTGTATGAATTTACTCAAGATTTAATATTGATGATAATATATTATTGGTGACTAAATTATGTTAATTAAATTATATTAATTGGTGATACAAAATATAATAATTTAGAGTAGCAATGGTAACTTTAAACGGTGATAAATAATTGAAAGAAAAGGAATAAACATACTTGATCAAAATATACAGATGTAGACATATAAAAAAACATGAGAAGTAAATGTTCTATGTTCCATTATATTCAGCGAGGAAATTTAGTAAATTGGTAATCAGGCATTCTAGGAAATTGAGCTTCAGGCTAAGTGTGCATGCTGCCTTCAACCTGAAGCCACATGCTATACAAGTTTGAACACAATTTACTACAAAATATATAAAAATAAATTTAAAAATATATGTTTTTTTTTTTTAAATAGAGGCACAGTAGCAAGGCTTTACAGTTTCAGTAGCATAGGTAGGACCAGATCCATCAATGAAGATGATGCCTTCATCCATTGCCTTAGACATGGCCTACAAGAGATGTCACAAAGGAAATCTCAGAGCTAAGGAAAACATTAGTGTGCACATGAAATCTGTTTGACACTATAAATGTGAATCTATGTCAGTGATGATGAAATAACAACAAAAAAGGAAACGAGTGCTTAAATTGAAAAAAAAAAAAGATATGTACCAAGTTGAGTCACGTCATGGCAACATAATAAATAAAATGCAAGACCTGGCTGACCTGTGGTCAAGGACCTACAGGTTTAGCAAATATACTACTGTATTCCCTGGCAGGAAAGACTATTTTTGGAGAAACTAGAATAGTCCCAGCTTATACTGCACTTATTCCGCACTCAGACCGTTAACACTAATGCATCTTGAAAATCCTGGACAAGCCAGCATATGGTCTGATAAATGATAAATAATAAAAATAATTTTAAAAAAAATAATATATGATGATGGTTCAATCCCTCTATATGATTTATTCTGAAATCAATTCAATAGATTATAGTTAATATACCCACATTCCTTGGATTTTCCAGTTGATGTCCCAATATCAAAGCAAGACTATTTTATAGTCATCATCACCATCAAGCCTTATTAGTCCAAACCATTTAGGGTTCATCACTGAATATTATCCCCACAATTGATCTCCATGGAAAGCTAGATTCCCAGTAATATTCATATCTCCAAAATCAGTTTAAACTATATCAACATAAGTTTTCTTTGGTCTTCCTATATTCAACCTTCAACTCAATTCAAATTGTCTAACTATAAAATTTATATTACTAGTCTTTAAAACAGTTTAACTCATCTTATCCTATGTTCTCTCATTTTACCATCAAATCATAGCCCACATTCAATTCCATATAACATAGCAAGTCTAACCACGATTTTGTAAAACTTCCCTTCATAATTTAAAGGTACCTTACGATCATAAAGAACACCTAACACATTCTCTATTTATACCATCATATTTGTATTTTATGTAAAACATTTCTATCAACCCTCTATCCTTTTGAAAAAAAATGATCCTAGATACTTAAATATTTTGATTACATATAACTCATCATCTCCTATCACAACAATTTCCCTACTACGTCTAATAATACTACTAAATTAAATTTCATATATTAAGTCTTTACTCTACTAAGTCTAAAACATTTTACTTCTAGTGTTTTATGTTAGAATTCGAGCTTAGTATTTATACCTTCACGTGTCTTATCGACAATAATAATATTATTTGCAAGCAACATGCATCATGGTAATGTGTGTTCAGTAAGTTCATTCATGACCAGTGTAAAAAGATATGAATTTAAAGTTGATACTTGGCGTATCCCTATCTTTATAGAAAAACTTTAGTTAATCAACTTAAACTAAAGTCTTCACCTTGATCATTAGATACTACATTAACACTTTTATTTTTCTTTTCTCATAATTTTCCTCAGGACTCTTTCATAAGTTTTTTCAAGATTAATGAATATTATGTTCGCTTCTTTTCTTGATATTTTTCAATAAGTTGTTGAGAAGATGTATAGCGTTTGTATAATCTTGTGAATAAAATGAGAAAAATGTTTATATGAATCATCTTTATATTTTGTTCTTTCAAAAAGCAGTATACAACCATTTTTACATAATACAACCGGTTACTAACTGCTAGAGAAAAGTAGAGTTTCTTGAACTTCAATTTTGGAGTTCAAGCTGAAAACACATGTTAGTTACTGAGGATTATTCATAACTGCAAATCAGAATATATCTAGTTAGCACTGCCAATTGTCAATAATAGAATGCAAAAGTACCAAACTATAAATTTTGAACAATGATTGCAGGATTAGGTGCTTATGATTCACTAATCAGCAACCAAATAAATCATAGAGAAGAAGCTGAATTTACATTCACATTCCAAACAGCCAAGAATTAGTCTAAAAGCCATGTATATACTCAGAAATTATATGGAAAGGAAGATCTTATCTGAAACAAAAAGGATGAACGAAATTTTTCATTCACGTTCCACAAAGCCAACCAAAGAAAGGAAAGCAATTACAACATACAAAAGGACAGATCTTCTTCAAGAAATGGGTGTTTATGAGTTCTTAACTAGCCTCTTATGCTAGCATGTTTAGCTCATTGTTGTCCATTCTATCATAATCAGAGAGAAAGAGGTTGAAGTAGGTGACACTTTTCCTGCATCAGTTCTTTGTAGTAAAATGACACTTCAACAGATAAAAATATATGAATTGATTATGACAATAAGTCCACCCACAGTCACCTGTACGGAGCCCCCTGATGGAATAAAGTTGATGAACCCAACCATGTAATAGTTGAAAAATGCATAGCTTTAGAGAGGAAAATACCTTCTCAAGGCCATGGATATAAGATCTAGAATGAACAACGGCAATATCATCTAACAATGCTGGTTTGATATTTTGTAGTTCATACACCTCTCTGCTCCGATACTGTGATTCAAAATGCATCATGCATAACAGAAAGGATAACATAGTTGTATGGAAAATTTAAAAAGCATACACAGAAAGTATGAAGTTACATCTAGATCATACAGCATAGAAAGAAAGTGGTTTCATATGAGGTAGAAAGTGGTTACATCTATTGGTGAAATCAACCTTCAGATTTTGATGTTTGTTTGACAATATGTTTAATAGAGTCTAGTCAGGTCAAAGTTGACCGGATGACTAGCAAAGGAAAAAAGTCTAAGTGATCAAGGTGACTGGAGGCTTGGCAAGGGGGATAACTAGTCATATTGGGAGGTTAAGCAAGGGAAGTTCTAACTCAAGGTTAGGAAAGGGTGAGATGTCTACCGAATGACTAATCCTAACTGGAGGTTAGACAAGGAAGTCTTAACTAGAGGTTAGGCAAGGGTGAGAAGTCTACTGAGTAACTAGTCCTAACTAGAGATTAGGTAAGAGAAGTCCCTAGAGATTAGGCAGATGAAAGGTCTGGAGGAGTGAACTCAAAGCAAAAGGAAAACCCTAGGGGAGTAAACCCTAAGCAAAATGAGGAGTCTTGCAGGAGAAAACTCCAAGCAGGTGTGACCGAAAGGTTTCCAGTTGATCATGCACGGTCGATTGGACCAACGGATTTTAGTAAACCTAAGTATAGTTTTACCACCACTATGTTGCATTACTATTATTGCTATTTTGTTAATTTAGTATTGCAGGAAAAATCTTAATGGATCAGCAGACACTGAACAAAGAAAATACAAAAAGGTCTAGAGGACCATATGTTTGGTAAATAAGTTGAGGTAAGCTCCTGGAGTGGAGTGGAGTGGTGAGGTCGTGTTCTAACTGGGACACACCTTAAGCGATGATCCGACATAAGTTTCTAAGTCAAGATCAAGATAATCCTAACTGTCTTTATCACTCATGCATACTATTCTCGAACTTTGTTTTGCAGAACTACTATGATTATTCTGCTTATGCTAACTTAAAGTTTGCAGAAAAACAAAAATTCGAGTTGACCGAGGGTTCAATTGACTGAACATGGAGGTTCAGTCGATCGATTCGGATAGCGTGGCAGGGATAAGATCAAGGTCGAGCAAATATGGAAAAAGGGATCCGTCAATAGATAAAATGTATCAGTCGACCCATCCAATATAGTAATGACAAATGATTAGATTGGATCACGCAGGAAAGGGAAGTCTAAGGTTTTATCAACGGATAAAACTGATCAGTCGACTGAACAACATGATTTACGAGATTAAGCTGATCGAATTGAAGCAAATAAGGAAGGGCACGAAGATCAGTCGACGGATAAAAGGTCAGTTAAAGGATCGTAAAACAAGTTTTAAGTCGACTGAATGAAGCCTATAAAAGAAGTCTCGAGATCCGAGGCTCAGAATCAATTCTTTCATTACTTCATCTCACTACTACTGCTGCTATTCATGTGAGTGTTGATTCTATGATGCCAAAAGGCTCTCCGACAACTACACCAATCTTCCATTCTAGTTGTCAGTATATTTCATTTTTACTTGCATTCTTATAGGGAGATAGAAGTGTTGTTACTATCTTCCTCATACTTGTATGAGTTTGCTTCTTCTCCGAAAGTTTTCGGAGATAACTATAGTGGATTGCCCATCAGAAGCGATCGAAGATCACGGACCTTAGAGTAGTAGTCACGACTATGAACCAAGTAAAATCAAATTGTGTCTTTGTCGTTACTTTCATTCCGCTGCTACTATACTATACTCTTATTTGGTTTTATGAAGACAAAAAGATTTTAAACGATCAAGATTCACGCCCTCCCCCCTGACTTCTTCGATCCTACAACATCTACATTCAGAAGGTAGAAGGAGCATGTGTTTTCATATGGAGCCATAGTAAGAAAGTACTAAAAAGTTAATGTATTTATAAAAAAAATAATTTATTGATAGAAGTACACAGGACCAAAACATGTATAACAAATATACTATCATAATATCCACAAGGAGAACTATCATAATTGAAACATATTATCATTAATACAATAACAATAACAACCAAGACTTATTCGATTAGGTGGATTAGTTATATGGATCCTTCTATGCCACTGGAATTCCCTATTATATCATACTTTATATCTAAATAAATTTTATAATCTTTTATAGTTGTTAATCAAATCCTTTTTTGTCTTCTTCTTCCTCGTTTAATATATATTTATTATAATTTCACATCAACTAACTCAAGCATTTATTAGTCATCTACATGTTTGCACCATCTTAAATGCCTCGACTTTCTCTCTAATATTCTCATTTCTTATCTCATATTGTATTCAAGTCGCCATGTAATTCTCTTAATACTTACACTCCTACTCTCTCCTTAAATATACTTTATTTTCCATCGTTTAACTTCCACCACTTGATTTTATGAGTCGTGCTCATTTTTCTTCTATTGATACTATACTTGAGGCATATATCCAACACTACTAATCTATATTAGGTAGTTAAGTTTTCTCCAAAGAAAACCTTTCAAGCTTTACAAATCTTTCTATCCTTCTTTCTAACTATAAAAAAAAATCAATTTTTTGCGACTTATTTTCCCATTTTGGAACATAATCAAGTGTTCTTTTCTTTTCTTGAAAAATATATTAGCTATTATAACTTCATAAGTTATCGCAAAATCTACTATAGTTCCTCCTTTTTTATTTCTTATTCCAAAACCATAAGTCTCATGCACCCTATCATATTCCTCATTTCTTACTTCTATATGCTCATTTAGACCTTCTATTAAAATTATTTCGTTTGCTAGAATTTTTTATACTACTTCATCTAGGTCATCCAAAAATCTATATTTGGTGTCTTTATCAAATCCTACTTGAGATGCATATATCCTAATTACATTAATAGTTTCTTTCACTACCATTATCATGAGAGTTATAATTATATCTCTTTCTAACTACTCCTACTATTTTATCCTTTAATGAATTATTTACAGCAATACCTACTTTATTTCTTATTCTACTCATGCATGTGTACCGTAACTTAAAACTCGAATTCTCTATCATCTTTGTCTTCTCTCCTACACATTTTGTCTCTTATAAACACAAAATATTAATTCTTCTCCTAATCATCATATCTACTACCTCCATTATTTTACCAATGAGAATTCAATTCCTATGCTCTATGTTCCAAATCTAAGATAATCGATATTCCTATAATGTTTGTTCTTATCCAACTTAGACCTCTTGTATATTTACCACTACATCCAAGTTTTCACAGAAAATATAGCGATCCTTGCCGAGATGTTGCAGTCGGACCATGCAATATATTCCTTCCGAGGAAAGACCTAGCCTTAGCACAACAATTTGATGGATTCATTTATAAACATTCACCTATATTTAACGTTGGCTAGCAACTCTCAACTTTTTCATCTAGGCTTAGGACCGACATCGGCAGTTTTGTATTATCATGAATAATAAAGTGCAATATCAAAGGTTACAAACTTAATTATTAAATTCATATTGAATTAGTCAATCAGAGCTTTTTACCATAGTGATCATACCCTTTATATTTTTTTCATTTTGAAATTAAAATAAAAAGCAAGTAGACAATCATTAACAATATAAACAACCATTATATATCTAGGTCAAGTTCACCATGAACCGGATGATATAAAATCTTGTATCTTGCCAAGCAGCACAAAAAGTATCATTCCCTTAAATTACTAAGGTTGATACTAGATGGCATAGGTGATCTCTATTATGCCATGTCTTGATTGTGTTAATTAGTATTGTGTCATGCAAACGCTTAACCCACCATGGCACACTACAAAATCATCAAAATGAATTCAAGTAATGTTTATAATTTTTAAAATTTATTTCTCTAAATTTGTCTTAATCAATTAATTAATTTTTATAGTTTTATTTTTATACATAAATAAATTAAATGAAATAAGGAGTAAACATTAATGAATTCATCTCAACAAGCATTGAAGTGAAAAATTGAAAAAAAATATATATATATATATATCATTCAATTATTAATTGATATGATTTATCTAATTAAAAGTCAAAAATTTGAGTGAAATATAATTAAATGAATAAAATACTTCTAAGTTCATCTTGAGATACTTTAACACATATTGAGTATTAGTACCATATTAAAGGTAGAAAATCTAAGTGAAAGAAAAGTCTATCTAAGTTTATTTCACAATCTTCGAGAATGTCAAAATGTGTTATTAGTGTAACATAATATAATGAAATATAATTGAATTGAATATATAATTGTTATAGTCTTTAAAGTAAATTAAGGGGAAAAGTATAGAAGGAATAAATCCTATCTAAATTCTTGAAAGCGTATTAAAGGAAATGCTTATTTAAATTCATCTCAATAACACTTGGAGACCCACAAGTATATTGAATGTGAGCACAATAAGGCGATAGAAATATTTCATTCTAATTAGGAATGAAACTTTGATATAGAATGACACTTTAAACTTTGCCCCAAATAAGATGTTGTCTTCTCATCTTCTTCTTTATTTTTTTTTCTCTCTTTTCTCCTGCCACCTTCAATACGCTATCACGACCATGTATTTGTACTTCAACAAAGTAGTAGAATCATATTATTGAGACAATTAACTCGATATTTCAAACCTTAGTCTTAAGTAATTTAATAGCTACAATTTGATTAATTTATGTTGGAGTTTTCATCCCCTAGTGCAATTATGCAATTAAGTGTTTTGATAACTCACATGTATAAAGGTTCACTTCACATGGCCAAGGCGTTTGTTGCCTCAACGACTCAAGGTCGGAGATCACTGAAGTAAAGCGCGGCATTCGAGGATCTGTAGGACAAGGTTAATGAAGATTGGAGAAAGATGGTGCCAACATTCGAGGGACAGCAACATGAGAAACATCGCAATGACATAAAGCCAAGAAAGTGATACGTAAGTGAAGGATGACATGAGAAGAAGTCGAGGGCTTGGAGCATCCAAGAGACATAGCTAGATAGGAACCTCAAGGTTTGGAGAGACTACATGAGAAATGTGAGTAGAATGACATGTATTTAAGGGACAAAAGTAGATGGCAGCTTAGGCAAACTAGAAAGTAGATGTGGTCAAAGTCAAGTGATCTAGTTGACTAGTGGATGAGAAAATCACACCCTAAGAGTTCCAAGGCTTGTCACTTAACCAATTAAATTGTTGGTTGTGAGTTTGTGATTTGCCACGTTGACCGATAATTGGAAACCAGTCGATTAGTGGCTTGATACCCCAAGTTAGGTCTGTGTGGGGTATTATAGAATGAAGCACTGATGGATAAGGTTTTGTTTGCTGATGATTCAGACCATTGGCAAACTCTCAAAATGATTGTTAGTCGATTAGTCCATTTGCAAACAAAGCCAAAGATAGAAGGATCAACCGTAGGATTCGAATAACATACTATAGATCAACCGATTCATGGTTAACGATTAGTTGACTCATGGTCACCACATCAATATAACGAAGGAGAAGGCTTTAAAAGCTCAAGGATAGCAAAATACATCATTTATCATCTATCCAATGTAAACATCACCCACACTCTGTTCTTATTTTGAGCTTTATTGACCTTTTTTTCTCTTTATTATAAATCCTATTTGTTGATCTATAAGAAGTTTCTCCATCTTCGATGCTGTCGAGAAGGAGAAAATACTCGAGTTCTCAAGAGCAATCCACTTGAGGATCGTAGGTCATGGACTAAGGGCCTAGGGGTTACCGAACCACGTTAAACTATTTGTGCATGTTCTTTATTTTATTTTTGCTATATATTTTGTTTTGGAGCACTAACATCTCAAGAAGTGGTATCTAGTACCCCCTCTACCACTGACAATACGATCCAATAATGGTATCAAAGCGAGGATCCTCTGAAAAAGCTTAACGACTTTTCGAGCAACAAGGTGCTAAAGCAAGTGTAGATCTAAAGAACCTGATACAAATATGTGATACCAACAAGAAAACTAACCTAGGTTTCAAATTCCAAAATTAGAGGACAATTTTAGCTCCTAAAAAAGATGATTCTGTTAAGGACTCAGCAACAACATAGCAAGAGCCATAAAAGAAAGGTATGAATTTCCATTGGATGATAATAATAATAACTTTCCAAGTTCACGATGAACAAAAGGAGGAGATGGTGGCTGAACAAAGCAAATTAGTGTTGGAACAAGCATTAACTGAAGGATTGTAAGTAGCGGCTCGAGGGGGTGAAGAGACACTTTTGCAATTCATTCATTATTCTCGTCTACAATGAGTTAGTACACTAAAAATAACAAAGCAATAACTCAAACACAAGAACACAAACCCACTCCTAATTCACAACTTATGATACTTAAAGCAAATCACTCCCAGAATCACCTCTAGCTTTTCTGCTTCTCAAAAACCTTCTGGAGATCGAGAAACCTCTTATAAAATTGTCCAAGTTACAACTACACAAACAAATACAAATGAAAACAAATATACTATGAAGATTACACAATTAAAAGCTTATATTATTGTTTCTTCTTAATTGCTTGGATGAGCACTAGAACCTTGACCTGGTCGTTCTCACAGCCCTTGTAGAAGCTCTCATGAAGCACTACATGAGCACCTTTGAAAGGTACCTTTGAAGCTCTTTATAAGGTTGTTGTTAATCTAGATTCCGCCCATCAGTTGGCTTCTCCTTACCATCAGTCGATTAGTCCATTCACTCTCTGTTCGTTTAGTTTTTTGTCTGAGTGAACTACTCCATCGGTTGACTACTACAACATCAGTCAACTGTTCAAATCACAACTTCATGGTTTCAAATTCATCAATAGACTAATACTACTTCTCCAATCAACTAATACTACACCAGCCAATTAATATTCTGATTACAGTCACACCAAGGCTAAATTTGTGCCTTGCGAAGATAGCTTATTTCTCTACGACTTCTTCATCTACCTAGTGCACGTCAACCTTAAATCACCAGGACTCTCCAAAGGCTCCTCGTCTTTGGACTGCATCATTGCCTAGTATGTAACAGACCTTGGCCTAGCAAAAATTTTCTTTACCCAACCTCGAGTCAACCTTGACTCGTCAAGACTTTCACTACCTAAAAACCTAGAACTTCTCTTGCCAAGCTTGTAATCAACCTTAACCTATTGAGACTTCACTTGCTTACAGTTTACTCCTCTAGGACTTCAACCTTGTCGAGACTTTCGTCACTTGCCTAACATCCAATACTCCATCACCTATTAATACTTCCTTTATCAAGCATCCAGTCCTTGTCAACCTACCTCAACTTTTGTTGCCTAACATCTAATCATCATCAACCTATTAGAACTTCCACTGACAAACATCGAGTCATCATCAACTTGCTCAAACTTTCTATCACTTGTGAGACATCCAATCCTCTTTGCCTCAACTTTCACTGCTAACACACGAACTTCTCATTATTTGACAGTTTAGACTTCCACTATCAACACCTATTGAATCTCAAGTGTCAAGTGTCTGATCTACCTAACCCACCTAGACTTCCCATCAACCAAGTGTTTGATTAACCTTGACTCACTTAGATTTCCCATCCTCCAACATTTATTCTCTTTTTAGATTGTCAAGTGCCTAATCGACCTCGACTCACTTGGTCTTCTTACATAGATAGGTATCCAATCAATTTTGACGTATTTGATATAATTAACAAATATATTACTCAAACATCAAAATATAAATCTAGGTTAATCTGACCATGGGTTAATTCCACTAACATTATGAGAGCATGAAATGAACAAAATCAGAAAGTATATGATTGCCATGGAGTTGTGGGAAAGAATCATAATTATGCACAAAGGATAATTGAAAGTAAAATTGGCACAAGAGACTTCCCGTGCACGAAATTCAACTCGAAGAGAGAACAAATTGCTAACATGCATGCCAAGTATACATAGATTATTCCTGAATTGACAAAAATTGGTGAATATCAAACAAGGACCTAGTCTAGAACGCCCTCAATGCCTTAACCGAAGACAAAGTAAGGAGCTCAGTCACCAACAACTACTACATTGCTAGAAATTTAAATGCAAGTACTTTAGATCAATTTTTTTATTAGTAGAATTACATACTTCAAGGGATCTAGATGCCGAAAAGGAGCAAGTCTACACACATCATAACTTAGCCTTAGTCAACAGAGAAAAGGAAAGAAAAGGGAGACCGTCATCCTCAAACTTCAAGGAATTCACCGTAAAGGAGGCCAATAATGGTGAAGCATATAGAAATAACTTAAAGAATTACCATAGGCATAAGGAGGATGGACAAAAGGATGTTGGGATGCTACAATTGCCTAAAAGAAGGGCAAGTAAAAGACCAATGCCCTAAACTGAGAAAAGAAAAGGACAAAGGATATGGAAGCTACTACATTTGTTTAGCCACAGAAGAACAGGAACTTTAGGTCATATGCCAAGAACTAAGCGCTTCAGATCCGACGTTCTGTCATTTCAACAGGTATGCTTCTGTTGAGTTTGTTTATCTTTTAGGTAAATCGTGCTATCCAGAGTCCACCTTGTAAATATGAACACCTTTATGTTAACTTGTAGTTCAAAATCTTTGGTTAGTTGGTGTATGTGCTGTGACCTTAAGAAGTTTTACTATTTTGAGTTTGTTTATCTTTTAGGTAAATCGTGCTATCCAGAGTCCACCTTGTAAATATAAACACCTTTATGTTAACTTGTAGTTCAAAATCTTTGGTTAGTTGGTTTATGTGCTGTGAACTTAAGGGGTTTTACTATTTTGAGTTTGTTTATTTTTTAGGTAAATCGAGCTATCCAGAGTCCACCTTGTAAATATAAACTCCTTTATGTTAACTTGGAGTTCAAAATCTTTGGTTAGTTGGTGTATGTGCTGTGAGCTTAAGGGGTTTTACTATTTTAAGTTTGTTTATTTTTTAGGTAAATCGTGCTATCCACAGTCCACATTGTAAATATAAACTCCTTTATGTTAACTTGGAGTTCAAAATCTTTGGTTAGTTTGTGCAGTTTTTACATGAGGTTTAATTTTGCAACTTGTTGATCCTTCTCTTCTTTTAGCATTGGCTATTCAACAACTATACCCTTATCGAAACAGTGTATCGCATTTTTCATGTATCTATATTTTTTGGTCTCTAATGCTGATTTGGAAGCCTGATTTGCTGACTCTAGAGTTAATATACCAAGTGTGATTTCTAAACAAGTTCTAAGTATTTATACAAACAATCAAATCACGCACCGGATCACAAAAAAAACCCTTAGCCCGTAATAGTTAAACCATCAAACGCCATACCACATTCCTTCGCCTGAGCCACCAAAGCATCACCTTTGCTACCGCCAAAAAAAATGACACCATACAAGCAAAAAATGCTATGCTTGACTCTATTTTCTTCCCATCTGTCTCCTTATTTCAGTGCTATAATCATCCAAAAATACATTTAAGCAAGCATATAGAATTAGCGACCTCTAAAACTCATTATAATGTTTGGTTGTTGGTAGTCTCCTCAGATTCTTTCTCTTTACAATGCAGAAGTATGCCCCATTCCCATGTATATTTTAATGGTGTTGTACGAATGAGTATTTGTGGTGTTTCTTTACTTGTTGGTCCTGGTGATCCATCATTTTCTTAGCTCTTTTGTTCATTGTATTTAGAAATTAATCTACTTTTCTAAATCCCCAATTGACATTCAAATATTGTTGCTTGTTAAACAAAAGCGTTTGATGTAATGAAGACACAGTACTCATTCTAAATCAGTACAGATACATTCCTGACAATGAACAAAGTCTTCCCATGCCTAATTTTTCTTTTTTGGGCACCTCTAGTCTCATTAAGGATTTTTGGCAAAATGTATTGATGGACCTAAATATATAGTATCCACTCTAAACAAAAACCAGGGCATTCCTAACGCTCCCTAGAGCCGACATGTTTAATTTTCTTCTTCTTCGTCTAGGCCAATTAATGAATTTTTGCTAAAGATCCTTAGTGGTCTTAGACACATCTGATTCACTATATGAGGATGTTCTAGTTGACTCACAAAGATGATTTTGCTAGGAGCACAAAACCAGCTGATGTTGTTTCTATATTCATCTAATGGTTGTTTTTTTTTTTAACTTTGCATTGCATGGAAGATCCTATTGTGTCGAAGTGCTCAATTTATTGAATTTGTTGAATCAAGATTGAAGGAAAGACACCTACTAATTCAAGAAAAGTATTTGCATTGTTAATATATCATCTACATCCTGCAACTTTTCTGTTTTGTTGAACACAAACACTAGTTGTTTGAGTTTCTCAATGAAGTGTAAGGATGACTCAACTATGATGAGTATAGGAGTGGAGGACTACTTTGAAAACACTTGGACTCAGTAAGAAATCATAAGGTTGAAGAGGAAATAAAAGGAAATGTGTTCTTGGCTAATGACATGGAAGGTGATATCAATGATGAGTAGTTTCCATTGGCCGAACACTCATATGTGACATATAATGAATTCATTAATATTTTAAAGATAAATTTAGGGTGTAATAAAATTTTGTAAGTTTCTTATTTTTTTCACAATTTTATAATTATTCTTTATGTTCTTTCTATTTATTGCATCTCACGGGTTCGAATCTTGGAAACATCCTCTTGCAAAAAGTAGGGTAAGACTGCGTACAATGGATCCTTCCCCGGGACCCTGCATAGCGGGAGCTTCGTGCACCGGGCTGCCCTTTTTTTTGTGCTTTAAGTGTGTGTTAACTCCTTAAAATCCATTGTTCCATTTTATTAATTTTTTGATCCCTTGTTCTTTCCTCCTTTGCTCTTGTAAGCAATTTATGTATGAGCTTCTTTCACTCCCTCTCTATCCTTTACCTAATAGGAACCAACTTGATTGTAGGTTGGACCCTTGGTGGTTAAGTGAAGCAAGGCCAAGAAATTCTATTTACTATAATTACACGTTTTTTAAGGAATGTGTTCCTACCCACATAATATTACAGAGTTCAATGGCAGAAAATCAATGCATTCAGTCCTTAGTAGTTGTAACTCAAACTTGTTGTATTTTTATCGTAGATTGTTGCTTCTTTTTCTAAGTTAACATTTGTGTGACCTCATCTTCCATCTATCTCCTTGTTGATTGTGGTTTCTTACTTTCTTTACCTAATCAAGATGAAAATTGACTATATAGCCAGCCATGTCTGGATTTGATGTTGGCTCTGATAGTCTATGAAGCCCGATATGGGTGATACAAATATAACATAAAAGGCTAAGAGAACATATAAATATATTGATACAAATATAACATAAAAGGTTAAGAGAAGATATAAATATATTCGTATGTTGCCTAAGAAATATGCATGGTTAAAGTAGGGCAAAATTGTGTGAAACCATTCTGAAAGAAATTATTTAATATTCTTTAACAAATTACATATGCAACTTGCATGCTATTAAGTTGAAAGAAATTATGACTAAGTTAATGAACTAGTCTCATTTTGTTCCAAATGCCAAATTCTAATTCCTTAGAAGCTATACTAAAAGGCTACATCATGTAAATCACATATAAGTTTATTAGCAACATTATAGATTGAATACATTTAGCATATGTCCTTCCATTTCTAGTCTGTATGCAGCTTAAGAAATATCAGTTTTGAAATTTTTGAAGCCTAGAACTTATGGAAAGTTGGGTTAGGTTTGCAAACATCATAAGTTTGTTAGAACATTATATCAGTTTGGTAGGGCTAACAAATGAAGTCATAAAAATTAAATTATATAATCTTCTTGAAGGAAATGGTCAAGGATATGTGTTTTTTAATTTAAGTGAGCTAAGAGTACAGTTGATTAAAGAATGGAGATTATGTCTATGGGAATGTATAAACTACTAATACATTCTGAAATGTTCTACATGTTTCATGCTATATTTTTTGTTGATACTAGTTGACATAGTCCAGTATTATTTGAGATCAAGATGTAAAACTTTGCTCTGACTTGGGATATTTCATAGGATATTTTTGCACATGCTTATCTAGTTTTCAGCTCATGTAAAAACACAATTTTTGGTTATGTTAGCTGAATATTGAACTTTATGCAGATGTCCGAGCAATTCAACCAGGAGTTATCATTATCTGGCAAAATACCATCTGGTCTCTTCAACAATATGTTTGACTTCACAGGTTGTTGGCAGAAAGATGCAGCAAATACGAAAACTTTAGCATTTGATGGATGGTTTATTACCCTATACACTTTTGCATTATCAAAATCTCAGATTGTACTTCTTGATCATGTTAAGCATGCAGTTCCATCAACATGGGACCCTGCTGCCTTGGCAAGGTTAGAAACGTGTTCTGTTGCATATAAATATTGAAAGGATTTTTAAAAAAAAACTATTTCTCTTTTTGATAAATTTTCAGGTACATGTGATTTTAGAAATAAATCTAGATACTTATTCTATTAGCTCATCCTCCAGTACTTATATACACACTTAAAATTAACTTATTGGCGTCCCTTTGTGAGTGTTGTTAGTATTTATTATTAAATAACTCATGTTATCTGGAAATAACTTATAATTGTCTCCTGGGTCATAGCTCAAATTTCAACGCAAGTTATTTATTTTAATATTCCAATTCATGGAGACACTAATATCAATTCAAAATAGCAGCATGCTTGAACTGGATTTTCAATATCATTCTTAGGAGATATGACTTCCGTTTTTCTTTTCTTCAAGGTTTATTGAAAGATTTGGCACTCATATTATTATTGGTGTTAAGATGGGAGGAAAGGATGTAATCTATATCAAACAACAGCATTCATCCAACCTCCAATCTTTTGAAGTTCAAAAAAGGTTGAAAGATTTGGCAGATAAGAGATTTCAAGAGACTTCAAGAGAATATGACATGGCTTCTAAAGAAACATATGAGAAAGATAAGGTGATCATCTCTCTTCTTGGCGTGTGTGTTCTTTTTGTGTTTCAAAAGTGAAAATGTATAACTAAGGCTGTCCAACTATTTTAACTTAAAGTAATATCGTTTGACAATACAAGAAAATCCTGTGGAGCAAGATGAATTTATTTGTCACCTTGTTCAATACATCTTTGTTAAACTCATTGTACAATAAGATTCAATAAACATCCAATCCCTTTTGGTTGGACATCAATGTTGTATTGGGTAACAATGAAAAACATATAGTTTGGTTGTTTCATAAACTTTTAAGATTAGGACTTGCAATAGAACATTTGCATGTTTGTAGCTTTTCTACTGAGGAGAAAATTAATCTCTAGGTCCTACATCTTACATTGATCTCAGAAATTAGAATGAAAAAAAAATTATACACTCTTTTTAAACAAAATCTTAACACAATACCAAACTCTCCCTTTCAGCTTATTGTCAAAATTAGTATAGTGTATTACAAGGTTTAAAATTTTGGCATGAGTTTCAGTCTTAGACTGAAAGAAAATGGTTTCAACATCGTATTGTGGGGCACACATTACTTGTCCACACGCCATTGCTCTGAGGCCAAAGAGTTTGATGCCTCCTGCTGTTGCTCATTGCTGCTCACCACTGCTCGCCACCTCTTGTGATTGTTGTTGGTAGCCTCTCATTGCTGCTTGCTGCTGCTTTTGGTAAGATCCCAAGCTTTTATAACCTTGACCCTTCCCATGTGATCGACAAAAGAAATCAAGTGGTTCTTTCTTACTCGTTCCTTGTTGGCTACGAGTACGTAAGAAAATCTGTCTGACTAAGGGAATCTCATGCTGTATGACTGACATGAGTGTGCCATGAGATCCCATGTCAGAACAGTGAAAATGCACATATTGGGCAGCAGGAGTGACACCAGAACCCTGATATATTATGCTAATATGTAATGGCTAATAATAAGATAATAAATTTTACCCTTAAAGAGATTCAAGCATAATTGAATACCTAAAAAATTGAACAAAATAACAAAATTAATCTGTGAGGCATGCACCATAGCACTGCACTAACTATAAAGAGTAAGAGATGCCACCTTATGGACCTCAGGCTTACTTTGAAGGCACAACCCATTTCTGCTTATCCAATTCGCATGATTGTGAATGAAGTTTCAATTGATTAACACTCCTGAGCCCAAAAGAAATCAATCATGAAATTGTGGGAAACATGTGAGGGAGGATGGTTTTTTAAATCAAAATTTTCTTTCCACTGTGCTATCCAATGAATAGAATATAGTTGGAGATAAATATGACAAAAAGTTTGTTGGCAGCCCATCCAAAGTTAACTTGATATGAACTTCAATTAAGGCTTTTGATTATTCAATGTCAGCAGATGTCTCAACGTTTCTGAGTCCCACCAGTTTGTTGCTGAACGCTAGTAGGTAGATGTGAGCTTGTTTGTTTTAAGAGAACTCAGTGATCTTGATATAAGAGAATTAAGAGAAATAAGAAAACCTTTCGATATAGGATCACGCTTAATTCTTGTTTTCTGCAACCTGTTGATGTCAAAAGTAATGATTGGCTAATCAGCAGATGGGATCTTCTGCACTAGAATTTGGGAACTCCAGTTGGATTGGGTGAGAAGTAAAAGAATGTGCTGTGTGCGCCTAAGGGTGGGCAGCCTTGTGATAATCATTGGATGGATATTCTGGATGGCTGCGGGCTGTCATGCCACATTGGACTACTCAAGAAATTTCAAAGTTGCAACTAAGAGCATTCAGACAACATGTAACCTGGGATCTAAGCCATGGTGTTCTAGAGGAGGATTGTTGTCATGATTCTTTACTTCTAAACGTGGCAGATGCTATGAAATTTGATTTTGCTGACCTATAATTTCATGCAGATGTGAAATTGTTTGTGTTAACTGTTATGATAACTCAGCATCTTATTAAAGGGAAGAAAGAAAATTAAGATAACTTTGGTTTTTAGGATCTAATGATCCCTAGTATTCCACACATATGTATTCCTTTTCGTTCAGTTACACTAACTACCTTGTTTGTTTCTACATCAATAACCACACAAATCTCCTGCCTAAGAGATTTTAACCATGCGGCACCACACTCAAAGGACAACTTCCACGCTGATATTTATGGTCCTTGCATAGATTGAGTAAATAAAAGTAAAAAAATTAAAAGCTCATTGCTGCATTCAACTCCTTGTATCAGTCTCTCAATTGCTATTAATGTTGCCTTATGGCTGTGGTAAGTTTGTACTTCTCCAATGTAATGGTTGCTCTACCGACCATGTTATAACAATGGAACATAATGTAATCGTATAGTAATAAAGAGTAATTATATACTATGTAATAATTTGTTATATCACTTTAGAAACAATGTTTTTTTGATAGTATGTATAATTGTTAAATTCAAGTTGTTTATTGATTTTATATTGTAGGTATAGTATTATCAAACATTAACGGTAAAAACAATATATTATTAATTTATTGATTAAATTTATCATAATTAGTCATATTTTTAACTGATGAACAAGTTATCACAATTTTTTTAAAATCTCCAGTAGCATTATTTCTGTTTTGATATACCAAAATTTGAATTCTCAGTAGAAAAATATTCTATTTCTCACATTTCTTATTGTGGTGACATGAATAATAGAAAAGAGAATCATGAACCAATGCTGCCCTTATTTGCTTCATTCCCCTTTATCCTAGAGCTCTTGTTGAGATAATCCATAGTTCTCTTTCACAGCTGGACATTTTCTATTTTTCATAGTGTGAGATTTACCCTCAAGCAATGTAAGAACAAAATGAATTGATCATAAACACACGTGGATATGGTCTATAGGGCATCAGGTCTAGCTGCACTTTTCTTTTTGCCTTTTCTTATGCTTGTTGATCTAGGGTTCTGCTACCAAATATTCTTCCTACGTTACCTTCATATTTTTGTTATTGCTTTGCTAATTCTCATCAATCTTAGTGCTCTGCCTTTGATTCTGTTCCTTGCTTGGCTGCTATCTCTGCTACTCTGTCAACTTTTCTTTTGTCTTCTTTTACTTCTACTACTTTTCTCCTTGATGTTGCTTTTACAATTCTTTTATATTTTAGATCTTTGCCTATGCAAATACTAATACATAACCATCTTCATTTAATTCTAAACTTTATTTTTAGATTAGTTTCTGCTCAGTTATGCAAAATTATACCCCATCATTTTTGAAACTTATCTTGTAGCAAGTACTGGACAAAAGTGAGAACAATTTTTTGTGAAGGTTCCCAGCTCTTTCTAGTTTTATTAATTTTTCTTTAATCCAATTTACATAGTGGTTGTAAAATTAGCATCACTTATACCATCATTTTAGTGCCTGGTGCAGTTTGAAATGAGAGAGCAAAGGCTTAGGTTTGTCAATGCCAGTCCATCGAGCTCTTATTGCCCAAAAGAGGTATAAAAAATTATGTTAGTCCTTTGTGGCATGGTTTCTAATCCTGAAAAGAGCTCTTACTTTGGCTATACTTCTTCCTTGGATCATTTGTTACTTTTTGTACTAAATTTTAGGACATTGTAGAAATCCCGAAAAGAAGAGGTGGAAGAGATACTAGGGATTTATCTCATATTGAGTGGTTGAACACTGTCCATTCTGCACCTGATGTTATTTCAATGTCCTTTCTGCCAATTACTTCTCTTTTGAATGGAGTGCCTGGAAGTGGTTTCCTACAGCATGCCTTCAATCTGTACCTACGATGTAAGTTTAATTTCCATTATTACAATATGGAATATATTTATTTCCAAAATAAACTTGTGGGTCAATGAGCATTGCTTTTGTCTCAATTTTCCATTATCGGCTTGTTTTATTTATTTTTGGATAAGTAAAATTTTATAGCACAAATCAGTACAAAAACCAGTCTTTTAGGAGTTCCTCATGTCTAACGAAATTATCGGCATGTTTTAAGTATCATTCAAGCTTGTTCCCTTATTACCAGGCATCTTATCTCTAAACATATAAGAGAATGTTTATTCCTTCATTGGAAATTGATTTGACTTTGCTCCAATATTTTTCCTGAGTGCTTATGGAAAATTAATGTTGCAATTGAAATTCCAGCACATGACCGATATGTAGGTCTTGCTTGTAGTCTTAGATATATTATAAAATCATCTTTGGTTGATTATCCATAATGTTGATAGTGCTTGTCAAAAACACTTGTGTGAATTGATATGACACTCTTAAGTTAACCCTTAGATGGAGGTTTAGTATCTGAACTCATTGAAACAACATTAATGATCCAAAATTACACGTTTATTGCTTTGTTACATATGTGAGATATTTCAACTTCTTATAGTGTATTTAAGATGGGACTAAATTTAGGTCTCATTTGGAAATTACAAATTGTAAGTTGAAGTGGAAAGTTCCTCACTATTTGTTGCAACACTAGAGATTTTCTTGAGAGAGAACACTCATAAAGAGAGATCAAAACCTAGGGCTATAAATAAGCCAAGTTGAGCCCAACTTTGTGTTGTTCAAGCTTGTTTGATAAGCAAGCCAAGTCAAGATGTGTCTAAAATGAATCAAACTGTTGAAACATTTATGCTTGACATGTTTCTTTTTATGAGCTTGAGCTTGATTCATTTAGATGTTATTAAGCTCTCAATTCGAGTTTGTTTGACTTTTTGATATTACAAGTTTGTTTGTTCATTTTGAGAACTTTTTTGTCTATTTGCAAGATTCATAAGAGCTTGATTGATGAACATGGTTCATAAACTTTTTTTGTGGATATTGTTCATGAACATTGTTCATGAACAATTCATAATCTTTGTTCATGAATTTTACGAGCTAAACATATACGTATTCAAGTTTGTTCATTTTGTTTACTCAATTTTTTTTATTTAATTAACCTTGTGTATATTGAATGAAGATAAACAAGCTCTTGTTAAGCCGAATACCAAGCTTGCACATGAACGTTTGGTTCATTTGCAACCCTATCAAAACCTTATTAAACTGGAATTGGTAAAAACTAAGGAGTTAGATCTCATTTTTAGACCCAATAATAGCTAGACTTGCTGCAATATAGACTTAATTAATTAAGAAAAAAGATACATTTTAGTAAATAACAATTAAATGAAAACTTGATTTTAAATGATCCAGTTTATTTTATTTGAGAAGTTTATTTTAAATTGATCCATTATTGTTTGCATCATTATCAGGTATTTTTAACACTGAAGCTTGTCATGCCTTTCATTGATTTGTATAGCATTATAAAAAGGAGAATGAGTTCTCAGTTTGTTTCAACAAAATTGGCACTTTTGCCAATCCTCCTCTACGAGCTATAAATTTGACACTAAAGGATAAAAGAAGAATTCTATCTATACGTTCATATTCTTAACTCTGCCCTTCACACAAGGACATGGGAAGTGAATTGCAATGGCCCATGTTAAATATAAGAGGGTGGAAGACCACTTCTCCCACAAACTTAAGCATTTAGGAAAGAAATCCATCTATAATTTAAATTTTAACATATATTTTTCATTAATTTGCAACTGCTGTGGATGGGAAAGAAATTTAGATACTGAATCTGATTTTTGAAAATCAAAGATTCAGAAACTTTAGCAATTGTTTATGGCTAGAGCCAAACCAACCTATCATTTGCCAGATCTATGGATTTAGATGTAGAAGTTTCTGAGGTAGGTGGAAACCAAAGATTCAAAAACTTTAGCAATTGCTTATGGCTAGAGCCAAACCAACCTATCATTGGCCAGATTTGCGGATTTGGATGTAGAAGTTTCTGAGGTAGGTGGATTTTTTTTCGTCATTCTGGTTGGAAATACAGTTATGAAATTTAGGATTCCTTTTATAGTGATGTTGATATATGAATGTTTTCTATGCTTTAGAATATAGTGTAGGCAGCAGTATATACATGGTAAGGGACTAAATTACATCTTTATTATTTGGATTGAGAGAGATGCTAGGAGGAGGGGGGTTGAATAGCATAATCGAAATTATTTCAAAACCAATGCAGTGGAAGTTCTTAAATACTTTAAAGAATTGTGGAGGAAATAAACTGTTTTCAAGTTTATTTTTTAAATGCAGCAGAAATAAAAATCTTTCAAAAATCTAGTGAAGACTCAAATGAGCTTTAGAAATTTAAGTATGAGATGAATGAGCAGTGGAATGTGTTCATTGAAAAACCGACGATAGAGATATTATAATAGAAAAATTTGTGCGAATAACTAATAGATCTGAGAGTAATAGAAAAATTTATAAGTATTTTACATGGTTCAGAAACCTTAATTACTACTCTGCGGCTTAACTCCACAAAAAACGACTTTACTTTCTTTTTCTTAGGAATCTTATGAAACCAGAGAAAGCTTTTACAAAACCATTGACTGTTGAAGAATATCGATAGTAAGTCAAGGGTGACTAACAGTGGACAATTAATAAAATGGATAAAGTCCTAGAGAAATGGTCTCTAGGCATTTGAAGTTCTGGTTAGTCAAGGGTGACTAAAATGAGGCAATGAATGAAATCTTAGAGAAATGGTCTCTAGGCATTTGAAGTTGTGGTTAGTCAAGGGTGACTAAAATTAGGCAATGAATGAAATCTTAGAGAAGTGGTCTCTAAGCATTGAAAGTCCTAGTAAATTGAAGTTGAATTGTAATAGGTAGATGAGAAAGTCATGGAGACATGATATCTATTGGTAGGACGAGATTCAGTCTTAGAGTTGGTTAAAGTCAGGGTATAAGTCGATTGATACAAATGATAATTGAATCGGCTAGGTAGTTGACTTATGCTGAAATGCCAATGAACAGAATATCTTTTTATGAGGAGTTAGTCGACTAGGCAGGCGATTGAGGTATGACTAGTCGACTCATGAGCAAGGCAAGATGTTTGCTGAAGAAATCAATAACTATCACTTAGAGTCTACTGATGATGATTGAGTTAGTAGGAGAATCAATCATGATCCAAATGAAGTGGGAAATTGTAACAGTTAGATTGATCTATGTGAGAATAGTGAATCAGTCAATAGATGAGGATGAAGCAGATTGATCAAAAACAACAAAAACTCTATAAATAGGGCATCAAGGGGCTTTTTATTCAAAGTAGATTGTGTCCTATTTATATTTTTGCGGCAATTGATGATTTGTAGACATGAGCACAAACGAAATTGAATGTGCATTTACCTCCCTATAGCAGCGTTTCATAGTTCTAGCCGAATCAGGGCAACTTGGTGTACGAAGCTCCTACTAATGCGGGGTCCTGAGAAGGTTCTATTGCAGACAACTTTATCCTGCTTTAAAAGAGCTGGTTTTCGTGACTTGAAGTCGATACCTCCAAGCCATGTGGTAGCAACTTTACCGTTGCGCCAAGGCTCCCCTTCAGTCCTAGCAGAATCAAAATGATTTTTTTTAAAAAAAAAAAGAGCAAGAAGAACCCCTTGCTTGGAGGGAAAGATGTCGGGATCAATAGATCTTCTAAAAGAGAGTGAGAGTTACCTAAATGCATAATGGTTACTAGATCTCTCTATCAACACAATTCAATATTCTATCTATTGCAGTACTTACCAAGACGAATCAACATAATGGCTCTACAAAATCTCGAGCCGTGTTGAAGTTTCAGTCTTTAACTAGAATGACATTGTTTCAGTATCATATTGATGTTTTGATACTTGGTGCATATAGATTGGAGATTGAAGAAGAAAGAAGATGAAACATAGGAAAGAGACATTATCTGTGCCAAGTGGTATCGACTTTTAGTAATTTACTGGAACAATACATTTTGACTATTACGCTCGATACAATATGAGATTTCAAACCATGCTACTATAATTCGTCTATGTTGCTGATTTTCATCAGTCTGATCGACATAATGGTACTGCTATAATTCACTTGTGATGGCAATGTGGGCAATGTGCTGATTTTCAAATTCCCCTTTTAATAAAAAAAAGGGGAAAACTAAGTTTAAAAATCTTATAAATTCCTATTTAAAGCTTTTAAAATATAAATTTTAATTAATCCACCATTTTTATGCACCAATGAGAACTCGACTCTTAACAAGATATCAACATCTTCAATTTGGGCATTCGTACGATTTTTTTTACAATTAATAGAAGAATTTTAAACCCCATGAGTATTGCGTCCCCTTAAGGTGCCATGTAGCATGCCAAATCAAGAATATGAAAGAATAACAAAGAAGGATGTTTCATTAGATAACCTGCATTTGCATCTTCACCCCTTAGATGGAGTCCAAATCTATGTCAAACTTGGAGCCACTCGAGTAGAGTAGGTGCGAGTCGTCTTCTTGGTCTTTGATTAGCTTGGAAGAGAAGTTTTGTAGTCGTTCAATAGAGTTGGAGTCTCAGTCGGAGTGTGCATTGACCTCATCGCTTGGTTGATACAGAAGAGGCATTGTTCTCACTGCCCAAGGTCTTCTTGTCAGTGATAATTCTTTTAGAGATAATCAATTGAAAGGGAATTGTATATTTAATTCATTATTATTTGAACTTACATTCAAATTAGGTTTAATTGGATTTGAATGGCTTAAATTTTATTACATGAGGCTTAAGCTTGTCTCACCTGATGTTGGCCAAAACTAAAATTTGTTTTTCCCATGTGGACGATACATAGGGTTGCCATAGTTAGCACAAGTGGTATGGGTGGAACATGTAACTTTAGTCCATGCCGCTTGGTTTTGGTTTTGGCACAGAGTTGGAACAGTATGTTCCCTGTTACACTAAGTTTCAACTATTACATTTGAGATACCATTACCTTCAAAATGATAATGCTTGCATTTTGAAGTTCTTTTTGAGTTACCATCACCTTCTAAAATTTGTATGTAGTTTGGGAAGGACTAAGGTTTATGTGCTCACATTTGGTTTTTCATTGCACTAGATAAGCCGCCAATAGAAGAACTTCATCAATTTTTGGACTTTCAGCTTCCAAGACAGTGGGCTCCTGTTTACTGTGATCTTCAACTTGGTCTACAGCGGAGGAAGCAGAGCAGTGCATCTCTTCAGTTTGCCTTCATGGGCCCAAAGCTTTATGTTAATACCAGCGTGGTAATTATTTTCAGTCATGCATATTTGTTCCTCACTGGACTCATTAGTTATTTATAGATGGCGATTCAGATAGCTTGGATTCATCAGTTAGGTAGACATTCTTCCTTATCAACTGCTCATATAGATTTAGAACTCTTTAGTGCTCTTAATTTACAAATGAGCTCTTTTGAGGTTACTATAAAAACTTGAAAACCAGCATGAAATGAAAAGTTGAATCTTGTATATTATGCCCCTTTGGATTTAACCTGCTAGGCAATTCTTGTTCAAATATCAATATCAAGATAATTTTAGGAAACTCAATAGTTGTATTGCATAATGCACTTTCCATAAAAAGTCAATAGTGGTCTAACTTAATGTTACAAGAGTTGATTCTTTCTTGAATGCAATGATGAAGGAACAAATGCATCTTTTGATTGTTTTTTTTCTGACAAATATGCTTAGCATCTTGTGAAAATTTCTGAATACTTTTTGATCTCATGCAGTTCTTTCTCTTCTAGAAATCCTTTATTAAAATTTGACTTTATGCACATAAATTCCTGTAATAGTACTTACAATCATGATATTTGATCATCACTATTGTTCAGTAGATTAGACATGTATCTAAAGCACAAGCTGAAAATAAAATGGCAAGGACGTGCCCAAGTTGGTGAAAAAGTAAAACAAAGCTATCATTCATGCAAAAATTAGCACAAAAATCATTTACAACTAAGAAGTAAACATGAATATATGATAAGATGCATCAAGATCAAATAAAGGAAACATGGAACTTAAAGATCTAAAAATGAAATAGTAACTCATAAGTTACTTTATAAATGAGGAGTTACTGAAAATAAATCGTGCCCTAGGTGGTCCGGTGTGACCTTGGATTTTGATGTTTGGGTAAAGGGTTTAAATTAGGTTTTGTCTTGTGATTTGATGTGTGTTTGAGTGTACAAGGATTTGCAGGAGTGCACATGAAGTTTGAAGAGCTTATGACTTAGTGTGACTAAGGTGACACATCATAAAAGGATGATATGAGATATCCGAGAGATCGCAAGATGTGAGCACTAAGGTGGTGATTGGAGCAACTTTGGACAATGACGTGTTGGACCAAGTTGGAGGTTTAATGGCTCAAGATCTGAAGGGATTAGAGAAGGTTGCATGAGGCGACCAATGGATTGTAGGATGAGGAGGATTGAGGAGTAACAAGGACGACAAATGGTGGAGATGTACTACGTAGGTGAAGCCATGATGGCATAAGGAGACGAGTCAAGGGCTTGTGTGCATTCAAGGGACCCGGTAACTTGATGCCAGATAGACCAAGGGCAAAGTCAAGTTTTGATGGTAAGATTTTGATTGTGAGCTGTGATAATTGAGTGATATATATGCATGGGGCGAGGGTGGAACTCAATTTAGGTGGACTCAATTATTAGGATGATCCAAAGCAATTGTTGCATAGCTTGAACATTCTTACAATTAAGTTCATAGTCTTCTAGTTTGTAGATAATCCAAAGCAATTGTGCTACACATTCCACCCGTAGTCTTATATTCGACCTTGTTATGACAATTGTAAAGTACTTACCTTCTGTATCATGATCTATCTTAATGTTAGTAGCCACGGGAGTTGACAACCACATGGCACATTTCATGCCAAATTTGTTAAATTGCTTGATATATTTTATTTAATGGATATGAATTCCTCCTTAGTTTGTAAATTTAAAGATCTAAAAGGAAGTTCAATTCTCCCACTAAGTTTATCTTAAACTCACTCTTCGCATGATGAATTCATTGAAAAATCTTATTTGTTGACCAAAAGATGATATCATCTATTTTAACAAAATGTCATTTCCATTAGAATAAGATGGTTAAAGTCTTTGGAAATAACAAAGAGAGTTTCTCATATCAAGCCCGAGATGCTTCTATCAAACCACATAAAACTTTCTTAAGTTTGAAAATATGGTTTTGAGTATTCTAGGTTCTTAAACCTGGGTGGTGATTCTAAAAAAAACTCTCAATGAAACTATTGAGTAATGCCAACTTACCATTCATTTTAATTCTTTATTGATATTCTTATCAATGGGAGAGTGCTAGTATGACTTCATGGTTTCTATGAAACACAACATTGAGGATTCCTTAACCTTCTTTTTTTTGGATAAATAAAAATATATTAAATCCAAAGAAAAAGGTGTACAACAAGGATTGGGTAAGCCCAATCACCATAATCAACCATCCCTTATCCCCGGAGGCTACTTATGCCTGACATAGTGTCAAATTGGAGTATACTCCCAGGATCGGTATACATGAGTTTGCATGCTCCTGAATATCCACTCAATATCTCTTCCCAAAGAAGTTATTGCTCCTCACTTGCCAAACATAGTGAATGAAGGCAAAGCTAGATGACGGGCCTTTGCAATAGTCGCCTCCCATGGTAGCATTTACATAATACACGGACATCGCGTGTCTCATATGTAGCCAATCTCTGATCCTCCTCCAGAGCTCTGCAATGGGAGGGCATCCAATGACTCCAGCACCGAACGATGGAAAGTGCACTGTCGATCTTCCTGCCTGTCTTTAGTGGGAAGATGTTGCTACGCCAACATTCATAATGTGACCGCATGACTTGGTTGAACATAGGTCTTCTGCACCATCCGAGCCCATGGTTTCTTGGACTAGGGTGCCTAAAAAAATATAAGCTTGGGTCACACCATCATCCTAAGAAAACTAGTCCAACATCTATCCAGCAACCTCTAGTGCCCCAACCATCGAAAGAACTCGTATCAGGAACAACCACATGATTAGTGGAGAGTCCATGTGAGCGACCTCCCGGGATCAAACATCTGTGCATCTCAAGTAAGTGTGATGCACCCACTTTATCTAAAGCGCATCCTCCTTGGCCTGTACCCATCATAGTACTTAGCCAAGAGGGCCAAGTTCCAAGCACGTAGATCCTGAAAGCCCAAGCCACCTTCATGCTTTAGTCTGCACATATCAGCCTAGGAGACCGGCGGGTGCTTAGACGTCCACATAAAAGACCTGCATATACTATTGATACGATCAATAATACCCATAGGAAGTGGTAATATAAATAACAAAAAATACTTCACTCCTTGTAACACAGAGGTAATAAGTTGTGCCTTGCCTGCATAAGATAGAGCTTTTCGTGGCCAAGCAATAATTCGTCTACCTAGCGAATCCAACAAGGGGCTATAATAAGAAATTCGAAGTCTCATTGCAGCCAGAGGAATCCCAAGATACATAAATGGCATGGAACCCTCCTGAAAACTTGTGATCGTGAGTAGTCACATGTGTCTCATCATCAGCCCCTGCTAGGTAGATACATGATTTCTGTATATTTATCTGAAGACTTAATGCCGCACCAAACTCCTATAATCTAGAATTTTGAAATGTATTATCATGAAAAAGTATTTTTCCATGATAGATATACACTAGACAAATCATTGTGCAAAATTTAAAATTTTTAGAGGTTTGTAGATTGTTTTAATACATTTCAAAATTTTGCACAAAAGTGTAATCTAGAACTCAGTCAATTGCATCAAATATCCAATCGATTGGGGCTTAGTTTGGCAACTGACTGTATGTAGAAGGTTTTAGTTAGCTGAAATTGATCAAGTTATTATTTGTGTTTCATTTAGATCCGAGATTGGGATTAGGATTACTATTTAAATGATTAAATTTTTAGTTTGTAAATTGTTCGGTGCAATCTTTTTTATGCATGATAAAGAGGTAGAAGAGAATGGTTTAAGTTAGAAATTGTTACTACAATCTAGCCCCTAAGTAATCATGATCCATCATAGGTTTTTATGGTATGGACAAATAGTTTATGTTAGGATTATATTTGTATTTGATGTGCATGAAGTTGTGTAGGACTTAGATACACATGGAGACTCAGTATGCCCAAGTGAGCTGATGACTTAATGACTTAAGGATGGAGATCGAAGAAGGATGATATGGGATATTAGGGGAGACCAGGAGCATCATAGCACAATTGAGTTGAAGGAGGTAGATTACATGCGTGAAGGGGTAAAGGATGACACATACAGTGAGCCGAGGGCTTGGGTGCATCCACGGGATGAGTAGCTTGACGTGAGAAGGCCTCAAGGCAAGGTAAACTCCATAGTGAGTTGAGAGTTGAGAACATATACCTGCTAGAAGAGGGTAGATCTCAATTTAGGCAGATTCAACTCTTAGAATGATTGTAGTTGATGTTTTAGTCAATTGAATGGTGCTTTAGCTAATTGGTGGTTAAGTGAACAAATTAGTTGACTCGAGTTTCAACCAACAGACAAAATGTTCATGTTCAGGGCTATGGTTGGTGAATAGAATGTTTCCGTTCAAGGCTATGAGTGAGTCAACTAGCCAGTCCACTCAAGCTAATCACCAACGAGTGAATAGAATATTTTCATTCGTGGTTGAGTTGATTGGTCAATCTACTGATCAAGGATCAATTGACTCAACTACATCTAATCGGCTCCTGCTATAGTAGAAAAATCAAAGAGAGTTGATAAGAAAAAGCTATGCGACAACGTTGGATTGGTGATGGCGACAGGATATACTAATGGTGCATTCTAGTCGACTGATCAACATTAGCACAACATAATGACCAAGAACAAATCAAATGGATGAAGTCTTCTTATAAGAGGGGGTCTTAGAGGAAATTTGAAGGTTAACATTCCCATACATATTGTTAATGTTCTGAGCCTTATTGCACTCATATTCTTCTCACTCTTATGCTCTCAATTATAATCATCTAAGAGTCTATAAGAGGTTCTCCACCTTTGGAAGTTGTCTAAGAAGGAGAAAGCATAGTAGACATCTAGGAGTAATGCACTGAAGGATCATAAGTTGTGGAGTAGGAATGAGAGTTCCAAATCATGTAAATTAAAGTGTTAACTTGTTCTTTCTGAAGGATCGAAGATGCGATAGAGGGGGGGGGGGGGGGGTAAATATCGTTCTTTTTAAAAATTTTCTTCTCGTTTCGAAATATCAAAGTAGCAGCGGAATAAAAACAAAAACAAGTAGACTCGTTTGGTTACTTGGTTTGGAACATGTGGCGACTCCTACTCCAAGACCCGCGATCCTTGATTGCACTGTTGGGCAATTCACTAATATTCCTCCTTTCGAAAACTTTGGAAAAGAGGTAATGCGTACAATAAGTTAATACAACATAATGCAAGCTAAATAGAAATACCAACAATACAACAATGAAGATTGTCGGAGCTTCTTAGTGATGTAGCTTCCACGCTGAGTAGAAAATCAGAAGCAGAATGAGCAGCAATAGAATAATGGAAATGAAGAAAAGTTACTTCGGCTCGGTGCTTGAAGCTTGCTTTTATAAGTGTTGATCAGTCGATTGAAAAACCCAACAGTCGATTGATCTGTTTGGTCGACTGAATCTTGTCGATTGAATACTATGCTTTCCTTTGGTGATGAGATTCGATCTTCGCGTGATTAAGAGCATTAATTGATCGGTCGACCGATCACCTTTATCGGTCGACTGATCCCTTGAATTTCCTTCTTCTCTTCGATCTGAATCTTCTTTGACATTAATGTTATTTAATGTTCGGTCCGATCCGCCTAAATTCCAAGTTTGTTGAGATTTCGATCTTCTAAGTTGTTTATTAAAATGGGTTTGGTAGACCGATCCCCTTGAATACCAAATGTGCTCTGTTTGATCACTCTGTGCCATGTCAGCTTGGTTCAGTCGATTGATCCTTCTGTTCGATTGATCGATCCACCTGGATTCTGCAAAACAGAGTTAGTTTGCACAGTAGTATAAAATATCCCTGCAAGTGTTGCATGAATAGGAAAAAACAGTAAGACTTGTTTTGATCTCAACTTGGAAACCTGTCGATTTTTTTAGTTGGATCAGCGACCTAGGGTTTGTTCCTTCCCGGAACACAACCTCCCCGTCGCTCTACTCTGGTTGCTTACCTCAACCTACCTGCCAAACATCGGATCCTCCAGACCTGTTTGGACTTCGGTTTAGCATCGGATCAGCTAGGGCTTCCTCTCGATATCAGGTCCTCCAGACCGATCGACTCCAATTGCCAAGTGTCAGGTCCTCGACCCACCTAGACTTCCTGCCTAGCTTTCACGATCTGTTAAGACTTTCCTGCCTAGCCGCGACTAGGGCTTTTACCAACTTTGTTTTGCACAGCGGAAATCTGAAGGCAATGCTAACACCGGTATTTACTTGGTATCCACCTCCTCAAGGAGGTGACTAATCCAAGGATCCACACCACTCACACTCTTTCACTATCGAAAACCCTCCTTCTCGGAATCACACCGAAGGTGGAGAAACCTTAACGAAATACACCTCTCCCTTTTCTTCAAAATAAATATACGTAGTGGAGAGGAGCTTGAACCCTTTGCTTTGAATCTTTATCACTTGAGAGCTTTCAAAAGGCTTGGAGAGCAATGGAACAATATGTTTTGTTGTATTTGTTTTCCGTTTCTTTCCGTGCTTTATACGTTGAGAAAACTAGCCGTTTCTCACGCCGCCGTCGCCGTGGATCGATTGAGGTCATATTCCAATCGATTCACAACTATCCGTTGAAGCCATCGCGTCAAGATCGACGGTGCAGATTCTTTCATTTGACTTGGATCGATTGAGGCGCGTTTGAATCGATTCACCGCTTGCTCATGAAATCGCAGCTTCGTGAATCGATCGGCCGATCGATTCAATACCTTGCCTTGCATCTGGTCTTCTGACCTGCAAGAACTCTTTTTACCAAGAATCCAGTCCTCGACCTTCTTGGTCTTCTCTTGCATCTGGTCTTCTGACCTGCAAGAAACTCCTCCTGCAAACTCACAATGCATGTTAGTTCCACCGTATTAACCTAAACTTAAATAATTGTCAACACATTGAAACTTCCAGGGCATGATTGCACCAACAGAGTAAACAGCCTGCACACTTAGTCAATTGTCAGATCACAACAAAACTTAACTTAAACCTTTGATAACATCAAAACTCAGGTTCGATTATGGTGCACCCTGCACCAACACTTTCTTGTCAATTTTATTTCCTCTGTATTTGATTTGAATTGACCTTGATAAGTTATTAGCTAGATTTCTTTAAATGTAAATCAAGAATGTTTGCTATTCACTCCCTTTACTCTTTTAACTTCTCCAATCGTCTATCTATTTGGTCCTAACAAAATTGATCCTTATGTTTAAAAAAATGCACCCAAGTAAATCTACTATAGTCATGAACTATTACTAGATAATATTTGTTACCATTAAGTGAAATAGTACCATGAATATCAAATAAATTTAAATGCAAACATTGTAACCGTTGTGAAGTAATAAAAGTAAAGTTTTACTTTTATGCGTAGATTTGACTTGTTTGCCTTCTTGGCACGCATTACATAATTTGTCCTTGTTGTAGCGCCCTTCACCTAATCCCTCTTGTAAATTTATGCAATTTGCCTCATGTTATCCTTCCTATATCCTACTACTAGCATGATTGTTAGAATTTATTGTGTTTTATCAAACACTTAGTTGAGTGATACTCAACTTTACACTCAGTATCACACAATTGACTAATACTAAAGAGGTGAAAGTTCATTCACTTAACTAATAAAATTGTAGGTAAAATTTATGTTGCCTATACCAATTACCTTAAGCTTCCCACTATTCTCAAATGACACCATCTCTTTGTTCTTGTGCTCGTGCTTGAGGGCGGTGAATTTTGCAATGTCCTCAATCATGTGTGTAGAACACCCGTTATCCAACATTCTTTCTCCAAAGTACCCTTCCCTTGCTTGTACCTAGCAAATGCTTGGGTACCCATGCCTTTACCATTCTAGACCTTGAGATTCCCTTAATGGAGGCTTTAAGCATGAAGGAGGTGTTTCAACAAATTAAGGAAACATATGATACCTTGTTTTGTCTTATAGCCAATACTTTGCTATAAATAGCTTGTTGGCCCCCAAGTATCTTGTTTAGATATTTGGAGCTTTAAGTAAATCAATCTTTACATTTCTTCAATTCTTCCACTTGCAATTTAAATGAACATTCTGTTAAGTTTTTCAACTCGGGAATAACTTTTTCTTGAACTTTGCAAGTGGAGGATGGAGTTGTCTCTCCCATAAGCGCTATAAACTCCTTTTGGAGTGACTTAACCTTATCCTTAGACCTAGACAAGGAGTTTCTTAAACAAGCTATAGTTTCATCTAACTTATCTAATTCAGGAAATATTATTTCATCATCACTTAATGGCTCCCCTTGTAGCTTGATGCTTCTTCTCTTTCATCACTTGATCTCTCAACTCCATATCAATTGCCATGAAGGGAATGGGGTCATCCCAAGTTGCTGTAAAAACTTTCCTTTTCTTAGCTTTTCCTCTTGTGCTACTCCGGAATTCCAACTTGTAGTGCCCCTTTCTGTTACATTGAAAGTAATATTAGATTTGGTTTTGTTACACCTTCCAATTTTGTTGGTTTCTTTGATCCTCAAACATTTTCTTGACATGCTTTCTGTTGAACTTCTTGCTCTTCCTCATCATCGTCTTCATGAAGTGTGCTATCCCACTTGTTGAAATTTCACCTCGCTCTTGGTTTCATGCTCGGACTTGGAAGATGACTCCTTTTACTTATTTATAGTAACCAAAGTTAAACCCATAAGGTAGCTTGTTCATGAAATTTAACAAAAAAATTCATCAAATTTTATCAAAGATAAATCTTGGGGCACTTGTTGGGCATCCATAATGGATGATCAAAGTGAGGTATGGGGAAAGACTTTGAGGGCATACCTTATAAGGTCCCGCTTCTCTACTTGTTCTTCAATAACATGTAGCTTGCTAAGGATCTCCTTGAACCTCCCATGTAACTGGCTCACTTAATTCTCAATTCACACAATTTAACATTTGGCTCGATAAAAGATTTGCAAGAATCTCTTGTACCTTCATGGAGTTGGATGAGCTTCTCCTAAAGGTCCTTGAGACTTAAGGGTTGGAATTGTTGAGTTGACATCTCAAAACCTTCTTTCACAATGAACCACGTATCAATATCTGTCATTAGATAATACTCTATCCTACCTTTTCAATAAGAGAAATTGGTCATGTTGAAGAATGGTGCCCGTATTGTGCTATGTTCCTCTTGCATTGCCATCTCTTAAATTTGCTCTTTTGGGCAACTAGTCCTCTAGTAGTGATAGAGCTCTATTACCACTTGTTGGATCCTTGAGAGGCTAGAGGGGGATGAATAATCAATAATTCATTTTCATGCTTGGTTCTACAAATTGAGTTAGTGCAATGCAAGTAAAAGAAAAAAAAAAAGACAAACCAAACAAATTGAATAAGAGTTTTTACTGTGGTTTGGAACCCCGTATTCCTGTTCTACAACTATAATGCATTGAGCTTAAGAATGATAGTATGCCAATTTTCAATGGTATTCCAGTGGCTAGACATGCCCATATTTATAGCCATGTAGCTCCTTTTCAGCCTTCAAATAGCTTTCCAGCCTTCGGTCATTTGATTGAATCATGCTTCTAATCAATTGTTGACTTGATTTTGTTTGCCTCTTTTGCTACAATGGCTCCCTCAGTCGACTAAAATGAGCCATTGTAGCCTTCGGTCATTCGATTGAATCATGCTTCTAATTGATTTTGTTAGCCTCTTTTGCTACAATGGCTACCTCAACTAAAATGAGCCATTAGTCAACTGCCGAATAATAGCCTGTAAGCTATTTGGTCGTTGCAGTTCGTTAATGTCAGATTAATGACTTTTTCAAGATTTCTATTATTGAGCAATCAATTGATCTGGTTCACCAGTGGACTAACTGGGAATCACAGTTATGTACTAGTTGATTGATCCTTGAACAAAAACATTATTTTTGTTTGAGCCTAAGTTGACTGCCTAATCAACTCATGGTCGGTCAATTCATCCTCACAAGGATTACCAGCATGCAGAGAGGTTCATTCTTGGGACTTCACCATGCTAAGAAGTTGGTGTGTGTGTGTGTGTGTGTATATATATATGAACTACTTTGTATAGAATATTAAGAAATTTTCTTTATTTGTTTTGGACATTTGAGGATCCTTTTCCATTTGTGAATTTATTTTCACAAATCACATAGTTAACCACATCGAATTTGATTGAAAATAATTCCTTGCTCCAAACAATACTCATCACTCACTAGACATCACAGACACAACAATCATGTTGTTTAACATCCCATTCTTTCAATCTCATGTTTGTGCTATGGTGGAATCTAGCTGCAACATCCCTAGTTTTTTTTTTCTAGACACAAGCGGCCATCTGGAAAGACTACTAAATAGAACAAGTCACTAACGGTTATTATTACATGTCATCAATTACAAGGTTGTATTTACTAAATAAAGGAACTACTAGCAAATGCGGTAACATAAATCAGAAGGTCTTCCAGTTGTACTGTCATTGTTCCGAGCTGGACGCCTCTGCACAATTGTTCCATAGTCTGAAAAAAGTAAAGTCTGAGCATATTCAAAACCACCATATGCAAGAATACTTCGTATAATGTGCATACTAAGGGAAAAGCGAGAGTCGCCTAAATTTTTAAACTTATCTATATTACCAACCTACCTAGTTAGCATAGTCTAAATGTAAACCAAAGCTTATTGATGGCCATACCATGATTTCAACGTGCATGAACATAAACATAAGCGTAGCATCACAAGAATATGACATAGCATGAACTAGCATAGACATAGGCATAGCATAACATGGTTATAACTGACATGAACAATAAAATAGCTTAACAGGGTTATAACTAACATGAATATGAACATAGCATCGCATGACCATAATAGACATGACATAAACATAGCATAACATGAACTAGCGTAAACATAGCACGAACTAATCTAACATGGCGTAACATGAGCTTGATCATAGCATTTCATGAACCCAATTATATACATAGCATAACATGAACATAACGTAGCATCTCAGGAACCTAACATATTTATAGCATAACATGAACATAGACATAGCATATCATGAACCTAAACATATACATAAACGTAGCATATCATAAAACCTTTTTAAGGCAAGGTTGGATTGTTGAGACTAGCTATCATCATATAGTCGATTGATCAATCTCAGCTGTAAATCCATGGTACCAGGCGGCGGGACATCAGCAACCACTTTTTTGTTACTGTGCCTTGGCCTATAGTTGGTGGGGACTCCAACAACCCTTTTGTCCCGTGGCTGATGGAAATCTGGTGTTGGGCTCCCTCTGGGGTCTTCTCCCTCGCAGTATTCCCATAAATCATTATCATAATCGTTTCGTCACAGTCAACTTACCCAATATTGGGCTACCTCTGAGCCTTGTCCCATAAACGAGGTCCCTCTGGGGTCTTTTCCCTCACGCTATCCTCTTTAAACCTTTATCATTATCACTTTGTTACAGTCAACTTACCGATATTGGCCTTCCTCTGGGGCTTTTCCCGTAAACAGGCTCCCTCTACGGTCTTTTCTCTCACGATATTCTTATTAAATCATTATCATTTTCAGGAGCATGTTTAGGGTTATAGATTATCAAACCAAGAAATCTGAAACTTACCTATACCACATGGTTATCCAACATCATCACCGTTATAGTATGTTGATCCTAAAGAACATAACTTTACATATGCTTGCAAAGTTATCAAATATAATTATCTTCATTGCATGTTAAATCCTAAGGATCCGAAAACCTAATATGTAACCTATAAATGTTATCATGGTAGGATGTAGGGAAAAACATAAACGTCCCCCTAAGCCTAGATCATATTAAGGTATCATAATAAGGCGTCAAAAGAACATGACATAATCGTAAGCCCAAGCATGTAAAATCGTATCATACATATAGCTTACTAAACTATCATGATGTGAAACAAGGGTAAGCACAAGCATACTAAACAAATTCTGAAGCTTAAAAGTTCTAGGTGCTAACATGATATCACTCACTAAATGAGCAAAAGAGTATAGGAATCTATGAAATCCAAAATTATGCATTTATACAAGCCTTCAAAACTTATAAGGAAGGAACTTAAACTAAAGCATTAACATAGTTGAAACATGCACAATTTGTACGGGCCGAAACATGATATCCTTAGCAAGAAAACAAAACAAAACCTTACAAGTTACAAAAATCTGAAGCCACACAAAACATAGAGGATAAATTTAAAGCAATAACATGGTTGAGAATATGCTAAACTAAATTGCCTAACGCTAACATGTCACCTATAGCAAGAAAATCATGCTAGGAAATATAAAGAGCATGGGCACAATCGAAACTCATAACTAAATCTCAACCAAATTCAAATCCAAAACCTACATAGTGCATGTAAGGTTATCGAGATAAGAAACAAGTAAAAGCATAATCATCATCACAATTAGCTAAATTCTGAAATTTATCACTTAACCTAACATGGTGTCAAAACGTACATGACTTTAGGGAACTGGTTGAAACATAATAAAGTATAGAACATGCACATGAAACATAGAAACCTAAATTGGTTCTACATGAAATCTTATTTCGTTCAATCATAGGATGTTATCTATACTTAACCCATAGTTCTACATATTATAGGAAGAATTAAAGCGTCAAGAAAGTGAAGAACATGCCTCAAAGACAACTCTGCCCAAACCTTCTCTCTTTCCGTTGGATCCTATTCCCATCGGGATTCTTCTTCCTCACCTCCATTCAGGGCTTCAGGCCAGAGAGACCTCCTTCCTTCTGCTCTCAAGATCGAAGAAAGAGGTGGATGGGGTGGCGGTGCAATGGCGATCTTGAGACAGTGACTTGCGGCAGAGGCTCGCAACTGCGTGTGAAGATGGCTCAATCTAGATCCATAGCTTCCTCTGATAGAAAATCAAATGGTGCTATGGTGGAATTGAAGCTCCCCCTAAACCACTAATCATCCCTTTCTAGATCTGGAGAGAGTATAACAACAAGAGGAAGCAGTGGTGCATGATCGAAAGGAGGCGGCTCGACGACGGCTCTAGGGCACGACCGAAAGCTTGGCTACTGGGAGCCCTTTGGTGTTCAAGGCCAAAGATGGGAGGCCAAAATGGAGGTCGATTGCCAGAGCAAGGCTTGGGCGACCGTTGATGATGAGTAGAGAAGCAGCGGTCGTCGACGGGCGCTGGCGCGATCTGTCGGAGCTCGCGAATAGCGACCGGCATCGAGTAGTGAGGAAAAGAAATGAGATGATCGAGGGATCGAGCGGCACGGCGATTGGCTAGTGGCTACTTGTGGTGATAGGCAAAAGGGCGACGACGACTAAAAAGCTAGGGCACAACGCCGGTGCTGCTTGGCCCAAGGAGGCCGGGAAAGGAGCTGGCCATGTCACTTGCCGCGACTGGCTGCGGCGATCAGGGCTAGCAGCTGTCGGTGCTAACGACGAGAGGCGATGGAAAAAGAAGATCGGGAGAGGGAGTCAACGACAATGAGATAAGGGGAATTGGGCCATTAATGAGAACTTAAACTTAGGGTTTAGATAAATTGCTTATATAACCATCAACTCCTCATTGAAATGGGTATTTCTAAATAGGCTTCTGCTTACCCATTTGTATCACTTAAAACCTAAAAGGGTTCATTTAAAATCTATAAAAATTTCAATAAATTTCATAAATTCATATAAACTTATTTCCTGATATATTATCCACTAAAAATATTCATTTTCCTTAAAATATTCTAATTATGTTAAATTTTAATTATTTACACATTTATCTACATTTTTGGTATCTAATAACTTTATATATATGTGTGTGTGGGCGCACGCATATTGGTTTAGGACATTACACCAGCTCTAAAGTAAAATAAATAAATAAATAATAAATGATAATCCAGTTAGCCTCATTGACTATCCCTGCGGTGACCGGCCCGACTCCACGGAAGTTTCTCATCGGCCACCAGGGTAAATCGGGAAGCGCACGCGGCAGCCAGCCCAGAAGCCCAGCATCCTTTGATTGCGCCCTCCATTTGGAAGAAAAATTCCTGCAAATACGCTATAGCCGCGGGTGTCTAGGTGACAACCTGGATGTCCTACCGCGGCACCATAGCCCTGGGGACGGAATCTAGCTCTAAAGTTAAGAGCTTCTAGGAGGTATTAGATACATTAGTTTAGTATTGTCAAAAGGATACAATAATTATAAATTTTTTATTTTCCAAGATACTGTACCGCGGTGCATGTTGTTTGTAGATGATATTATTTTGGTAGATAAGACAAAGAGTAAATGCTAAACTTAAATCTGGGTTAAAAATGCTAGAAGTGAAAGATTTTAAAATGAGTAGAGTAAAGACATAATATATAAAATTTAAGTTTAGTAATATTAGACGTAATGAGACAATTGTTATGATAGGAGATGACGATATGTCTGTAACTAAAAGTTTTAAGTATTTAAGATCATTTTTACAAAAGAATGAAGACATTCAGAGAAATATTTTACATAGAATACAAGCAGGATGGTTGAAATGGAAGAGAGTATCATGTGTTCTTTGTGATCGTAAAACATCTCTAAGACTTAAAAGGAATGTTTTACAAAATGACGGTTAGACTTGCTATGCTATATAAACTAAATGTTGGGCTCGAGCACATGAGCAAAAGATATGAGATGCAGAGATGAGAATGTTAAGATGGATGTAGAGGCATAAAGGTTGAACATGATAAGAAATGAAAATATCAGAGAAAGTTGGAGTTGCACCTATTGAGTGAAAACTTTAGGAGACGCGTTTAAGATGATACGAACATATACTTAGACGATCAATAAATGCTCTAGTTAGGCGATGTGAAACTATGACAAATGTGCACATCAAACAAGGAGGAAGATCAAAAAAGATTTGATTAGTAACAATAAAATAAGATAAAATTTATTTAAATATAAATGATGATATAGTAGGGGATAGAGTCCAATGATGTAGAAGGATCCATTTTGCTAACCACATTTAGTAGGATAAGGCTTGGTTGTTATTTTGTATTTTTCACCAAATTAATCCTTGAGGTAGATGACTTTCCCCCTAGTTCGTCTACCAAGATACATTTCCCATTTGGAATTTGAACCCCTCTTTTTATTACTCTTCTAAGTGCTTTACCATTGCACCACACTCGTGGGAACAAAAAAAAAGAGAAAATGGGATAGAAGAATGGGAGAATTATTATTATTATTATTTTAAAAAAAATGCATTTCTATTCATGTTGAATGTGCTTTTATTGAGTAGCAGCAAAAGGTAAAAATAGAAGGATTAGAAAAGGTTAAAACCAAAATATATGCATATAGATTTCATTTTTATGTAATGGGGTGGGTGCTCAATTCTTACTAGAAGCTTACCAAAGGTGTTCACCATAGTTCTCTAGAAACAGCTGATTCTTACAAACAGCTTGAGCGAACTTATTGACCCTGTTTTCTTATTTTAGTTTTCGATTGGAACTTTCACTCTGCATATTATTTGTTCTAATTAGTCAACTCTCTGTCCCTTGAGATTTTGGTACTGCTATAGTGCTATGTATAATTCTTTTCTTGCTTTAATTTCCCCTAGAAGTTGTAGTTTATTCCAGAGTTGCACTGCTATAGTTGTTTGATTTTGGTTGCAAGAAGTATGAATTATGAGGCTTTTTTAAATGATCCTCATGCTTTCTGATTTTGCTTAAGATGGAATTATGTTGGGCTCTCTTGTAATTGTAATCAACTATGCTTTGCAGGTGGATGTGGGGAAGAAGCCTGTGACTGGACTCCGGCTATATTTGGAAGGTAAAAGGAGTAACAGATTAGCAATCCATCTGCAACATCTTTGCTCTCGTCCACAATTTTTTCAACTTGGTGACAATGCAAGTAACCACTTTTCTACCGATTCTCATGACCGAAAGTACTACGAGCCTGTTTCTTGGCAGCGCTTTTCTCATGTCTGCACAGCTCCTGTTGAAGCTGATGATGATCTTTCAATTGTCACTGGGGCTCAGTTGCACGTAGAGTATCATGGTCTAAAGAAAGTCCTTTTCCTTGGCCTCCATTTCTCGTCAGTTTCTAATGCTGTGTTGGTCAAAGATCCCGAGTGGGAAGGGTCTCCAAACTTGGTGCAAAAGTCTGGTCTCTTTTCAACACTCATTAGCACTCATTTCTCCATGGCTATCCAGAAACCTCCGCCAAGGCCAGCAGATGTGAACATCAACTCAGCGGTGTATCCAGGCGGCCCACCAGTTCCAGTTCCTCCAAAGTTGCTCAAGTTTGTCGATACCACTGAGATGTCACGAGGCCCACAGGACAGCCCAGGGTATTGGGTGGTCTCCGGTGCGAAGCTGCATTTAGAGAGGGGCAAGATCTCACTGAGGGCCAAGTATTCGCTCCTGACAGCAATTCTGCCAGATGAAGAGTATGAGTAACACGCGAAGGAAGCGAAGTTGCGATATAATCAAGAATTTGTTCATTGAATTTCTGTCCTGTGTTTTCAGCTCGATGGCATTGTTCTTTTAGCTAGTATATCATACTTGTAATTGCTTTAAATAATCACCACTAGTTGCCGATGAAAATGCCATTGCACTGTTTCTGATGTTCTCATATAGGATTTGTTAAGAATTGGATTTGAGAAAATTGTTGCGAAATAGGATATATTACACAGAATTGAAGAGTAGCAAATTTTTCTATAGACATCCTACACCAACATTTGGTGCTCATAAAACTCAAACAGAGCTGATGAGCATGAACTGTGGGTCGATAGGGCCCATTTCGTTTGTCTACATGCCAGTATGTTCCTATCTACCTGATTCTACATCACATTGGTATCCAGATTCATGCCCTAGTTAACCTCTGCTGTTCTATAAATTCAATGTGATTTGATCAGGCTTCTGATGGTTAAAAGTTTAGCAGATTAGTCTCAAGCGTTTTGGCTATCGTGTCTGTACAATATCTCATGAGCATGAACTGCGGCTTGATAGGGCCTGTTGTGCCCGTCTACATGTAAGTATGTTCCTATCTGTCTGATTCTACATCACATTGGTATCCAGATTCATGCCCTAGTCAACCTCTGGTGTTCTATAAACAGCGCGATTTGATCAGCATTGTTGACCTTCTGATGGTCAAAAGTTTAGTAGATTAGTCTCGAGTGTTTTGGCTATCATGTACAATATCTCATGAGCAAGAACTGTGACTTGATAGGGCTTGTTGCGTCCTACTATATGCAAGTATGTTCCTATCTATCTGATTCTACATCACATCGGTATCCAGATTCATGCATGTTCTTCTATAAACAGAGTGTGCTTTGATAAACATTGTTGGCCTTTTGACGGTCGAAAGTTTAGTAGAGTAGTCGGAAGCGCTTTGGCTATTGCGTGTGCAATATCTCATGAGCAAGAACTGTGACTTGATAGGGCTTGTTGCGTCCTACTATATGCAAGTATGTTCCTATCTATCTGATTCTACATCACATCGGTATCCAGATTCATGCATGTTCTTCTATAAACAGAGTGTGCTTTGATAAACATTGTTGGCCTTTTGACGGTCGAAAGTTTAGTAGAGTAGTCGGAAGCGCTTTGGCTATTGCGTGTGCAATATCTCATGAGCAAGAACTGTGACTTGATAGGGCTTGTTGCGTCCTACTATATGCAAGTATGTTCCTATCTATCTGATTCTACATCACATCAGTATCCAGATTCATGCATGTTCTTCTATAAACAGAGTGTGCTTTGATAAACATTGTTGGCCTTTTGACGGTCGAAAGTTTAGTAGAGTAGTCGGAAGCGCTTTGGCTATTGCGTGTGCAATATCTCATGAGCAAGAACTGTGACTTGATAGGGCTTGTTGCGTCCTACTATATGCAAGTATGTTCCTATCTATCTGATTCTACATCACATCGGTATCCAGATTCATGCATGTTCTTCTATAAACAGAGTGTGCTTTGATAAACATTGTTGGCCTTTTGACGGTCGAAAGTTTAGTAGAGTAGTCGGAAGCGCTTTGGCTATTGCGTGTGCAATATCTCATGAGCAAGAACTGTGACTTGATAGGGCTTGTTGCGTCCTACTATATGCAAGTATGTTCCTATCTATCTGATTCTACATCACATCAGTATCCAGATTCATGCATGTTCTTCTATAAACAGAGTGTGCTTTGATAAACATTGTTGGCCTTTTGACGGTCGAAAGTTTAGTAGAGTAGTCGGAAGCGCTTTGGCTATTGCGTGTGCAATATCTCATGAGCAAGAACTGTGACTTGATAGGGCTTGTTGCGTCCTACTATATGCAAGTATGTTCCTATCTATCTGATTCTACATCACATCGGTATCTAGATTCATGCATGTTCTTCTATAAACAGAGTGTGCTTTGATAAACATTGTTGGCCTTTTGACGGTCGAAAGTTTAGTAGAGTAGTCGGAAGCGCTTTGGCTATTGCGTGTGCAATATCTCATGAGCTTGAACTGTGGCTTGATAGAGCCTGCTGCGTTCGTCTACATGCCAGTATGTTCCTATCTATCTGATTCTACATCACATTGTGTAATATCTCTGTTCTATTAACAGCGTGGTTTGATCAACATTGTTGGCCTTCTGACGCTCGAAAGTTTATATAGAAGCAAGTAAACTAAATATGATTAAGCAATTGAAATGTTTAAAAAATATATTTTATTTATTTTTAAAAATTCACTTGTACATATTGAGGAAAATTTAAAATAAAAATTAAGTAGGCAATTGCATCCTAAAAGAAGCTTATGAATAACAATTAAAGTCGAAATTGGAAATTGATAAGCCTGTGACAAGTGTCTGCAGGAGGAGCAAGTCACATAATAAGAGAGAATTCAATCCTAATAGATTAGGATGATAAGATGTTTGATAAGAGAAAGTTTTGATTGATCAAGGGTAATCAAATGTATGACGAGAGGAAGTCTTGAAAGATTAAGTGTGACCGAATGCCCGATAAGATGAAGTCCGACTATTCAATGTTGATAGAACACTCGGCAAGGCAAAGAAGACTCCATATAAAGGTCTTGGAGAAGGGTTTTTCTTTAGTAACTTGACATATTTCATTTGTGCAACGATGGGTATATATATATATATATGAGTGCACATGTAATATTGGGGAATAAGGGATAGATCAAACTCCGACCAAAATGTTAGAATTGACTTAGTCATTACTCAATCAATTGAATTGATGTTATCGGTCGACAATTTATCGCCCTTGTATGCCAAGTGTTTCAATCAATTGATTAATAAACTGATGTTATATGCCAATCGATTGCGTAGTGGACTGTAACTTAGACCAAGAGCACTATTTGTGTTGGTGTAGTATGAGTCTGGTGTTCAAAAATAAGATCAATCTTAAATTCTAAATCGTGTTTCAAACACTATCCTTGAGACTTTATTTGGTCTATAAATTATGCACCACAAAGACTAAATATCCTTTAGGATTAGATGAAGTTAATTGCCTTTACTTTCACTAAGTAAGACAATTAAGAAAACAAAGGAAAGGAGAGTAAGAATATATGTTTATTTTCTATCCAATTTAACCTCTTTTATGGACAACCAAACATATTGAAAATGACTAAAAGTTATGACTTTTCTAAAAAATTATGACTTTTCTTTCCAACCTTTTTCAATTACTTAAAATATCAAACAATTTGGTCATCTTTGTTGAACAATCGATTGGTAGTCACTTGAGTCAACTAGCATAACAACTAATCTAGTGTAACATCACCATTTGTTATAACAATTTTCCAAAAGCTACTATTAAAGATAAAGTGGAGGATTAAACGGTTATAACGGATATAATAATTGTCTCAAAAAGCAACTATTAAAGCCACAGTCGGACTAACGGAACAAACACTTCACTAATAGGGCAAGTAAAGCTCTAGTGCCCAGTCGATTGATTGATGTTGAAGGAGCAGTTGACTAATGCACGATGTTTAACATGGTTTGCTCTTCTCTCAAGAGGAGGATAGATCCTCTAGTCCACAATTTACGGACCAGGGGATAGTCCATTATTGTAGACCCTTGATTTGGATGGACCCTATCAATTTAAAGGTGAATTCCATCGAAATCAATGATCCTCATACAACGGACCATCCCCTGATCCACAAATTACGGACCAGAAGATCCAGCTCGTCTCAAGAGCCCCTAAAGTGGAGCACTCCAAAGCATCTTTAAGTTTTTTCCTTTCTTGTTAGTAACCTGATGCAGAGAAACCTTTTATAATGATTAATTACAATTTTATATTTCCAAATCGCCATTAGTCGTTTGTCACTGTACATCAGTCAACTGCTTGCACAATATCCTACAGATATCTAATCGTTGCAAATTTCATAATGTCAAATCAATGACTGCAATTTTGTTATTGTTTATGGTCAACTGTTCTAACTAATCAATTGACTAACTTTCCTGACTGATCTATGATTTCAGTCGACTAAACCCATCATTAGTCAACTAACTCATAGTAGAATACCACACTTTATGATTTGGAATTCATGGTATAACCAGTCAATTGAGCAAAGTATTAGTTAACTGCCAAGTCAATTATTGTTTGAAGAGAATAAACAAAACTTGCTTGGGCTTTCATCTACTAAGACCTTCTTGACTTCCACCGATTAAGTGTTTACTTCTCTATAGGAACTAATATGTGTCGGGAGTTCTCTTCTTGGAACTTCCATTTGCTAAGCTTATATTACTAGAGTTCACTCTTCTTCTGATACTTCGTCAAGAATTTATTTCTTTTTTACTTTTATCTATTAGAAATTCCATCTTTAGGATTTGGACATCTTAAGACTTTCACCGGTTAAGAGTTCCACCTTAGAGATTTCATACAAGCCAAGACCTTCTGAAGGGAGCTTCTCCGAGATTTCTTGCTAGCCAAATTGGCCAACTTGAAAAATAACCCAATCTCCCCCTTTAAGTTAAGCATCCTAAAGATTGATTAACTTAAAAGTTAAAATTTGACCAATTTAAGTTCCTATAATAATTTTAATCACATAAAGTGATAAGATAAATTTAAAGACCTAGAACACTTTTTTTTTTTAAAAAAAAAAACTAGTTTAAATTTATATCATAATTTTGCTCAAAAGCATCTCGTAATCTTGATCTTAAACGGTCTAAAAGCATAATATATGATTTTAGTGTCAAAGGAGAATGTTTTTCGAATTCAATCAATTTAACTCCATATTTTTCATTAAAATTAAATTGTTAAATGCATCTAGTTTAAATTTATATAATAATCTTAGTTAAAATTGCTAATAACCTTGGATTCAAATGATCTAACAGCTTAACATCACTTCAAAACTAAGTCTATAAGAAGAGAACATTTTAAAAAATTGGATCAATTTAACTCCATATAACAATTTTTATTAAAACTAGACTAATATGAATTTAAAGTAGTTGAAAGCACACTTGCAGATAAATTTAACTAAAATAATTTTATATAATAATTTTCAACAAATTACTTAAAAAAACTTCAACTTAAAACTACTATCTATTTTAAAATTAATATAGATAAATTAGAGTGATCAAAAACTCTACACGACTGATAATAGCAAATAACAATGGCAGACACATGGAACATACCAGAACACGATAAAACAAATTCTACCTTTTCATTTGTTCTGACTACAAAACAATTGCATGATATCTGACACTACGGAACTGATCGAGGTCATGGTATAATAATAATAAAAAACATATACATAGAACAGTACCCTAATAATTCAGTCATCCAGTAGCATACAAGCTTTGTTCTAGATTAGGATGAAAGAGAATCCAGAGCAGGCTCCAGTACAAGTTGATGGGATGCATGTACACTTGAACTCATCATGTTTTCTTACTGGTCACTCTTGGAATCTAATCCTCCCTCAAGGGACGTGAAGCGTCGACAGACTTACGACTTCCTGTTGGCGTCTAATCTTTGCATCTTAAGCCTCTCGCTCCTCCAGGGACCTGAAGTCTGAAGCTTCTCAGTCTTGGGAGGACCAGAATTCCAGTCACTCCACGAAGAACTAGATACGCGAAGCTTCTTGGTCCTTGGTTGACGAGAAGCAGCAACTAAACTGGCTTGCCACTTTTTCTTGGGCTTTCGTCCTCTTCTTTTACCAGTGTAACAGGGCTTCAGAATTGTTTGCAGTGGCATTTCAACATTCGATCCAGGTCGACTTGTTTCTGGCACTGACACGTTAGGGGCAGTACTTTGGTCACCAGAATGGATCACGCTGTTTGGCTTTGCTATACCCTCAACTTTATCTGTTTCATGACTGACTTTCTCAAAGTTCTGATACTCTTCCTCAGCTATTGGGTTATCAATCAACACATCTTCATTCTGCAACTCAACACAAGGTAATAGCATCAGAAATCATTAAGTAGAAGAATAATTGCCATTTGTATTGGCTGATGTTCATTCAATATGACTCCCAAATACGAGGCATCCCTTTCTCTTACCCAAGACATTCATAATTCTAATGGCAAAGCATAGTTCAATGCCCCCACTGGTGTAGTATAGCGGTAAAGCATTCAGAGAAACAAATAAGAGGACTAGAATAGATTCAAATCTTAATAAGGATGAATATTCTAAAAGTTCAACTTCTGAGCATGATTAAGTTGTGCTCTGAATTTACCCGGTAGGCAAACAAAAGGGAAAGGTCATCTACCTATTATAAAATAAAAATAAAAATAGAAATACAAAGCATGGTTCAAGCACTACAGCTCTTATAGGTTGATAATAAATGCACTTCAGAGCAGAAACTACTCGACTAGGCAACAGTTTGTAACACTAGCTAGGCCAGGAAGGGCAGTGGACTGGAAGACCTGCTGGTCCTCAGTTTTTCCTATTAAACTTGTCCGGTTAAATTGGTTGCCCTCCAGAAATAGAATTGTACCAGTTTTACCTCTAGCTGGTTCCAGTTTAACTGCTTGAACCTGCTGATCTGTCCCAGCTTTAAAACCACAAGATAGCAGAACAATGTAAAGAGCAGAGAGCGAGAATTCTTACATCTTCACACAAGTCTCTCATGTGGTGGTGATCAAGAGTTACAGCACTGCCAGACAATAAGCCGATTGTGCTTTCAATGATACCAATATCTGCAGCATCACCGTAGCTTGAACCTTCACTTAAGGGCATAACCACCCTCTGTGTCTCACATTCAGATGCAATGTGTGGTGGTGTACCTGGCAATCCAGTCGACGTTGCACCTCCACCAGTACCATTTTGCAGAAAACTCACGGGCAGATCTTCCATTGATAGATTGGAAGGAGAAGGTATCTCTCTTACATCTCTACCTATGACATTGTCAAGCTGAATCTTCAACTTCAGAATTCTAGATTTAACAGCTTCAATGTTCAAAAGAATCTGTTCGAGGGAATTATCACCGCCTTTCAAGCCAAGCAACCACTCATTATCATCATTGCTTATGATGTTGTAATCTGATGCAATATTCACAATAAAAATCATTGAAAAGATGCATCACAATGAATAATATAAAAAAAAATCTGAATTTGTATAAAAACCAAAAAACTTAAAGATCAGTAAAAATTTGTGATAGAAAAAACTTGATCTCGGCTTATAATTTCTGATATATATTATTGTCTCAAATTGAAGGATATGCCAAAACAAAAAATCAACAAAATATAACAGGTAGTCTGCTTTCAGTAACTAAATTGCTTTAGGCATCCAAGTGCACCAAGGAAGAAAAGGAACAACAGAAAGCACTTATCAAGATTGGATGATGCTGGGTACTTTTTTCCACAATATTCCTCTCAAATAATTTCCAAAGTAAGATATCATTCCATTCAATGTAGTTCTATAAGCATGTGAAACAATAAAAGATTGACTATTTGAGTAAAAGAACTAGTTTAGGAGTGGAAAGCAAGTGACAAAATACTTTAGGTAGTTGAAAATAAGCATAGATCCGGAGATTCCCGAATAGGTCAATCTTTCGAACTGTTGCTGAATTCATGGACAGGCAAGAGACAATCAACTGAAACATCTTAGTAGTTAGAGGAAAAGAAAGCAAAAACGATTCCTGTAATAGCACCAAGCAAAATACCCATATTTCTTTTCAGGCCAGTTATAAAACTAACTCGAACGATTCAAACTCTGGGTATCAGTCGAGACCAGGCCGACACAGTATTACAAACAGTGTCAGGCCATCAACCATGCTGTTTACTTGTTGCCAGATAGACGAAATCATTAATGAACCATAAAAACTATAATCCCTAAAGCAATAACTAAGGCATACTAGTCCTATGTTTGACAAGCACATACAAAAATATCAAATTAATAAACTAAGCTATTATTATATATAAAAATTTCATTGGTCACATTCAGATTAATCATCCTAAACAATTCATACTTCAATACAAATTATTTAGCAGATGACAAAATATATAGCACAAAACATAGCATTTGGCATGCATGTCAACTATGTAACACAAACAATACATATATCACAAAACACATATCATTTAACAAACATGTCAACCAATCAACCAGCACATCTGAAGAAAAATTTACAGGATAAGATAACCAATACAACAAATTTAATTCTTGTTAATCAATGTGGCAAGTAATCAAGTCGTTAACGTGGACATGACTTCCATTTTAACAAGATAGGATTAATTTGGCCTGCATAATTTTTATATGAGCGTGAGAAGAGGCAATGTGATACCTCACTCATAACCTATGCATCTATAGAAGTTGTCTTTGTGAAAGCATTTAAAATAGTAGATAGAAGAGAACAAAATAAAATATAACTCTAAATTACATTTTCTCCTTTGGAAGACAAGGTATTCAGAAAAAGTTAATAGGAAGCAAGTTGATGCAAAGATTATAAAATAACATAAAATAATAAATAGATCTTGTAACCTTTCTCAAATCAGAAATTCATTATTAGAGGTTTAGTGTCACAATCTTGTTTCATAACCTTCTGAAGATAAAAAAAAAACTCAAACTAACGGGAAAAACCATTGCATAGAAAAGATATATGTTAATGAAACATCGGTATCAATTGTGGTTATGTATTGCCTTGTAGCAGAAAGTGGGAAAATAAACAGTGGTCTTCAGGTGATGTTTCATGCCATTTTTTCCCCTTTGTATGGAGCTCAACTACGGGAGTTATATAATGGGATTCATCCTTTCAGCAATTGTCCATATTGAAGGATACATGGATAACTAGAATATATATGTCTGAGATGAATGCTTATGCAATGAAGTGGCATTTCTTTGTTTATTCTTACCACTACATTTTGTGAATGTTAACATATTTTCACCATATATCATCAGTACTAAGCATTCTAACAATAGAATAACTACATTTATTTTTAACCATAATAAAAAAATCCTGAATTAGCAGAAAACTTTACCTTCACAATCATCATCAACTGAGTGGCTGTCTGAATCTGTTCTCTTATTTTCTGCACAGTAGTAGAATAAATTACCAAGTGTTGCACTAAAAGAGGCATAAAGATTGATATATGGGACTCATAGCTACCATAGTAAGAAAATATAGCATGATTTGACATATATGATGATATGCCATCTTTATCTTCAGTTCTTTTCCTTTTTCTCCTGTCCATGGAACTTTTCCAATTGTTTCGAGATGTGAAGGGCACTGATCTAGAGACAGAATTATCCAACTCAATAATCTTTGACTGAAGTTCCTTTCCATGCTTGTACATCGTAAGCTCCTTATCATACATTGAAGCTTGTGAGAAAAATTGTTTCATGTGCAACTCTAACCATTGGCATCTCCACGTGAGAGGACTGATAAACTTTCTCCAATGAGCACTCACTTTCTTCTTCCTGGAAAGTTGCTTGTCATGTCAAATTTGTTTAGTATTGACCATTTCAAACAGAAAATTCATTTTGGAAGTCAAGAGATATCTTTAACCACTGAACAACATTCATAACTAATGGATTATATTGTCATGACCAGCTTTGAGGAAATTAAAACCGAAGAATCCTGGGTTTATTATACAGATTTTTAATACTGAGCACAAAAACTTACTTCATATAGTTTTATCTCAAGAAGGGAAGCCTTGGTGCAACGGTAAAATTGTTTCGAGTCGCAGAAATACCCTTTTGCAATACAAAGTAAGGTTGCGTACAATAGACTCAATGTGGTCCGACTCTTCTCCGGGACCCGCATTGGCAGAAGCTTCGTGCACCAAGTTGCCCTTTTATACAAGTTCACCTCAGATCTAAAACTAATTGACCTTAAGTTATCATTTTTCACATTGTTCAGCTTTGTAGTTGCATTTTCCATAGATTCCTTTCTAAGACTACATGTATTTAGAATTTGTTTATTTGATACTAAAAAGATGGTGCATTAACTGATTTATATATGTGATACAAAAAAGTTAGTGCATTAACTGATTTATCTATGTTTTAGTATGTTTATGTTCTTACCAAAACTTGTAGGAGTAAGAAGTGATAATTAATAAGTGAATTAGTATCTGAATGAATTCTAGAATGTTGATAGATCTGACAAAAATAGGTAGACTCTTCATCTCCACATAAGATAAGAGATGGAATTTCTCCAATGAGCACTCACTTTTTTCTTCCAGGAAATTGATTGTCAAAGTTGATATAGGCCATATTTAAAAATAAAAAATCATTGTAGATATTAAGAGTATATTTAACCACTAAACAACAATCATTGCTGACTTATTCAAGTTATATTTGTGTGACCAGCTTTGTGGAAATTAAAACATGATCTTTTTTTTCTTTTTATAAGAAGTTAGTTCACATAGCTTTTTCTCAGATCTAATTATTTAAAATTATTTTTCCATCTCATGTGTTTTTCAGACTCGTTTGGGTTAATATTTAGGGTAGTCATAAGAGCAAGGATGGAGATTTTGTGTCAAGTTAAGTGGGCCAAAATTTACAGAGAATGATAACCAACACTAGTCAAAAGAAGTAAACAAGGTCAATCTCAACCTGTGACTTCTGGTACCAACCCCAACTCACAGAAATTGCTCACCCCATGAGTTCAGCCTTGATTCTAATTGTTGGTCATGTCTGTGGGGAAGGAAAGAATATAAGACGATGGGAGAGGATAAAGGAAGGCAATGACATACCCAAGGAAGCAGCAGTGATGAAGATATTGTTGACACAACAAAAGAGCTTATAACAACATTCATGAGGACCTACTCATTGCATGGAGTCACTCCTCTATGGTATGGCGTGGGGTGATTAATGTGGGAACTGTATTTTTGTAACCATATGTATCTCTAAAATTTAGGACAAAAATATTCCATGTCATAAGATCATGATTTCATAAATCATAAGAAGAATAAATGGTGCTATCAATCTATAAAAAGGGGTTAGAATCCCATGTATTGGATAAGTTTTGAGTTAATATAATTTTAATTTTTGTCATGGTGTAAAAGCGTTGGGCTTCATTTTGGATTTCCTTCTTCCAGCCTTCATCGATTTTAGATTTCCTTCTTCCATGTTACTCATGTCCCTTTTACCAACCTTTAGAATTAGATTCCTTTTTCTATTCTTCATCATTGTTGCTCAGCCTCCATTGTTGATTTTCCCCATTTCTCACTAGTTTTTTTTTTGGGCAAGTCTTGACTTATAAAAATGTCAGAAGTTGTAGAAACAACTACTACACGCAGTCAAAGGAGTGTAGCACATCAGAGGAGGTCATTCGATCTCAACAATTAGGAATAATTTGATGCTCATATTGTATGTAAATTGATTCATACAACCGACCCCATCTAGTGGGAAAAGACTTGGTTGTTGTTTGTTGTTGTATTGTAAGTAAATTGAAGAAAGCCTTATATGGACCTAACTCCTAAGCAATCACCACAAGTTATAATCAATTGATTTTCAAGGGATTTTTGCTCTAGTTGCAAAAATGAATAGAATTTCATTGGCAGCTAATTATAGTTGGGAGTTGCAACAATCTAATGTCAAGAATGCATTTTTGCAAAGAGAACTAAAGGAAGAAATTAATATGGTGCTCCCATCAAGATATGGAAATAATTTTGGTGCTAATAGTATATATAAATTGAAGAAAGCCTTATATGAACTAAAGCAATCACCACGAACATAGTATAGAAAATTTGCAAAAATTATAATTGTCATGGGGTAAAGACAAAGCCAAAGAGATCATGTATCGTTTATTAAACACTCTTCCCCAAAGGGAGTCAACTCTCTTTGATGATAAAGATAACTTCTAAATCAGTGTTTGGCAAAGAAGTTTGAAATCAAAGTATTAGGAAGGTTGAAATGCTTTACCGGATTGAGTGGCTCACTCTAAGCAAGGCATTTGTATCTCTATTTATGATCTGCTTGTATAAACAAGCAAGGCAACATGCAAGCTAGCCTAAGTAATCCAACAGACTCAAATCCTAAACTTAGAATGGCAAAGGAAGATGTCACAGTAGATAGAAATGTATCAATGTTTGGTAGGAAAGCTTATTTATGTCTCTTACACAACCAGACTTAATATGCAATTTAGTTGATTTATGCATAACCCAAAAGAAACTTATCTACAACTAACTCACTTATTATTACAGTATCTCAAAGGAACACTAGGAAAGGGTAAGGGAGGTTTAGTGCTAAAGACATGTATGGAAGTTGATTATGATAGGACAATGATTAACAGAAGGTATATAGCACCTTTCTTAATGGCAACCTCATAACATGGAAGAGCAAGAACCAAAATAAGATAGTGTGGTCTAGTGCAGAGGCAAAATTCCAAGCAATGACTCAAGGTGTGTATAAATGACTTTGGTTAAAGTTAAATGACTTAAAGATAAAGTGGGATGGTCTAATGAGACATTATTGTGATAATAAATCTAAAACTAACATAGCTCACAAATTGACACTACATGATTAAACAAAGCATATTGAAATTGACAAATACTTCATTAAGGAGAAACTAGAGAGCAGAGAGTGGATTGATTTGTATCTCACTCATAGACAACTAGCAGATACACTTACTAGACTTACAAAAGGGCTAAGTAGCTCAATGTTTCAAAGTGTTGCATCTTCTATTCACTAAATTAAGAGGGTGTAGGAAAACATGATTTTTTTTTTGTAACTATGTATATCCCTAAGAATTGGGCTAGAAATATTCCATAAATCATGGGATCATGATTTCATCAATTATGATATATGATGGCATAGAAAGGTTGTTTAGTATTTTTAGAAAAGTTTGTTAGAGTTTGTATTGGGATAATTAAGGTTTTTTATTAGAAAAGTTAGTTATTTTATAAAGAATAAATCATGTTATCAATTTATAAAAAAAGGGTTAGGCTTCAATATAGTGAATAAGTTATGGATTAATATAATTTTAATTTTCGTTAAAAGGTGGGATGTTTAACTAATTGATTAATTAAAGGATTTTTAATTTGACTCATTAAAATTACAAAAGTCAAATGATTAATGATTATTATATTTTGTGGGGGTGGCATTTAGTAATTCATAAAAACTTATAGTTTTAATTACATTGATTAAACAATATATTTATTATAGGATATAATTAAGGTTTATATTTATAAAAGTAAATTCATTAATTATTAATTCATATATGATCATTTATTTATAATTCTAATAAATTATATTTACAATTGAGTAATTAATTATATCTGCTTCAACATCTGCTACTAATACTCCTTTGGGTCATTAATCAAAATTCTTGTTAGTCATTCATTTCTCTAAAATTTTAATCTGATTGACTTTCTAATTATTAGTCTTTTTTTAAAAGTAAACAAGCCAAGTGCAAGAATATTTAAATTAAAACTACGAGATTATCTCGACATGCTTCAAGACATGTCAAGTGTAGAGGAACGTCTAAGTCTTAATATGATGTTGTGGATGGGGATAAAAACTAGAGTAAGAAACCTTACTTTAAACCATGGATAAGAGAGATTAATTTATATACTATATATTTTCAGAATTAATCTGTTGTATACTCAAAAGGATTCATCAACTAATTTTAATATGTTTATATGTCTATATTCTTATTAAATTTCTAGGTGTTTCTGGTGATAATTTAATTAGTTTTCAAAATTCTAGAATTTTAATATGATTTTTGTAATACTTGCAATCTATGTTACCCAGACTCTTACTTAATGCCTTCCCCTAGCCCTACCTACCTTGACACAAAATAACGTTTTACTAAAGATATGTCATGTCAAAAAAATTTAGGTCCTTTACACTATGTCCCAACTTGAGAATATGATGTGTCCAACACCTACATTCCTAGTAGTAAGATGAAACCCTTTGAACTTGAATCTAGAGTTGTACAATATGAGACAAATTATGATTCCTCAATGTTCTCCAAGGCATGAATATGGTTATCCTAATCTAGTATATCATATCTTCATATTACCAAACTAACATGTCTCTTTCCCTAACATTCTGTTCCACTCTTGCTTGCATCAATTTTCCTAAAGCGTCTCATCATCCTCATGACTTCCATAACTTCTAGTTAATAACTTAATTCAATCTCACTTCTCTAATCCCCCAAAACAATATATATATATATATATATATATATATATATATATATAAAACAATAGTTCCAGACATAACAATGCTTAAGTATAAAAAAAAAGTAAACTTCTAAGGAAAAAATTAATGACTGTATCTATAAAAACTTACCTAAAATCCTTGTTAAGCAAATCAAATACAGCAGGATCCACATTTGAAGGAACAAGTGGTGAATCAACTTCCATACCCCCATTCTCCTGCTTCAACTCATTCTCTGAACCTGAGAAAGTGTCCCCGAATGAGCTAGAACACTCAGTTGCATCTAGGTCATCAATTTCCAGTGCCTTGTCATCAATGTCATCCGTACAATTGACAATGTCAATTTCCTCAACAATGACATTATCAACTTTAGTCAAGGAAGTAGAGGATCCAGCACAAAAATCAACTTCTTCACAATTTTTTGCATGTGGAAATCCTAGCACATCTTTGTCATCCACCAACTCCATGTTCACAGATTTTACAATGTGGTTAAGTTTACTTTCATCAGGGACAACTACAGATTTGCCCATTTCTTTCAATGATCCAACACATAACATACGATCTTCACTGTTATCTGAAGAAAATATTCCGGCTGCCTCTTTCGTTTCTACAAATTCCTTGTTCTCCGTTTTTACTGAGACATCAAGTTTTCCTTCTTCATTGGCACCATACATACATTGCGCAGGAGCCATGATACTTGAAACCCTTCTAAGTACTTAAAACTTTTGGACACACTGAAATACAAACATGATAGGAAAAATGAACGAGCCTACGAAAAAAACATGTAAATAAGTCTCGGAACCAAAAAGAAAAATATTTCTCAAAAAAAAAAAACAAAAGAAAATTCCAAACTCACAAAAGAAGATAACTAATTCCTAACGATCAAGGTTCACAACCTCTCTACTCTACCAAGGAACAGCGTCCACTGAATTGAAGTGTGGGATCATAACATCCTACAACAATTTCTAACCACACAACATCCCCTAAACAGGGGAAAAAATACAATCCGGAACCCAAAACTTCAACCAAATAGGAAGAGGGATAATGACAACCCGATCCCACCAGAAAATAGTTTCTAGATAACACAAGGGAAGAAATAGAAGAAGAAAGATGAGAAAGATCTTCACCAATCTTAATCAACCAGATCCGCAGCCGCTCGGTGAAGAACTCGGCCACAAGAGAGGAGATGCTCAACTACTCCAGAAGCGGAGCGCTCAGGAGACGCTCTCCGACCGCGCCGTAAGATCCTCGACGCCGGTTACCTCGCGATTGGGGATCAGAAACACGAGGGAGATTACGAGAACGAGAACGAGAACGAGAAGAGAAAGGGAGAGGCTTGTTCCGACGCACGAATCACTCACTAATCACTATATATAAACCCTACTAACAGAGGCCCCCACGCTGGGTATTGGAACCCGAGTGATCGGTTTAGATTCAAACCTCGCCCAAATTGACCCCTGAACGGAATCTTAATTCAAACCCCACCCGAATCAAACCCTAATTGCCCCTAATTAAAATAGAAAATCAACCGTTGAGATATCACATAACTTAAAATCGCCATAAATAAAATTAAATCAAGGGAATTAATATCATGTTTATTCGGAAGGATGAATGAGGGAAAGAATTAGGTTACATGAGAGTAAAAATATTTTTTAAGTAACATGAAAGGATGAATGAGGGAAAGAATTAGGTTACATGAGAGTAAAAATATTTTTTAAGTAACAACGACTGACCTTGTCTCTCTAATTTTTTCCTTGTTTTCATTTCTTGTCCTTCTTTTCTCGTTTCTTTCGCAATGTTATTGATCTACTAAGTAACTTTTTTCGTTTCCACTAAAGAATTTTTCCTGCATTCGTTGTCCTCCTTTATCCATCCACAAGATTAGTAAAGGAACTAAAATTTAGTAAATTAGTTTGGTAATAATTATGAATAAAGTTCATGACTTCTGTAAAATTTAATTATAAATTTATTTTTTTATTTTTATTTAAATGTAAGTATTAGCCCTATTTAAATTTTCATGAAAGATCATTTTAATTTTTGAAATTAACCAAATTTATAAAAGATTCAAAGACACCAAAATGTGTTAAACCATTTATTTTGAATTCCATAAGTGTGAAAATACTAACTGTAATCTTTCGAAAACTTATATTTGATTTTCAAGACACATTTTTAATCATGATTATGGAACCAAGCGTCCATTTATCAATATATTGGTGTTTCTTACTTATGTCACCTAGGTAAAATCTAACTAGGTCATGGGCTTTTTCGAACCTATAAGACATAATCGCCTCCCCTTTCCACACAAGGCAACCCAGTCATCTTTGATCCAAGTGATCATCTTTTGGACTGAGTGACCATGCCAGATTCTTACTATTTCAGAGCCAAGATGAGTCGACTCTTTTGGGATGCCCACTTCTAACCTCTTCTGATACAGAGTCAGTATGTACTAGTGGTCCCCTTGGAGGAAGGAACGTCAAGCTAACAATCAGACAAAGCCGACGGTACAGACTCATAGTTGTTGTCATAGATGGAGAGGCTCACTCATGTGGTCGATCAAGGAGCAATGCTTCGCTCGTGTGATCACCCATGCGGCCTAACCTGGGCTAGCGTGACCGTTGACATGGATCCTCTTTGGCTGAGTCTTTATCTTCACGTAGGTAAGTGAAAGTATGGTCTTTTTGGGCACTCACAGAGGCTATTTTTTTACGTCTTTCTCTCTTTCGAGCTCTTTACTCTCCTCTTTGTCATTTCATTGACTTGATCGTCTGAGGGGCAATGTCGACCCCTGACTAATGCTCGTTGATCCTCATGTCTCGTCTCTCGAAGGATCCCTAGCGGCTGCTATCCAAAGAGAAGCTAAGGTAGGAAGGAAGGAATTCGAGCAGGTGAAATGTGACACCATCAAATTAGCATCGTCTACGGAAAGAGATACGAAAAGCTACGATAAGAAGCATTAGAAAAATCTCAATGGTGAACACCAGAAGAACAATGACACAACCACAACTAGAGGAGTCGAGGGAGTGTTGGGTTTTTCGGGCCGCGAAAACCGCTTTTTCGCGTCGCGAAAACCCCGAAACCCCCTAGCCATTGGATCCGTGCAAAGAAAAATTTCGAAAAACTACGAATACGAGTTTCAAACTAGATCTACTCCTAGATCTACATAAAAAGATTTTATACCTTCGATGCGTGCCCTTTGCAATCCCGCAAGTCCAAGGTACGCCGGATCTCGAAGTTGTCAATGTAGACAACTCTCTAGTGATATCCACACGAACAAGATATGTTCTCTAACACTCAAGGATGGAGAAGAGAGCACCCCAAGTGTGCTAGCACTTTCTAGGGCTCTCGGGTAGGATTTGAAAGGAAGAAAAAGAGAGGATGCAAAAAGAATCTCATACACTCAAGAAGTAGTATCCTCCTTTGTGACCTTCACTCTTCCTTATTCTCTTGGAACTCACTCAACCACCTTCTCCTTCCATGAAAACTCACGGCAACAGCAAGCAAAGAGGAGGAAGAAGGAGAAGCAATTACCACACATGAATACACATCAATACACAAAAACAAAACCTCCTCACCACATTAGTGTGGCCGGCCACATGTTGTAACCTCCCTCATTAATGTGGCCGGCCACATTAAATGGCATGGGATGTGTAACCTCCATGAGGTGGCACACCATGAAGATGTGGAGATGATGTGGCAAGGTTAGTCATGCCATGTAGGATGAGTCAACCTTCATGATGTGGTAATACATCAGGTCAAACTTGATGTTTCAACTTCCATTTGGTCAAGTCAAAATTAACCAATTCTCTTCCTTGTTGAGTTAAATCCAACCTTTGATTCAATTCAATTTCAATTTAATGAATCTCAATTCATTAATATAAATTGACTCAATGAATCAAATTTAAATTATACTCATTCAACAATTGAATCTAATTGAGTCTAACTCAATAAGTCTAATTTGAATTAATCCGAATCCAATCCTTGGTGCATCATATGAACATAATCCAATTGGTTCATCATATGAACCTAATCTCCATCCACTTGTTTTTTGTGTGTGACCCAATAGGTTCTTGTAACGTTGGCAATGTTTCTAAACTCCTTTAGAAACATAAGCAATGAGTGGCATCTAGCAATACATCATTGCTACCCAAGTTACAAGAATGTTGAGCTCCAACATCACCTTGTGACTACTAATTGTGACTCCTCACAATATATGACAAGTGTCCTTCTATCCTAGACATTTAGATTGATCAATGTGAGGCATAGACCGTGTCATCCTCTGATCAATCTAAATCTTGAACTCCGAGTAGACTCACTAAATCAAATGAGCTCAATATCTTATATTGACTCATTTGGGCATGGCCATGCACTTCGTGGTCTCACTCTATCAAGAATACCGATGTCTCTCCCGTCATATAGGAGGGATAGATCTCATCTACATCACTCACATCCCTCCGCATAATTTGTTGCATACCCAGTAATCGCCTTTATAGTCCACCCAGTTACGGGTGACGTTTGACGAAACCAAAGTACATAACTCCTTATGTAGGGAACCATGGTGACTTCAGGTCTAAGGACTAGTAGTCATACTAATAGCCACATGAGAAAGTATATGACACTCATATAACGATCCATGATACTTTCTCATGGCGGGTCATTCAGTATACATTCTCCAATGCATACCCATGTGTCAACTTGATATCTCCATATCTATGACTTGTGAGATCAAGTCATCGAGTTGACCTACATGCTAGTCTTATTGCATTAACATTGTCCCTGAATGTTAATACCCGACTAGGAATGATTAAGAGTAGTGTTCCCTATATCATCTCACTATCGATTCAACTAATCGATTGATATAGGTAAGAACCTTCTACTCAAGGACGTTATTATACTTAGTTTATTTGGCACCAATACAAGTAAGTATAATAACCAAAAACTAAATGCCTTTATTTATATAGAATATAATACAACAAGTCCAAAATACAATCATCAAATGATTGGCTCTAGGGCTCTAGCTAACAGGGAGCAGTGTCAACCTCCGCCGCCAACCATGGTGGAAACCCTTGAGAGTCTAGTTCCATGGGAGTTCTCATGAATGATAGCTATTATACTAGAGACAACCTTGAGACAAGGCCCTACTCTTCGTCTTGAAGGGGAAGTGGGGCTAGCCTCGGTTGGAGAGGCACTCCCGCTCAAACCTAATGCTCATAGCTCAAGAGGAACACTTCAGTCCATCATCTCGACAAGCAGCCCATCCAAAACGAGCTAGAGGGATTGCTACTCGCTCAGAGGATGGTCGTACGACAAATGTCATTTGTCGAGAACATCCTGAAGGAGGAGTTTGCCCTGACACTTCAGACCATTACACATTCATGATTACAATGGAAGTAGGGCTGGAAAAAAATACCGAAATACCAAAATACTGTACCGTAAAAAAATACTGAAATACCGTATTTTTCGGTATACCGAAAAATTCGGTACGGTACCATACCGTACCGAATTTTTCGGTAACGGTAACGGTAACGATTTACATTATTTCGGTATACCAAAATACCGACACAACCCATATATTAATTATATTAATTTAATTATTTAATTACTCCTAAACCAAACCCTAAGGCATTAACTCTTCCGTCTTCCCAAACCTATTTCACATTTCTCCTGCCGTCCTGGGTAGCCGACCATCGCTATTCGCTCACAGCCACCGTTGCGACTCACGATTCTTCTTGCGCAGCCGATCATCGTGCGCTGTCACTCCAGTCGCGATTCTTCATCTTGCGCATCCGACCATCGCGCTAGTCGCCGGAGAAGAAGCAACGAGTCTGAAGAAATCCGAGCACCGAGTCTGTTCTGAGAGCTGTGCTTGGCTTGGGCAAGTTATTGTTCGATTTTCCGGTGAGTTTTAGCTTCGTCTTTTTGGTGGATTTATGGTATTTTTAGTAGGATTGAAGCATATATGTTTGGGCCCTTTGGCTATGCAATTTTATCTTATGATTATAATTTAGAATAAGAGCACAGTTTGTATCTACGAGTGTGGAAACCCAATCTGCAATTAGTGTTCCCTATTTTGTACATTACACTGAGATTAACTTTCCTTTTTTTCCTTACTGATTTTGCTGCCAGGTGGGAGATTTGATTTATTTTTTGATTGCACAATATTGCATTTTTTTATGTGCCTTGTTAATATAATGCTCAGTTTCCATCGACGAATCTAACACGATTATGTAAAATCACCACTGTTTGCTGTTCGTTTTGCTTCCCATCGTTTATAATGTTTCCCCTATTTTTCCAGCTAGCGTTTAGCTATTTCCGGCAATATTTCGACGAGTCTCCGTCGAGCCACCACTCTGGGATCACTATCTGCTGGTTTAAGCTTCAATATTGCATATTCAGGTCCGAAATCACATCTCTTGTTCTTATAAGTAAGCTGCCCAAACTAATTAAATGAAAAATATATTTATACTTTTCCATCTCTTACATTAATGTCTTCTTTTCTTGAAAGAACCATATTTATACTTACATTAATATTTTCTTTACTTTGCCCTTATGGCCTTATGGTCTTATGGATTCGCATTCCTGCTGTCCTGCATGCATAATGCATTTGTAATGTTTAAAATAAGCAACTATTATTTACATTTATAATTAGTGTGTAATTATTTTGATAACAGAGTTGCTATTACATGTTATCTTGATTTAAAAGGTTGATAGTTTTTATTAAATCTTCTTCATGTAGTATGATTTAATTCCTTTCTAGTTTCATGTTGATATATCGAATAAATTGGCAGTTAATACTATTATCTTAGTTTTCTTTCAGGATGGAGTCTAATACTCTCCAAAATTCATCACAAACATCAAATACAATTGAACCTGAAACACAACAGTCCACTGCTGAAAAACGACCAAGGAAGCCTCCTAGACATATCAAGAGTAAATTTTGGGAGCATTGTATAAAGGGATCAAGGAAGTTGAGTGATGGAACAGAACAACAAATAGGGACATGCAAATATTGCAAAGTTGAGATCCCAACAGTTTACGGAAGTACTAGTGGGTTAAAAAACCACTTAGTAAAGAGGTGTAAGTCAAGTCCGCTCTATAAAGCAAGGGGGGATGATAAGAGTCAAACTATATTGACGAATGAGACTATGGGGCAAGGAAGTGCATTGGTTCCTCATACTTTTAATAAAAAAAAATGTGAATTGAAAGTGGCGAGATATGTGATTGTCGATGAAGTGTCTTTTAGGACTGTGGAAGGGAAGGGGTTTGTAGAATTATTACATGAATTACAACCAAGATTCAGAATTCCTGATCGAAAGAAAGTTGCAAGTATGGTTTATGATATTTTCTTAGTTGAAAAGGCTAAGATACAAAGTGTGATTGGCAACCAAAGGATAAGCATCACTACTGATACTTGGACATCCATTCAAAACATAAATTACATGGTAGTGACAGCTCACTTCTTGGATAGTGATTGGAAGCTACATAAAAGAATAATTAACTTCACAAAAATCACTAGTCATCATGGGGAAGAAATTGGAAAGATGGTTGAGGTTTGTCTAAGAGATTGGGGGATAGACAAAGTATTTTCAATTGTAGTTGACAATGCTTCATCTAATGACACTGCAATTGATTACTTGAAAAGAAGAATGAAAACTGAAAATTCATTGTTGTTTGAAGGGAAATACTTGCACTTAAGGTGTGCTTGTCATATAATTAACTTAATTGTTAAGGATGGCTTGAAGGAGCTTAATGTTTCAATTAAAGCTATAAGGAATGCAGTTGTTTTTATTCATTCTTCCCCATCAAGATTGAATAAATTTAGGGAGTTTGCCATACTAGCCAAGTTTTCTAGTACATCAACAGTACCTATGGATGTCAAAACAAGGTGGAATGCAACTTATAAAATGCTTGAAGTTGCATTAAAGTATAGAAGGGTGTTTGAAAGGATGACTGAAGAATGGTTGCCCTTTATGAATTATTTCAGTCAAAAAGATGATAAGGGTAAAGAAAGGATAGGGCCTCCAAATGCTGATGATTGGGAGATTTCAAAGGCTTTTGTACACTTTCTGAAAAAGTTTTATGATGCCACTTTGGAGCTAAGTGCATCAAAAAGTCCTACCTCCCAATTGCTTTATCAAACCATGATTGCACTACAAGTTGAGATTGATAGAAAGAGACATGATGATTCAAATCCAATTCTTAAAGAGGTAGCATGTGCAATGAAGTTAAAGTTTGACAAGTATTGGGGAAATTGGAATAACATTAACCCTTTGATATTTATTGGTAATATTTTGGACTCGAGAAACAAACTTCAAATGATGAAAGTCATCGTCAGAAAATTAGGAGGTACTCCTACAAGTGTCAAAGAGTTTGTTGATAGTGTCAAACAAAGCTTGGTAACTTTATGGATGGAGTACAAGGGAATAAATGATATATTGAATGTTGAGAGTCAAGATATGCAAATAGAGTGTGATGATGGATATGGCAGCACTAGTGGTGGTGGTGGACCTGGTGGTGGTCTTTGTGATGAATTGTTTGATGATGTGGAAGCACAAAATGAAGAAGAGCAACTTCAAGAGATATCCAATGAAGTGGATAAGTACTTGGCCGATGAGATTGAAAAACGATCTAATAAATCTTTCAATCTTTTGGAGTGGTGGAAAGGAAGTGAAACTAGGTACCCAATCCTTTCAATGATTGCCAAGGATGTTTTTTCAATTCCATGCTCAACCGTTGCTAGTGAGTCAGCTTTTAGTTTGGGCAAAAGAATTGTGGATCCTTTTAGGAGCAGTTTGAGTACTAAAATGGTAGAGGCATTGGTATGCACTAGTGATTGGCTAAGAGCGGAGGAGTTCTCTTTTTGGAAAGATCCAACTGATGATGACCTTGAACTATATAAGGAAATTGAAGAAATTGAAAAAAGTAACCATTTTTTATTAAATTAAGTTTATATTTATATCATTGTTAATCTAATATGAATAATAATGTTTCTTTTAACAGATGCAAATGCCAGTCAAGACCGTGCAAACACTTCATCTTCTCCCCCCTCCACCTTGATCTAACTTTAAGAGTAAGACTATATTTATGTTTACTTATTTCAATTCTAATATTTGTAACTAAATTTAGTTTGTAACTTTTGCAGGTCCTTTGAGATGTTAGAGACTTAGAGTTTCAACAAAATTATAGTTAGTAAGATTGCATTTATGTTTTCTTATTTAAATTCTAATATTTGTAACTAAATTATAGTTTTTAACTTTTGCAGGTCTTTTGAGACGTTGGAATTTCAAAAAATCTGGAGACACTTTTTTTTGTAACTAAGCAGTCTAAGCAATAGTCATTTAGTGTTACAACTTGTGATAAATTTGATGTGACACTTATTTTGAGTTTTGACTTTTACATGAAGCACTAATCTTGTAAGATATTTGATGGTTTATGAATTATATTTATATTCTGCATTCATGAGATTTATACTTGAGTGAGAATATAGTTGACAGTGGCTTACAAGAAGTATTGCAGGTTAATCTAAAATGTATTTGATAGTCATTTAGTGTTGCACTAATCTGAAATGTTTTATTTCATTCATCAATAGTCAATCTTATTATATTTTTCATCCTGTCGAATTTACTCTAGAATATTTTTAATTGGTATTTTATATACTTTGAACTATTAAGAAATAGGGTTTCCATTTGTTAATATATATGGATAAATTGATGTCAATCTGCATATATGTGCCCACGTAATGGTAAACCTCTAAACCTTCATTTGAGTTCAAACATGTCCAATTTTGTCTGGATTTTTATTCTTGAACAGGGATTACAAATAGTGACCTTGCCACATGCGGCCTTGGAGCTATTCAGGTAGTCATTTTGAATCTCATTTCAGGATTTTAATATAATATCCTAAAGTTTTAGTGTCCTCATCTTCTTACCAAAGGGACATCAACTATCTTCCAGGTGGTTGCTACTGGTGTTATCACATGGTTAACAGACAGAGCTGGTCGAAGAATTCTTCTTATAGTAAGCTTATGCGACATAAATTACCTTTTTATGCATCTATTTTAAAAGTAATAATAATGCACATGGAAAATCTTATCTGGTTGCAGATCTCCGCTGCAGGAATGGGCGGATGACACTAAGCCTTCTCCTAGTTTCTGTTGTTTTTTTTTTGGAGGTCAGTCTGGCAATAGTCAGTTTACTAAATTGATTCTAGTACCATGATTGTTCTGTGGCATAACTTGATGTTCCTTTTTAATGTGATCAGGCATCCTTTATACTTATTTCAATAATTTTTAAAATTTTTGTAATTGTTGATAACAGGGAGTCTTTTTGCAAGAATCTTATCCATACCATGTAATGAGCATCCTTTCTTTGGTTGGACTTGTGGTATGTATACGTCAGCTGTGAGTTTATCATTTTATGTAACAGAAGTCATTGTTTTGTAATCCCTAATCTATTATTTATCTTCTCATAGGCTTTTGTCGTTTCCTTCTCTCTTGGGTTGGGAGCAATTCCATGGATTATTATGTTATGTCTGAGGTATGTGAGGTATGTGAGTTAAAGCTAATTAGTTTACTCTCTTCAGAAAGATTGTCGTAGGTTACTGGTGTTCTTGTTGAATGTATGGTGGGTTAGCACATTTCTCTGAAAGTTTAAGAAAAACTTATTAACAAAATCAACGATTGATTCATCAATTATCCACAAACTCATTATATAGGTGCTTGTCAGCTTGTGTAATATACTTAATGACTCCGGTCACACAAGAATGCTTTAATAATGGGTATTAGCATGTATGTTCCTCCTGTATTTTGTTATAGTTAATTATTTCAATATAGAAATATAGATATTGAGGTGTCCGACACTGAATTATTGAAGTTTTACTATAGAATATTGAGTCATTGTGGTGTCCGACTATGAATTTTATATTCATTGTTTTATGAATTTTTGCTTTGTTGACAATTGGATTTCCGAGAAATCTTTTCGTGATTTTATGTTGTATGCGAAGTTCACACTAAGTGATAAGCATTATTAGTTCTGAGTCTTACCCATGTTTGTTCACTTGGGAAGTTGAGTCTCAATAAGCGTTGCGGTATTTAATTATATCTGCTTATGAGATTTTTCATATGTGATATTTTTCATAATCGTTATGCATATCTATATCAATGTAATACTAGAACTGTGGTACAGAGAAAGCTTAATCTTCATTCAGAGTCTTACAGGCAGTGTAGCAACACTTGCGAACTGATTGATGCCGTTTGCGGTAACAATGATTGCAAATTTGCTTTTGAGTTGGACCTCTGGAGGTTGAAATTCTGTTACCATGTGCTTCTCTATGAAAATTGACACCTATTTTTGTTGCATTAACACAGGATTTTTTTTCTTCTTCTTATTTATCTTTGCCAGGTACCTTTTTGATTTATGCAGTTGTGAGTGCCCTCACCTTATTGTTTGTCATAATATGGGTTCCTGCGACCAAGGGAAGATCTCTTGAAGAAATACAATGGTCTTTTAGATGAGTTCTGTAAATACTCATCAAGTGTGCTCTTTATATCTATTTGACTCGAGACCTCGCGGGTTCTCGAGCCAGCCATGGGTAAAATACCAAGATGATCAAATCTCGGCTATTGCTTGTACTTGTTGTCTCTTGTATAAATATGTAACTTTATATTCTTCTTGGGTGCAATCATTCTGAAGGTTTTGATCAAATCACATCAAAAATAATACAAGTGAAATCAAATTAAATATATAAGAAATATTGATCTCATGTAATACTGTTTTTGTTTGAAACTAGCAACAAATATAAAAAATGGAGAATTCTTCTTATATGACGGTATGACGGTATTTTACCGATACCATACCGACATTTCAATATACCGAAATTTTGGTATACCGAAATGTTGGTATAGTATCGGTATCATTTTTTAGAATACCGAATGTTTCGGTACGATATACGGTACTCGGATTTTGGTACGGTATACCGTACCGACCCAGACCTAAATGGAAGTGTCGATCCAAATGAGCATATCTGTCGCTTTGAGAATGCAGCTCTCAAGCATCAATACTCCTAGGGAGTCAAATGTAAGGTCTTTCTCATTACACTTATTGAACCCACCCAACAATGGCTCAATACTCTCAAGGAAAAAATCATACAGTCTTTTGATGTCTTCCATATTATTCTTGCATTATTTCTCCAACTCGAAGAGGTACTCACCTACTCCTCTTAGTCTCTTTAATTTCAAGCAAAAATCACAAGAATCTTTACGTGCTTATATACAAAAGTTTACCCGGGTCACTTTGGACATTCCTTCGGTCATACTTGACATTTTGATGGGCGCTTTAGCCCAGGGGTTGAAGGAGGAAGAGTTCTTTCACTCCTTGTCAAAGAAACCACCGTGAGACTATGAGAAACATCTCACTTGGGTTGAGAAATACAACAATATGGAAGTAACCTAATGAGCTTGACAAAAGTCAAGGGGGACCCGACTAACAGAAATTCCTGAACATCTTCCTAAACCTCGATCTCTTCCACGGCTAGTCCAACCACGCTACTCACCTTTTCCCGCCTCCTTTTGGATACCTAAGGAGAGGGCGATGCTTTTCTTGTGAAGAACATCAACTTTTGAGAAGACCATTTGTCTTTGAACGAGGTCCGTGACAACCTCAAACTGATGCTTACAATGCCTTTTATCATAAATATGGACAATGTGAGGGCTTTGCTCATAACTCTGGTGCTATTCCAGCCTAGACCTCCTCCTCAATACCCCTCATGGTCAGGCCATCTAGGTGCTATAAAACCCCTTATTTCCTAGGCCAAATCCACTCACATCGGAATCACAACATGAAGCTCCCGCCCTTGTAATCAATCGATTTGGGGAGTCATCAACATGATTTTTGGAAGGGTCACAGATGGTGATTCCAATCGGGCCCACAAGAGATATAGCAGGGAAGAATGTTTTTCTATTAGGGAACCTAATATGGAGACTAGGCATGTGTTAGGTTTTCGGCCAGAAGACCTAGAGGGTATTCCTTCCATTCCAGTTACAATAGCCAACTTTGAGGTGGCTCAGGTCTTCATCGATGCTAGCAGTTCCGTCAACATCTTATTCTGTTCAACTTTTGAATAGATGGCGATTAGTATGGATGACCTGCAGAATGTTAACACTTCCCTGTTCAGATTTTTGGGGGATGTCGTTCAACCCTTCAATCAAATTAAGCTCCCACTTTATTTAGGGATGGAGCCTTACCAGCGGATCATCTTGCCAATTTTCACAGTAGCGGAGGTTGTTTATGCTTATAACATTATATTGGCCCGATTGACACTTAATGCCCTACAAGTGGTCGTCTCACCCTATTACCAAAAGATCAAATTCCCTATAGAGGGTAAAGTAGGGAAAGCGTGTGGAGATTAGTAAGCAACCCAGAAATGTTGTGGAAATGATTCAGGTCGGAAAAAAAAAAGAAAACCAAAAGTTCAATTTAGGAGGACCAAGTGTTGGGGTTGCAAGGTTGCAAACATAGTCCCATATTAAAATAATTAGAAAGATCATGAGTTTATAAGAAAAAGATATCTCCATTGGTATGAGGCATTTTGGGTAGAGTCCAAAAGCAAAACCATGAGGGCTTAGGCCCAAATTAGACAATATCATACCATTGTGGAGATATCCTAATTCTTTTGATCCTAACAATTGATATCAGAGTGAGGTCACTCTTCACCGGACTAATCGCCGGAAGAAGCACGATCCAGAGTCATGATCCAAGATTGAACCATGAGGGTGAAACCTTGAACCAAGTAGGAGAGTCCCTGAGCAGGCTAGTGACCCGATGCTTGAAGGGAGGATCTGAGCAAGTCAAGAGTGACCCGATGCTCGAGGGGAGCTACTGAGCAAATCAAGAGTGACTCGATACTTGAGGGGGGACCTTGCGGTCATTTGTTTTAGAGGGGATTGTTGGAGTTGCAAGCATAGTCCCATATTGAAAACACATTGGAAAGATCATGGGCTTATAAGAAAAAGATATCTCTATTGGTATGAGACCTTTTGGATAAAACCCAAGAACAAAACTATGAGGGCTTAGTCCCAAAACGGATAATATTATACCATTATGGAAATATTTGAATTCTTTTGGTCTTAACACCAAGAAGGACAACCTATGAAATAAGCCTAAGTTAAGTCTAAAAGAACCTCTCGCAGGACCCGTTCTAGTCATTTTGTTTAATTCAAGGAGAGAATAATTTATAATCTCTAAAGGATCCAGTTAGATGCAGTCCTTTGAGTATTTAACCCTTCTAGTTATCTCTTTTTAGGCCATTATTTCCCCTATCCTTGAAAAAGATGCATTCATTAGACAATGGCCTAGGAAAATGTCAATTAACAGAAAAAGATAAATATTTTACAGCCATACAAGAAACAACCCGTGGGCTATGACCTCCTTGTTATAAGTTTTGGCCTTTTAAATAGACAAGGGCACTCCAGATCAGTGCGAGATTAGAAGGAGGAGTTGAATGAGATCTTGGTTGTCGACTTTATAGCTTATCAACATGGCCCTTCTTCTTTTTGAGCAGTTGAGCTGGTTCCAAAGATGGGGTGATCTGCGAATCTTAAATAATCTTCTTCAACTCAGCTTCACGACAGAGGGAGTTGGCCAACTGTCTCAAGGCTTCCTCCTTCGATAGTTCTTCCCTATAAGCCTAGTCCTCGAATGTCTGCACCCTAGTTACTGTAAGCAATGTTTCTACTTGAGCTGCCTTTCAATCTGCCTTAAGGATTTTCCATATCCCGAGCAAGTTGGTCTCACTCCTATTGAAGATTGTCTCGCCGAAAAGTCTCCTGGGTTGCTTGAATACTGGCGGCTTTCAACCAACTATGATGGAGGTGTATGAAAAATAAAGGGAATTATTGTTTTAGGTTTTTCCTCTCCCTCTCCTATACCGCTGAGATAAAGGATGTCGCCACCCTTCTTGTCGCCACCACCACCCACCGCCAGTAGCTCTTGCTGTCGTCGGCCCTTTTGGTCACCACCCCTAGCCAACAGACGTCCGACGCCATGGGCAGCCACTATCCAAGAAGTGAACAACAACCTGAAGGTTGTTGTCCCGATTGGTATTGCCAGGTTGCCCTTGTCGTCAAGCACCAAGTTGAGTCATGGGATTCTCTCTCGAATCACATCGTCTCCCTCCTTTGGCTAGTACCAAAGAGGAGACATGAATTGTGATGTTGTGAAGTCATCTTGAAGGTATCTCGCGTAGATATGAATAGAGGCAAGTCTTGTGAGGATGGCTAGTTGATGTCATTTCCGTTAAACATCATCCAATAGGTATAATTTCTAAACGAAGTTATTTTCTATGATTATGTCTACATATATATGTTCTTGTAGTTGTGTGTGAAGTGTGTTATAATAATTTAGAAAATTATTATACTTTCGTTATGTGTTTTTCAAAAACAAAATTTTTGTACGCGCATAGAGACACCAACAAAATTCTTCTGTGTCTTAGTGATGAAAGTGGATCTTCCGGTATCATTCATCTTAACATCTCAGTGCAAAATCTTAGGGAGCATTTAGTTTGCATTTTCCCTATTGTTTTCTATTTTTATTTTCTGAGAAAATGGAAAATGTGTTTGGTTTGCATTTTCCACATTCGTTTTCAAGAAAAAGAGAGCATTTTCTAAGAAAACGGAAAATGTGGAAAAGTCATTTTCTCAAAAATGAGAAAATGCGATTTTCTGGAAAATGAAATGAAAATGCAAACAAACCAAATGCTCCCTTAGTGTCCCCACATACGGTGCCAATTTGTTCTTGCCTGAGATCGACGGAGGATGAGCCACCTATGAGCTCTCTTCTATGTTGACGAAGTCATCGAATCTTTAAAGAAGAGAAGGAAGGAGGGAGCCGAATCAATTGGAGCACTTGCGAAGCCTGGGAAGGAAAAGGAGAGTTAGAATGGAGGTCAGGGGTACCTTGACTTGGCCACTCTGACACTCAAGTCAAATCTCCGGGGGAGGTGGAGAAGAAGATGAAAGTGAATGAGGAGATGCAATAAGTTTTGAGCGGTTATGTGCTTGTGTACCTTTACCCGTTGAAACGGGCTCCTTTTATAATACTACCGCAGTGAGAATGGTAGTCATTTCCTCATTGATTGGATGTCACATTCTAGTAAGGAAAATGTTATATCAACATATCACTGCAGTATTACCGCCGTATCCTACGGTCAAGTCACCCACGTTCTATATTTATAAATCGCTCCACATGCTCTGACAACTCGTGTTATCTCACATGTTGCGTTAGTCCATGTGTTGTACTACTCACAATGTCATACCATAGGATATGGAATTAATTGGGCCAAGGGTTTGACTTATTAAGTAAAGGAGGGTTTGATCGGATGAATCGAAAGGAATGAGCTAAGAGTCATGTAGGTGGGAGAGCTCGATCGGCGAGGCCGAGTAAGGAAGGAGCTGAGTAGTGGAGACGAGCCGAGTGGTGATAGCTTGTCGAATAGGTAGAGCTATGCTGAGCAGTGGAGACGAGCTGAGTGGCATTGGCCTGTCGGATAGGCAGAGGCGAGCTGAGTAGAGTAGTGGAGACGAGCTGAGTTTCTTGTGTCAGGGTGAACTGAATCGAAGGAGTTGAGCCGAGTTCCTAGTGTTAGTCGAAGGAGTTGAGCCAAGTTCCTAGTGTTGGGGTGAACCAATCGAAGGAATTGGGTGAGTTGAGTCCAAGGTGTCGGATAGACGAATTGAAAGAGCCGGGTGCGGGGGTCTATTTTGACTTTCACCTCTGCTTGACCTTTGACCAGACAGCAAGATAGGACCTCACCACGTGGAGGCCTCTGCTATCCTTCGCATTAGTCAACTTATTAAATGAATGCACTAATCGCCAAAGTTTGTTTCAACGTAAGAAACAATTGGTATAAAATAATGCTGTGGTCACTCACTTATCATCATGGTCATCAATATTGAGTGCCTTTAGCAGCTTAGGCTAGGATTCGTGGAGTGTCTTGACAAATTAAACTCCAACAACTTGCTTTGTAAATGATAGAACTCTTCGATCGACTGACTCTGTAGAATATAACCTAGTCGTGTAAACTGTACTACACTTTCATAAAAACAAGTAGACAAACTTCTCAGGTTTTATCCCCCTAATACCAAAGGAAAATTAAATTGTCTAAACCTCATATGGAACTATATCTAATACAAACTCAAAATGAACATCTAAAATAGCATAAATAGAAGAGATAATTGAGATGTTATACTCATTAATAAGTTACAAGGACATTATTAGTTGTTCTCCCCAACCATAACCATAAGTCTCATTGAAACCTCCAAATTGTTGAAAATAAGTATCCATGGTTGCTTCTAAGAAATTTCCTGTTCTTTCACTAAAACACTAACAAATATGATCAAAAGACACAGGAACATATAAGATCAACCACAAGGATTTTTTTGAATATTAAATCACTTAGAAAAAAAATTAATTTTTTTTATATAAAAGCAAAAGAAAACAATCCTAAAATCATCAAACACCGCTATAATTCCCTAGAACGATGGCAATTTTTGATAAACTTTTTGTCATGAAGCGATTACAAACAATTGATTACCAAACTCCTCTAGACTAGTGCAGTATAGAGATGACTCGAGCTGTCTCCCAATGTATGTAGTCAATGCATGATAAATCTAAGAATCAAATTATTCAGACATGGGGTTTGGATTTTCAGCTATAAATGCTAAATAAGAATAATGAAAGACAACTTAACCTAACCTAAACTATAACGGTAATGAATTAAAGAAGCGCAAAGTGATTAATGAAACTTAAGCATCTAATGGAACCTAACCTAATCTATCCAACTTGCATGAATAGAAAAATAAAGAAACTAAGATAATCTAGGAAAGCAAATCAACTCATGAAAAGAGAGAAATCCAAACTAACCTAACTACCACATTAAAGAAAAACAATCAGAAACAAAATTCATTATCAACCTTAATTCCTCTATTAAATCAATCAAGAATGTAGACAGTTACTCTAATTGAAATTATCTACTCGAATAGGGGAAATTGAAGCCTGCATAAGAAAGATCGCAATTCATCAAGAAAACAAAGGTATCCCATCAAATGGTTCTCACAGATTAGCTAGGGTAACACCAAGCAGGGCTTGATCAGAAGTTAAGAGGAGGCTCGACAGTGATGATCGATAGTGGTGATGATGATCATGAGCTGCGGCTGGAAGATGAAATCCATAACAAAGAGAATCCTCTTAACCCTAGTGGATGTTCAATTAAGTAAATGACCGACGATGGAAGGTGTTGGTGATCGGTGATGGTTGGCGTTAGGATGTAGATGAAGCGATGGCGGAGCTTCTGTGGTGGCCCGCAGTCAAAGTAGGGAATCCTCTAGACTTCTCCAATGGTACATGATGCTAGATAAATGAGGAAGAAGAACCCCTTGACCCCGATAGACAATAGTGGCTGAAGCTCCGGTAGGTGGCGGATGGGGGAAGAAGATGCCTCGGTGGATTGCATTGATGGCGAGAAGGTGGATGGACGATCACCAGAGGAAGGGAATCCCCTTGACCTCGAGTTAATCGACGTAGGTGGAGGAGATTAAGTGGAGTGGACGACCCAGAATTCTTTATATCTTAGATGAACGACCTAAATTGCTTCAGATTAGTCCTCCTCCTTGAGCCCTATAAAGATCACATTCAAATAATTAGCATATAATTCCCTGAATATAAAAGAAACCGTATCAAAAGCCCAAAATGAATCTAACTCATTAAATATGATATAAATGTGAATTTAACACACGAGAAGATAAAAAAGCATGAATATAGAAGCCTCAATATCGCGATAAAATGATGGTTATGAAATCCCCACATTTATTTTTGCACATCAGGGCAAACAAACAAAACTATGAAACAAACTAAAAATTCATCTCCCAAATAATACCCTAGCAATACTTCAAAGATTATAAAAGGTAATTAACTAAGAACATCTAAAGATCAAACATTCATGAACACAATCAATCAATAAGCATGGTGGTTTCAATCCATTTGATTAACTAAGAAAGATGCAACCTCACAAGATAAATGTATCCACTCTAACTCTCACAATCATATATGGAAGTGGAGGTTCACTAAATGTCACTCATACCATTTCATTACCATAAACTTACTTATTTTCTAATTCTCCACCATGATCAAAACATAGTATGCATGAATCACAAGGATTTATTAAGAATAGAAATAGAGTAAAAAAGAACTAAGTGAAGCAAACAAAATAACAAGAGAAAATGAATCAATGAGTAATGAGAGTATGGGAGGAGTAAACTTGATGAGTTAGTTGCAACTAATATTGGACCTTTTTTTACCACTCATGGATTCCCAATTCTAGAAATCACTCAACACTGCAAAACAAAAGGTTTTCTCAAGCTTTTCTCTGATCGGATAAATGCACCAAGAACTTGGCACGCTATAGGTTTAAGGTTGATACATTCATTCATAACTTCATTGGCTTAGTTCTGGACCTTGAGTTTCATTGGGTCTTGTTTCTTTCACTGCTGGAAAGTTAGAATTTCCTTTGTTGAAAGGTTTTGAATTGAAGAGTTAAGCTTATCACTAAATCCCATTTAGCACTGAACCAATAAGGAATCAAAGTCAATGTTAGTGATTGCAAACAACATTAAAAACTTGGCACTTTGTGATTTTTGTTTTCTGTTGATTCAATTTCAGAATGCATTGCTGAATTCTGAGATCCAGAACCAATGATGTGGGTTGTTGTTTCTTTATATTCCACTTTCAAGAACTCACTTCATTTCTTGTATCAGAATTCTAGAACTATCGAAATGTTTCACTGAAATTTCAGAAACTGTGATGTCCTATCAAGCTCTTTTAGTTGGAGATTTCACATTGACTGTACTTAACATTCTTACATCTCAACATCCTCTAAATTCCTGATGTGTATGTCGATTGGCACATCACTCAAACTTATATAGAAGCTGGTAACTTTCTCCATTTCTCATCACTATCAATTAAGAACAGCTTATGATTTTTTTCAGAGTTTATACCACAAAAGGATTGGAAACAGAAGTCAGTTTCAAAAATTGAATCCACTGAGACTACATGCTTTAAATCATGGTAGTCTTGAAGAATAAGGGGCACCAAATGACAAGAGATTAATACAGGCTCAAATTTAAATGTTCTAGTTAGATAATCGCAATCATGAATTGGCACACAACATGTAATTACTAATTAGTGATGCATTAGTTTCAGAATTCATTTCTGCACATTCCAACAGCAACTCAGCAATCTTTTCCTTTCTACTCTTGTCCTAGTTCTTCCTATGTGCAGCACTTCAGCAAGATCAAAGATAAAACGTCTCTACTCAGCTTGGATAAAAATTTCTATCATTCCATCCCAATAGCACTAAAATCAGTATCAAAAATAGAAATGAGGCCAATTCTTAATTCTGATTTCAGAATTTTCAGACCCGAGGCTTAAGTTTCAACATTGGGATTTCAAATTAAAGTAGCTTCAGTTTAGATCCTGCAGAATTCAGCTGAACAAGGACTCTCATTTAACACTAGAATGATTGGAGCTTCAATTTAAAGCAATTCTAAATAGAAATAACATAAAGAATTGTCACACATAACAAGGTTTTGTTATTTCAGGCTTTTTTTCTGGTTTTTGCTGATTTAGTTTTTGTTTCCTCTTCTTTTGTTAGCTTAGAACAACTTGGTGTGATGTTCCAGAATCTCAGTTGTACTCCCCACTTCAGCTATGAACCCTTTAAACTAGAAGTATCCTCTGCATTTCATGAATTCAAACATCAACTTCAAATTTCAGCATTTGATAGTTCTGTTCTATTTTTTTTTTTAGCAATCTAATTCAAGGAAATAGACCTTCAAAATTCAGGTTCAACCAGAGCATCAAAGGTGTTAAATTGCTCAAAGGGTTCAGCCATTCAGCAATTAGTTCCATACTCAAATTTAGGATTTCAGATCCCAACAGTTTCATATTTCTGCATTACAACAGTTTCAGAAATAAATTTTAGAAACCCTGATGAACTAACTATACATTTCTGCATTACAACATGTATCCCACTTTGATTTCCAATTGAACCAACTATACAACAACTACTGATGAAACATCCAAACAAATTAACCAAACTATCAGCAACTTCACTCAATACAGAAATTAGAAATCTTTCTTCAATACAGAATTCCCTATTAGAGAAGTTGCACACAACTAAACTCAACAGTCCAACATCTTAATCAGAATTTAGTCAAATTTGTCACTCGACTATTCGAAACAATTAGAAAAATGTCCCTTTACTCCATTGCACAATATCATAAACTTGACTGAAATTTCCTCCTCATGCTCAAAGCATAAAAATATATATGTACATAAAAATTGAAATGTAATATTCAAATATAATATATCTGTCTCCATGATCAAACAACTTTAAGATGAGGTTTTGTGATTACTACTCTAGTACATAATTTGTTAGATTTCACTATGTCAAACCATATACTTATAAATCCAAATCTAATGTCTCTAAAATTCATATATTAATTCTCTTAATTAGTTTATCAAATTTATAAATATATTGTCAATTATATTAATTTTTAATTCATACTAGTCATCGCATGCACGCGTTGCATGTGTAATATGATGCATGAATAAGCATAAATTAGTGCCCATCCATAAATTAAACTTGGTAAGGGTGTGTCAGGTCTATGTAGTAGTGCAACGTAAGGGTGACGTTTGAGAACCCCAAGCAGCAAGTTACTAATAGACTTTTTCTCATAAAAAATTAATTTATTTTTTTATATTAGGTATTAAACTGATAAGAACAAATACTACATTTGATTTTTGCCAAAAGACCAAGAAATTAATTATAGATCATTGGAAGTTAGAGACCATTCAATTATTTCAGCCATTAATTATAGATTAATGGCCATTAATTATGGTAGTCTCTATTAATGTCAACAGTTCGACCATTGATAGCCAAAAGTGATGATCGTGAAGGGACCATTGTAGGGTTCTATGTTGGGATCGCATGTTAATGGCTTACAATTATCGGTATAATGATTTCAATAAATTAACCTTATGGCTTACAAATATACTTTTTGTTATTAAAATATCTAGAACAAGATTTTACCTAAATGGATGTTTTTGAAACAAGATCGGTCCAGTTGTAGTAGCACTTCGATTGAACCGGTTTCGATTGGTTCAACTCTCAGGTACAATTTACAAAACACACTTTCTCGATTGTTCACCATCATGGTGACATTTTTAATTATCCTTCTTTTTTGTCAATTAGTCAAAGTAAATAGAAGGTTGCAAACACAATTAGCATCGCCAACATGTTGGTAGCTAAATCAATATGTTCTTCAATAGAATACTTTCATGTACATAAACATTATCTGAAAGTTGAATCCAAAAGAGTTGATTTCCAATTATGCTATCCGATGAATAAACTACAATGTAATAGGAAAACAACAGATTACCTCGCCTGCAAAAAATAGATTCGGCGTTACTTTGCTTTCCATGATATTTAGTGATATCTACATTGCAATATAAGAAAAGGAGAAAGTGATGAGTAAAAGATAAAGAGAATTTTCTCTCCTTTTGATTGCCCGTGGAGTAGAGCACAAATCTCAGAGACTGGGATGCTTCCGGCTGTGACAAATTTTGTAAGGATCTAGAGCGCTAAATACGCGGAAAGCGCAGCGGAAAAACTAACTAGATCCTTTCAGAAGATTGATGCGAAGGAGACCGTATACTAGTTGAGATGAGAGTTATACCTTTGTTGCGTAAATATGAACTCCCGACAGCAACTTTATCCTCGGTGGATCTCAGCACGATCAAGTGGCCGTGCCTCTACGGTATCCACACGAACATGTTCCGTCCGTCTCACGAACTCACGATTTGGAGAAGAACCATCTTCGTGGTGCTAGCCACAAGAGATGGTTTGGCCAAGAGAGGATTTGGCCAGGAGGAAGAAGGGAAGATCAAAAATCTCTCTAATAAAAATGAATTACAAACCTTTTGTACTCATGTAAGGAATACCAAAGGTCCTTTTGCTTTTGACCTTCCTTCTTATTAATGCATGATTAATCAAAAGTAATCATTGTCTTTTGATCTTCCTTAAAAAAATGAATTCAATCAAGTCTAACTCAGATTACACTCAATCCAATGAGTCTAAGTCTAATTCAATGAATAACCCAAAAATCCTAATCATCTTTAAATTAGCTCTTAGGGCTAATACTAACGAATTCGTCTTTGAATTGACCCTTAAGGTGTGAGAGACAGAATAAACAAGTTAAATTTAAACGAATTTTAGACGATTCAAGAAGCGATACTCAAACTGAGAACCCAAAATGCATACTTTTCCCACTATTTTAAACTGACATTGTTTTAGAAGTAGAGCTAAGGAAGTCAAGTTGTTGTTTGAAATTGAAGCTCATAATATGTCTACAATCAAACCCTAAAAAGAGATGACTAAGTTGGTTCAGAAGTCTGGGAGTCTCAAAATTTAAGTGAAACAGACAAAGTAAATGTAGCCTCGCGTTCCAATAAATATCTCCCAAATCGTTTTACCAAATCTAATTGTGAAGGAAATGAATTAGATGCCTTAGTTTTCTATGACAAGCAATCATGGACATAAGCTCAGCAAGGAAAACATTGCTAAGGCATTTACGAGCTGAAGAACAAAATTACACATTCAGTCCTTATCTGAATAGTTTGGTAAACACCTCAAATTTGCAACTTGGCAAACATGAAAAAGAAATTTTTCCTAGAGAAGAATATTAGTATGAAAACCTTCAATTAATAGACAAATAACAACAAATTTAGAACCGAAATATAAAAGTTGAGGAAAGAAATCAAACTGCAAGCTGGTCTTTATGCTGGAAAAGGATGTGCTTCACATCTTCTAAACAGATGTCTGGTATAAAGTCTACCATAAGCATTCTTGTGCAGAATCAACAAAAATGAACATGCTTAATCAACAAAGAAGCAGAAAAGCATTGAAATCCTTGAGTTAATATATTTTGCAGTTAGTCAGTGCATCCATTATCTAATAATGTACAAAAGATAAGAGGTATAAGATCTACAGAAGGCATTTGTCCACTAATACAAAATGTACTAGAAATTACTCAGTGTATCCATTGTCTATGATACATGCACAAAATCTTAGTACATTGCAAGCTTTGCATATTTATTCATTCACTCTTTTTGTACTAACTATCAGTTGTACATTGTTGCTTTTTAACAAATTGTCAATTAAGTCAATTTCAAGCATGAACTATAATTGTTACCTCAATATTCAGAGAGAAACAGTTAGATCCAACCTACATAAGTCATATATGGTTTTGGAATATAGTAAAAAACAATGATATATAAAATAATCATACTACGTGCTTGTGTATATTCCAGTATGTTCTTCTGGATATTTTTCAGTTTCAACTTTGCTTTAACTTTAGGAAATGTGACATAGTAAGAGAATATAGAAAACGTGAAGTCCTTGAAAAGCTAAGAAAAACAACCATCATGTTACACAATACATACTTGAACATATATAGTGGTTCGTATTGTAAATGAATATTATTATTGGATATTTGTAGAATTTTGAACAATGCATGATGAAATCATCATGCGACCATGAGACAGGGTGGAAGGATGGAGGGTATTTTGTAGATGATTAAACAGTTCATGATGAAATACACATCAGTCAGTAGTTGAGGCAGTTCCATTGTTAAAAAAAATACAGACAGACGGACAGATTTTAAATACGCTCGCGGATTTGATATGTTTTCTCATCCATCTAAAATTCGATTAAAAACTTCAATCCGTTTTTCTTGCTTTATTCGAGACAGGAGATCGCGAGCATTGCAAATGGGGCATGAGATCGCGAGGATTTCTTTCTCTTCTTCAACTAAAATTTATTTTTATATATTTTATTAGATTTACCAATATATATTTTTAAATAATAAGTCTTCATATATTGAGATAATATTAGAGGCTTTTAATTAAATTTTTATTAATAAATATTTTTTTTTTACTAAAATATCTTAAAGTAGTTATTTTATTTAAAATAATTATTTTGATAATTTTAATTTACATGTGTAGAAAAAACTTCACGAAATTTTTTAAGTATTTTAGCATAGATAAATTATTTTATGTAGAATCATAGTCTTTACTAGTTAAATTTAAAAAATATTTTTAAGTATTGAAAAGAGAATGAAAACAAATGAAAAATTAAAATTTTCAAAAATAAGTTTTCAGGATTTTTTAGCTTTAAAAATAAGGTTTTTGATAATTAATCTATATAAAATTTACTGTTTATCAAAAATTTACAAAAAGATATTTTCAAACAGAATTTCAAATGATATATCACCATAAAAAATTTAGACAAAGATTTCAAAAAGAAAGATGGTACGAAAAATGTTTAAAATAGACATGATTCTTTTCAAAAATAAATATTTAAAAATATTTTTATTAATCTAAAAATAATACTGATTTTTCTTGTTATTCAAAAATTTAAATATAATGATAATTTTGTAAAAAATTAGGTTTGTCAAAATATATATCCAAAACATTCTAAATATTAAATTATGACTTTTTAATAAAAAATTCATAAAGTAACTTTTAATAAAAAAATTCTCAAAATTTTGATACTAAAATATTTTTCATTCTAGCAATAGAAGAAAAATTTTAGAAATAAATATTAACAGTAAACATAGAAACTTAATTTTGAAAGTTGATCCGGTGGTAAGGACGGGAAACCCTCATTGGCGGGAGGTCAATGATACGTGGAGGTCAACGGTCAAGGTGGTCAACACCAAGGTCGTGCCGAGCGGACCGGCGGATCATCCCCGGACATCCAGCCGACCGGGCGCTCGGTCCGGGTCTCCCATGCGACCGGACAAAAGACAACCCGACCATGGGGCGGGTTTCCGATGCTCAAGGTAAAAAGAGTATTTAAGCCGAGCGACTAGGACAGTAATCCGCAATCCCAGCCGAGCACGTGAATATGGCTTCTTGGGGGACATGAGCGCCGAGCGACCGTTCCGCTCGGCCTGGGAACAGATAAGAGCGCTAGGAGACAAAAAGGACAGCTGGTAGCTTCATCCTCGAGACACCTGCCGCCGACAAACAGCATGGTCGGCGGCCGAAGTGGACAGAATATCGTACGGTAGAAGCTTCCACCGTCACATCCGGGATATGCTCGGACGATTGCGGAATGACGTCAGGCGTACTTTTCTGACACAACCCTACTGAAGTATGTTTGGGGAAGCGCGCACGCATCAAGAAGCGTGCCCGTGCCTCCCGGGGTCCTATATAAGGACCCCCAGACTTCGACAGAGGTATGTAATCTTGATCACTGTAGCCACAGTAACGTTACTCTGCTTCTTCGTTGCCTAACTTGAGCGTCGGAGGGTCGTCGCCGGGAAACCCCTCCCGGCTCAGCTTGTTTGCAGGTTCGCCGGAGATCTATACCACCAGTCAGATCAGCAGCGGAGAGTCACGTCCCCAGCGTCCGTCGACTCAGCGCTCAGACAGGATCAAAAGTGAAATTAATATAACATGCATAATCATTTATTTAGACTAAACAAAATTTGGGAATCCAAAATAAATTTTTATCTATTGTGTTAACAAGAAATTTCTTGGGTACATATTTTTTTGATACTTTTCTAATTTAGCCCTTATGATATTTAAAATACCAATTTAAACTTTTATAATTTTTATAGGTATTTTGATTATTACATGCAAAGTTTTTTGATTTTTCAATTTGGTCCTTCGATTTTTTATTTTCATCTTTTAATTTATCATACATTTCTAAGGAGCATGTATTTGCTAAGATTATTTTTAATTAAAAAACTTCTTTTTTCAATTTTTTTTTTGATTTTGGCTTATATAACGATCTAATCATAGATTTAATACTTGAATATAACTGGGGATAGTAAACATACTTCATTTACCATGTCTGCTCTGAAGCTTGTTTCTTCCTCCTTGCTGTAGCTTTCTTCTGAGGAGCCTCCCCCTTCGTCTATGCTCTCCTCCTGATGACTTGCCATCAATGCAAGTCCAGTGTACTCCTCTAATTTAGATTCTGATGATGACTCATCCCACGTCACCTTCAGGATTTTATGCTTTGTTGTTGTATTTAATCATTTCTTGTTGTCCTTCTTCTTCATCTTTGGATAGTCTTCCTTGATGTGTCCTCATTTATTACAGTTATAACATCTTATCTTCTTTGCTCTTCTTTTCTTTGCCTATACTTGATTAAACTTATTAGTTCTAAAACTTTTCTTAAATTTTTTATCATTTTTTAAAATTTGTTATAAATTATAAATATTTTTAGTAGAATATTGAAAATTTTATTTAACGAAATATTTTGAAACAAATTATTATATGTTTTTAAAAATATCTTACTTTAAAGATGGCTCTATCAAGGAAAAAAAAATCTTTCAGTAAACATAATTATATAGATGTTTATATAAATTATAGTTTAAGTCAAATTATATCATTCGATTAATTTGAACATTATATGTATATATATATATATATATATATATATATATATATATATATATATATATATATATATATATAAAAGACCATTAGAAAATTAAAATGGTACTATTTTATTTTTTTGTACCTTAGAAATTTAATTTAGAAATTATTTTTAAAATTTTTGTTATATACTAGCAATTTTGTTAGAATCAAATTTTCATTCGATCAAAAGCAAATTTTGATCAATTGAGAAAAGCCAGTGATTCATTTGAGAAATTTTTTTTTGAAAAAATGTAAAAAAAGTCTCATTAGCAGAGGAAAAACAAATAAAACATATAAAATTATATAAATTATAGAAACATTAAATTAATGAGTTATACATCCGCAAGTTTAGAAAAGAGTCAAGATTATGATAAACTAAAATCAATTTGAATTTATATATATATGACATTAACAATATAAGTTATACATTTTATCATACAATTTATTGAAAAGTATAAAACAAGGATTTACACATGATATTCGCCAATCTAAAAAAACTTATGAGGATGTAATAATAAGAGTAAAAACTTTTAGTGAAAGAGTTTCTTATAAAAATAAAATTACATAAAGATTTGTTCAAAGTCTTTATTTATTTTTATATTAATCATGAATAAATTCAATGGACACATCCAAGACATGTTACCACAATGTATATATTGTTTGCAGATAATATTATTTTGATAGATGAAACACTTTTTGCTAAGCTCAAATTTTAGTAGCTAGGATGTATTGAAAGTGAAAGGTTTTGACCTTATAAAGTATAGATAAAATATATACAATTTAAGTTTAGTAATATTAGATGTAATAAAATAATTATTAGGATAAGACATGATGAGTTATATGTAATTGAGAGCTTTAAATATTTATGATCATTTTTATAAAAAAAATGAAAGAGTTGAGAGATGTCTTAAAAAAATACAAGTTATATAGTTGAAATAAATGAAAAAGTTATATATTTTTTATAATTGTAAAGTTTCTCTAAAACTTAAAGAGAAGTTTCATAAAATTACAATTGGATCGACTATGTTATATGTATTTGAATATTAGATTATAACTCGAATTTACAAGTAAAAAAATAAGAGTCACATTGATGAAGATGTTAAAATGAAGAAACTTTCACTCATCTCTTCTTTGAATGTGATTCTTGTTCACTTGTATCATTAGTTCAGAAAAAAATGATAAGGTCGTGGCTATTGAACGGAAAGAGTCATAGACATATAACTTTGGACAAGTGTTTTCGAATCATAAGTGGTTAAAGGGATCAATTTAGGTTAACTTCTCATATGTGGTCGTCGATCACTAGCAATGTACAAAAAAATGCACACTTTCATCTTCTATAACAATAGGTGCGATGAATAGAATGTTTTTATTGTTCAATGGAGACGATCAAATATATGCCTACTCATTCTACAAGTTCATCGCTGCACAAATTCTCGTTAGCCACGCTAAAAAAAAGTGATTAAAAATAAAGCAATTGTTGGAATATTTTCACTATTAAAATGATTATATTTGTATTATTTTATTATTTAGTTTGTATCTTAAAATTTAAATTTTTAGCATTAATTTGATTTTCTTCGTGTGTATATATATATATATATATATAGACCTTAATATAAAATTAGTGGTTAAGTTAAGTTATCTTACTATTTTATTAAAAAATCTCTCCCCTTTACTAACTAACTTTGGTGAAGCCCAAAATGAATTTACGTTAATATCTTTTTTTTTATTCAGACTAAAAATAATTCCAAGGTTTATTAATAATTTCACAAGCGAAACAATCAGTGATCTAGAGTTCGGACTGCATATTATTATGAAATTTTCTCATCATTAATTTTCTCTGGTTGTTTTATATAAAAAAAAATATAGTTCTCTTTAGTCCCACATTTTAGAATTGACAACACTATAATTAAAGAAACTTCTATAAATATTTTAGACCGACAATGTTAAAAAATATATTTTTCTTAATTTTTTTTACTAAGATAAGTATAATATTAAATTAAATTAATTTTTTCATAGGAAAGCTGTAAGGATGATACTTGAAAATCCAAACAATTCAGATTTTCAAAAATCCAAATAATTTAGATTTTTAAAAGTTAGGTATTTTACCCTAATGACTCTACTTTAGTATTTTAATGCTAAAATACTTTAATTAATATAAATTCACTATAAAAGGTCAATGTGTTGTTTTATATTTTTTTATTGAAACTTTTGTTTTTATCATTTTTATAAAAATAAAAAAAAATCAAATTTCCATTAAATTGATTTGATTCCAAATCAAAAGAATTTTTTTTATCTCGGTTAATTTAATTATTAATGAGATAAAGTTCCATTCAACATCTTTGAAATTTTCCTCTTTTATAATATTTTAAAATATTCAAAAATAATTAATCCACCTAAAATCATTAACATCTTAATTCGTCGATAATGGATATATCTCAAATAATGAATTGATAATTAAATATGAAAAAAAATATTTTCTTTTCAAAATCAAACAAAAGAAACTAAAATTAAATTATCAATTGTATTTCGCTATTTATTTCAATTTTTAAACATATACAAATGGCTAAAATTCAAATTAAGCCATTATATATTGAAAGGGAGTGTGCACATTTTTGATGGGGCTCGGATGCTAAACACAAAAATATGCATGGGAAACGATAGGACTCTAAGTGCAAATGAAAATGTTAGGGAGGTCGGTGATCCTGTCTGAAGTTGATGGAGATAAAATACTAGATGTGTAGCTCTGGTGTTGACTAAATAAAAACTTTTTGCTATCTAAAAATAACTCCGAAGCACTTCTGTGTGTTAAAATGAGCGTTAGTGACTAGGCTAGAGTCCTGGCGCAGGTCGTTCGACGCTCAAGACAGTGATCGGTAGAAAGTGATGAATAGTAGTAAGAACAGTGGATGCGTGTGTAAAATTATGTAGCATTTGCGTCGTGTAAGTGTACCTATGCCTGTAGATGGATACCCGACCCCTTTTATAGTGATACTGTTTGTCTTTACATGAATATCAGAATGTTTCTAAAAAAAGACCGACCATAAAGATGTTCTACCACCTTTGCTAAAATGGACCCGCAATTTCTAAGTTTGGCAAAGAGGAGCTTCTTATGTATAGCTTGCATACAGAATATTTTCTGTTCTTCGTGGTACAAAATGCTAAAAAGGAATATAAAGCTGTTAGGTTGAGGGACTCACAATATGCTTACGTGACAAGGCGATCGAGTTCCTCTAGTAACCCGCTTGGCAATCGCTTAAAAGGACCAGCCGATCGGGCATGCAAAATACTGTCAGGAACTCGTCCCTCACTTGGCCTATCTATCTAGCCGCACAGTTCAATCAAACCGAATGTCCAGTTTGCTCGACCAGACCGCTGCTTCGATCGGCTAAACTACTTGATCGAGCTAGTTAATCAGGCTATCCTCAAGTGGCAAAGAAGTCCTGGCTCTAGATAGTGCTGGCTCATCTTTAGTTAGTCCTCAACATTGAGTGAATCGACGTCCAACTGGCCCATCGGTCAGGTCGGACGAACTCTCGACTGTGATGATTGAATGCGTTGGCTTCAAGAGTTGACCCCTCCTTGACTTTGATTGTCACGTCCACCAACCTTCTTGACTTTGACCCAACTCGGAGGCTCCACATCATCAACCATATCACAAGCCTCCCCGCAAGTCTAGTCGAAGGAGGCTGGCAGTTCGACTAACTAGACACTTGTGTTGCTGGTGCTCCCTTATCCTCCGATTGGACGCTTGTTCTTCATTGTGCCGCTCGACTTAATATGAAGCTTAACTTATGTCTTGACACTTTCAACATCCTTTGTTTCCCAAACGGACACTTCCTCTTTACACTGCCAAAGTCCAGTTGGGAATGCACACCTGACAACTGGCGGGAAGACCTGGTGGGAGAAAGATAAGCCAAGTGATTTTGCATCGTAAGTGTGGTAAATAACTGGAGGAGAGTGTTCCAGTGAGGACGAGTCCTAATTAGAACTTTAGACACAGATTCAGTTTATGTCCATTTTGGAAACCTAGACTGAGATAATGACAAGATCTTGATCTTGGGAAGATAGGATATAATTAATAATGCTTATAAATTATACTAACTTTATTTTATAGGTTAAATATTTTTTTTGTTAGTCTAACATGTTTTTGTAGGAGCAAAAACTAAGTTAATCCTCAGATCAACAGTGTTCGAGGCGCTTCGTAGAGTGATAGAGGTGCCTCAGAGTGGCATGGAGGCGCCCTAGATCTAGTGGAAGCGCCCTCACACATATGAACTTTGAGGATAAGTTCTTGTGCTGGGAGTTTCCCTGGAGTGTACTGGAGGCACCCCTGATGAGTGCTTGGAGGCGCCTTGGAGCTCTTGGAGGCATCTTGGAGAGCTTGAAGGCGCCTTCACATGAATAGGAATCGAAGCACGCGGAGTTGATCGAGTCTGACATTTTCGAGATAATTTTTCAGGTTGAAGGTGTTGGATCGTGAAACGTCGATAGAGGGGGGGGGTGAATATCGATTCGAAAAACAACGAGTATAAACGCAGCGGAATAAGAAAATTGAACACAGTGGGTTTACTTCGTTCAGAGCCTGTGACGACTCCTACTCGAAGGCCCGTACTCCGTGAGTACTTTCGTTGGGCAATTCACTAGCAATTCGAAATATAGATTACAAGTTAAGTACAATATTGTTAATAAGGAAAAATTACCGACAATAAAAAGACTTAGAACAGAAAGGAAAAGCTTGTCGGAGATCGCAGCGCAGCAGGAGCACAAGGAAGCTTACCGACAATAAATTGAACACAGTGTCCTTGAAGCTTGCTCACCCCCTCCTTTTATAGTCTTTGGAGGGGTCTCCAGAGCTTATCAGATCCCAAAAATTCGGATCAGATGAGGAGAGTTCGAATCTGGCTGATCCGAGTCGTCTCCAACTACTTGTTTGACACAGTCATCTTCCGAAGGTCATAACTTTTGACTCCGAACTCGGAATCAAGCTCTGTCAGTTGCTACGCGTGTAGAATTTGAAGCTCAACATTTGTATCTACAAAATAGAGTTAGAAAAATATATGTATAGACATTTTATATAGATTTATGAGTTAGGTCCTGTCTTCCCGAGACCAGAACCTAGTCAGGGTCTCAATTTAGGGATCCAAAATGGACCTAAACTGGACCGACACCTACTGTCCCTTAACTGGGATGCGTCCTCACAGTCACCCTCATCTAGTGACTTACCTTTACTTACCTGCCAGACGTTCGGTCAGCCCTTCGACCCGTCTGGACTTTGTGCCAACTATCCGGTCAGCCTGTCGACCTAGCTGGACTTCGTGGCAAGCATCCGGTCAACCCGTTGACCCGCTTGGACTTCGTGCCAGCTATCTGGTTAGCCCGTTGACCTAGCTGGACTTCTTGCAAGCGTCCGATCAGCCCGTCGACCCGCTTGGACTTCGTGCCAGACATTCGGTCAGCCTGTCGACCTGTCTAGACTTAGCCTGCATACTCGATCAAAGCATTAGATAACGACAAATCTAACTTAACCTATTTGTCATTCATCAAAACCTGGGTTAAATCGTTAGTGCTAACCGCACCAACAATCTTCCCCTTTTTGATGGAATGACAACCTGGTTAAGTCAGTGAAAACATATGCAAGAAAAAACAAGTAACAACATACATTTATGTGGTTTTTAAGTTAGTTTGTATTTTCAGTTTGGTTTAGCTAACTTAATCACCTAACCCTCCCCCTTTGGCATTCATCAAAAGTAAGCATGGATTAAGTAAGCATAAATACAGACTTTAGACAAAGTAAGAAATAATGTAAGTTAATCTGGGGGAGTTTAAAACATAGATTATTTTGCTTTTATTTCTTAAATCTTTGAAAAAAACTAGGTTTTGAAAGATAGCTGATTTATAACTTTGTAATTTTGAAAGATAGCTAATTTTTCAAGTATAGTTTTTAAGGTCAAAGTTAAAAATTCAAGTTTTCAAACATAAGTTTTTTTTAAAAAAAATCACTTTCTAAAATAATTTTCAAAACTAAGTTGATAGTAATTTTCAAAACTAATTTTGTCAAATCAAATTGTCAAAATTAAGTACGACTAATTTTCCAGAACTTGATTCAGGGTTATTTTCAAAACGAAGTGAAGTTAAATCGAATTCAAACATTAAGAAAAACGATTTTGAACTTTACTTTTAGTTTTCAAAGTTTGTCACAACTAATTTTGGTAAAGTAAGATCACATTTTTGGAATTAAAATCAAAATAATGTTTCAAAATGAAGTAGTAGGAGTTTTTAAAATAATTTTATAAAATTCTTTTTCCAAAATTAAAATTTCAAAGTTTAACTTACTAATTTCAAAACCATGATTTAAAATATTTGAAAAGCTCAGTTTTCAAAGACTAAGTAGAATCGAATTTTCAAAAATTGAGAAGATATTGTTTTCCAAAACCTAAGTAATTTTGAACTTTAAAGATTTTGATTTTATTCCTCCCCCTAAACCTGACATCAAGTCAAATGTCTAACCAGTTAATTACTGACTGACTATCAGAAGGCAATAGTTTTCACTAGGTTAGTCAAGTTAAGTTTAAATTGAATAACTTAACTTGATCAATGTATATCTTGTATTTAACGCCTAGACTTATATTGATGCACTGAAATAAGCATCTTAAGTCTTAGGCAAGTGGCCTATGCATCTCACCCCTTTTCTATGTTTGTCAAACACAAGCAAGGTAAGCCTAGGGTGTTGGTAAGATGCTCAAAAACTAGTCCTATAGGTATATGCTTTCTAAGGAGTTTGAACTAGTCTAAGGGTAAAACTGTCTTTAAAATATAAAAATAGGGAAGTTTTTGAAAAATAAGAATAGAAATAATTTTAGCCTAAAAAATAACCATTTTTGAAAATAATTTTGTAATTTGAAAATCCTAGTCTATTAAACACATTCCTAATTTTCTACGTAAATTACTAAATTCATTTTCAGGGAGTGGTTTGGTAAATATGTCGGCTAAATTTGACTTGGACTCAATGTATTTGAGTTCAATATCACCTTTAGTGACATGGTCCCTAATAAGTGGTGCCTAATTTCAATGTGTTTGGTTCTTGAATGATGTACTGAATTTTTTGTTAAATTAATTGAACTAATATTGTCAATTAAGACTTTTACATTTGTGATATTTAAGTTGAAATCTTTTAAGGTGTGCATCATCCATAATAATAGGGCTACACATTCTCGTATGGCTATGTATTCTGACTCAGTTGTAGATAGCGCAACACAGTGTTGCTTTCTACTAAACCAGCTAACAAGTGATGGACCTAGTAGTTGACATCCACCACTTGTGCTTTTGTGGTCTAATTTGCACCCAGCATAATCTGAGTTAGAATACCCTATTAATTCAAAGTTGGTGGTCATAGGATACCAAATTCCTACATTTATTGTTCCTTTAAGGTATCTAAAAATTCTTTTGACTTGAGTCAAATGGGATTCTTTAGCACATGTTTGGTATTTAGCACACATACTAACTGCAAATAAAATATCAGGTCGGCTTGCAGTTAAGTAAAGTAGACTACCTATTGCACTCCTATAATACTTTAGATCAACTGGTTTTCCATTTGGGTCATTGTCTAAGATTGTGTTTACTGCCATGGGTGTTTTAATTTCTTTTGTATTTTTCATTCCGATTTTTTTAAGTAATTCTTTAGTGTATTTGTGTTGATAAATATAATTTCCTTCATTTGTTTGTTTGATTTGTAATCCTAGGAAATAAGTTAATTTTCCTACTAAACTCATTTCAAATTCTTGTTCCATTAGATTAGTAAATTCTTCTAAAAAATCTGAGTTAGTTGAACCAAATATTATATCATCTACATATATTTGTGCTATAAATATGTCGTTATTTAATGATTTAACAAACAAGGTCGGATCAATTTGATCTTGGTTGAATCCTTTGGATGTTAAGTAGGAGTTTAACCTTTCATACCATGCCTTGGGTGCTTGTTTAAGTCCATATAATGCTTTCTTTAATTTAAAGACATAGTCAGGGTATTCTAGACTTTCAAATCCAAGAGGCTGACCTACATAAACTTCTTCTTTTATTAACCCATTGAGAAATGCAGATTTAACATCCATTTGGTATAGTTTGAATCCCTTATAGGCCGCATAACCTAGTAACATTCTAATGGATTCTAATCTAGCTACTGGGATATAGGTTTCATCATAGTCAAGTCCTTCAACTTGAATGAATCCTTTGGCAACTAACCTAGCCTTATTCCTAGTAATTTCCCCAGTTTCACTTAATTTAGTTCTAAATACCCATTTTGTTTCTATTATTTTCTTATTTTTGGGTGGTGGTACTAAGTCCCAGACTTCGTTACACTCAAATTGAGCTAGTTCTTCTTGCATGGCTATGATCCAGTTTGGGTCAAGTAGGGATTCAGCTACAGTTTTGGGTTCAATATTTGAGATTAAAGAGATTTGACTTAGATTTCTAAATGATGATCTAGTTTGGACCCTCAGGTCTGGGTCACCAATTATTTGATCAGTTGGATGGTTTGGGTTCACTCTTATAGTTCTAGGGGGTTGATTTTCTTGAGGTTGTTCTTCTTCTTCATGATTTAAGGGTTGATTGGATTCTTCTTGATTACCTTGAGTGAACTCAATTGGTAGGAATTGGGTTTGTCCTGGGATTTCTTTGGATTCTTCAAATTTTACATTTGTTGTTTCTTCAATTTTTAATGTGACTTTATTATATATTCTGTAACCCCTACTATTTAGTGAGTATCCTACAAAAATTCCATTTTCTATTTTAGAAGTAAATTTTCCTAGATGTTCTCTGGTATTTAGGATAAAGGCTGGACACCCAAATACTTTAAAGTACTTTATGTTGGGTTGTTTGTTATAAAATATTTCAAAGAAAGTTTTATTATGTCTTTTATTTAATGTTGTTCTATTTTATACATAGCAGGCTGTACTGACAGCTTCTGCCCAAAAATATTTAGGTAAATTGTATTCATTTAACATAGTTCTAGAGGCTTCCAGTAAGGTTCTATTTTTTTCTTTCTACAATTCCATTTTGTTGAGGGGTTTTAGGGCACGAAAATTCATGATGGTAGCCATTTTTAAGACAGAATTTGTTAAAGTTATGATTTTTAAATTCTCCCCCATTGTCACTTCTAATTCTTTTAATTTTAAGATCTTTTTCATTTTCAATTTGTTTGCAAAAGTTTGTAAAGATTCCAAAAGTTCATCTTTATGTTTTAAGAATTTTACCCAAGTAAACCTAGAATAATCATCTATTATTACTAAGCAATATAAGTTTCCATTTATTGATTACTCCATGGGAGTCAAAAAGGTCTAAATGTAGAAGTTCTAATATTGAGTTGGTTTGTGGCTGATTAGTTGGTTTGTGAGTGGATTTTGTTTGTTTACCTTGTTGACAAGCATTACATATGATTGAATCCAAGTTAGGTAATTTTGGCAACCCTCTAACTAGTCCGTTTAATTTGCTTATATTTCTAAAGTTGGTGTGCGACATCCTCCTATGCCATAACCAAGTTTATTCTTTTTGTGTTAAATAACACTTAATTGAAAAAGTGGTTAAGTTGATGACATAGATGTTGTCTTTTCTAAAACCTTTTAGGCTTACAGTAGGATTATCTAGATGTTTGATTAAACATTCTGTAGATAGAAATTTAACCTCATACCTAGTATCACACAATTGACTATACTCAGAAGATTATATTTAAAATTTTCAACAAGTAAAACTTTTGTAAAGTCTATTTTTAATTTAATATTACCTATACCAATTACCTTGAGTTTGCCAATGTTTCCAAAGGCAACTGTTCCTAAGCTTTTGTAAGTGAGTTGAGTGAACTTGGTGTGATCTCCAGTCATATGTTTAGAGCAACCACTGTCCAAAATCCACTTGGTTTCCTAAAGTAAGTAGGAATTAAAGTTAGTCTTTTAAGATTATTTTTGAGCAAGCATTATTTAAGTTAATTTTAAGTTTTGAATTTTGATAAATAAAATTTTAAGAAACTTTAAATTTTAATTTTTAAAATATGTTTTTAAGTTTTTGAAATTAAGATTATAAAAATAATTTTTAAGTTTAAAATTAAAATTTTGAAATTAATTTTTAAGTTTAAAATTAAAATTATGAAATTAATTTTTAAGTTTAAAATTAAAACTTTGAAATTAAGTTTAGAATTAAAATTTTGAAATTAATTTTTAAGTTTAAAATTAAAACTTTGAAATTAAGTTTAGAATTAAAATTTTGAAATTAATTTTTAAGTTTAAAATTAAAATTTTGAAATTAATTTTTTAAGTTTAAAATTAAAATTTTAAAATTAATTTTTTAAGTTTAAAATTAAAACTTTGAAATTAAGTTTAGAATTAAAATTTTGAAATTAATTTTTAAGTTTAAAATTAAAATTATGAAATTAATTTTTAAGTTTAAAATTAAAATTTTGAAATTAATTTTTAAGTTTAAAATTAAAACTTGAAATTAATTTTTAAGTTTAAAATTAAAACTTGAAATTAATTTTTAAGTTTAAAATTAAAACTTTGAAATTAATTTTTAAGTTTAAAATTAAAATTTTGAAATTAATTTTTAAGTTTAAGATTAAAAATTATGAAATTAATTTTTAAGTTTAAAATTAAAACTTTGAAATTAAGTTTAGAATTAAAATTTTGAAATTAATTTTTAAGTTAAAATTAAAACATTGAAATTAATTGAGAGTTAAAATTTGAAATTTAATTTTTAAGTTTAAAATTAAAATTTTGAAATTAATTTTTAAGTTTAAAATTAAAATTTTGAATTCAAAATTTAAATTAATTCGAGATTCAATTAATTCGAGATTTAAATTAATTCAAAATTTAATTTAATTCGAAATTTAATTTAAAAATTAATTTAAACCTAATTCATTTCACCCGATCTAAATTATCAATAAGGGAATCCTATAATTTTATGAGATGAAGTTGAATTGATTATAGAGTTTGGTTTAACTTGTGTTAGCTTCAGGTTTAGCTTTGGTCTCAACAAATATGCATTTTTCGGATAAACCTCTGGGCTCTGGTGAGTAACCATGCCGTCAAAGTTTTCCGAATAGTCCTATCCACGGAGCTTAGTACTAAACCTTGGTCTAACTAGTTAGGATTCATTTAAGGGTAGCTTCGGTCAGTTCCACTTGGCCAAATGCACCAGATCGAAGCCATATCTTTCTAGACACGCGATGCCCAAGCTTCCCTAACGTACTATCATCCAAAAACTTCACCAGTACCATGATTCAAGTTAAACCTGGTCCCTTTTTAACTAATCCTAATCACCTTGCCGGGTTAGTTTGTTTGGGTTACCCTGTTGGGTATGTTAGTTTTGGAGGTGCCAGCTATTCTGGAGTCTCCCCCTGAATTATTGGCCTTCAATTTAACCTTTTTGATTTAGGTTTATGTCTATTTCTTTTATAGTTATAATTAACTTGGTGGTAATTTATATTTTGTTGAGTTTTAAAATGTTCAGATTTTAAATTTTTGATTTAAGTTTGTATTTTGATTTTTGATTTTCTTTATCAGATTTTATATAATATATTTTATCTTTAGGTATGTAAAGTTGATTAAGTCCTACTTGCGTGGTTAAGCACGCTTTCGGGACCCAAGCTTTACGTGTTGGTTTGAATTGGGTTATTAATGATTTAAAGGTTTTATTTGAGTTTGACTTATATCCGAGTCCGGTTTTATTATAACACGCCTTTTGATTATTCAGGATTAAGTCTAGATTTTTTGATCTTGTAGTGAATTTTTCTAACATCTCTTTTAAATTGTTAATATCATTTTTTAATGATAAATTTTCTTCCTCAAGTGTTAGATCTTGAGTTGGATTTGAATTTTTTATTTGTTCCTTGAGGTCTTGATTTTCCTCAAGGAGTGATTTGTTTTCATTTTCTATTTTAATTAATTTATTATTTAAGAAGGAAATAATTTTTTAAAAAAATTGTTTAAATCGAAATATACCTCTTCCGGGCCTTCGGAAATGAGTACGGACTCGTGGCTCGATTCGGATTCGGACCCGTCTTCCGATTCGTCTTCTGATTCAGCTCCGCGGGTCATCAGCGCGAGGTGGCTCTGGTGCTTCTGATCTTCTACCTCTGATTCGTCCAAGGAGGAGTCGTCCCACGTCGCTTTGAGAGCCTTCTTTTTGGTCGGCTTCGGTTTGTCGTTCTTTAGTCTCGGTCACTCGTTCTTGTAGTGCCCCTTCTTGTTACATCCGAAGCAGGTCACGTTCTTTTGTTCCGTGGGAGAACTGATCTTTTGAAGATCCTTCTTGCTGAAGCTCATTTTTCTCCTGGTGAACATTTTTCTTACCAAGTTCACCAAGTATTCTTCGTCTTCGAAATCTTGGTCGGAATCTTCTTCAGATTCAGGCTTGCTCTTCTTTTCTTTGGAGGAGCCTGCAAATAAAGCAACACCTTTCTCGTCTCTAGCATTAGTTTGTTCATGCAGTTCTAACTAACAAAAAAAGCTCGTCTAACTTTAATTTAGATAAATGTAGGCATCTACGATCGATGCCCACAAACTATTACGTGGAAAAGCATTTAGTGTGTACCTTATTAAGTCTCTATTTTCCATCTGGTGGCCTATCGCGTGGAGTCCGTTGAGGATGTCCTTGATCCTCGCGTGGAGCTGACTTGCCGTTTCTCCTTCCTGCATTTTTATATTAAAAATTCTATTTAAAAGTAAGTCTCTTTTTGTTACCTTCGCGTCTCTCGTTCCTTCGTGTAGCTCGATCAATTTGTCCCAAAGCTCCTTCGCGTTCTGATGTGGTCCGACCCGGTTTAGTTCTTCTCGTGTTAGACCGCAGTGTAGCGTGTTAATTGCTTTGTTCTCAGTTGATGCCTTTTTCCTCATGTCCGGAGTCCACTGTTCCGGGTCTAGTGGATTTCCGGAGTTGTCGACTGGAGGTCTGTAGGCTTTTATGACGCTGAACCACTGGTCGTAGTCTGTCTTCAGGTAAACCTCCATTCTTTTCTTCCAGTACGAAAAGTCATCCCCATTGAATAGGGGAGGACGTACTGTGCTGAAGCCTTCTAATTGAGACATGTTAATCTGCACACACGAAATTAAGCAAAAAAAAATATCCCAAGACTTCGTCTTGGATTAGCAGTGCGGGAAGAGTTTAATCAAAATGAACTAAGTTGGTGTTGCACCAATTTAGTCTTAATTGCAACGAAAGAAAATATCCAAAACAAGTAATGATACTAGTTTGGACTTATGCGAAAAAACTGAAATAAAAAAAAAGGAAATTTTCACCCCCTGTCTGATTGGTGGTTGCACCAAATTAGAGCGGTACCCACTGTGATACCACTTGTTGGATCGTGAAACGTCGATAGAGGGGGGGGTGAATATCGATTCGAAAAACAACGAGTATAAACGCAGCTGAATAAGAAAATTGAACACAGTGGATTTACTTCGTTCGGAGCCTGTGACGACTCCTACTCGAAGGCCCGTACTCCGTGAGTACTTTCGTTGGGAAATTCACTAGCAATTCGAAATATAGATTACAAGTTAAGTACAATATTGCTAATAAGGAAAAATTACCGACAATAAAAAGACTTAGAACAGAAAGGAAAAGCTTGTCGGAGATCGCAGCGTAGCAGGAGCACATGGAAGCAGATTCTTCGTTCTGAGAGTTGTGTCCTTGAAGCTTGCTCACCCCCTCCTTTTATAGCCCTTTGGAGGGGTCTCCAGAGCTTATCAGATCCCAAAAATTCGGATCAAATGAGGAGAGTTCGAATCTGGCTGATCCAAGTCGTCTCCAACTACTTGTTTGACACAGTCATCTTCCGAAGGTCATAACTTTTGACTCCGAACTCGGAATCAAGCTCTGTCAGTTGCTACGCGTGCAGAATTTGAAGATCTACATTTGTATCTATAAAATAGAGTTATAAAAATATATGTATAGATATTTTATATAGATTTATGAGTTAGGTCCTGTCTTCCTGAGACCAGAACCTAGTCAGGGTCTCAATTTAGGGATCCAAAATGGACCTAAACTGGACCGACGCCTACTGTCCCTTAACTGAGATGCGCCCTCACAGTCACTCTCATCCAGTGACTTACCTTTACTTACCTGCCAGACGTTCGGTCAGCCCTTCGACCCGTCTGGACTTTGTGTCAGCTATCCGGTCAGCCCGTCGACCTAGTTGGACTTCGTGGCAAGCGTCTGGTCACCCCATCGACCCGCTTGGACTTCGTGCCAGCTATCTGGTCAGCCCGTCGACCTAGCTGGACTTCTCGCCAAGCGTCCGGTCAACCCGTCGACCCGCTTGGACTTCGTGCCAGACATCCGGTCAGCCCGTCGACCTGTCTGGACTTAGCCTGCATACTCGATCAAAGCATTAGATAACGACAAACCTAACTTAACCTATTTGTCATTTATCAAAACCTGGGTTAAATCGTTAGTGCTAACCGCACCAACAGAAGGCACCTCAGATGAGGTTGGAGGTGCCTTCAACGCTCTTTAAAAGGGCTATTCAACCAGCACTTGAGATACAACTGGTTTCCAAGCTACTACAACTTTTCTGCTGCTCCGAATACGTCGTACAACTGCTGCGCTACTACTCTGAGACATCCGATCGCTGTTGGCACACAAACACCAACACATGAGCTCGACCAAAGTCAATTCTTCTAAGTGTTGGTAACAACTTTTTTATTGTGCATTTTCTAGTATATACCTGCAAAAGAAAAGTATAGGATTGTTACACTTTTCTTCATCTTTTATATTCAGATTACTCTTCTGGCGATTCTAAAAAAGAATTTAATGGATTTCCCATCTATAGCTTTAAGGGACCTGGATCTTGAAGTAGGAGTCACCGAAGGTTCTGAACCATGTAAAAACCCTTGTATTTGCATTTCTGTTTTGTCTTCTTTTATTTCTGCTGCGCACTCACTTTTATAAAATTGAAAAAGAAAACATTTTTAAACACATGTGATTCACCCTCTTGCATGTGCCTCGATCCTACACTTAGAGTTGATCCTTAATGTAATGCTATCTTTATTGAAAATGTTTCAGTTACGCCGCCTAAAGTCTTTTCTCTGGTTGTTATATCTTTGTACATATATTGAACTAATTGTTAGATTGAGACACACGTGAGTGGGGGGTGAATCACGTGATTTTGAAAACTTTTATTTTAAAATCAAAGTAAGTGTAGAAAGAAAAATAGAAACAGAAAAGTATAAGAACGCAAGCGATTTTACTTCGTTCGGAGCGTTTGGTGACTCTTACTCCAAGATTTAGGTCCCACAGACCTATTGATAGATAATCCACTAATAATCTCTTCCGAAACCGCCGGAAGAGGGGATCAAATACAAAAAGAATAGGAACAAATGTAACACACTACACTTTTCCTTTTGTTATAATTAAATACATAATTGAATTTCGCTGCCCAACACTTTCGAGGATGATCGACTTAGGCTCGGTGTTGGACGACTCCTCAGCAGTAGTCGAGTGTAGCAACACCGTAGCAAAGCAGCAGCAAGAAGCTAGGGAAGTCGGAATGTCATACGAACACGTAGAAGCTCATAGAGAAGGTGTCTTCAAAGTCTTAGATGAGCACCTCTTTTATAGAGTGTGGAAGGCTCCTTCTATAGTCCTAAAGGCGCCTTTCTTAGGCAAAACTGTATCTCAAAAAACATTGCTCCTTATCGTCGACAAAGTCTATTTTTATCCGTTGGAATGCGCCTTCCATGAAGAGTACTCAAGGTGTCTTCCGTCGCTTGGAAGGTGCCTCGGGTATTGTTCACCTGAGACCTTTTGTGCTCCCTTTGTCTTGCAACAAGTGTTAGTCCAACACAAAAATATTTAACCTACAAAATAAGGCTAGCACAATAATAATGTGATTAATTCATGACTTAGACCCTGCCCTCCAAACCAAGATTTAGTTAGAGTCTCAATTTAGGTTTTCGAAATGGACCTAAGTTAGACCGACGCCTACTGTCCCTTCAACCTGGACACGTCCTCACTGAGTCACTCTCTTCTAGTGACTTACCTCCACTTACTTACCAAACATCTGGTCCTTCAGACCTGTTTGGACTTTCTCTAGCCTTGCTTAGTATCTGACCAAGCTGATCTACTAAGACTTGCCTGCAACATTGAGTTAGCACAATAGATATAAAATGGTAAAGAAAATAGTGTTAACATTATTAATAATTCACTGGTCCGGCCGACTGTGAGTGGTCAACCAGAAACTGACTGGTTTCTCATCCAAGACCCCTTATTACCTAGGATTATCTCCCCTTAAGGTTGTCCAGCTTCACTCATTAGGACTTTCATTACCTGACTTCACTTACTAGGACTTCCATTACCTGACTTCACTCACTAGGACTTCCACCACCTAGCTTCACTCACCAGGACTTCCACTACTTAGCTTCACTCACTAGAGGCCGGTTCTCACTAGGACTTCCACTACCTAGCTTCGCTCAATAGGGCTTGATTTTACTCACCAGGACTTCTCCTTATCTATCCTCTAGTTAGGACTAGTCACTCAGTAGACTTCTCATCTGCCTATCCTTCTATTAGGACTTACCCTTGCTAGTCATCTAGTCTTGACTATACTTCTATCTTCTAAACATCAAGTCCTGTTTAAATCAACCCTTCGTCAAACTGACTAGATTTAGACACATTGTCAAAAATCAAAACCCTAAAAGTCGATTGCACCAATACTAATTAAGCAGATGTATTCACGAGGTACTCGATCAGGAAGTGGGGATCAAGAGAAGCAGTGGAACCCGAGGAGGAGGTGGAAGCGATGATGGAGAAGAAGATACAATGGAGATGGGTTAGAGGAGGGAGGGCATGGTGGCAGACTAGGGAGTGAAACATCATGTTGGCTTGTTAAGTGACCACATGAGGTCGACCCAAAGAGATCCCATAAAAGCCTAATTCACTCACCTCTTCCAAGCTTAATCCAACACATTTGGATTTGATCTACTTAGCTAGTTAATAAATTAATAGTTTTAGTCTATTTATTTATTATTATTATTATTTTAATCCAGATATTTAGGCCTTAGATCTGATTAATGCTAAAGATGAGCAGTCTTCTCCTATTTCGCCCATCAGGTAAATTAGGAAGCGTAATTGAATCCAAATGTGACATTCCAACAATCCCAGTAGTTTGAGCTCTATGAGCTTAAGATTCACTAAAGAAAATCCACTGCATGGGATGAATTTTGCAATGAATTTTATAAAAAAATTATCACATAAATAATTTCCGATGAAAAGCTTTTTCGATGCAAATTGCTCGATTTTGTCAAATTTATTTTCATGGTAAAGTTTGTCACAAATTTTAAATTTTTTTACAACAAATTTCAAACAAACAAATTTGGATATATACAATACATATCATGAAACAATCTTAGAGAAAAAAATTCTAAACTAAATTCACATCCAAACAAATGACACATAGAAAGTTAATCCAACACACAAAAATTCAAACAGAACCCCTTCATTGTCACACAGACAAACCAATTTATCATATAAAGTTAATCTTACAACACAAATAGATTCCAAACAAAGTTAATCAAACAGACAATCTCATAATATTATTCTAGTCAAAGCTAGGAATTACAAACTGAGAAACATTTCATTTAACTTTCTCTTCTTGATTGGTTTTTACCTACTTCTGACCTGCTTATTCCTCACCTTCTTTTCCTTGCATCAGAAAACAAATAACAAGAACAACAATCAAGTCTTATCACACTAGATGAAATTGGCTATATAGATCATTTTATGCCATTGAGTTCTATCTCCTATTATATTATCATCTATACTTAAATAAATTCTATCTTATTTTATTATTGCTAATCAAATCTTTTTCTGGTCTTCCTCTTCCTTGTTTGATATGCATATTTATCATAGTTTCACATCGTCTAACTGAAGTATTTATTGGTCGTTTAAGTACATGTATGTACCATCTTAAACGTATCTCTCAGAGTTTTTTCTCAATAGACGTAACTCCAACTTTCTATCTAATGTTCCCATTCTTATTTTGTTTATCCTCGCATATCCACACATCCACCTTAACATCCTCATTTCTGCAACTCTCATCTTCTGCTCATTTGCTCAAGTCATAGCCCAACATTCAGTTCCATATAACATAACAGGTTTAACTATTATTTTGTAGAACTTTCCTTTAAATTTTAGAGGTACTTTACAGTTATATAAAACACCTGACACTCTTCTCCATTTAAGCTATCTTGATTGTATTCTATATAAGATATCTCTCTCAATCCTTCTATTATTTTACAAAAATGATCATAAATATTTAAACTTCTCGATTTCGGGCAACTTGATTGGTGTCATTACCAGTCGACTGATATTCATTACCAACGATGGTATTCGCAATCGTCGGGCACAAAACCAACGACTACCAATGGCTTTCTAGCAGTCGACTGTATTCTCAACCATTGGATATAGAACCATTCTGTTCTCTCATGAATTTGGACCAATCGACTTGCCTTAGTACCATATGACTGAGCCCTTATATTCACTCACACTCATCCTATCTGGAGTCGTCCTTAAAGTCCTCTTCCTTGGCCTTTGTCCCTCATATGCACTTGAGCCTGTGGCTCCTCTCCGTACTATCCTTCACGTTACCTTGAACTCCACTTCCTTTGACCCACTCCTTTGCTCCTAATCCGGCAGTCCCTCGGATGTATCATCCTTCACCGATCTCAAGGAGTTGAGCCATAGGATGAGATTTTTCCAAATTTGGCCACACCAAGTTTCTCATGTGTTTCACTAAGTCCTGCATGACTCCAATACATATCAAAATAATATGAAAGCCCAACTTAAACTCTTTGACACACATATTAAAACCATGATTGTACCAAATCAAACCTAGGTCGATTGCTCTCACACTACATTCTCCTTAAATATATTTTGCTTCTCATCCTTTAACTTTCGCCACTTAATTTTTAGGAGTCGCCTATATTTTTTTCCTATTGATACTATGTTTGAGATGTATATCCAAAACTACTAACCTATGGTGGGTAGTTAAATTTTCTCCAAGGATGACCTTGCAATCTTTATAAATCTTTCTATCCTTCTTCTTAATTTTAAGAAAGTCAATTTACGATTTATTATTCCCACTTTTGAATGTGGCTAAATGTTCTTCTCTTTTCTTAAAAAATGTATTAGCTAATATAAAGTCATATATTATCGCAAAATCTAATATAGTTTTTCTTTCCTCATTTCACATCCAAACCCATTATAAATACCCCGGGATAGTTTTGACGTGGTCAATCAAGTTTAGTTAGGTCCTAGTGTATTTGATCCTTGTGTCTAAGTGTGTAGGAGTTTAGGAACACAAGAAGTCGAGCGGAAGATACGGCTAGTGAGAAGGATGACACAGGAAGGGAGTTGACAGGCTCGGTGCATCTGAAGGACAAGATGTTGCGGAAGAGTACACCGACGGCCGAGAGAGACGCTCGCGGCGGTCTAAGGAATGAGAAGCTAGGGAGGAAGGCTTCTCGAGGAGAAGGTCGAAGTTGGGTTCAGGTGGGCTCAACTCCGATTAGCCAAAGAATCACCTATGCGAAGAGATCAACAAAAGAGTTGATCTGTCGTGTGGAAGCACCTTTCAGCTTTTGAAGGTGCCTTCTGATAGCCGTTAGCGAAGATAAAGTTTTATCTTCTCATGGATAAAACTTAACCAATTGAAGGGGCCTTCCACCCTCGGATAAGACTTTTCAGAAGCTATAAAAAGACCCATGGAGAGGGAAATAGACAACAACTATAACTACAACTCTTGTACTCTTTCCTAGTCTATTTCTTGAGTTGTCAATGTCCGTAAGAGTCTTCTCCTCCTGCAATGAAGGAGATCTATTAGTGTTTTTCACTGCCTTGGATTAACATCCATCTAGGTTGTAACCAAGTTAATTTTTAGCCTTCTTACGTCTTTCTTTTAAGTTATTTAGTTTAGTTTTATTATTATTATTGTGCTGCTAATCAGGTCCAAAGAATGAGAAGGGGTTAGTTTTTTATTTTGTAGGTAATTCACCCCCCCTCCCCCCTTCTTATCGGCCTGCTGTACCAATAAGTCGTATCAAAGCCAAAATACCTCAGAAGGACTAACCGTTGACTGAAGTACAGAGATGATGGCCGGAGCGAGCATCTATCCACCGAAATTCGAGGGAGAATTTACGATATGGAAGAAAAGCATGGAGGTATTTTTTTCAAATAGATTTTGAGATTCTTTCATTTTGTAGCTCTCGAAGACCCACAAGGAAATAAAAAAGAATAATACCAATGGACTAAGAAGGAGCAAGCAGACTTCGTAGCGAACGAACGAGCTGAATTCCACCTGCTCAATGTACTGCCACCCCAGAAAGTCAATCGGATCAGAGATTATGAATCAGCAAAGAAACTTTGGGAGAATTTCCTGGAGCTATACAAAGGAACTTCCGAATTAAAGCTCGTGAGATGGGACCTACTGCGGAACCAACTTGTAGGAACCTTGGGCGACCGGCTAGAAAGGGGTGAATGACCCTATAAAGAAAAATGAACCTTTCTCGAACTTTACAGCTTAATAAGAATCAACACTTGCATAAAATAAATATGAAATTAGAAATAAAAGGTACAACGGATTTACTTGGTTACAACTGGGGAGGTTATTAATCCAAGGAAGATGAAAGCACACTAAACTCTTCTTCAGGCAGAGAAATTTCTTTATAGCAATTAAAGCACTCAATTACATAACATAACTGAATATAAATCAATTACAAGTGTTATGTTTTAGCTTTTGGGACCAGGGTTGTATTTATAGCCCTGGTCGGGGTGCTTGGAATGGTTCTGGGTATCTGGGAGCAGATAAACTTTTATCCCATCACAATGGAACGTGCCACGTCGCGTTCTTGATAAAAGCTTGCTCCGAGCGCCCAGACCCAACTTAACATCATGTTAACTATTTGGTTCTAAGTTCCTGCACACTTAAACATAAGGGTTAAATACCAACAAGGTCTAACCTAACTTGGTTGATTACATCAAAACTACCTTGGGATATTTACAATCTCCCCCTTTTTGATGTGAGCAAACCCAAGTTAAGTTAGGGTAATCCACAAACAAATAACTGTTATAATTTTTGCAAGTCAAAAAATTTGCAAGTAATGCGCAAAAAAATTTACAAGTACAAAACTTAAGAATTTGTACTACCCTCCCCCTAGACTTAATCTTCACTACTCCCTCTTTTGATCACATTAAAAATGGGGTTACTTTTAAAATGACTTTGGAAAAGTTAAATTAAAAGTCTAAGGGAAAATTAAAATAAAAAAAAAACTCCTTAAAAAAATTAACAAGGGTTGAACAAAAAAAGTTTCTTTAATTTTAGTCAAAATTTTAAAAAAAATTGTATTTTTGATAATTAATTCACAGAAAGTTTTCTAACAAAAAAAATTGTTTAGATAAAGTTTCACAGAAACATAACTTTGCTAAAATAACATAAAATTATCATAAATTTTGACAAATAATTTAAAGTATTTTTATAACTACTCAATGCTTAACAGTTAGTCAATTAAATACTTATTTCAATAATTAACTTCCAGGCTGTGGCGAGATATTAGACCTTCTTGGATATTGGATCTAGACAAAGTCTTTTAAAGAAATTGAATATTTAATTTTCTTTAAACAATCAATCTAAATATGTTTTTGGAATCTAAAATAGATTCCTTCTTACATGATTAATTAATAATTTCTTAGGAATATATTTCTGTGATATTTTTCTAATTTGACTCTTATGATAATTGAGATACCAGTTAAGTCCTGAATAATTTTTAAAATTAGAAGGAATAAAAGTTGAGCATGCATGACTTTTCAAATTTTTTATTTCCTTTTTAAATTTTTCATTTGATATTTTTACTTTGTCGAAATCTTTTAATTGACAAGAACTAGCTAAGGTTGATTTTAAATCCTTATTTTCTTTCTCTAATTTATAATAATTTTTTGATAATAGTTTTATGAACTATAATAACTTGTCAGGAGGAAGAGACCGTACCTGACTTACCTTATCGATTCCGTAATCTAAAGCTCCCCCTGAAGTGCTGCTTTCTTCCGATGTTGCTCCCACTTCATCGATACTCTCGATGCTCATTTCGGGCGAGCTTGCTTTGTTTTCATCTTCTTGGTGACTTGCTACAAGCGCAAGTCCAGCGAGGGCTTCTATCTCCGATTCGGATGACGTATCCTCCCACATCACCTTTCGATTATACCTGGACTGAGCTGACTTCTTGTTCTTTTCCTTGTCCTTGTCTTTGCTCTTCAATTTTGAGCAGTTATCTTTGACATGTCCTTCTTCATTATAGTGGTAGCATCTTACTTTCCTTTTTCTTTTTGTACCCTACACTTTGATTAAATTTATTAGATTTAAATATTTTTTAAAAATTTCTTAACATTAACGTCGTTTCATCATCGTCAAGTGATGTCTCGAAATCTGGTTGTCCATTTTAGCTTTTAAGGCAATGTTTTGCCTTGATTCCTTTTTTAGACCTGTACATCTTAACTCATGAATTTCAAAAGTTGAAAAAAATCTTCTAAAGTGCTTACTTCTAAATCCTTAGAGATAAAATATGCATCTACTAAGGTCGACCATTCCGGAGTTATAGGAAATACGTTAAGTGTGTACCTTAGCAAATCTCGATTGGTTACCTTTTCTCTGAGATTCGTGAGTCCGGTGATGAGCTCCTTGATTCTTGAGTGGAGGTGTGCGACAATTTTGCCTTCTTCTAATCAGAGGTTGTTGATCTGGTTCTGGAGTAGATCCCGTCTCGCTAGTTTTGCCTCCGAGTGCCCTTCGTGTAGTTTTAGGAATTTCTCCTAGAGCTCCTTGGCTGACTTGTAGGCTCCGATCCGGTTGACTTCTTATGGCGGTAAGATGCTCAGTAGATGGAACTCTGCTTTGTCATTTGTCACGAAGTCGGCTTGCTCCTTCATCCATTGATATTCTTCTTTATCTTTCGGAGCTATAAAATCATATTTTATAATTATTAATAATTCAAAGTTTATTTTAAAAAATACCTCTATCTTTTCTTCCAGCTCGTAAATTTCCCCTTGAACTTTGGTGGATTGATGCTCGGTCCGGCCATCTCGTGTGCTTCCTTCGATGGTTAGTCCTCCTAAAGTGAACTTGGCTCTGATACCACTTGTAGGAACCTTGGGTGACCAGCTAGAAGGGGTGAATGACCCTGCAAAGAAATACGAACCTTCTTCGAACTTTACAACTTAATAAGAATCAACACTTGCATAAAATAAATAAGAAACTAGAAATAAGAGGCACAACGGATTTACTTGATTACAACTAGGGATGTTGTTAATCTAAGAAAGATGAAGGTGCACTAAACTCTCCTTCAGGTGGAGAAGGCTTTTTACAGTAATTAAAGCACTCAATTATAGAACAGAACTGAATAGGAATCAATGACAAGTGTTATGTTTTAGCTTTTGGGACTAGGATTGTTTTTATAGTCCTGGTTGGTGCGCCTGGAAGGGTTCCAGGTGTTTGGGAAGGGATAAACTTTTATCCCCATCACAACGGAATGCGCCATATAGCATTTCGGATAAAAGTTTGCTCCTGGCACATGGACTCAGTCCAAGCGCCCGAACCCAAGTTAACATCATGTTAACTATTTGGTTCGGGTTCTTCCACTCCAGCTCCGCTTGCTTGGGTCCGGGTCTTCCACTCTGGCTCTGGCTCCGACTCCGCTTGGGTGATCTTGGCCGTCCAGAATAAGGCTCACCTAAACCCAACTTTCAGCTTTCGAGCAAACTTCCGCTCCGGTTTCTCGTCCCTCGGAAACGTCTCGCACCTCCTTCTCGTCTGTCCGCATACTCTTCTGCAGCAACTTGTACCTCGGACGCACCTAGCCTGTCGACTCTCTCCTATGTCGTCCTTCTCACTAGCCACGTCTTTCGCTCGACTTCCGATGCTCCTAAATTGTTACACACTTAGACATAGGGGTTAAATACCAACAGGACCTAACCTGACTTGGTTGATCATATCAAAACTACCTTGGGATACTTACATAATTGATGAATCTCTGGATGGAAGAAAGTGAAACAGTTGTACATCTACACTCGAGGATCAAAGAACTCATCACCGAACTCACGAATCTCAGAGAAAAGGTAACGAACTGAGATTCATTAAGGTATACTTTAAATGCATTTACTAGGACACCCGAGTGGACCTTTATAGTAGACTCATTTTATATATCTAAAGACCTCGAAATTAGTTCATTAGAAAATCTGTTTTCCACTTTTGAACTTCACGAATCAAGATGTGTAGGCTTACGAAAGAAAAAAAGAAAAGACAACCCACAACATAGCTTTAAAGGCCAACTAGAAAGGCGAACCAGATCTAGACTCCAAAGAATCAATTGACAAAGATGAAACAACATTATTGGTAAGAAAATTTAATAGGTTTATTAAATCTAATAAATTTAATAAGTCGTAGGTGAAAAAGAACTTTCGGAGCAAAAGAAAGGTACAATACTATAACTGCCAAGGAGAAGGACACATCAAGGATGACTGCTCCGAATTAAAGAAAAAGGAGAAGGACAAAGGCAAAAGACCAACAAGATTGAAGCACAAGATCTTGAAAGCTATGTGGGATGAATCATCGTCCTCCGAGTCCGAGATTGAAGCTTATGTCGGACTAGCTCTAATGGTAGACCACCAAGGAGAAGATGAAAACAGTTAGAGATGAGCATCGATGAAGGAGGAGGATCATTAAAGGAAAGCTACGATGAAGGAGGAGAATCAAACACGAGGTAAGTGAGGTATGCACACTATCTCCCAAATAGCCTTTCAATTTTATTAAAATACTTTCAAAAAATATAGTACAACTAGAAAAAGAAAATGTCAAGATAAAAATAACTTTAGCCAATTCATACCCCTTAGAAATGTATGATAATTTAAAAATAAAAAATAAAAAATAAAAAATTGAAAATTGAAAATATAAATTGAAAAGTTGAAAAATTAACATGCATGTTCAAACAATTTTAAAAAATTAAAATTTAGAAATTATAGAAAAATCAACTAGTACATTAGAAATCACCAGGAACAAGTTAGGAACATTTTTAAAAATTATGTACTTCTCAAATTTTTAGTAAATCCAGTAGGTAGAAACCTATATTGGATTCCAAAATCTTTTTTAGATTAAACTCTAGTTTTTTTAATTATTAGGATAGAAATGATCTCAATTAGATAAATATCTTTAAAAAAATTTCTGTTTGTATTTTGAGTTAGAATTTTTTTTTCTATTCTATCTGATGATTTAAACTTCAAATAGATTTTTTTAAAAAAATTTTGTTTACTATTGAGTTATTTTGTTAACAAAAATCATACTTTAAAATTTAAATTTATTTCACATACTTACATCTTATTTTTTAGTGATAAAATATAACATTCTCTATCCTTATAAATATTTTAAAAAAAAATAGCCTACTAGTAATGTTTGTAATGTACCCTAAAAGTATTTATTTAACACTTTATTGTATTTTTCCCTATTTTTTTATGTGATCAAAAGGGGAGAAATAGGTACAAGTTCAGGAGGAGTTAGGATTTTTTTTAGATTTAGAATTTTTTATTTTTACAAGCAATTTGTTATTCCAGTTTTTTTGCTATCTACTTTTATGTTATTATATTTTTAACCCTAACTTGAACTTGGATTGATGCACATCAAAAAGGGAGAAATTGTAATTACCCTGAAGTAGTTTTGATGTGGTCAACCAAGTTCAGTTAGATTCTGGTATTTTTGATCCTTGTGTCTACGTGTGCAGGAGTTTAGGAACACAAGAAGTCGAGCAGAAGACGCGGCTAGCCAAAAGGATGGCACGGGAAGGGAGTCGATGGGCTCGGTGCATCCAAAGGACGAGATGCTATGAAAGAGTACACCGGCGGACGAGAAGGAAGCGCGCAGTGGTCCGAGGGATGAGAAGTTGGGGAGGAAGGTTGCTCGAGAAGAAAGTCGAAGTTGGATTCGAGTGAGCTCAATTACAGTTAGTCGGAGAATCACCTACGCAAAGAGATCAGTAAAAGAGCTGATCTACTGTGTGGAAGGTGCCTTCCATGGTTGGAAGATGCCTTCGATGGACAGTTTGAAGGCACCTTCTAGCCTTTGAAGGTGCCTTCCGATAGCTGTTAGCGAAGATAAAATTTTATCTTCACATGGATAAAACTTAACTAATTGAAGGCACCTTGAACCCTCTTGAAGGCTCCTTCCACCCTCGAATAAGATTTTCTAGAAGCTGTAAAAAGGCCCTTAGAGTTGGAAAATAGACAACAACTGTAACTACAACTCTTGTACTCTTTCCTAGTCTATTTCTTGAGCTGTCAACGTCTGTAAGAGGCTTCTCCACCTGCAACGAAGGAGATCTACTAGCACTTTTCACTACCTTAGATTAACAACCATCTAGGTTGTAACTAAGTTAATTTATGGTCTTCTTACGTCTTTCTTTTAAGTTATTTAGTTCGATTTTATTATTATTATTATTGTGCTACTAATCAAGTCCAAAGAATGAGAAGGGGTTAGTTTTTTATTTTGTAGGCAATTCACCTCCCTCTTGCTGGCCCCGCTGCGCCAACACACATAACCTTCATGTACCCTCTCATATTTCTCATTTTTCACTCTGACATGATAATTTAGATCAACTCTTATTAAAATTATTTCATTTGGCAGAAAGTTTTGTAATATTTCATTTAAGTCGTCCTAAAATCTTAATTTGGTAGCTTCATCTAATCCTATTTACGGTGCATATATGCTAATTATATTCATAGTTTCTTTTGCCATTATTATCTTAAGAGTTATAATTCTATTCCCTTTTCTAATTACTCCTACAACTTTATCCTTTAACGAACCATCTATAACAATACTCACTTCATTTCTTGCTTTACTTTTTCCTATATACCATAATTTAAAACTCGAATTCTCTATCAATTTTACCTTCTCACCTACTCATTTTGTATCTTGTACACACAAAATACTAATTCTTTTTCTAATCATCGTGTCTACTATCTTCATTGATTTATAAGTTAGAGTTAATATATTCTATGTTCAAAATCTTAGATTATTAGTTTTTCTGTCATATTTATTCTTATCCAACTTATGGTGTGAGAACGCTTATCTATTTAATATTATACCTAAATTCTGATGGAGATATAAAGTTCTTGGATGTTAATTGAGAACTAATATTTTTTTGTATTACTTCTTTCCATTATTATTTATAGATTAAGCTAAATACAATGTACTTTGTTTGCTAAGTTCTATTAGGGAATGAGGAATTAATTGATATTATAATAGATGTAAAAAGTAAATAAATAAAGAATAATAATACACAGAAGAAAAAATCTCAGAAAAAAGTTTAGGAATAGATATATAAATTAATGACTCACTATTTTTATTTTTATTGATCCTATCACTTTATATGTCTATCTCTAAGATTTTTTTTCCTCTAGATATATTATTTTTCATAAATAAAATATGATCTAAATTTTAGAATTAATTTTTAAAAATTACGCTAGGGCAATCAAGATAAAGGAATCCTTCTCATATAATTATATTTTAATTACTATTTTAGAATTTTACATACTGTATTTTTTTTTCTATATTATTATTTAACGTTTAATTATAAGAATTACAAACCTTATCCTCCTGATTTCCTCGACAAAAGTAAATAAAAAAAATAATGATCTAAATTTTAGAATTAATAATTATAAGAATTAAAAGACTTATCCTCCTGATTTCCTCGACAAATATTGAAGGGGCGGCGGCGATACTTCGACCCTAACGCCTTTGCTCGCCTCTTGATGGCGGACCACGACGACACCCCGCCTGAGCCGCCTGCGGTCCGTCGCCGTCGCAGCTCAATTGGATGCCGCCGCAATGATGTGCTGCAGCAGGATGGCTCAGCCGAGGACCGCCTCACTTCCCTCCCCGAAGACCTCCTCTTCTCCGTCCTCTCCTTCCTCTCCATCAAGCAGTGCGTCGCCCTTTCGGCCGTCTGCTCCCACTTCCGCCGCCGCCTCCCCTCCCTCATCCCCCGACTCGACACATTCAGGCTTTACGTCGTCGGCAATGTCATCCCCCTGCAGCAGACCTTCCCCCGCGCCCTGATCCGCCAATGCCACATCCTTTTCTCCGACGTCACATATTTATTCAATCGCCTCGAGCGGCTGCTCGTCAAGGATGTCGTCGAGTCGGGCGTCCAAGATCTCACCCTCGAATACTCCGGCGAGTATTGGATGAATTTCAGTATCAGGAAACATTGCGGCTTCTTGGGCATCAAGTCGGTGAGGAGTCTCTCCTTGCACAATATTGCGGTCGGCCACCCTCCGCCCATTGCCTGCACCCTTCTCACCTCCCTCAAAATGGAATATTGCAGCCTTCTCTATTATGATTTCCTGTTGGCCTTGCTCGCCTCCTGTCCTTTCCTCGAGACTCTGCATGTCCTCTGTTGCCACGACCTCTACATGAGCAAACTAAGCATCCACTCCGCCTCCATCAAGCATCTAGTCGTATTATACAAGACTCCCATCTTCCGCCCCATCGACGTCCACTGCCCAAAGCTTGAGTCGCTCACCATCAACGGCACTGCGCTGCGCATTGAAACGCCCAAGGTCCGGAACGCGTCGTTACTTCTTAGCCTCAATCCACCGGAATATACTTCAAATGCATTGATGAAGCTTCTCGGAGTTCCTTCTTGTGTAACAGCTGCTTTTCCAATGGCAACCGTTTGTCTCATGCTGAGGCTGAATTCTAGCACAATCCCAAACGTGAGAGAAGATTGATGAAGCTGACCTTCATTTCTTATGCATACTCTAACATAATTTGCTTTGGTTGACAGATATTAGCAGCAGAACACGAATTTGATAGATATATTTATCCGGAAATCAAAGAGGACGCCGCGATCTTCAACTTTGACTTCAATCTGAAAGATCAATCATCGTTAATGATATTAACCCAGCTGCTCAAGGTGCACAATGGCTACAATTCTGAGTTTGGTATACATGTAGATTCTACTCGTATAAAGAGCACCGATGAAACAACAAGGGTCGATCAATTGCTTCATGGCTCTACAGACGTAGAGCTAATTAACTTACAAATGAGAATGCCCGAGAAGACGTTTGAAGGGTTTCTCTCGAATCCGAAGAAGATGGAGGAATTAAAGCAAGTGGGATTGCAAAAGTTGAAAAGTCGCACAAGCAGAGAGCAGTTCAACGATATATTAGCATCCAATGAGCCCTTACTCGAAGTATCCTCCAGTATTACTAACTGCATTGAAATGAAATTTTAGCGTAATCAATATGAATGTTTTCGCCCTTTGTTAATTAACTTGAAGAGAAATTCTTAAGTATTGGATTTGAGTCTCAGTTCATGCATTTCTATTGACTAGTTTATTGGAGTTATGATTTGCTAGCTCTTTAGATAACCTTTAATGCTTATAAAATCTGCTAATAAGATGAATGTTGAGGTAAAGGTAATGATGTGAATGTCTATTGATCTAGTAGCTATCAAAGTGAAGGTTTAGATTGATCTACACGGCATGGTTTGACCTGCACACCCAAAAATAAATGTCAAGGCGGCGCACCCGAAATTATTTCGGACCAGGTCTTTTCATGCTTAAGTTACTAGGGACAGCTATGCGTATATTTGGAGAGATATTTTTCTATGTATTTGAAATCACTAGATAAAAGGTTCTGTACGACCCGTAAGTTATAAGGATAAATGGGAGATGAGATCCTCTGTCCCTAAAATGTTGTGTCCCCATGTCCCAGAGCCGATCGGACGGATTAAATCATATCTCAAGAATGCAGTGTACATCATGAAAATATCATAGCCGTCCGATCGGCTCTGAGACATAGGGACACAGCATTTTGGGGACAGAGGATCTCATCTCCCCCTCAAGGGTTGTTGCAGATCTGTTATTTTTTTTTATTATACATTTTAAACAATTGAATGTAAAAGTCGATCATTTGATTTCCTTCTATAGACACGTTAGTTTTTTTAATCTTACACTAAAAAATCACTCCATACTAAACATTTAGAAGGAGATGAATAAAAATTTCAATCATTATTTTAAAAATTTATTGAATTCTTTAAATATTGACAAAATTTTAAATGGAGAACATTTTCAAGTTCATCCTAACCTACATAATATCGATATAATTTTTATTTTTTTCATACCCACCTCCATATTATCATAATTTTTAAAATTATTCAAATTTTTCGAGTAATGACCCTCGAGTTCCAATTTATACACATCCACTGGAATATTGGCAAAATAACTAATATTTCATACAAGTTTAATCTCATAGAATTAATTCGCTTCAATCATTAGGGATTCAATCAAATGAATCGAGAAGAGTTAGTATTGACGTAAGTGACAGTGATAAATGTATAGAAACACATCATGCAGTCCTCGATTTACAATTTCTTTCATTCTTATATCAAATAGGGTTTGCCAATATTATTCTCGATCAAACAACTGAGACGGACAACGAATTGGATGGTAATCATATCAAGCGAACAATGTGGACAGTAGCGGATGATAAGCTCCTTACAGTAGCCTACACAATTATGAGTGAAGATTTAGTAGTTAATAATGCCCATAATGAGTCTTTTTGTAAAAGGGTGGTGGCATATTACAATACTAATCAAGATAAGGGAGCTAAAAAGATAATTGCGAATAAAGTAAAATCACATTGAGCTTCGGTAAAAAAATCATGAAAAGATATAATGAAATCTACAATAAATAGTACAACAATCGACCAGCGGATGGAGAGACTAGGATTTGATGGTACGGGCTCATTGGGATACAAGAATACTTTTAAGTCTACTTTCCAATATGAACATGTGTAGATGATTGTGAAAGATAGTTCAATATACGTTCCTCAATCCTCAGGGTGATGAGTTGCAAAGAAAGCAAGGACATCATAATCATCAAGTGCACATACTGACTCTTCTAATCCTAACACAACTATTGAAGTGGATGATAGAGAAGTATGATCTCGTCTAAACATGGTGTTACAAAAAGAAAAGACAAAAAAAGAGTATACCTAATTAATGAATTGAATAATGTTGTGCAATAGTCAATAGTATATTTGGAAGAGTGCAATAACAATAAGAAAGTGGACCAACTCATCTAAGCACATTAATTCCTCCTAATAGACACATTGTTAGTGTTGGAAGCACCAGCTAATCAAACTTGTATTTTGATATTGGCAAAAGTTCAAAGTTAAGCAGTGTTGTTATTCTAACTAGGGATGACAATGAGTCAAGTTCAGGTTAGATTCTATGTCCTTCGTCCCTATACTCATCGGGTATAGGATATCCGATGGGTATACCCATACCCATTAAAGATATGATATCTTTTATACTTATAATTTTTTTTTCTTTCTATCAACGATTATCATTCAACAAAAATATACTAAAATTAACATCCTATATATGCTAAAAAATAGATTAAACATCTATGTAATCTCCTACTAATATCAACAAAAATAGTAAGTTGATTTTAGAAAAAATAAAATTTCTTTAATATATGTATATATATTATTTAATTGGATATTCAGGTCGTGTATCGGGTATTGATAGTCTCTCCATACCCTCCTCCATTCCGATTGGATGTCGAATCCTCCATCGGGTTCAGGTGAAATTGTTATCCCTAGTTCTAACAAGTTAAACTAAGTATACAGAAAAATTCTAAGTGATCTTAGACAAGGTGAAAGTCCTAGAACACTCAAATACTGCAGGATCCACATTTAAAGGAACAAAGGGTGAATCAACTTCCATATCCCCATTCTCCTGCTGTTAGAGTGTATACTAAAAGCCTAGCTTTTGGTATAAATATTTATCTAGAAATAAGAATCACATTGGTCAAATGTCTACATTTATGATAAATGTAGTTGTTCAATTAATTTATATTGTAGATAACATGGTGTGTGGTGTCACACACAGAGGATCATGTTATCAATACCTTATAAATTATAAACAGTAGCTCACGACCATAATGGAAAAGAACAAACCATTGGAAGGTCGTAGTGTAATTAGGTATTAGTTTATCTTAACTATATAATTACACTAGTACACTTAGAGTGTATTGAGTAGGACCATTAGAGGTCGTTTCTTTTATACTGACTTTATAAAGAAACAAAGACCTCAGTTATTATGGAAGTGTGTGCTCTTAATCCTAATATAATAACAAACACATATATTTGATATTTATTTCTTTAATTTATCAATGGGTAAGATTTAGTTCGATGAATCAATAAGCCCGATAAGTTGGGAAATGATATCACTTATAGTGTGTGTTGTTGATTATAGAAGGAAACTGTGTCCTAGTGATCTAGGTTGAGAATGTCCCCAAGAGGAGCTCATAAGGATTGTCATGTTAAACCCTGCGGTGGACTTAGTCCGACATGGCGATGAAGTTGAGTGGTACTACTCTTGGAGCTAGATATTAATTAAGTGAGTTGTCGAACTTACTTAATTAGTGGACATTTGTTATCTTAAACACAGGGAGACTAACACACTCATAATAAGAAGGAGCCCAAAATGTAATTTGGGATTGGTGCGGTAGTTCAATAATAGTTCTTTAGTGGAATAAATTATTATTGATGAAATTAAGTTGTGTGTTCGGGGCGAACACGGGATGCTTAATTTCATCGGGAGACCAAAACCAATTCCTCCTCTCGGTCCCTATCGTAGCCTCTAGTATATAGAGATTTATACCCACCACATACCCACCTTCTTACCCATCCAATGGGGCCGGCCAAGCTAGCTTGGAACCCAAGCTAGGGCCGGCCAAGACCAAGTGGATGAGCTATGTAGGTGGCCGGCCAAAGCTTGGGTCCCAAGCTTAGGTGGCCGGCCACTAGAATATTAAAAGGGATTTTTATTAAAATTATTTCTTATGTGGATATCAAGGTTTTAAAAAGAGAGTTTAAAAATTAAAAATTTCCTTTTATAACTTTCTACAAAAGATTAAGAGAAGAGATTAATCTCTTTCCTTATTTGTAGATTAAAAGGATGATTTTAATTTTTGGTAAAAACTTTCCTTATTTGTAAATCATCTACATGTTTAAAAGAGAGTTTAAAATTTGAAATCTTTCCTTATTTGTTGATTAAAGGTGGATTTTAATTTCCTTTTTAACCATGCTCATGATTTAAAAGAGAGTTTAAAATTAAATATTCTCTTTTATAAGTTTCTACAAAAGATTAAGAAAAGATTTGATATCTTTCCTTATTTGTAGATTAAAAGAGATTTTAATTTTTAGAGATAACTTTCTTTTTATCCACATGTTTAAAAGAAAGATTTTAATTTATTAAATTTCTTTTTTATAAACCAATCATGAAGGGATAAAAATTATTGGAGAAATTTTTTATAAAGACAAATTAGGAAGTTTTAATTAATTAAAACTCTCCTTGTTTGTAACTTTTATATGGCCGGCCAAATAAAATTGAGAAAGAAAATTATTTTTAATTAAATAAATTTTCCTTTTCAATGGCAAAAGAATTAAGGAAGTTTTTATTAAATTTTCCTTATTTGCCAAGACCAAGGATTATAAAAGAGGGGGTAGAGGAGGCTTCAAGGCTAACGACTCTATTCTATTTTTCTTCCTCTTTTCCTTGGTGTTGTGGCCGGCCAACCTCTCTTCCTCTTGGTGGTGGCCGAACCTTCTCTATTGGCTTGGAGCTCTTGTGGTGGCTAGATACTACTTGGAGAAGAAGAAGAAGAAGGAGAGAAAGCTTGTATCCCTTGAAGCTTGGTTGGTGTTTTGTTCTTCGTCCTTGGTGAAGCTTCTTTGTGTTGGCCAAACCTAGCTAGGAGGAGAAGAAGGTGCTTCGTGGTTTCTCATCTCGGAAGATCGTTGCCCACACAACATCTGAGGTTAGAAGAGGAATACGGTAGAAGATCAAGAGGTCTTTCTAGAAGGTATAACTAGTAATTTTTCTTTCCGCATCATACTAGTTATTTATGGAAATAATACCAAATACAAGAGGCTTACGATTCTAGTATTTCAAATATGTTTTTCGAAGTTGTGTTCTTTTGTTTTATTTTTCCTTGTGATTTGATTGTTCTTTTCGGTTAACCTAAAGTTATTTTAGGAAATTAAATATTAGATTTCTATAAAAGGTTTTGTCTAGTCGGTGGTGGTTGCTCCCATATCCAAGAAGGTCATGTGCCTCGCCACGTCAGTACTGGGAACCAATTATGGAAATTAATATTTAATGGAATTAATAACTTAAGGTGATTTGGGTCGAACGTGTTAAGTTCCGCAGGAGATCCAAGTCAAAACCTAAAAGAACAAATAGATTAAGTTTTGGATCAAACGTGTTAAGTTCCGCAGGCGATCCAAAATTTAATTTAAAAGAACACATGGTAGCTAGGAAAAGGTTCAGACCTTTGTACAAAATTTTTGTACAGTGGAACCATTAGGTTTTCCGAGTAGCAACCAACAATTGGTATCAGAGCTAGGGTTTTGCCTCTGTGTATTTGGTATTAGTTTAATTATGCACATGTCATACATAATTTAGGCAGGATAATAATAGGATGTGCTAACTTTGTGGATGCAGATCCAACTATTATGGCTTATAGATATTGTGTGTATGATTGGACCATTGGACATGTCAAGGGCATTTTATTGTGTGTGCATGATTGTATTATAAACTACAACAGGAGCTGTATTTAGTTTTATTAGGATTTTATTTTTTGATCTAGATACATGTACATTCCTTCGAGGAATATAGGATCGAAAAATGTAAAATTCTATTTATGTCGCGGATCGAATCTTGCAAGGCGTGGAACCTTTTGAGGATCAGAGGCGCAAGGAGCAAGATGGATGCGACAACTAGACCCGGTGGCGATGGCAGCAGCTAGGGTTGGTGACACACGGAGGACAACAATAGATAAAAGCCATAATAGTTGAAAATAGTTTTTCTATTTATTGCTTTTTATGCTGTGACTGTGTGTGCTTGTTAGTATGCATGTTTAGTAGGCTAGCATAGTCAAAATTCCTCACTTTAAATAACTAAGTGGGAGAGGGATTTTAAATAAATTCCACGGTCTCCATTACTGGTTTGTAAGAGATGCAAACAAATTTGCGCGTTGGCTCTGAGTGCCTTCCTCCATATCGGATGAGTTTGTTTGTGGATCACTAGAACGAACTTCCATTTTGGATGACTATAGGAAATTAATTAAGAGCATGTGATCTTCCCCATCGGAAGGGGCACAATCTTATTAATAGACTTAGTGTTAAGTAATGGTATACACTTAGACACATCTAATAGTATCCTCCCCATCGGAGTCACTGCTATTATTTGTGTGACCAAATGATACCAATTATTAATTTTATTTGTCAAAAAGTTAGGTTGACAAGATAATAAAATTAATGGGTTAAAACCCTCCTTTTACAAATGTTGAATTTGTATACGTCCACACTAACGTGGCATGCAAAATTCACGGTGTTTGAGGTGTTGGTGAATTTAAATAATATTATTTGAGGAATCAATATTTTTTAAATTCAAAAAGTTTTAACTAAATATTTGATCAAAGACAGATCAACTATTAATTTTATTCGTCATAAAGTAAAGTTGACGAGATAATAAAATTAATGAATAAAATCTCCTCTTCGATTTTGTATACGTCCATACTATCGTGGCATACAAAATTCATGGGGATTTTTAAGGAGTTGATCTAGACCAAGTATTTTTGTGATTCTTAGGATTTAAAATGTTTGTCAATCTCCTAGTAGTCATACTATAGAAAAGACTTAGTAGTCCCAATTGTAATGATTGGAAATAGGACTTGGACATTAAGATAGACTGTCTTCTTAGAACTAAGAACAATATAGGTATATTTAATTCATTAGTTGAAATATGTTTAGTGGTGTTATCTACCAGAACCTGGAGTATAGATACAGATGCCATTAATCATGTCCGCAATTCATTGCAGGGTTCCAGGAAACCCGGCAACTAAATGAAAATAAAACACCGTCCACATGGGCGCTACTGTAAAAATGGTAGCTGTTGCAGTGTGAGATGTTTATCTTTTGATAAGAATAAAACATGGATTTTTGAGTAATTATCTTTACGCACCAAGTTTAGAAAGAACTAGTTTTCAGTTTATAAACTATTCAAAGAACTTGATATTCTACCTCTTTTAATAACAAAGTTATTATTAAGAAAAAGAGGGAAGTTATCTGTTCTGATACGTTGGTTGATAATTTATAAATCCAATAACTCTCACGATGCAACAAATAGAAATTAGTAACACATCTTCTAACTTTAAGAGAAAGTAACCTTCGAAAATGAACCAATTATATCTTTGACATCTAAGGCTAGGTTATATTAACTTGAGTAGGATTCATTGGTAGCTGATGAACTTTTGGGAGTGGAAATCTTTCCAACCTACGAGTCTTACTTGGAAGGAAAAATAACCAAGAAGCTTTTAAGTCTAAGGGGTATGAAGTCAAAGATATATTGGAATTAGTTCATTCTGATTTGTGTGATCCTATGAGCATCCAGGCAAGAGGTTGTTTCAAATATTTCATCTATTTTATAAACAACTATTTGAGATACAGATATATTTACTTGATGTGCCGCAAGTCTAAGTGCTTTGATTAGTTCAAAGAGTACGAGGCTGATGTGGAGAAACGACAAAGTAAAAGTATCAAGACACTACGGTAAGATCGTAGTGGCAAGTACCTCTTGGGAGAATTTAGGAGTCATTTATCAGAAGTAGGGATTCAATCCCAACTAACTGCACCTGGTACACCCCAACAGAATGGTGTAGAAAAAGGAAGGTATAGGACTCTTATGGAAATAAGTAGATTGATGAGTTATTAAGAATATTACCAAAATCATTTTAAGGATATACTCTGGAAACGGGAGTGAATATAGTACCTTCCAAAGTCAGAACTCTCTACTCATATAGAATAGGCGTAAGCCTATTTCGAAGCATATTCGGATTCGGGTAGTCCAGCACATATGCAGAAGAGAGATAATGATAAGTTGGACAGGAATTCACTTGTTTGTGGGGTTATCCTAGTGAAATGAAAGTAGGTTTATAGTCTTAAAAATCAAAAGGTCATTGTTAGCATCAATGACCGATTTTTAGAAAAGGACTATGTAATAAACCATGTGCCCATAAGAAAATTTGTTCTTAAGGAAATAATAAAAGGCATGTCTAATCTAGTACCAACTATACAAGATGAGATACCACAAGGAAACTGCAACACGTATCACAAATGATACACAATTGCATAAAGTGTCCTGTCGTAGTGGGAGGGTTGTTAGGCAACCTAAAAAGATTCATGTTTTGGGAGAGTTTTTGGACTCGATCCTTGGAGGACATGAATTAACCTGATCTCCGGAAATATGACGAAATACTCCAAGATAAAGATGTAACATCTTGGCAAAGAGTAATGAATAACAGAATTAGAACATATGTATTCTAATAAAATCTGGAAGCTTGTAGAACCACCAAATGGTGTAAAAGCATTTGGGTATAAAAAGGTCTATAATAGGAAAAGAGGATAGATAGGAAGGTAGAAACTTTCAAAGCAAGGCTAGATGAAAAAGGAAACTTTTTCACTGGTAGTCATGCTTAAGTCTATCCGGTTTCTTTTATCTATTTGGTAAGTGGATGTCAAGACAATATTCCTTAATGGAAGCCTTGAAGAAATCATCTATATAAAACAACCAGAAGGGTTCATTGCAAAGGGCTAAGAGCATCTTGTGTGCAAGCTCAATCAGTCTATGGACTGATACAAAGCTTCAAGGTCTTGGAACATCCAGTTTATCAAAGTAATCCAGACCTATGGATTTATTGAGTAAACGGATAAGTCTTGTGTATACAAAAGATGTGATAGAAACGTGGTGGTATTTCTTGTACTATACGTAGATAATATTTTTGGTAGTTGGAAACAATATCAAAATATTGTCAGAAGTAAGGGTATGGTTGTCCAAATAATTTGATATAAAGGACTTGGGAGAATGTATATATTTTTGAGATCAAAGTAATAAGGGATCGCAAGAAAAAATATATTTTACTTATCCCAAGCTTGATACATCGAAAAAATCCTTGCTCATTTTAAGCATGCAAAACTCCTAGAAAGGTTTCTTACCTTTTAAGCATGGAGTGTCTTTATCTAAAGAGATGTCTCCGATGACATCAAAGGAGATTGAGGACATGTAGGCAGTTCTTTATGCTTGATAGAGACCTAATGTATGCTATGCGAGACGTGAAAGTTTAAATAGTTACAAAAACCATGTTATACTTTAGCATTAAAAATATTTAGTATGTGATAATTGATAAAATCTTGCGCCCAAAGATTTGTCTTTTATTTGTAGTTTCGGCACATCATATTGGATTGACCTCCAATCGGATATGGACAATAATAAGTCAACCTCGGGGTTTTGTGTTTATTTTAGGAGGTAAAGTCATAACTATGGAAGAGTGATAAGCATAGGTATTTTCTGGACTCCACCATAGAAGCTTAGTATATGGCAAGCCAGGTAGCCATAAAACCTGAATGACTTAATAACCTCAAGATAGACTTAAATATGATTTACGGTTTGTCCAAAGATTATTACAATTTATTGTAATAATATTGGTCAATAAACTCGAAGAAACCATAAGTCTATAAAGGTAAGTAAACACAATAGAGCGTAAGTACCACCCAATACGAGAAATCGTATAAACGAGGAGATGTTGCCTAGAATGCATCAGATGATGACCTATAGATCTTTTCACTAAGGTCCTTAAGGCGAGAGCTTTTGATGGACATGTTGAAGGGTTGGGAATCAGATGTATGGCAGCAGATATGGCAGCTTAGTCTTTTAGTATAAGTGGGAGATTGTTAGAGTGTATACTAAAAGCCTAACTTTTGGTATAAACATTTATCTAGAAATAAGAATCACATTGATCAAATGTCTATATTTATGATAAATGTAGTTGTTCAATTAATTTATATTGTAGATAACATGGTGTGTGGTGTCACACACAGAGGATCATGTTATCAGTACCTTATAAATTATAAACAGTAGCTCACGACCATAATGGAAAGGAACAAACCATTGGAAGGTCGCAGTGTAATTAGGTATTAGTTTATCTTAACTATATAATTACACTAGTACACTTAGAGTGTATTGAGTAGGACCATTAGAGGTCGTTTCTTTTATACTGACTTTATAAAAAACAAAGACCTCAGTTATTATGGAAGTGTGTGCTCTTAATCCTAATATAATAACAAGCACATATATTTGATATTTATTTCTATAATTTATCAATGGGTGAGATTTAGTTCGATGAATCAATAAGCCCGATAAGTTGGGAAATGATATCACTTATAGTGTGTGTTGTTGATTATAGAAGGAAACTGTGTCCTAGTGATCTAGGTTGAGAATGTCCCCAAGAGGAGCTCATAAGGATTGTCATGTTAAACCCTGCATGTGGACTTAGTCCGACATGACGATGAAGTTGAGTGGTACTACTCTTGGAGCTAGATATTAATTAAGTGAGTTGTTAGTAACTTACTTAATTAGTGGACATTTGTTATCTTAAACACAGGGAGACTAACACACTCATAATAAGAAGGAGCCCAAAATGTAATTTGGGATTGGTGCGGTAGTTCAATAATAGTTTTTTAGTGGAATGAATTATTATTTATGAAATTAAGTTGTGTGTTCGGGGCGAACATGGGATGCTTAATTTCATCGGGAGACCAAAACCAATTCCTCCTCTCGGTCCCTATCGTAGCCTCTAGTATATAGAGATTTATACCCACCACATACCCACCTTCTTACCCATCCAATGGGGCCGGCCAAGCTAGCTTGGAACCCAAGCTAGGGCCGGCCAAGACCAAGTGGATGAGCTATGTAGGTGGCCGCCCAAAGCTTGGGTCCCAAGCTTAGGTGGCCGGCCACTAGAATATTAAAAGAGATTTTTATTAAAATTATTTCTTATGTGGATATCAAGGTTTTAAAAAGAGAGTTTAAAAATTAAAAATTTCCTTTTATAGCTTTCTACAAAAGATTAAGAGAAGAGATTAATCTCTTTCCTTATTTGTAGATTAAAAGGATGGTTTTAATTTTTGGTAAAAACTTTCCTTATTTGTAAATCATTTACATGTTTAAAAGAGAGTTTAAAATTTGAAATCTTTCCTTATTTGTTGATTAAAGGTGGATTTTAATTTTCTTTTTAACCATGTTCATGATTTAAAAGAGAGTTTAAAATTAAATATTCTCTTTTATAAGTTTCTACAAAAGATTAAGAAAAGATTTGATATCTTTCCTTATTTGTAGATTAAAAGAGATTTTAATTTTTAGAGATAACTTTCTTTTTATCCACATATTTAAAAGAAAGATTTAATTTATTAAATTTCCTTTTTATAAACCAATCATGAAGGGATAAAAATTATTGGAGAAATTTTTTATAAAGACAAATTAGGAAGTTTTAATTAATTAAAACTCTCCTTGTTTGTAACTTTTATATGGCCGGCCAAATAAAATTGAGAAAGAAAATTATTTTTAATTAAATAAATTTTCCTTTTCAATGGCAAAAGAATTAAGGAAGTTTTTATTAAATTTTCCTTATTTGCCAAGACCAAGGATTATAAAAGAGGGGGTAGAGGAGGCTTCAAGGCTAACGACTCTATTCTATTTTTCTTCCTCTTTTCCTTGGTGTTGTGGTCGGCCAACCTCTCTTCCTCTCTTCATCTTGGTGGTGGCCGAACCTTCTCTATTGGCTTGGAGCTCTTGTGGTGGCCAGATACTACTTGGAGAAGAAGAAGAAGGAGGAGAGAAAGCTTGTATCCCTTGAAGCTTGGTTGGTGTTTTGTTCTTCGTCCTTGGTGAAGCTTCTTTGTGTTGGCCGAACCTAGCTAGGAGGAGAAGAAGGTGCTTGGTGGTTTCTCATCTCGGAAGATCGTTGCCCACACAACATCCGAGGTTATAAGAGGAATACGGTAGAAGATCAAGAGGTCTTTCTAGAAGGTATAACTAGTAATTTATCTTTCCGCATCATACTAGTTATTTATTGAAATAATATCAAATACAAGAGGCTTACGATTCTAGTATTTCGAATATGTTTTTTGAAGTTGTGTTCTTTTGTTTTATTTTTCCTTGTGATTTGATTGTTCTTTTCGGTTAACCTAAAGTTATTTTAGAAAATTAAATATTAGATTTCTATAAAAGGTTTTGTCTAGTCGGTGGTGGTTGCTCCCATATCCAAGAAGGTCATGTGCCTCGCCACGTCAGTACTGGGAACCAATTATGGAAATTAATATTTAATGGAATTAATAACTTAAGGTGATTTGGGTCGAACGTGTTAAGTTCCGCAGGAGATCCAAGTCAAAACCTAAAAGAACAAATAGATTAAGTTTTGGATCAAACGTGTTAAGTTCCGCAGGCGATCCAAAATTTAATTTAAAAGAACACATGGTAGCTAGGAAAAGGTTCAGACCTTTGTACAAAATTTTTTTACAGTGGAACCTCTAGGCTTTCCGAGTAGCAACCAACACCTGCTTTAACTCACTTTCTGATCTTGAGAAAGTGTCCCTGAATGAGCTAGAATACTCAGTTGCATCTAGGTCATCAATTTCATATAAAATTGATGAATGTACTTGATGCGGATATAGTCTAGGGCCCAAAGGGAATTAAGAAAGAGAGAAGGGACATTTTGGTCCTTTGACACATTAAGGGTTTTAATGTGTATAAAGAGCACTGTTCACTCAGGCAGTAGGAGAGGGGGGCTCATTCACGAAAGGAGGCGGCCGCCACAATGAGGAGAGGAAGGTCGCTTATTCCATCTCCGGTGCCGGTCACATCCGGTGCTGGTAGCTCTTTCTTCCCATACTCCTCTACTCTTTCTTCTCTCCCTCCTTCCCCAACGCTCGCCACGGTCACCGTTGTCGCGTTCTATGGAGTCTCCTTCTGCTCCTCGCGCACACAGCGCCTCCAAGCCGACGCCGTCGTAGAGCGCCGCCGCCGCCTCGAGAGGCCTTCGGCATCATCCACTGCAGCCTCCTCGGGAGCTCGCCGGTACACCGACAACCTCCTACCCTCATTGTTGCGCATCTGACCGCCTATGTATTGGACTGCCTCCTCTCTCCCTCTCGTGCCCCTCCCTAGCACTGCCTTAGCCACTGAGCACCTCCTCAGTCGATCACCATCTCCTACAGCAGTCGTCGCCTCTTCCAGTAGGTGCCTATGCCTCCAGCAAGCGCTGCTGGCTCCAGTGGGCACCGCCCTCGCCTCTAGGCCGGGCCACCTGTTCCGCAGGTTGCCGGCAATGCCTCTAGAAGCCACCACTGTCGTCTACAACGAACACTGTCGCCACTACCATCGTAGTCGCCCCTAGCGGCTGTCATCACCGCCTGCAGTGGCTGTCGCTGCCTCTGCCGACTCCCACCTCTGATGTCACCCTCAGTGACAACCACTAGCCGGCCTCCGACCTCCACGGTTTGTATTATGCTTGGCGTGTTGTGTTCCGACCATCGAGCCGTTGAGTCAGTGACATTATACGGCCTGCGTGCCATGTGACGGCCTACGAGGAGCTATCACATCTGGCCTACGTGTCGTCTCTTTAGACATTGGCTGCATCAGATTCTATGTCGTCGTCCTCAGATCGGGCTCCTCAGTTGGCTCATACCCCTCTACTCGTCCGGGCTGTTACGACTCGATCAGCACTGTGATTAGCTCACCGACCCATCCAAGGGCACCCCCCTGGGCCAGGGTACGTCACTGTGCATATCTTGCATTTATGTCGCTATTCTATTATTTTTAGGCTGCTTACATATTCGTGGGATTCACCTCAAGCACCGGGGTACCGGAGACTGGGGCAACCCGGTCCCTGGCTATAGGTACTGTTGACCAAAGGATTTCGGGTGGCTTGGTCAACACAGGAGACAACTCACCATCCGGGTCATGGAGATGCGGTCAACATTTTAGACACGTCATTCCGGCAGGTTCGTCTTCTCAACTTCCCGACAGAAACAAATTGGCGTCATCTGTGGGAACACACCTGATCTGGAACGTGAAGATGGATGACACCGGAAAATTCTACCATCCTCGTGACCTGGTAGGCTTCAACGAATATAAATATTCCCCTCACTCCACGAGTATTTAGGAGTCGAGGAACTAGGTCAAATCCTCTACTGGTCGGCAGGTCAGTTTTTTTTTGTTATCTGTGCTCTTTCAGTTATATGATCTATCCTAGTTCCTCGATTGAAGACCCCATGCCGATTGGCCGGGTGTATATTATCCGAGCCACGGGCTCGATGTCGAAGACCCCGCGCTGATCGGCCGGGCGTATATTATCCGAGCCATGGGCTCGATGTCGAAGACCCCGTGCCGATCGACCGGGCGTATATTATCCGAGCCACGGGCTCGATGTCGAAAACCTCGTGCCGATCGGCCGGAAGTATATTATCCGAGCCACGGGCTCGATGTCGAAGACCCCGCGCTGATCGGCCGGGCGTATATTATCCGAGCCACGGGCTCGATGTCGAAGACCCCGTGCCAATTGGCCGGGCATATATTGTCCGGGCCACGGGCTCGATGTCGAATACCCCGTGCTAATCAGCCAGGTGTTAGTTATATTTGAAGAACGTCGAGCAGTGACGTTAAACCCTCGCATCATCAGCGGTCGAGCGGCGACCTTAAACCCTTGCGTCACCAACGGTCGAGCGGCGACCTTAAACCCTCGCGTCACAAGCGGTCGAGCGGCGACCTTAAACCCTCGCGTCACCGGCGGTCGAGCGGCGACCTTAAACCCTCGCATCATCGGCGGTCGAGCGGCGACCTTAAACCCGCATCTTCAGCGACCAGCTTATCAGAGCATTTGATATTCTACCTCCCCCATCAGGGGTCAAGCAGTCTTCACGAGCATCTACCTCCCCCATCAGGGGTCGAGCAGTCGTCACGAGCATTGGCCTCCCCCATCAGGGGTCGAGTAGTCTTCACGAGCATCTACCTCTCCCATCAGGGGTCGAGCAGTCTTCACGAGCATCTATCTCCCTCGTTCGGGGTCGAACAGTCATATCGGATCTCATATCCTCCCTGTTCGAGGTTGAACGGTCTTTACTAGTCACAAACATATCGAAACATTTTATCTCCCCCGTTCGTGGTCAAGTCATCGTCGATGGCTACGAATAAGAGCGTCTCCACCGGTTTTGAACCAGGATATCTCATAGGCGCTGCGCTCGTTCGGCTCACGACTTCCGTTTCGGTTTTGCGTACGATGCATCAGCGCAGCTCACGACTTTCGCTTCCACGCGCCCTTGACTCACAGGTTACACCTCAGTTGAGTTCACGTGTGATGCGCCCGTTCGACTCATGACTTTCATCTCCGTTAGCACTTGATTTCACGGGCTATGTTCCTGTTTAGTTTTTAGGCTCCACGCCTGCCTAGCGCTGCTTTGCCTCTCACTCGGTCTCCCGGTCACATTTTAAGGCAATCCGGTAGGCAACTTATGGTCGTCCGGTCGGCATTCTCTCGCCCGCTCATTCAACACTCTCATAATCATCTGATCAGCATCGCTCGCTCGGTCGTTAGGTCAGCATCTTCGCGGCTGTGCGCTCGATATCCCATGTGGCGTTCGGTCGTCTATCATTTCACTTGTCGCTCGCTTGACGTTCTACCACTCGCTTGGCATTGTGTTTCATCGCCCTCTCGACATTGTGTTGGCTTCTGACCTGGCGTTATTTCTCGCAGTTTGTTCGGCACCGTTACCATCTCTCGTGTGACGCTCTCTCGGTTACTCGGTTCGCATCGGCATTTGCTTGATCGTGTGCTCGGCTTGATCGCCTGTCTTTCTACCTGATCAGCACTATCTCCGTCGCTTGGATTGTATTATTTCTCGTCGCTCGCTCGATACTACTTGAGTCACTTGCGCGGCATCGCCACCGCTACTCGCTCGACGTGATAAGACGAGCCCGGTGATCTGACTTCGCGTTCGGTAGCGATTCAGTTTTGGACTTGGTCTAGTTAGTCGAACTTACGCCTCCTTCGACTAGACTTGAAGGGGAGGCTTGTGATGCGGATATAGTCTAGGGCCCAAAGGGAATTAAGAAAGAGAGAAGGGGCATTTGGGTCCTTTGACACATTAAGGGTTTTAATGTGTATAAAGAGCACTGTTCACTCAGGCAGTATGAGAGGGGGGCTCATTCACGAAAGGAGGTGGCCGCCACTATAAGGAGAGGAATGTCGCTCATTCCATCTTCGGTGCCGGTCACATCCGGCGCCGATAGCTCTTTCTTCCCATACTCCTCTACTCTTTCTTCTCTCCCTCCTTCCCCAACGCCCGCCACGGTCACCGTTGCCACATTCTATGGAGTCTCCTTCTGCTCCTCGCGCACACAACGCCTCCAAGCCGACGTCGTCGTAGAGCGCCGTCGCCTCTGTTAGGACCGATGATCACGGCTAGAGAGGGGGGTGTGAATAGCCGACCCCAAATCTTTGCGTTTCTTCCTACGATTAGGGTTAGCGCAGCGGAAATAACTAAATAGAAACGAAACGAAGATGATCAAACCTAAGACGCAGCGATGTAACGAGGTTCGGAGATGATACTCCTACTCCTTGGCGTGTCCGTAAGGTGGATGAAGCCTATCAATCCGTCGGTGGATGAGTCCCCGGAGAACCGGCTAATATATACTCCTTATGGGTGGAGAAACCTCGTCACAATAACTTGCAACAACAAGAAGGAGTACAAGAAATACAAGTAGAAAGACAAGAACAATGTACAAACACTAACTCGCATTCTCGTCGACTGCCTGTGAAGCAACAACTTCTCGGACAATAGCAGCAGCTGACCGTCGACTGGAAGCTCACACGAAGCTTACTGGGAAGAGCTCAAACAAAGCTCAGATCGCAAGCAACAGCAAGCTAGAAGAAGGAGAGGAAGAAGAGAGACTCTCAGCCCTGTAGCCCTCGACCTCTTTATATTACCTGTGCCTGCGAAGAACCTGCAACGAAGACAGAAGAGAACCCAGCCGCTTGTTACTTAACGGCTGAGATCGCACCGATCAAGCCACCGATCGGGCCTGCTCGATCGGCCGTGGGACCGATCAGCCTATCGGGTCCCGCATCCGATCGAGGCTCCTGCAGAGTTGCCCAACTCTGCGTGGAATTTGATCGGTCCTCGGACCGATCCCACCTCGTGGTAGCGTCCCGATCGGTCCGGGGCCGATCAGCTCCATCGATCGGTCCCGCCCGATCGAAGCCCAAACCATGATCGCCTTGTTTGTTATCGATTGGTCGCACCGATCGATACAACGATCGGATCGGCCGATCGAGCTTTTTTTGCCCAAACCAAGTTCCACGCCTTCCAAACCAATATCCGGTCAACCTTGACCTATTGGTATCTCATGCTTAGCATCCGGTCACTCCCTTGACCGCTAGACTCACCAAGTGTCCGGTCAATCCCTTTGACCCACTTGGACTTTTCTCTTGTGTCAAGTATCCGGTCACTCCCTTGACCTACTTGACCTTCTCAACACGATGTCCGATCACCCTTGATCCATCTGGATTTTCCTCACTCACCAGACTTTCACCTAGCTTCACTCACTAGGGTTTCACCGGCTTCACTCACCGGATTTCTAATCTGCCTGGCTTCACTCACGGGACTTCAAACCGCCTCGGCTTCACTCACTGTGGGACTTTCCGAATGCCGCTTCACTCACCGGACTTCCACTTTCACCTAGCTTCACTCACTAGGATTTTCACCGCCTCCCTCAGGATTTCCACCGCCCGGCTTCACTCACGGGACTTCCACCGCCTGGCTTCACTCACTGGACTTTTCCGTGCCAAACTCCCTGCTTGACTTTTCTCCTGCCAAGTCTCCATACTGGGACTTTCCGTGCCAAGCTACCGCTGGACTTTTCCCGTGCCAAGTCTCGTGCTTGGACTTTTCCGATGCCAAGTCTCCATACTTGGACTTTTCGTGCCAAGCTCCTGCTTGGACTTTTCCCGAATCAGTCAACCAGGTCTCAACCTTGACCTAAGGTTGCACATACAATCTCCCAAACACCTATTCTTGTCAAACATCAAGAATACAACTCTCCTCTCGTCAAACATCGTCAAACATCAAAACACAACTCGAGTCAGGTCAACTCGAGTCAGGTCAACCAGGTCAACCTTGACCTAAGGTTGCACCAACAATCTCCCCCTTTTTGATGTTTGACAAAATCCAAAATCAAGTTAGGTTAACCCGATAACCTAACTTAGGTTTTCCAATGTTCTTCCTTGAACATTCTTCCAAAACCTACACTCTCCCCCTTGGGACATCTCTCCCCCTTTTTGACACACATCAAAAAGAGGGAATCAAGGTCAAGAGTTTCTTCCTAATGAAAGTCTCATACCTTTCATTGAAACCCTTAATTTCTCCCTTGATACTAAACTCAACACTCAACTTAGTGACAATCTCATATCATTAATCCTCAAAAATCTTAAGGAGTAAAAACTCCCCCTAAAAGTCAACTCCCCTGACTAATAGGTAAAAACTCCCCCCTAAAGGTCAACTCCCCCTTGACCATTGCACCAACAATGTCTTGGAGAGTTTCAACCCTTTAGAAAACCAAAACACCACTTCCACAGCTGCAATTTCAGACAAACAGTCGAAATTCAGCAAGTTGGCACGCCTTGATCGGTCACCGGACCAATCAGGATTCCTCTGGATCGGTCCAGTGACCGATCCACACAGACCTGGACCGATCAGGGATCCTCCTGATCGGTCCACAACTCTGATTTCTGATTTCTGATTTCTGAATTTTTCTTCTCCTGAAATTCAGAAACCTCTAGAAAATTACAGAAAATTCCAAAAATTGTAAAATTTTGAGGATACATTCCTCATAACATATACTATCATGGAAAAATAGTTTTCTATGAAAATAAGTTCCATTTTCAAATCTTGATACAAAGTTCGAAAAGTTTTGAAATAGCTCAAAGTTTTAAAAACTTTGTATCAATTTGATCAATGATGAATGCTATCACTAGAAAAGCTTCATCAAGGTTTTTCAAATCAATTTTGAAATGATTTTAAACCCTTTAATTTAGGACCGCAATCTTAGGGCTAAATGTACATGACTTGTACATAAGCTTTCCCTATGATCCTCAATTAGAATTAGGCTCATCTAGGTACAAGAACTATGCACCTTGTTCCTAACTCATCATCCTAATATCTCACACACATCTAAGGTGTATCAAACACATCCAAGTCAATTTTGATGTGAGATATGGGTTTAGATTATCTTAGGCTAAGGTCTCATGCATTTTCTAAACATCAATTTGATCTCCATATCAAATTGTGTTTTTAACCTTAAATCAATTTCATTGAAAAAAAAATGCAAGAAATGATGACATGGCATAAAATGATATCATACATAATAACATGTGCCAATGTCATGATATCATGACATGACATATGGCAAACAATATATGGCAAATAGCACATAAAGGTATAGAAAATACCTAATTCTAGCCTTAGTTGCCATTTTTGATAATTTTGACCATTTTGCCATAATTTCTATATTCCTAAGTGTGATAGACCTAAAATCATATCCTCAAGACTTTTAGATCACTATGTGCCAACTAGATTGATTCTAGAAAATTCCTCAAATGTGGTTGGCACATTCTAATCACCTTAGGAATAATATTCACTTTCATTTTCAAGGCTTGATTGCACCTTGAAAATTCCTAAAGTGCCACCTTTTGCCATGATTAGGTTAACTACCTATTCAAGTAAGGTTGGCACACCCTAACTCATCTAGCGTGATGAAATCACGCTCCTAGGAACCCAATACCTATTGGAGCTCATTGGGTTCACTAAGTATTCACTAGGGATGACTTCCCTAGCAACCCTCCTAATGACCCTCCTAGGCTTTGAAGCCTTGGTCATTTGGGACTCATCAAGATCAACTCTAGGGGTGACTCCCCTTGTGACCTTGGTGATGGTCTTCCTAGCCCTAGATTTTGTTCCATAATCGAATGGAACATTATGATAAGTGGGCTTGACCACTCGGGACTTAGGTTTGTGACCCAAACCTTTCTTGTCCTTGGACATTGGTTTTTGACCCTTAAACCCTAGAGATGACTTCTCCAAGTTCTTAAGGGTCTTTTCTAAAGAGTCAAGTCTTGATCTCAAGACTTGATTCTCCTTTTCTAATACCTCAAGTTTTAACTTGTCATTTGTCTTTGAGGTATTCCTAGGCATATGTCTAGATGATTTGGGATTTCTACCTAGGTTTTCCTTAACCTTAGATGAGGTAATTCTAGGGTTAGCATTTCTAGAATTGTCCTTACCTAGGCTAACATGTTTGGCACCTAAGCACATGTATCGATTTCTATTGTTGTCATGCCTATCTTTATTGACAATTGCAACAAAACTACTATTAACATGTGTCTTATTCAAATTGCAAGAATGTGCCTTAAAGGTTACCTTAGGGTTTGCCTTAGCTCCCCCTATCGATGTGCTCGGTCTCTTGTCCTTGTGAGATTGCCTCCCCCTCGGACATTGGCTCCTATAGTGTCCTCTTCGCTTGCATTGGAAGCACACCACGTGCTCCTTACCCTTGTGTATCGGGACTCCGGCTTTCTTGACCTTTGGCGCCGGTGGAGTCTTCCTAACTCTCTTTGGACACTTACTCTTGTAATGTCCAAATTCCCTACACTCAAAGCATAATATATGCAATTTATTTGAAATTGAAATGCTTGAGTTACCTAGGTTTGAGGGTGGATGAGAGCTCTCTTCTTCATCCCTTCCGGATGTAGACGCTTCTTCTTCTTGCTCCGAACTTGAAGAAGAACTCTTCTCCTCTTCTTCTTTAGATGTTGAGTGGCCCTCAACTTCTAAATCCATTCCTCCATGAAATGAGCTCCTTGGCTCACTTGACTCCTCTTCATGGCTTGAAGTGGAGCTCTCCTCATGAAACTTGGCCAAGTTATTCCACAACTCCTTGGCGTTGTTGTAACCACCTATCTTACACAAGATATCACTAGGTAATGAAAATTCAAGGATTTTCATTACCTCATCGTTGATTGTGAATTGGTGGATTTGTTCTTTCGTCCACTTCTTTTTCTTGAGAAGTTCTCCCTTTCTATCCACCGGAGGAATAAAACTTATTTGTACACAATTCCAATTTGCTAGGTTAGTCATAAGAAAATACTTCATTCTTACCTTCCAATACGCGAAGTCGCAGCACTCGTAGAAGGGTGGAATCGTGATGTCTTCTCCGAGTCGATCCATTCTCTAGCTTGTGCTCCCCCGGGTGTTAATCCGACGAAGAGCAACCTTGCTCTGATACCACTTGTTAGGACCGATGATCACGGCTAGAGAGGGGGGTGTGAATAGCCGACCCCAAATCTTTGTGTTTCTTCCTACGATTAGGGTTAGCGCAGCGGAAATAACTAAATAGAAACGAAACGAAGATGATCAAACCTTAGACGCAGCGATGTAACGAGGTTCGGAGATGATACTCCTACTCCTCGGCGTGTCCGTAAGGTGGACGAAGCCTATCAATCCGTCGGTGGATGAGTCCCCGGAGAACCGGCTAATATATACTCCTTGTGGGTGGAGAAACCTCGCCACAATAACTTGCAACAACAAGAAGGAGTACAAGAAATACAAGTAGAAAGACAAGAACAATGTACAAACACTAACTCGCCTTCAACAACTTCTCGGACAACAGCAACAGCTGACCGTCGACTGGAAGCTCACACGAAGCTTACTGGGGAGAGCTCAAACAAAGCTCAGATCGCAAGCAGCAGCAAGCTAGAAGAAGGAGAGGAAGAAGAGAGACCCTCAGCCCTGTAGCCCTCGACCTCTTTATATTACCTGTGCCTGCGAAGAACCTGCAACGAAGACAGAAGACGCAGAACCTAGTCGTTGTTACTCACAACGGCTAGATCCAGACCGATCAGGCTTCACCCTGATCGGTCTGGGCCTTGCCTGATCGGTCGTGGGGACCGATCGTTCGCGGCCGATCGATCCCGCCGATCGGAAGGCTTCATGCAGAGTTGCCCAACTCTGGTGGGAATCTGATCGGTCCTCGGACCGATCCCACCTCGTGGTAGCGTCCCTGATCGGTCCCGGGACCGATCAGCTCCATGCGATCGGTCCCCGCACCGTCAGAAGCCCACGTAACCATGATCGCTTCGCTTGTTATCGATTGGTCACCGCACCGATCGGATACACAAACGATCAATCGGATCGGTCTGCAGATCGATTCGAGCTTGGTTTTTGCCCAAACCAAGTTCCACGCCTTCCAACCAATATCCGGTCAACCTCGACCTATTGGTATCTCATGCTTAGCATCCGGTCACCCCTTGACCGCTAAGACTCACCACCAAGTGTCCGTCAATCCTTTGACCCACTTGGACTTTTCTCTTCGTGTCGAGCATCCGGTCACTCTGACCTACTTGACCTTCTCAACACCGGATGTCCGATCACCCTTGATCCATCTGGATTTTCCTTGCCCAGCTTCACTCACCGGACTTTCACTTCACTCACTAGGGTTTTCACCTTCACCACCAGGATTTCAATCCGCCCGGCTTCACTCACCAGGGACTTCCAAACCCCTGGCTTCACTCACCAGACTTTCCCAATGCCTGGCTTCACTCACCTGGACTTCCACTTTCACCTAGCTTCACTCACTAGGATTTTCACCGCTTCACTCACCAGATTTCTTCTGCCTGCTTCACTCACCAGACTTCTCCAACCTGGCTTCACTCACCAGACTTTTCCTTCAAACTCCCGCTTGGACTTTCCCCGCCAAGTCTCCATACTTGACTTTCCGCGTGCCAAACCTTGGACTTTTCCCCGTGCCAAGTCTCCGTACTTGGACTTTTCCAGTGCCAAGTCTCCATACTTGGACTTTTCGCGTGCCAAGCTCCCTGCTTGGACTTTTCCCGAATCAAGTCAACCAGGTCAACCTTGACCTAAGGTTGCACCTACAATCTCCCAAACACCTATTCTTGTCAAACATCAAGAATACAACTCTCCTCTCGTCAAACATCGTCAAACATCAAAACACAACTCGATTCAGGTCAACTCGAGTCAGGTCAACCAGGTCAACCTTGACCTAAGGTTGCACCAACAGCCTCCTCGGGAGGCCTTCAGCGTCATCCACAGCAGCCTCCTCGGGAGCTCGCCGGCACACCGACAAACTCCTACCCTCATCGTTGCGCATCTGACCGTCTATGCATTGGACTGCCTCCTCTCTCCCTCTCGTGCCCCTCCCTAGCGCTGCCTTAGCCACTGAGCACCTCCTCAGCCGATCGCCATCTCCTACAGCAGTCGTCACCTCTTCTAGTAGGTGCCTATGCCTCCAGCGAGCGCTGCTGGCTCCAGTAGGCACCGCCCTCACCTCTAGGCAGGGCCACCTGTTGCGCATGTTGTTAGCAGCGCCTCTAGAAGCCACCACTGCCGCCTACAACGAACACTGTCGCCACTGCCATCACAACCGCCCCTAGCGGCTATCATCACCGCCTGCAGCGGTTGTCGCCACCTCTGCCGACTCCCACCTCCGATGTCACCCTCAGTGACAACCACTAGCCGGCCTCCAGCCTCCACGGTTTGTATTATGCTTGGCGTGTTGTGTTCCGGCCATTGAGTCGTTGAGTCAGTGACATTATACGGCATGCGTGTCGTGCGACAACCTACGAGGAGCTATCACATCTAGCCTACGTGTCGTCTCTTTAGACATTGGCTGCATCAGATTCTATGTACCCGTCCTCAGATCGGGCTCCTTAGTTGGCTCATACCCCTCTACTTGTCCGGGCCGCTACGACTCGATCAGCACTACGATCAGCTCACCGACCCATCCGAGGGCGCCCCCAGGTCCAGGGTACGTCACTGTGCATATCTTGCATTTATGTCGCTATTCTATTATTATTATTAGGCTGCTTACATATTCGTGGGATTCACCTCGAGCACCAGGGTACCGGAGACCGGGGCAACCTGGTCCCTAACTATAGGTACTGTTGACCAGAGGATTCCGGGTGGCTTGGTCAACACAAGAGACAGCTCACCATCCGGGTCATGGAGATGCTGTCAACATTCTAGACGCGTCATTCCGGCAGGTTCGTCTTCTCAGCTTCCCGACAGGAACAGTACTTATTCGTAAAATATGAAATTCCGAATGAGCTAGAACACTTAGTTGTAACTCTTGACAAATATGGTGAAGAGGCTGAATGATTACGATAATTCTTAGAAGATATTCCGAGATGGCCGAAACCCATGTCGATAATTTGCATACATTGTGAAAGTTAATCAGCAATTGGCTGGGCACAGAGTCATCTATATAATGGTAAGTCTAGAAATATATATCATTGACATAATACCATTAGACAACTACTCTCAACAGGAATTATCACTATTTACTATGTGAAGTCAAAGGATAACCTAGTGAATCCGCTAACCAAGGGATTAAACAGAGAGTTAGTTGCAAGCTCATCGCGAGGGATGAGTTTGATGCTGATAGGAAATGTTGGTGTAAAGGAAACCCAACCTATGCAGACTGGAGATCCCAAAAACTAGGTTCAAAGGGACAACCTAACTGCACCAACAAAGTTGCTCATTGTGGGGGTGGGGGGGTGGGGGGGGGGGGGGACGACCCAATGAATTAGTGAAGGTTGGAGATTAAGTACACGACTTTTAATGGTCTAAGAAGAGTAATGTGGAATACTCTTAAGAGATCACCTATGTGAGAAAGAAGTGGGTCACTAAGAAAAGAATTGGAGGTACAATTCTTAGAGCTTTTCACAGAACCAGGCATATTCATGGCCAAAAATGAACACACTCATGAGAACTGAGTTGTATCAAAGAGAGACTTAGGTGAGATTTGTCAATGCTTACACAGACGACAGTACAGTTCAAGGACATCATGTCTACTGTAAGCCAGTAAGCAAACAGATCTTCACAAGGAAAGGTTTAAAGGGTAAAACCTACCTATCTTATATTTGACTCAACTGTTGAATGCTATCACATACCCTATTTTCCATTCATGTGGGGGATTGTTAGAAATGTGAATGGAATTAAGAGGTAGAGATGAAGAGACTCTATTGTGCATGGGTATAGTCCCACATTAGAAGTCACTTGAATTTATTGTTGGTTTAAATTATGACACATGCATTGATGTTGTAAACATATGCATGAGGAGAGACTCTTTCACGCGTGAGTACGCAAGGGTGGGTGCAAATGCAGGGCCCGGATTGTACTGAATCAAGGTTGACTTGTGTGCAAGCACGACCTGCACATGTCGAATGACAAACCAGTCGAAGCAAAATTTACCCAAAAAATGAACCAACATGTTGCCACTTGAATCTCTTTTTGCTACCTGCTCAAGAGTGTAACGGAAGCATTAATGTGCAATTAATGGTGATTTTGTAACGTCTCAACATTAATAGCGACATTAAACTCATTAATGATAATTGTGTAACGTCTCTGTTTTAATGGCGAAATTAAACGCATTAATAATGATTCCTTAATGTCTTGACATTAATAAAGATATTAAATCCATTAATGACGACATTAAACCCAGCATTAAATGACTATAATTTGATCATTTATTGCAGACAATGTGAGAGCTCCTATATAAGGAGGTTGGATCTTAAGCAAAGAGAAAGCGGAAGATAAGCGAAAGAGAAAGCGAAAGGAAGAGTAGGAAGCAAACCTGTATCCACTCGTGTTCTCCTACACAACTCTCTCAATCGTGCATCCGCTCGACTGAACTACTCGTGATAGCATTCAGATGCATTCTCAGTTCGCCACGAACAACCAGTGCTTGGTTGTGTTCATGGTTTTGTCATTGTATCCTGGGAAACAAACAACCCAAGAGAACATCGAAGCACAGCTGGAGGTGAGACGAATCTATTTCAAAGAAACTCCATTGAGCGCAGGTCTCGACATCTTACTCGGTGAATTTTCATTCTGACTCGCCGATTGACTCCCGATTCTGCTACGCACCGTATCGACTACGTGACTTGGACCACCGAAAGTTTGACAGAACCAGCTTCGTTGACAGCCTGAGATTATCAGCTCAGGTCATCTCAATAAATAAGTTAGAATTGATTTTGTATAATTTCAATTTAGTTAATTCCTCAATATCTCCGATAACAAATTGTTCAACAGAATCAACTATAAAACAACTATTACCGATGAAACATTCAAACAAATTAACCAAACTATCAGCAACTTTACTCAGTACAGAAATTAGAAATCTTTCTACAATACAGAATTCTCTATTAGAGAAGCTGCACACAACTAAATTAAGGAGTCCAGCATCTTAATCAGAATTTAGTAACTGCCACCCGACTATTCGAGACAATTCGAAGAATGACCCTTTACTCCACTTGCACAATATTATAAACTTGACTGAAATTTCCACCTAGTGCTCAAAGCATAAAAGTATATATGTACATAAAAATTGAAATGTATTATTCAAATATAATATATATGTTTTCATATTCCGACGCATTAAGATGAGGTTTTACATTTCTACCCAACCATATATTTATAAATCCAAATCAAATATATCTCAAATTCATATATTAATTCTCTTAATTAATTTATCAAATTTATAAATATATTATCAATTATATTAATTTTTAATTCGTATTTAATTAAGTTTATAATTGATATAAGAAAAACAAATAATCATTTGGTTTTTTCCTATAATTACTAATTGATATTATAACAGATGTAAAAAAGTAAATAAATAAAATAATGATCTCAATTTTAGAAATTTTTAATACTGTATTTATTTTTCTATATTGTTATTTAACGTTTAATTATAAGAATTATATAACTTATCCCCGTGATTTCCTCGACAAATATTACAGGGGCGGCGGCGATACTTCGATCCCAACGCCTTTGCGGTCCAGAGGATGGACCACTCCATGCATTGGTTCATTTGAATGGGCTCTATCTATTAAATGAGTAGGGTCCATTCAAATGGACCAATAATCTTTAGTGGTCCATCCTCTGGACCGCATTTGCGGTCCAGAGGATCCCGTCCCCTCTTGATGGCGGACCACGACAGCACCCCGCGTGAGCCGCCTGCGGTCCATTGCCCATTGCCTGCACCCTTCTCACCTCCCTCAAAATGGAATATTGCAGCCTTCTCCACTAAGATTTCCTGTTCGCCTTGCTCGCCTCCTGCCCTTTCCTCGAGACTCTGCATTTCCTCTGTTGCCACGACCGCTACATGAGCAAACTAAGCATCCGCTCCGCCTCCATCAAGCATCTAGTCGTATTATACAACACTTCCACCTTCCGCCCCATCGATATCCACTGCTCAAAGCTTGAGTCGCTCACCATCAACGCCACTGCGCTGCGCATTGTAGCGCCCAAGGTCCGGAACGCGTCGTTACTTCTTAGCATCAATCCACCGGCAGATCCTCTAAATGCATTGATGAAGCTTCTCGGAACTCTTGCTTTTCGAATCGCTGCTTTTCGAATGACAGCCGTTTGTCTCATGCTGAAGCTGAATTCTAGCATAATCCCAAACGTGAGAGAAGATCCATGAAGCTGACCTTCATTTTGCATACTCTAACATAATTTAATTGCTTTGGTTGATATTAGCAGCAGAACACGAATTTGATAGATTTATTTATCCGGAAATCAAAGAGGACGCCGCGATCTTCAACTTTGACTTCAATCTGAAAGATCAATCAGCATCAATGATATTAACCCAGCTGCTCAAGGTGTACAGTGGCTACAATTCTGAGTTTGGTATACGTGTAGATTCTACTCGTATAAAGAGCACCGATGAAACAACAAGGGTCGATCAATTGCTTCATGGCTCTACAGACGTAGAGCTAATTGAATTACAAATGAGAATGCCCGAGAAGACGTTTGAAGAGCTAATTGAATTAAAAATGAGAATGCCCGAGAAGACGTTTGAAGGGTTTCTCTCGAATCCGGAGAAGATGGAGGAATTAAAGCAAATGGGATTGCAAAAGCTGAAAAGTCGCACAATCAGAGAGCAGTTCAACGATATATTAACATCCAATGAGCCCCTAATCGAAATATCCTCTAGTATCACTAACTGTATTGAAATGAAATTTTAGTGTAATCGATATGAATGTTTTCACCCTTTGTTAATTAACTTGAAATGAAATTCTTTAGTGTTGGATTTAAGTCACAGATCATGCATTTGTATTAACTAGTTTATGATTTGCTAGCTTTAGATAACCTTTTAATGCTTATAAAATCTGCCAATAAGATGAATGTTGAGTTAAAGGTAACGATGTGAATGCCTATTGATCTAATAGTTATCAAAGTGGAGGTTTAGTTTAATCTGCACAACATGATTTGACCTACACACCCAAAAATAAATGTTAGAGTGCACTAGAAATTATTTCAGACAAAATCTTTTCCTGCTTAAGTTAGTAAGGGCAATCACACTGGAGAATAGTTAGAGAGGATATTTCTCTAATTATCCTCAATCTCAAATATCTCCTATTGGAAAGGAATATTTTAGAGGTATTTGAAATCACCAAGCAAAAGGTTATTCTCGATGATTTCTCTCTTCATAACAACAAAATTTGAAAAAAAAAATTGAACTGCACTAACAGAGTGTAGTCACGAGGGTAGGAGGGTCCACCTCTACTATTGTAACTCTGTTAATTTTTTTTATTATACTTTTTAAACAATTGAATGTAAACGTTGGATAACGGTCAATTTTTTTCTTCTTCTATATATATATATATATATCCACTATTTCCTCATTCATTTTTTACTATAAAAAATCATTACATATCAAAAAATTGAAGAGAAATGGATAGAAATTTCAGTCATTATTTTTTAAATTTCTTGATTTCTCCAAATATTGACAAAAATTCAAGTGGAGAAAATTGTTGAGTTCATCCAATCTATAATCTCCATTTTCATTTCCCACAACACTCACATAATTTCCAACCTTTTTAGACATGCCCCCTGAAATATTGGCAGAATAACCAATATTTCATGCAAAATCCATCTCGTGGAATTAATCCAGTTCAATCACAGGGGATTCAATCAAATGAATTGAGAAGAACAAGTGTTAATACAAGTGTCACGCTCTAGAGGAGTCTCTGCCATAGGACAATCCGGCAACATCTCCCCTGTACTGGTGACAATCTGAAGCATGAATACAACCACAAAAATACATACATCAGTCCATACGGCTAGAATATACACAACCATGCAGTTATATACTCATCCCACTCGGCTGGAACAAAATAATTACAACCACGCAGTTATATATATTAAACAACCCACACGGCTGTACTAAAACACAGCGGAAAATAAAAGGAAAGACTCATAAACCAAAAACGGAGACTGCTAGCCTGTTAGGCTTACACAACCATAACAAAACAAATACAATTAAATAGCCACATGGATAAACACCAATACCATGCCAAAACCATAAAGAATATATGAAAGAAAAACAAGAGCAAGGTAAAACCGTCCTCATGGATAAACACCAATACCATGCCAAAATCATAAAGAATATATGAAAGAAAAACAAGAGCAAGGTAAAACCGTCCTCTAATGTGATGTGGGACCGACAGACAGGATACTCCAAGCGACATGACATATCTATGTGCTAACGTGAAAACAACAGGAAAAATAAGGGGCAGTGAGTATAACATACTCAGCGGGTATCTAGCAGTCATGGATAGTAAGATATATTTACCAGTAATAATCATGGAGTATAGTCTCCTGAATAATAATAGGAAATGAACAACTGAACAACAAAAGAAACTGTACTCACCAGGGCCTCCTATCCTGACATAAGGGTCGTCAGACCAAACACATCATGTCTCCTATATGCGTGTCAATCATATGCAACCACAAAAATGCAGCATCCAAAATGCAGCAATCACAAATAATAAATGCAATCCATGCATATGATGCAAATGACATGGTCAACCCTGACGCAGTCAGTCACCTCGCACACGATGATGAGGTCGAGTGGATAGGGATATGACAACTGTGTACTCTGCCATCACTACTCCTGAGTGACCGAGTGGACAGGATGTTGTCAGAGTACACTTATCCTACTACCCCAAACATAGTGGGGGAGCAAAAGCTCTCATCTCCTTGTGTCATAGTCAAGAGGAGGGATCCCTGCCAACTACTACGCTGCAGTCAACACTACCTATGAACGGACCAGTGGAGCCTAACAGAGCAAAACTGCCACACACCCTGCCTGATAAACCACTAACTCATGAGGTTGTGTGTGCATATCATGTAACTACCCAAACATAGTGGGGTAGCAAAAGCTCTCATCTCCTTGTGTTATAGTCAAGAGCAGGGATCCCTGCCGACTACCACGTTGCAGTCAACACTACCCATGAATGGACCAGTGGAGCCTAACAGAGCAAAACTGCCACACACCCTGCCTGATAAACCACTAACTCATGAGTGGTTGTGTGCGCATATCATGTAACTGGCGATATTCTCAACAACAATGGAGCCGATAATCGCTCAGCATGCAATCATGCAAAATAGTGCATGACACTAAGCATGTAAATCCTGAAAAATACCAACCTCCTCATAATGTGTACCAAAAAGGAAACCAAGTCCATAACAATGATCTAGTACACATGCTAGATAAGAAACCTAGGTACACATGTCAAGTAATAAACCTAGGTACACATTCCAAGTAATAAACTAGGAACACATGCCAAGTAATAAACCAAGGTACACATGTCAAGTAATAAACCAAGTACACATATCGAGTAATAACTAGTAGTTAGACATGTATCCGGTAATGCATTATATGTCACTACATAAGTACACATGGCAAGAATCAAAAGGAGATAAACATAATTGCATAACAAATAATAATATGGGCATACTACGGGTATCAAGTAGTGGCATACTAAGCAGAAACAAACATAATTATTACTATTAGTTATAACCTACTAAATATATCAAAATAACAATATCAAAAAGATAAGTCAAAGGTACCTGCCTCAAATCGAAGATCGTATCAGAACAAATCTCACGTCGATACGCTTATCTCGAATCAAAATCCTATAAATCACACGATGTACAGTTTAGCTAATCACATATGCAAGAACTAGCTAAACCCCAAAACCCAAATTAATTAGGGAAAACCCTAATCGAAATGATTAACCTCAATTATCTCCTTTATAGATCAATAAGGTCCAACCCAATGTCAACCCAAGTTTAATCTATCCAATTGACTAAATTGACTTAGGTCATCCATTAATCAAAATACATCTCTATTATCAACAGATTATCAAAATTCCAAATCTGATACACATCAAATAAATTCATATCTCCTTCACAAGATTAGATTTATACATAAACCATCTCTAATGTAGAATCAAACCCCCACATCTGATAATCAATTCTATGCTCCGAATAACAATCATTAAATCAAATAATCATCATGAATCACTTACCAAGTCCAATCAGTCACTGATTCCATGTAACACCATCATTTAATCCATGTCTTAAAACCACTAATCAAATCCCATCATAAATCCAACCCACAATCAATCCAATAATCCTAAGAACGATCATACGACCATCTATATCAACCAATTACCATCAACAACTAATTTACCAACATAATACCATAAGATATGGTTTCATTCTATCAAAATCATATGCTAATTACTTACACGTCCCCTTCTCATCAACTAGTAAATCAAGTTAGTATAGAAATGACTTCAGATTTGTCTAAATCTGAAATTGAATAGATCTTACCTTAATCCAATCTGTAGATCTACAGTAGCTTAGTGAAGACATCTGGATGCAGCCACGAGGAAGATAGAACTCTCCACTTCATGTCTTAATGATCTCTCCAATGATGGCACACCATCAGGTCCTAGCTCACCGTGGCCCAGGTTGCTAGCGGTGGAACTATCTTGAGAAAGGGGCAGAAAGGCTCAGGTTCGGCCGTGACGAATCGGAGCTAGGGCACGAGATAGGTGGAATCGGGAGGTGCAACAACGGCGGATCAGGAGATGGGCTACGGTCGGATCTACGCCTATGACGAGGAGGGGAAAGAGATCGGCGATGGCCGGCGAGTGGGGTGGCGTCGGGCGGTGGCGACGTCGATTGGGCGTTGTGGCGAGATCGAGAGATGGGAGAAGAAATCGAAGGAGGAAGAGGAAAAGAGGTGTCGCGAGATGGGGAAGAAGAAAGGATTGGGAATTAAGGAATTATAACTTAGGGTTTTATTTATACCGTAGGTTAATTATGTCAATCAACTCCCACTTTAATTGGAATATCTAAACAGGCTTTCTCCTGACCCAATTCTTGTATCCCCTTAAAATATGTCATATGGTCTCCGTTTACATCCCAAAAAATTTCTAAAAATTTCAAAAAAATCCCATAAGATTATTTGATTATTATTTGGGTACCATATTTTACAACAAGTGACAATGATAAAGGTATAGAAACACCTTCATGTAGTCCATGATTCACAATTTCCTTCATTCTCATCTCAAATAAGGATTGACAATATTATTTTTTTATCAAACAACTGAAACAGGCAATGAATCGGATGGTGATCATAGCAAGCGAACAGTGTGGATAGTAGCAGATGATAAGCTCCTTACAGCAACCTACACAATCATGAGTGAAAATTTAGTAGTTGGTAATGCCTAAAAGAGTGAGTCATTTTGGAAACAGGTGGTGTCAACCTACAATACCAATCGAGATAAAGGAACTAAAAAGAGACTACAAATAAAGCAAAATCACATTGGGCTTCGGAGAAAAAATAACCAACCAGATGGAGCAACGAGAATTTCATGGTGCAGACTCATGAAAATACATGAGTACTTTTAAATTTACTTTCCAATATGAACATATGTGGATGATTATGAAAGATAGTTTGAAGTGCACTCCTCAATCCTTAGGGTGACTGACTACAAAGAAAGCAAGGACATCAGAATCATTAGGTGTGCATATTGACTCTTCTAATCCTAACACAATATGGATGTGGATGATAGAGAAGTCCGATCTCATCCAATGTGTTAGAAGACAACAAAAAGGAAAGATAAAAAAAGTAGCCCTAAATGATAAATTGAATAAAGTTGCAACAGTCAGTAGCACATTTGGAAGAGTATAATAACATTAAGTAAGAAAGTGGATCAACTCATCTAAGCATATCAACTCCTCGTAATGGACACACGAGGCATGATAGATAAATAACTTCAGAACCATCTAGCGATATGTGAGCAATTGAAGAAAATATTAAACATATAGTGAATTTGTTTATTTTATTAATTAATTGTGGTTTGTAATTTTTATAATTTATCATTATGTGTTTTATTAACGTGGTTTATACTTTTGTATTTCAATTTTGAACTTGTGAAACATTTATACTCGTATATTGTGTACTATTTTTTTTAAAAAAAAATTGTATGTCTTATATTGTACTCCTTCTATTTAAATAAAATATTATTATTAAATTAATTATATTTAATAATGATCAAAATATGTAAATATATTAAGTAAAAAATATTTATAAAAATATTAATGAAATATTTAGTTGGTGATATATGTGATTGTAGAATTTGAGATATTTGAAAGTGAGATATTTGATAGGTGGGACTCATAAATATTTAATTGGTCAAATATTTGATTGTGGAATTTGAGATATTTGAATGATGATATGAATGTGGGAATCACAAATATTGGAGAAAAATATCTTTTATTGTGGATGCTCTAAGGATGTATTGGACAATAATAGAAAGTGATATTGTCCGAAAATGAAAAAGATGGCTGGCTGGGAAATTGACTCCGATGTTAACCGTGTGAAGAGTCCTCGCTGTCCTACATGTTACAAAGAGCGTTAGTGTCGAGCGAGGGAAGGGTCCCTAACGTTGGTCTTGTAACGCTCACGGTCCGCCAATTGCCTGCACCCTTCTCACCTTCCTCAAAATGGAATATTACAGCCTTCTCCACTATGATTTCTTATTCGCCTTGCTCGCCTCCTTCCCTTTCCCCGAGACTCTGCATTTCCTTTGTTGCTACAACCGCTACATTAGCAAACTAAGCCTTCACTCTACCTCCATCAAGCACCTAGTCGTATTATACAAGACTCCCATCTTCCGCACCATCGACGTCCACTGCCCAAAGCTTGAGTCACTCACCGTCAACACCACTGCGCTGCACATTGAAGCACCCAAGGTCCAGAACGCGTCATTACTTCTTAGCCTCAATCCACCAGCAGATCCTCCAAATGCATTGATGAAGCTTCTCGGAACTCCTCCTTTTCAAAAAGTTACTTTTCGAATGACAGTCGTTTGTCTCATGCTGAAGCTGAATTCTAGCACAATCCCAGACGTGAGAGAAGATCCATGAAGCTGGCCTTCATTTTTTATGCATACTCTAACATAATTTAATTGCTTTGGTTGACAGATATTAGCAGCAGAACACGAATTTGATAGATTTATTTATCCGGAAATCAAAGAGGATGCCGTGATCTTCAACTTTGACTTCAATCTGAAAGATCAATCATCATCACTGATATTAACCTAGCTGCTCAAGGTGTACAATGACTACAATTTTGAGTTTGATATACGTGTAGATTCTACTCGTATACAGAGCACCGATGAAACAACAAGGGTCGATCAATCGCTTCATGGCTCTACAGACATTGAGCTAATTAAATTACAAATGAGAATGCCCGAGAAGACGTTTGAAGGGTTTCTCTCAAATCTGGAGAAGATGGAGGAATTAAAGCAAGTGGGATTGTAAAAGCTGAAAAGTCGCACAAGCAGAGGGCAGTTCAACGATATATTAGCATCCAATGAGCCCCTAGTGGAAGTATCCTCCAGTATCACTAACTGCATTGAAATGAAATTGTAGTGCAATCGATATGAATGTTTTCACCCTTTGTTAATTAACTTGAAATGAAATTCTTTAGTGTTGGATTTAAGTCTCAGTTCATGCATTTGTATTGACTAGTTTATGATTTGCTAGCTTTAGATAACCTTTAATGCTTATAAAATCAGCTAATAAGATAATGTTGAGGTAAAGATAATGATGTGAATCAGTGGCGAATCTAAGAATTCAAATATAGAGGGGCGATTTTTACGCGCAACAAGAGGCTACCCACATAATACTAGGGATTCCTTCGCCGGCAGGGGGGCGACCGCCGATGTTGCCCCCTTGCTGGATCCGCCCTTGATATGAATGCCTATTGATCTAATAGCTATCAAAGTGGAGGTTTAGTTTAATCTGCACATCATGGTTTGACCTGCACACCCAAAAATAAATGTTAGAGTGCACTATAAATTATTTCAGACAAGATCTGTTCCTGCTTAAGTTACTAAAAGCTCTCTAAAATTTGGCTGAGCTGTTTTGGAGCTTATAAGTTTTTCATATTTGTTTGGTAAAATTTTTTTCAAGCAACTTATAAACTATCAAAATAAGTTTTTTTTTGAACTTATAAGCTATTTTTTAAAAAAGTACGGAAGACACTATTTTTAAAAAAAAGATCTTATTTTAATAATTTTCTTCTCTAAAATATCCTTATATAATTTCATAAATTTTCATCTTTTCCTCCATAAATTTTTATAAACCTAATATCTTTCTATCTCCGTCGACTTCTCTTTCAGCGCTGTGTCATCTTCTCCACCAACGTCTCTTTCCATTTTTCTTTCCCCCCGGTGCAGAAATTCGTCCAAACCCCTCTATTAATAAAAAGCTCAAAACCCTCTATTAATAGTATTATACCATTTTTGGTCATTTTATTAATAAAAAGATCTTATAATACCAAACACATCAATACCTTTAAGTTAATTGTAATAAGTTCACCCAAATACTTTAACAACTTCTTTTTAAAATAAGACCTAACAACTTATAAGCTCCTAAAACAACTTATAAGTTGTACGAGCTTATAAGATGTTTTTAATAAGCTTAGCTAAACACCTTTTAAGGGCAATCACACTGGAGAATAGTTGGAGAGGATATTTCTCTAAATATCCTCAATCTCATATATCTCCTATTGGAAGAGGATATTTTAGAGGTATTTGAAATCATCGGGCAAAAGGTTATTCTTGATGATTTCTCGATGATTATAACAACAAAATTTGAAAAAAAAAAAAAAAAAAAAAAAACTCACTTGCACTAACCGACTATATGCATGTGGGTAGGAGGGCCCACATCTACTGTTGTAGCTCTGTTAATTTTTTTTATTTTACTTTTTAAACAATTGAATGTAAACATTGGATAACGGTCAATTTTATATATATATATATATATATATATATATATATATATACTATTTTTTCATTCATTTTTTACTAAAAAATCATTGCATACCAAAACTTTGAAGAGAAATGGATTGAAATTTCGATCATTATTTTTTAAATTTCTTGATTTCTCCAAATATTGACAAAAATTCAAGTGGAGAAAATTTTTGAGTTCAACCAATCAATAATCTCCATTTTCATTTTCATTTCCCACATAACACTCATATAATTTCAAACCTTTTTAGACATGCCCCTGGAATATTGGCAGAATAACCAATATTTCATGCAAACTCCATCTCATGGAATTAATCCACTTCAATCACAGGGGATTCAATCAAATGAATTGATAAGAGCAAGTGTTAATACAAGTGACAGTGGAAATGGTATAGAAACACCTTCATGCAGTCCACGATTCACAATTTCCTTCATTCTCATCTCAAATAAGGATTGACAATATTATTTTCGATCAAACAACTAAAACAACCAACGAATCGGATGGTGATCATGGCAAGCGAACAATGTGGATAGTAGCAGATGATAAGCTCCTTACAGCAACTTACACACTCATGAGTGAAAATTTAGTAGTTGGTAATGCTTAAAAGTGGGAGTCATTTTGGAAATAGTTGGTGACATACTACAATACCAATCAGGATAAGGGAACTAAAAAGAGACTACAGATAAAGCAAAATTACATTGGGCTTTGGTGAAAAAAATGACCAACCGGATGGAGCAACGAGGATTTGATGGCACAGACTCATGAAAATACAAGAGTACTTTTAAATCTATTTTCCAATATGAACATATGTGGATGATTATGAAAGATAGTCTGAAGTGTGCTCCTCAATCCTCAGGGTGACTGGCTACAAAGAAAGCAAGGGCATCAGAATCATCAGGTGTGCATATTGACACAACATGGATGTGGATGATAGAGAAGTCCGATCTCATCCATTATGTTAGAAGGTAACAAAAAGGAAAGATAAAAAATGTAGGCCTAATTGATAAATTGAATAAAGTTGTAACAGTCAGTAGCACATTTGGAAGAGTATAATAACATTAAGTAAGAAAGTGGATCAACTCATCTAAGCACATCAACTCCTCGTAATGGACACACGAAGCATGACAGATGAACAACTTAAGAACCATCTAGCGATATGGGAGCAATTGAAGAAAAGATTAAACATATAGTGAATTCGTTTATTTTATTAACTAATTATGGTTTGTAATTTTTATAATTTATCATTCTGTGTTTTATTAACGTGGTTTATACTTCTGTATTTCAATTTTGAACTAGCGATATGGGAGCAATTGAAGAAAATATTAAACATATAGTGAATTCGTTTATTTTATTAACTAATTATGGTTTGTAATTTTTATAATTTATCATTCTGTGTTTTATTAACGTGGTTTATACTTCTGTATTTCAATTTTGAACTTGTGAAACATTTATACTCGTATATGTTGTACTATTTTTAAAAAAAAAAATTGTATGTCTTATATTGTACTCCTTCTGTTTAAATAAAATATTATTATTAAATTAATTACATTTAATAATGATCCAAATATGTAAATATATTAAGTAAAAAATATTTATAAAAATATTAATGAAATATTTAGTTGGTGATATATATGATTGTAGAATTTGAGATATTTGAAAGTGAGATATTTGATAGGTGGGACTCGTAAATATTTGATTGGTGAAATATTTGATTGTGAAATTTGAGATATTTGAATGATAATGTGAATGTGAGAATCACAAATATTGGAGAAAAATATCTTTTATTGTGGATGCTCTAAGGATGTATTAGACAATAATAGAAATTGATCTTGTCCGAAAACGGAGAAGATGGCTGGCTGGGAACGGTGACTCTAATGTTAACCATGTGAAGAGTCCTCGTTGTCCTACGTGTTACAAAGAGCGTTAGTGCCGGGTGAAGGAAGGATCTCTAACGTTGGTCCTCTAAGGCTCACCATCCGCCAATTACCTGCACCCTTCTCACCTTCCTCAAAATGGAACATTGCAGCCTTCTCCACTATGATTTCCTGTTCGCCTTGCTCGCCTCCTGCCCTTTCCTCGAGACTCTGCATTTCCTCTGTTGCCACAACCGCTACATGAGCAAACTACACATCCACTCCGCGTCCATCAAGCATCTAGTCGTATTATACAAGACTCCCATCTTCCGCCCCATCGACGTCCACTGCCCAAAGCTTGAGTCACTCACTGTCAACACCAGTTACACCACTGCGTTGCACATTGAAGCGCCCAAGGTCCGGAATGTTCCATTTCTTCTTAGCCTCAATCCACCACAGATCTTCCAAATGCATTGATGTAGCTTCTCAGAACTCCTCCTTTTCAAAAAGATGCTTTTCGAATGACAGTCGTTTGTCTCATGCTGATGCTGAATTCTAGCACAATCCCAAACATGAGAGAAGATCCATGAAGCTGACCTTCATTTTTTATGCATACTCTAACATAATTTAATTGCTTTGGTTGACAGATATTAGCAGCAGAACACGAATTTGATAGATTTATTTATCCGGAAATCAAAGAGGATGACGTGATCTTCAACTTTGACTTCAATCTGAAAGATCAATCATCATCAATGATATTAACCCAGCTACTCAAGGTGTACAATGACTACAATTCTGAGTTTGATATACGTGTAGATTCTACTCGTATACAGAGCACCAATGAAACAACAAGGGACGATCAATTGCTTCATGGCTCTACAGACATAGAGCTAATTAAATTACAAATGAGAATGCCCAAAAAGACGTTTGAAGGGTTTCTATCAAATCTGGAGAAGATGGAGAAATTAAAGCAAGTGGGATTGCAAAAGCTGAAAAGTCGCACAAGCACAGAGCAATTCAACGATATATTAGCATCCAATGAGCCCTTAGTCGAAGTATCCTCCAGTATCACTAAGTGCATTGAAATGAAATTTTAGCGTAATCAATATGAATATTTTCACCCTTTGTTAATTATCTTGAAATGAAATTCTTTAGTGTTGGATTTAAGTCTCAGTTCATGCATTTGCATTGACTAGTTTATGATTTGCTAGCTTTAGATAACCTTTATTGTTTATAAAATTTGCTAATAAGATGAATGTTGAGGTAAAGGTAATGATGTGAATGCCTATTGATCTAATAGCTATCAAAGTAGAGGTTTAGTTTGATCTGCACAATATTGTTTGATCTGCACATTTAAAAATAAATTTACTTAATTTCCAACCCCACTCTAACACATCATTTGTTAGATTTCACTCTAGTCTAATAATATACTTATAAATCCAAATCTAATGTCTCTAAAATTCATATATTAATTCTCTTACTTAGTTTATCGAATTTATAAATATATTAATTTTTAATTAGTATTTAATCAAGTTTATAATTGCTAAAAAACAATAACCGGTAGATTTTTAACTATAATTACTAATTGAAATTATAACCTATGTAAATAAGAAAATAAATAAATAAATAATTATTTAAATTTTAGAATTATTTTTTAAAAATTAAGTTAGATCAACCAACAAAAAAAATCATTCTCATATAATTTATTTTTAATTACTTTTGTGAAAATTTTAATACTATATTTTTTCATTATTATTATTTATTGGTTTAGTTATATATAAGAACTAATTTAATTACGAATAGTCATGCCTTAGAAGATGTTTGAAGGATTTTTCTTGAATATGAAGGAGGAATTAAAGCAGGTGGGATTGCAAAAGCTAAAAAGTCGCACTAGCAAAGGGCAATGATCAATGATATATATATTAGCATCTAATAATCCCCTAGCGCTAGCCGAAGCATCCTCCCTTATCACTAACTACGTTGAAATGAAATTTTAGTGTAATTAATATGAATGCTTTCACCTTTTGTTAAATAACTTAAAGAGAAATTTTAGTGTAATTAATACAGTGCCATTGTTTAAAGCTCAGTTCATGCATTTCTGGTGACTAGTTTGTTGGACTTATAATTAGCCAGCTTTAAATAACCTTTAATAATTATAAAATCTGCTAATAAGATGAATGTTAAGGTAAAGGTAATGATGTGAATGTCTGTTAGCTATTCAAGTGGAGGTTTAGTTTTATCTACATAACATGGTTTGACCTGCACACCAAAAAATAAATGTCAGATCAGCACACTAGAAATTATTACTGACAATGTCTTTTCATGCTTAAGTTACTAAGGATGTATTGGATAATAAAAAGTATGAAAATTAGAATTTCATTAGTCTCTAAATGACACTTACTCGAGTAACTATAGGTATTAAGTTGACAGATAAACATGGAAATTATTATTAAGGAGAGATCTTCGGTAAATTAGGAACCGTTCAATCATTTCAGCCATTAATTACAGATTATTGGCCATTAATTATGGTAGTCTCTATTAATGGCAACCGTTTCGATCATTGATAGCCAAAAGTGATGATCGTGAAGGTACCATTGTAGGGATCGTATGTTAATGGCTTACAATTATCGGTATATAATGATTTCGATAAATTAACTTTATAACTTACCAATATACTTTTTGTTATTAAAATAGCTTGAATTTTTCTCTTCATATCCATATCAAATCATGTACTTTTTCTCTTCATATCCATATCTTATATATATCCTTCTCAATCAAGCATTATATTTAAACAGAACTCTTGTGTTGCCAATTCTAGAGCACCTACATAATAGTTAATATTTGAGCCATTGCTATGTGATAGGGGCTAATCCAGGCTTTCGCAGTGGAAGATGAGAAGTTGCAATTGATTGTTAAAAAGGAAACTAAGGTTGTTGTTTACTCACTCAATATTTTCAATTGCAAATTGCCATTAATACAACTATACAAATGAACACTTTGAGAAAATGGATCACACGAGTTGCAAACCAAGTGTGGACACTGTGGGCATATACTTGCTCTCCATGTACAAGCTCGTCAAGACATCAGTGTAGTTTTTTTTTTATCAGCGTAGTTGGTGACATGATAAAATCTATAAATTTGTTGCTATACAAGGTATTGGTTTGTTGCTCCCTTATTAACCATAGTGTAGTTGGTGACATGATGAAATCTATAAATTTGTTGCTATACAAGGTATTGGTTTGATGCTCCCTTGTTAACCATTGAGGACCCTGTCTTGTTTTGCATTTGCATTTTAATTTGTTTTAATAGTCTCGGAATAAAAATTGATTTTGTCTGGCTTCACCTCACAGAGTATCACGATATTTTTATATCTCTTACTTAAACTGAAGGCTAAAGGGGAAACAAGGCAACAAACTGACCTGAAATACAAGCATGTATTGAATTGTACAATATTAGCGTAAGCGTGCACAGGACAATGGATGTAAAACAACTTATAACAAAAGAGAAATAGAAGAGTTGGAGAGAGTACCTGTTAGGAAAAGCAGCTGAATTAAATGGGCACATGTGACTGACTTCTTTCAAATTAACATCACTATAAAGCAACTTCTTGTTACTGGTGTAGATGACTGTAGGTCTATCTGATGCTGCAAACACGTGTGGTGTCTTTTGAAGAAAAAGTTCTGAGTGTGATAATAGGTTGAATGAATACCAAGAGAAACTTTCTTCCTATTAGATAGCCCACCTGCATTAATAGCCAGAAGAAAGTTTAAGAGGTGCATGACCATCTCCAAGGGTACACAAAAGGTAGGATACCTGATAAGGAGCAACAGCACTTAGTAGACACATGACATCTAAGTTAAGCATGAGAATCATCAGATCAAAGAAACTTCTTTATGGCAAATATCCATATCCCTTGAAAGGAACACTGAAGAATCGATCGAGGAATGGTCGCTCCTCCCAAATTTTCCTTTGTACTTAGTTGTAGGGTTGGAAGTGAAAATATCCTGACAGTTGAGTCAATCAACATCCCAACTGCTGCTGCTATACTATAATTTGGATTTTCACCTATTGGATTTATGTCAAGATCATGGATTTAAAAATGAACAAGAATTTATAATCTATTCCTATAAGAAATTTAAAAATGTTAAGATGATACTATGTGAGAGATATTTCAATAATTAGTTCAGCGGTAGTCAAGGAGTTAGCTCTCAGCAGGATCACTAACTTCCAGGTCTTGTAGCTGTACTTAAGCTAATGATGTCTTCTCGGGGCGGTGCGATAGTTAAGATATGAGGTATTATCATATGAGGTCTTGGGGTCGAAATTCGGCGTGACCGAGCATAACCTCCCCCATGTCTTGGCCATTTGCACTAATGGCTAGTAGTCATCCGTGATTTACCTCCTCCGTGTTGACCTAGAGACGGGTTGACGAAGACACTGGGGGCGAGCGAATCACCTTTTGCCACATGTATTTAAGCTAATGATAAAAAAAACTTTACAAAATAACACAGCCCATGTGAAACAGTTCGTTCCGTTGAGTGGCAAGCACAAGGGTGACAAACAAGGGCAACAACCAATGACAGGGAGGCAAACTGGTGGCACCAACCAACCATCCTAATGAACAACAAAGGATTGTTGATTTTGCAGGTGAGTAGTATGGGAAGTAACTTTTACTCATTTAGAGAAAAATTATCTTCCCCTGAATACTTCCATTGACCAAGACTATATTCTCCATTAACTGTGATTTTCCATGAAGTCAAACATTGAAAATCCTAAAAAAAAAATTATGGGAAAAATCCACAAAATAAATAAACCTTGAGTGATATTTTGCTTGATGCATAATAAAAAAGATTTACCCTTTATCTTAAGTTTTATATTCTACTTATTCGTGCAAATTTATAAGTCCTAAAAGAACAAAAAGGCAAATCAAGTATTATGTCTTCTATAATGTTAATACCGAGTCATTATTCTACCTTTTTTCAACTTTTAAGGAAAAACATGACATCTTTTTTTCATTACCTAATAATAAGCTCAGATGAATATGCATCCCCTTAAATTTGTCGTGTACAAATGCCAAAAGAGAGAGAGTTAGTACAAAACTAATTTTTTAAAAGAAAAAAATGTCAACTATAAATAAACTCACATGAGGACAAAAGAGTACAAGTGTTGAAATTCTTCCATACAGAGGTACATCCAACATAGACTGCATTAACAAAATGAGCATTTTTGAATCATGAATCTTACAATTTTGCTTTGATTTTTTGTCTTAAAAATGAAGCATACATATAACTAAATCAAGGAAGTCATCGATCAAGCTATTAAGAAAAAGTCTAAGGTATACAATTAAATTAGGATAGAAAAATTAAACATAAAATTTGAATTCCTAAAACATTTTAAAACAAATCTAATACTCAACTTCCATGCCATCTAACTGAAACAATATTACATTGTAGGAATTTGCAATTACTTCCTCCAAAACTATTCATTCAGTGAAAAAAAAGTTCATATTCAAATAAAATTTCCTAAATATTTTTCTTAAGAAATCTCTTATCATGAACAATAGGGATAGTAATTTTTTGGGTGTAAGTTAGCCTGGATTAGAAATTTCTTCCATCTAAAAGATGTGAAATTATTATTTTTTAATTAAAATCATATTTTGGAAAAATAAATAAAATAAATAAATAGGTGTAATGTATATATATAGAAGAAAAAAAGGTAATATATTTAAGATTAATGATATTATTTATTAAAATTACAAAAGTAACATTTTTAATTATGTTTTATTAACTTGAGTGTCAAGAAAGGGATATAATGATATATAAAATTACAGAGCCACTAAATAATTTTAATATACAAATATTAAATGCACTATAACATTACATCAACATTCATCATTCATCAGTCCACCATGTAGTTCCACAAGAATGGGGGCTTGTGATTTGTCCAATTATTTTCTCCTCCGTCGTCCCCGTCTCACTTCCTCTGTGATCATTTTCGTGTCTGTGTCTTCGCCATCGCCTCCTTTCTCCGAACGTGATCTGTATAGTAAATACGCGGAATACACATAGGAGACATGTGAAATACCCAACACCTTTCTCCCATATGAAGTATAAATCTAAGAGAACATATGAAATCAATTTTTATTTTACTGAAATCACATTTTGGCTTAAAAAATATTTTAGGTGTAAAAAAAGGTAATACAATATATTTAAGATAAATGATGTGATTTATTAAAATTATAAAACTAACACTTAATTATGTTTTAATAGCGGAGAGTAAGATCAAAATAATTTTAATATACAGTTAGAAAATTAAATGCACCTATAACATTAAATCATATTTTGATTAAAATATGCTCGGTGATGTTTTAGTTCTATATTGTTAAAGAGACAGGAAAATAAAATTACCTTTTATCATCAATGAGAAGAATGTCCTTTGATGGATTGTGACTTTATCTAACCCAAAGAACATGTAATCAAAAGTAGAGGTGAGATTCAATTAAAATCGAATGGAATTAATTGATTTTTTCCCGACTAATTAAACCGATCAAATTTTTATTAAAAATTAAATAAATCAAATCAATACATATCAATTAATTCAGTAAAAATCAAATTAATTGATTTTTTTTTTTTGAAATAATAGAACATTTAATCAAAATCGAAATTGATTTTTTTATTCCACGGGAGATTTAATTACTGGTTTAATTTTTTAATTTTGGTTTATTTAGTTTAATCGAATAAGAAAATTCCAAATAGAACCAAACTCAATTAATTAAAATAACTGATTTTTTAATAAATTAATCAAATTAAAATTTTAAATTCTATCGATTCAATATGTTTGTTCAGTTTATATTAAGCTAAGAGAGAATGTAAAATTATTTTTTTTTATTGAAATCATATTTTGTATAAAAAGAAAAAGAAAATATTTTACGTGCAGTGTGAGAAATAACTTTTACTCATTTAGAGAAAATTTGTCTTAATATCTACATTTCATTGACAAGACTATATTCTCTATTAACGGTAATTTTCATAAAGTTAAACATTGGAAATGTCAAAAAAATATTTTCCGAGAAAAATCCACAAAATAAATAAACCTTTGATATTTTGCACGATGCATAATAAAAAAAATTGACCTTTTATCTTCAACTTTTCATTCTCCTAATTTGTTCAAATCTATGAGTCCTAAAAGAACAACAAGAAAAATCAAGTATTATGTCTTGTATAATATTAATATTGAGTCGTTATTCCACCTTTTTCAACTTTTAAGGAAAAATATAACATCTTTTCATTACTTATTAATAAGCTAGGTGAATATGCCGTTTGAAGCACACAAAACTTGTACTGGTCTCTCCAAAAATATGAAAAGAAAATCTAGGGGTTCACCCGCTACAAATGGCAAACAGAGAGTTAGTACAAAACTAATTTTTAAAAATGGAAAAAAAAGTCAACTATAAATAGACTGCATGAGGACTAAAGAGCTCAAGTGTTTGTGAAATTAAGTTTTTTTTTTTTTACTGAAATCATATTTTTGTAAAAAAAAAAAACCATATTTTTAGTGTAGTGCATAAAATAACTTTTACTCATTTAGAGAAAAGTTATCTTACCCTCGTAACAAGACAAGGTCATCAATGGTTAACAAGGAACAAAGGAGCAATAAATCAATACATTATATAGCAATAGATTGATAGATGTCATTACATCGTCAACCATAAGGAAGTCGCTAAGAGTTTGTAGATAGAGAGTTAGTACAAAATTAGGGGTTCACCCGCTACAAATGCCAAAAGAGAGTTAGTACAAAATAATTTTTAAAAATTCAAAAAAAAGTCAACTATGAATAGACTGCATGAGGACTAAAGAGCTCAAGTGTTAAAATTCTTCCCTATATAGGTACATCCAAAATAGGCTGCATTAATAAAATAATCAATTTTGAATAATGCATCTTACAATTTTGCTTTGATTTTTTTGTCTAAAAAATGAAGCATACATATTAAACTGATAAATTAGGGTGAATATTCTATTAAAATTGAATCAAATTAATTGATTATTTTCAAACTAATTAAACCGACCAAATTTTTCAATAAAAAATAAATAAATCCAACTGATAAAATATCAACTAATTAAGTCGAAAATCAAATTAATTGAAAATTTTGAAATAATAAAAGGTTTAATCAAAATCTTAATTGATTTTTTTATTCCAAGAGAGACCGAATTAATTTTTTTTTGTTTTTGTTTATTTGATTTAACCGAATAAGAAATATTAAAATTGAAACTGAACTCAAATAATTAAAACAATCAATTTTTTAAATTAATTAACTGAATTAAATTTAAAAATTATGTTGATTCGGTATGTTTGTTCGGTGTATATTAAGCTAAGAGAGTATGTGAAATTAATTTTTTTTATTGAAATCATATTTTTGTAAAAAAAAAAAAAAAATTTGAGTGTAGTGTATAAAATACCTTTTACTCATTTAGAAAAAAATTGTCTTACCCTCAAAACAAATGCGCTGAACAATAAACTCAAATCATTAAAACAATTGGTTGTAAATAATCTCAAGTCAACAAATTATGTGGACAACAATATAATTTATTACATTCATGCTGCTTCAGATTGAATACAAAAATTTATCGAAAACTATAAATTTGAATATTCAATGTAAGGCATCAATCATAGACAATGAATACCTTCCCTTTTAGCCTTCATTTTAAGTATGAGATAAAAAACATATGATACTCATTGCGAGGTGAAGCAAGACAAAATATATTTTTATTCAGAGACTACCAAAACCTTGTATAGCAAATGCAAAGGGTCATCAATGGTTAACAAGGAGGGAGCAATAAACCAATACCTTGTATAGCAATAGATTGATAGATGTCATCACATCAATCACACTGAAATCGCTATGAGTTTGTAGATGGAGAGCAAATACATGCCCATAGTTTCCACATTAAATCATATATTAAATAAATTGCCTTTTATCATGAGAATTGTCGCCAATTGTTACTTTATCTTATCCAAAAAACATGTAATCAAAAGTAGATGTGAGTATTAAATTAAAATCGAATTGAATTAATTGATTTTTTTTCAAACTAATTAAATGACCAAATTTTCAATAAGAATTAAATAAATCAAATCAATACATATTAATTAATTCGGTCAAAAAAATTAAATTAACTGATTTTTTTTTAAATAATAGAACATTTAATCAAAATCGAAATTAATTTTTTTATTCCAAGAGAGACAAAATTAATTTTTTTTTTTGTTTATTTGATTTAACCGAATAAGAAATATTAAAATTGAAACTAAACTCAAATAATTGAAACAATCGATTTTTTAATTAATTAGCTGAATTAAAATTTTAAATTATGTCGATTCGATATGTTTGTTCGGTGTATATTAAACTAAGAGAGTATGTGAAATTAATTTTTTTTTTCCTGAAAACATATTTTTGTAAAAAAAAACATTTGAGTGTAGTGCATAAAATAACTTTTACTCGTTTAGAAAAAAAATGATCTTACCCTCAAAACAAATAGGCTGAACAATAGACTCAAATCATTAAATAATCCCAAGTCAACAAATTTTGTGAGCAACAATATAATTTATTACATTAATACTGCTTCAGATTGAATACAGAAATTTATCAAAAATTATAAATTTGAATATTCAAGGTAAGGCATCAATCATAGACAATGAATATCATCCCTTTTAGCCTTCATTTTAAGTACGAGATAAAAAAAAATTGAGATACTCACTGCGAGGTGAAGCAAGACAAAATATATTTTTATTCAGAGACTATCAAAACAAAATATGCAAATGCAAAATAAGACAGGTCGTCAATGGTTAACAAGGAACAAGGAGAAATAAACCAATATATACCTTGTATACTAATAGACTGATAAATGTAATCACATCGTCAACAACAATGAAGTCGCTATGAGTTTATAGATGGAGAGCAAGTACATGCCCACAGAGTTCACATTAAATCATATATTAATTAAATTGTCTTTTATGATCAATGAGAACAATGTCGTTTGATCGATTGTGACTTTATCTTACTCGAACGAACATGTAATCAAATGTAGAAGTGAGATTCAATTAAAATCGAATCGAATTAATTGATTTTTTTCAAACTAATTAAACCGACCAAATTTTCAATAAAAATTAAATAAATCAAATCAATACATATTAATTAATTCGGTCAAAAATCAAATTAGTTGACCCCACCTAAAAAACTTAATTATATTGTTGTTGGTCAAAAATCAAATTAACTGATTTTTTTGAAATAACAGCACATTTAATCAAAATCGAAATTGATTTTTTATTCCACGAGAAATTTAATTACCGGTTTAATTTTTTATGTTGATTTATTTAACTTAATTGAATAAGAAAATTCAAAATAGAACCAAACTCAATTAATTAAAATAACTGATTTTTTAATGAATTAACCAAATTAAAATTTTAAACTCTGCCGGTATGTTTGTTCAGTTTATATTAATCTAAGAGAGAATGTAAAATTATTTTTTTTACTGAAATCACATCTTGAAAAAAAAAAAAAATTATGTGCGGTGTGGGAAATAACTTTTACAGAGAAAGTTTGTCTTCCCTTAAATATGCACATTTCCATTGACAAGACTATATTCTATAATAAAAAGAAAAATCAAGTATTATATTTTCTATAATATTAATATTGAGTCATTATTCCACCCTTTTCAACATCCAAGGAAAAATATGATATCTTTTAATTACTTATTAATAAGCTAGGTGAATATTCATCCGCATACAAAACTTGTACCTTAAAAAAAAAACTGAAAAGAAAATAAAGGGGTTCACCCTGTACAAATGACAAACGGAGTGAGAGTGAATATAAAACTAATTTTTCAAAATGAGAAAAAAGTCAACTATAAATAGAAGGAGGAAAGAACTCGAATTAATTGATTCTTTTCAAACTAATTAAATCCATCAAATTTTTTTAATAAAAATCAAATAAATCAACCTATAAAATATCAACTAATTCGGTTAAAAATCAAATTAATTGAAAATTTTGAATAATAAAAAGTTTAATCAAAATTGAAATTGATTTTTTTCCAAGAGAGACTGAATTAATTTTTTTTGTTTTTGTTTATTTGATTTAATCGAATAAGAAATATTAAAATTGAAACTGAACTCAACTAATTGAAACAATCGATTTTTTTAATTAATTAACTGAATTAAAATTTTAAATTATGTCGATTCGGTATGTTTGTTGAGTGTATATTAAGTTAAAAGAGTATATGAAATTATTTTTTTTTTACTGAAATCATATTTTTGTAAAAAAAAAAATTTGAGTGTAGTGCATAAAATAACTTTTACTCATTTAGAGAAAAGTTATCTTATCCTCAAAACAAATGGGCTGAACAATAAACTCAAATCATTAAAACAATTGGTTGTAAATCATCTCAAGTCAACAAATTTTATGGTCAACAATATAATTTATTACATTCATGCTGCTTCAGATTGAATACAGAAATTTATCTAAAACTATAAATTTGAATATTCAATGTAAAGCATCAATCATAGACAATGAATACCTTCCTTTTTAGCCTTCATTTTTAGTATGAGATAAAAGAATATATGATATTTAATTTGCTGTGAGGTGAACCAAGACAAAATATATTTTTATTAAAAAACTACCAAAACAAGATATGCAAATGCAAAACAAGAAAGGGTCGTCAATGGTTAACAAGAACAAGGAGCAATAAATTAATATCTTGTATAGTAATAGATTGATAGATGTCATCACATCGCCAACCACAATGAAGTCATTTGCATGAAAATAAAATTATCTTTTATATCTCAATATCATTGAGAAGAATTATTCTTTGTTCGATTATGGCTTTGTCTAACACAAAGAGCATGCATTCAAAAGCAAGGTGAGTATTCGGTTAAAATTAAACTAAATAATTGAAATCAAATTAATTAATTTTTTCAAACTAATTGAACGGATCAAATTTAAAAAAAATGAATAAATTGAACTAATAAAATATTGATTAATTCGATCAAAAAATCAAATTAACTTAATTTTTTGAAATAATAAGAGATTTAATTAAAATCAAAATTATTTTTTTTATTCTACCAGATTTACCGGTTTAATTTTTTTATTTTGATTTATTCAATTTAATCGAATAAAGAATTTTAAAACCATAACCAAGTTGAATTAACCAAAAAAACTGATGATATTTTGGAAATAAATTGAATTACCAAATTAATCGAACCAAATGTTTAAATTCGGTCGGTTCAATAGATTTGTTTAATTTAACTGAATTTTTACTCATCCCTATATACACGAGTGAGTGGCACTTGTAAACTTGTGGGCTTGTGGGCTGTTAGCACATTGATTGTTGTGATTCCTACGTCACCATCACCCCCACTTCCTTTGTTGTTTTCATGCCACCGCCATCATCGTTGCCGCTTACTTTCTTCGAACGTGATCACGGTATAGTAAATTAGTTCTTAGCACCATCATTAGTAGTTCAACCTCGTTGTTTCTCGTCACACGTATGTGTATATATTAAATAAAAAGAGACCATAAATAATTATATCATATATCAAAAATATTAAATGTATATATTAAGCTAAGAGAGAATGTGAAATTATTATTATTTTTAATTAAAATCACATTTTGGCAAAATAAATAAAATAAATAAATAGGTGTAATGTATATATATATATATATATATATATATATATATATATATAAGGTAATATATTTAAGATTAATGATATTATTTATTAAAATTACAAAAGTAACATTTAATTATGTTTTATTAACTTGAATGTCAAGAAAGGGATATAATAATATATAAAATTACATAGCCACAAAATAATTTTAATATACAAATATTAAATGTACCTATAACATTAAATCATATACTAATTAAATAACATTTAGTGTTAAAATATAATAGTTCACGGTGAAGAACTTTATCTTTAACCTTTCAACATTCATCATTCATTAGTCCACCGTGTAGTTCCAGTACAAAAATGGGGGCTTATGGTTTGTTAGTTATTTTCTCCTCCGTCGTCCCCGTCTCGCTTCCTCTGTGATCGCTTTCATGTTTGTGTCTTCGTCGTCTTATCCTTTCTACGAACATGATCAGTATAGTAAATACGGGGAAGACACATAGGAGACATGTGAAATACCCAACACCTTTCTCCAATATTAAGTATAAATCTAAGATAACATGTGAAATCAAATTTTCTTTTACTGAAATCACATTTTGGCTTAAAAAAGATTTTAGGTGTAAAAAAAGGTAATACAGTATATTTAAGATAAATGATGTGATTTATTAAAATTATAAAACTAACACTTAATTATGTTTTAATAGCGGAGAGTAAGTATAGATATAATGATCAAAATAATTTTAATATACAATTAGAAAATTAAATGCACCTATAACATTAAATCATATTTTAATTAAAATATACTTTAGTGTTAAAATATAAGAGTTCACAGTGAAGAATTTTGGCTTTAACCTTACAATATTCATCATTTATAATAAGAATATAAAAACTCGGTATTCATCATTCATATGAATAATAATATAAAAATAAGTGATATTTTAGTTGTATAGTGTTAAGAGATAGTAAAAAATCAAATTGTAATCAATTAAACTTTAAAAAAAAATAAAATGACCTTTTATCATCAATGAGAAGACGCTTGATTGATTGTGACTTTATCTAACCCAAAGAATATGTAATCAAAAGTAAAGATGAGATTAAAATTGAATGGAATTAATTGATTTTTTTCAAACTAATTAAATCGACCAAATTTTCAATATAATTAAATAAATCAAACCAATAAATATCAATTAATTTGGTAAAAAATCAAATTAACTGATTTTTTTTAATAATAGAACATTTAATCAAAATAATATTTGATTTTTTTATTCCACAGGAATAGGGGTGTAATCGAGCCGAGCCGAACTCTTAAATGTTTGAGCTTGGCTCGTTTATAATCGAGCCGAGTTCGAGCTTTATTTAACGAATATATTCATGGCTCACGAGCTTTTCGAGCTTTTATCGAGCCTAAACGAGCTTAATAAATATAAATCATAAATTTAAATATTCATTAAAAACTAAATTATATATTTAGAGAAAATTATAATAATATTATTAAAATTTATAATTTTATTCTAATAAATAAATTTAATATATTTATCTATATTTTTCATAAGTAGAGTGTAAAATCTATAAATTTAATATCAAAATTATTATTTTTTTAATTTAAAAGTTGCTTAATGAGCTTAACGAACGTGTTCACGAGCTAACGAGCCGAATATTGCAAAGCTTGAGCTTGGTTCGTTTATTTTAACGATTCTCATTAAACGAGCTCAAACGAGCTTTTATCGAATCGAGCTTCGAATAGCTCGCGAGCGGTTTGATTCATTTACATCCCTATACAAGAGATTTAATTACCGGTTTGAATGATACATAATAAAAAAAAATTATATTTTGAATGATGCATAATAAAAAAATTGGCACTTTATCTTTAACTTTTCATTCTCCTTATTTGTTCAAATCTATGAGTCCTAAAAAAACAGAAAGAAAAATCAAGTATTATATCTTGATATGCAAATGCAAAACAAGACATGGTCGTCAATGGTTAACAAAGAACAAGGTAGCAATAAACCAATACCTTGTATAACAATTAACTGATACATGTCATCACATCGCCAACCACAATAAAGTCGCTATGAGTTTGTAGATGGAGAGCAAATACATACCTACAGTGTCCCCATGAAATCATATATTAATAAAATTACCTTTTTTCATCAATGAGAAGAATATCGTTTTATCGATTGTGACTTTATCTAACCCAAAGAACATGTAATCAAGTGAGTATTCAATTAAAATCGAATGATTTTTCTCAAACTAATTAAATCGATCAAATTTTCAATAAAAATTAAATAAATCAAATCAATACATATTAATTAATTTGATCAAAAATCAAATTAACTGATTTTTTTTTAAAATAATAGAATATTTAATCAAAATCGAAATTGATTTTTTATTCTACGGGAGATTTAATTATCCGTTTAATTTTTTTATTTTGGTTTATTTAGTTTAATCGAATAAGAAAATTCAAAATAAGACCAAACTCAATTAATTAAAATAACTGATTTTTTAATGAATTAATCAAATTAAATTTTTATTATTTGGCATGTTTATTCAGTTTATATTAATATAAAAGAATGTAAAATTATTATTTTTTAACTGAAATCACATTTTGGAAAAAAAAAAAAAAAAAAAAGATTTTATGTGCAGTGTTGGAAATAAATTTTACTCATTTAGAGGAAGTTTGTCTTCCCTTGAATATCAACATTTCCATTGACAAGACTATAAATAAATAAACATTGAGTAATATTTTGCATGATGGATAATAAAAAAAATTGACCCTTTATCTTCAACTTTTACTCATTTAGAGGACAAAAGAGCTCAAACTAATTAAATCAACCAAAATTTTTAATATAAATCAAATAAATCAAATCGATAAAATATCAACTAATTCGATTGAAAATCAAATTAATTAAAAAATTTGAAATAATAGAAGGTTTAATCAAAATCGAAATTGATTTTTTTATTCCAAAAGAGACTGAATTAATTTTTTTTTTTTATTTGCTTATATGATTTAACCGAATAAAAACTATTACAATCGAAACTGAACTCCAATAATTTAACAATTGATTTTTAAAATTAATTAACTGAATTAAAATTTTAAATTATGTCGATTCGGTAGGTTTGTTCAGTGTATAATAAGCTAAGAGAGTATGTGAAATTATGTTTTTTTTTACTGAAGTAATATTTTTATAAAAAATCGAAAAAAAGACAAGGTCGTGAATGTTTAACAAAGAACAGAGGGAGCAAAAAAACCAATGCCTTGTATAATAATAGACTGATACATATCATTACATCGCCAACCACAATGAAGTAGCTACTAGTTTGTAGATGGAGAGCAAGTACATGCCCACTATATCCACATTAAATTATATATTAATTAAATTATCTTTTAAAGAATGTCGTTTGATCGGTTGTGATTTTATCTAACCCAAAGAACATGTAATCAAAAGTAGAGATGAATATTCAATTAAAATTGAATCGAATTAATTGATTTTTTTCAAACTAATTAAACCGGTTAAATTTTCAATAAAAATTAAATAAATCAAATCAATATAAATTAATTAATTCGGTCAAAAATTAAATTAACTGATTTTTTTTTGAAATAATAGAATATTTAATCAAAATCGAAATTGATTTTTTATTCCACGGGAGATTTAATTACCGGTTTAATTTTTTTATTTTGATTTATTTAATTTAATCAAATAAGAAAATTCAAAATAAACCAAACTCAATTAATTAAAATAACTGATTTTTTAATAAATTAACCAGATTAAAATTTTAAATTCTGTCGATTCCTATGTTTGTTTAGTTTATATTAATATAAGAGAGAATGTAAAATTATTTTTTTTTACTGAAATCACATTTTGAAAAAAAAAAGAAAAGAAAATATTTACGTGCGGTGTGGAAATAACTTTTACTAGAGAAAGTTTATCTTCCCTTCCCTTCCATTGACAAAACTCTAAATAAATAAACCTTAGTGATATTCAACTTTTACTCCTTTAGACTACCTGATGCTTGAATTAATTGAGTCTTTTTAAATTAATTAAATAGATTAAATTTTTCAATAAAAATAGAATAAATCAAATCGATAAAATATCAAGTAATTTGGTTGAAAATCAAATTAATTGAAAATTTTGAAATAATAGAATGTTTAATCAAAATCGAAATTGATTTTTTTATTCCAAGATAAAATATTTAATCAAAATCCAAATTGATTTTTTTATTCAAGAGAAACTGAATTAATTTTTTTTATTTTTTTTATTTGATTTAATCGAAGAAAAAATATTAAAATCGAAACTGAACTCAAATAATTGAAACAATCGATTTTTTAATTAATTAACTGAATTAAAATTTAAAATTATGTTGATTTGGTATATTTGTTCGGTGTATATTAAGCTAAGAGTGTATGTGAAATTAAGTTTTTTTTTTTTTACTAAAATCACATTTTTGTAAAAAAAAAAAAAAAAAAAAAAAAAAAGAGGATTTTTAGCAGTGCATAAAATAACTTTTACTCATTTAGAGAAAATTTATCTTACGAAGTCGTTAAAAGCAAATGCCAAAAGAGAATTAGTACAAAACTAATTTTTAAAAATGGGAAAAAAAAGTCAACTATAAATAGACTGCATGAGGACTAAAGAGCTCAAGTGTTAAAATTCTTAACTATATAGGTACATCCAAAATAGGCTGCATTAATAAAATAATCATTTTTAAATGATGAATCTTGCAATTTTGCTTTGAATTTTTTTTTTTTTTTTTTGTCTAAACAATGAAGCATACATATTAAACCGATAAAGTAGGGGTGATTATTCTATTAAAATTGAATTGAATTAATTGATTCTTTTCAAACTATTTAAATTGATCAAATTTTTCAATAAAATCAAATAAATTAAACCGATAAAATATCAATTAATTTAGTTGAAAATCAAATTAATTGAAAATTTTTAAATAATAGAAGGTTTAATCAAAATTGGAATTGATTTTTTTATTCCAAGAGAGATTGAATTAATTTTTTTTGTTTTTGTTTATTTGATTTAATCGAATAAGAAATATTAAAATCGAAATTGAACTCAAATAATTGAAACAATCAATTTTTTTTAATTAATTAACTGAATTAAAATTTTTAATTCTGTCGATTCGGTAGGTTTATTCGGTGTATATTAAGCTAAGAGTATGTGAAATTAAATATTTTTATTAAAATCACATTTTTGTAAAAAAAAAAAAATTGAGTGTAGTGCAGAAAATAACTTTTACTCATTTAGAGAAAAATTGTCTTTCCCTCAAAACAAATGTGTTGAACAATACACTCAATTCATTAAAATAATTGGTTGTAAATCAACAAATTCAATGGGCAACAATATAATTTATTATGTTCATGCTGCTTCAAATTGAATACAGAATTTATCGGAAACTATAAATTTGATAGCTCTACTTCAATATATCATATAATTATTTAGAAAATCAAAATAGAATTCCCAATTTAATAATTATAAGATGCACACATTAATAATCCATCTAATCTAAGTAGTAACTCTACTTTAATATAATTAATTAAACTTCAATCAAAATTTTATTCTTACACATTACTGTGTTGATAATATTTTGATCACTTTAATATTAAAAACAAAATACAAGTTGGGAAAAACAACAATAAATTTGTATTAAACTTAACACTCATATAAATACATAGATAATATAGAAATATGCAATAGACTCAAAGAGCGAAGAAAAAAAACCTAACACTCTCATGAGTTATGGGAACTCAACTCATCCGTATAAGCTTATCTTTGAATCATGGGGTGATATGCATGTATAAGTAAGGACACACTTGACAATATTAACAAGGGTCAATATACATTCCACTTAAATTTTAATACGATATTATACTTTATCAAATTTTTTGATTTTGGTATCAATATGAGATTTATATCGAAATTTTCAGCCCACTATATCAATATCGAAATTTTACTACAAACGATATTGAATTTATACTATACTAAAAATTTGATATATGAAATTTTTGATATACCAAAATTTTAGTATGGTATTATAAATTTTATTTTATACAGAACTTTTCAATATGGAATATGGTATGCAATTTACATTTCGGTATATCATATCGAACCACCTCATGGCAAACAATGAATATCCCCTATGTCTTGGCCATTTGCACTAATGGCTAGTAGCCACCCGTGATTTACCTCCTCCGTGTTGACCTAGGGACGGGTTGACAGGGGCGCTGAGGGCGAGCGAATCGTCTTTTTTGCCACATGAATATGTGACATCCAGCCCGTGGGGGCATATGTCACATATTCATTGCCACATGAATATGTGACATATGCCCTCACGGGCTGGATCAGCTGGAAGGGTGTCTGACGCTTGCAACGGAGGTTTAGGGGTCGAGGGTCGCCAGTTGTACACGGGCATAAAACCTCGGTCTGCTGTGCTTTAAATTCCACTCGACCCCCAGTCACCCCTCCTGCCCAGCTTAACCGTGATTTATCCCCTCTGGATATCTATGGGGCCGGACCCAGGGGCTGCTAAGGTGGCGGTTCCACCTTTTTTGCAATGAATATGTGACATATCCTGTATTGGTATGAATATATGACCCGGGGGTCATCCGAGTTGGTATGTGGCGGGTGTTATCACAATGAGGTCGCAGGGTCGATCCTCGCGGCAGCTGGGGAATAAATCCCCCATTCCCGTATTACACTCTGTCCGTCACATGCTCACTCGGATGCTGCGATTTACCTCCCTCGTGATGGCCTTGGGTCGGGTACGGCGGGGGTGCTGGGGCCGAGCGTTTCACCTTTTGCCGCAATGCCACAATGAATATGTGACATATCGAGCGTATTCGCTTTTTGCCACAATGAATATATGACATATAAAAAAAAAGTTCTCTAGATGAAGTAAATATTTTATCCCCTCGGATGAGTCTAGTGACTAACGCATGAGGTATTGTCATCCTAAATATGTGACATATATTACCATCATGAATATGTGACATATAGGTCTATTTCTCTCTTTATTCTATTTTGTTAAATTCAGTTTGCACCATAGTGAGTTTAATCTATTGGAATTTTGCAAAAATGTTGTACTAATATTTACTCTTTTATATGTTGGGGGATATGAGGAGTTGAATTCGTAGCAAGGTAAAAAAATATCAAATCATCCTATCCTAGGGATAGTACCTTTTAATTTTTATTTTTTAGATGTATTTTATAAGCATAAACAAAGTATTTAAAAACTAATTTAAAAGTAAAATAAAGAAATACTACATGATTATTTAATGTGGTTCGAAAACCTAGGTTTATACTATATAGTCTTCTATGGTATTCTACAACGACAACATTACCATTGCATTGGTTGACTTTCACTTTTTTTTTAGGGAATTTATCTAGTCGTGATTACAAAAGAATAAGGATGTTTTATAATGCATAGCTTTGAAATATTAAATTGTGCAATATATGGTTCAACTCATTCTATTAGAAACATAATAAATAATTTAGTGCAGGTTATGTTTATTTTCTTGTAGTGTATTTTATGATTATGTTGGTACCGGTCACATATTTACTTATTAGAAGGAATAAGTTTAACTAACTCAAAAGATAATTCTCATTTGCAACTACCACCTAGAAGAATATAAAACTTATGATTTTATTTGACCAAGTAGAAAAAGAAAACAGAGCTAGCTATTAATCTATTCAATAAATTGTGATATATATTATTAATCTTAAAATTTTCTATTCCCTTAATGTAATAAATCATGGTTCAGCTATATATTGATTGGGAACTAATATTTTTGTATTGCTTTCCTTAATTAGTATTTGTAGATTAAGCTGAACATAATCTACTTTGTCATTTTCTAAGGTCCATTGGTGAAAATGAATTAAATTTTGTCCGTTGGAATCCAACTAATTAAGATCAGATATACTTGTTATTTATACTTTTCATTCTTTAAATGAATAAAATTATTTATGATTACATTTGTTGAAACATTCGAGTCGTAAAAATCACTTTTTGTGTTGCGGAAACCTCGAACTCTTGCCACGGATCCGTGCGAAGATATAAAAAATAAATCATGTAAATGTTTCTAACCTAGATCTACCTTAGATCTACATGAATAAGAAGCGTTACCCTTGTTGCGAAGCCTTTCGCTTATCCCGCTCATCCAAAAGGATGTCGGATCTCGAGAGTGTCAAGCGTACACTCCTTTATATGTATCCACACAAACAATAGGTGGAGAAGAACCACTTAGAGTGTGCTAGCACTCTTGGGTGGCTCGGCAATGGAGGAGAGGGAGAGAGAGAGTTAGAAGAGAGGAAGAATAATGATGATCCATTCATTATGAAAAATAAGAGTAAAAATGACTTAATTATTTTCATCTAATGAAAATACTTAATGCTCATTAACTCCATTAATGAGCCTCATTAATGAGTCTTAATGAGTATTTAATAAATATTCATTCTTCATTAAATAGTCATTTTGAAACTCCTATTCTCTTCGTAATTTGAATTGAAATTTGAATCTAATATTCAAATTGAATTCATAATTCAATGAATATCATCATTAAGCCTCACTTGAGTCTAACTCAAGTCTAGACTCACTTAAGTCTAACTCAAGTCTAACTCAATCGAGTCTTACTCAATTAATCTAATTTGGATTACTCTTAATCCAATTTGGTTCATCATATGAACCTAATCCTCTTGGTTCATCATATGAACCTAATCTCCATCTAATTACCCTTTGTGTGTGACCCTATAGGTTCTTGTAACGTTGGCAATGCTCCTAAACTCATTTAGAAACATAAGTAATGAGCGGTATCTAGCAACACATCATTACTATCCAAGTTACAAGAATGTTGAGATCCAACACCACTATTGTGACTCTCATAATATGTGACAATGTCCTTCTATCCTTGACATCTAGATTGATCAATTGAGGCATAGACTGTGTCATCCTCTAATCAATCTATGTCTTGAACCCCAAGTAGATTCACTCCAATCAAATGAGCTCAATATCTCATATTGACTCATTTGGGCATGACCATGCACTTAGTGGTCTCACTCTATCAAGAATCATGATGTCACTCCCGTCATATAGGAGGGATAGATCTCATCTACATCACTCACATCCCTCAGCATAATTTGTTACATACCCAGTAATCGCCTTTATAGTCCACCCAGTTACGGGTGACGTTTGACGAAGCCAAAGTATGCAACTCCTTATGCAGGGAACTATGGTGACTTCAGATTCAAGCACTGATAGTCATACTAATAATCACATAAGAAAGTATATGACCCTCATATAACGATCCATGATACTTTCTCATGGCGGGTCATTCAGTATACATTCTCCAATGCATACCCATGTGTCAACTTGATATCTCTATATCCATGACTTGTAAGATCAAGTCATCGAGTTGACCTACATGCTAGTCTTATCGCATTAACATTGTCCCTGAATGTTAATACTTGACTAGGAATGATTAAGAGTAGTGTTCTCTATATCATCTCACTATCAATTTAATCAATTGATTGATATAGATAAGAACCTTCTACTCAAGAACGCTATTATACTTAGTTATTTGACACTAATACAAGTAAGTATAATAACTATAAAGAAATGCCTTTATTAATATATAGGAATATGATACATCGAGTCCATATAACAATCATCATATGATTGACTCTAGGGCTCTAACTAACAGTATTATCCTAACTATTTGGCTTGTCTTTTCTACGTGGCTTGTGTTTTCGGACAAGACAATTATGTTTTACTTTTTTATATCACTATTCACACATACAATCCAACATATGTAAGTTTACTGAATTTTTAGCTTATATATTATCTTTATGTAAGTTCAATAATAATTTATATCATATATTTCAAATATAATCTTTCAATCTTCATAAGAGAATAATACAAATTCCTTATATTTCCTTAATTTGTGAAAAATTCATGGTTTTTATCTCAAGATCAGCGAGATATTTGAAATATTGTATAAGTTATCTTTATTTATATTCCAAATTCTTACTTCTTTATTTATATTCCAAATTCTTGCTGCCTTGTGCATTTTAATGTTCCTTTTTATTTTACTTTAAAACAAAAAACTAGAGATTTTGTTGCAAATATCTTAGTATGGAGCTCACTGATGTATTGTTTGGTTCCATTCAAGGTTAGTGAACTTATGAAAGTGTAAATAATGAAGTTTACTTATTTGGAATATTTGTATTCAATAAACCGTCAACTCAAAAAGATATTAATTTCATTATTTTCTTATGCATTGTATTCACATTATTTCCATTTTCCAAAGTTAAAAGAAATATATCAGTCATTCATTATAAGAGAGAATATTATATTCATATACACACCTAAGCTGAGCCAAGGTAGGCTCTTTTAAATTCTAGTTTTTTTTCGGAAAGAGGAATGTTTCTAAAGGTCGGTCACTTTAAAATGGATTGAGACTCTTACATCGTATCAAAATAGTAGCTCTAGTGCTCAAATCTTTCTAAAATCATATGCTCCCTATTTTGTTGCAACAAACTTTTTGTTGGGCTTGGGTCATACTCACTCTTTTTTGAATCCCACCAAAGTTAGTTTTGTTGTAATTTATTTTTTTTGCTCATAATTATCTTGTTTATAGCTAAATGATTAGATGAGGTTAAAGAGGAATAAAATTGGAGGTCTAGGGGTTAGAAAGGCACATGAAATGTCCATAATTCAAGGGGATACATGAGATATCACCTAATTTATTATGTGATAATTCTAAATTTATTTTCTAAACATGTAAAAATATCTTTAATGATTCAACTTATCTACTGAAAAATATATTTCCAGTATTCTAATATTTAAAAAATAAGTAAAAGAATATTTAAATTCCAACCAAATTAAAAAATAAAAATATTAAAATTGTGGTATATTATTTTTAATATATTGAAATATACGGATTTAATAGTATATAAAATTTTTTAATATGATATTATATTGTACTAAATTGTTCGATATTGGTATTAGTATAAGATTTATATCGGTATATCATACAAATATTGAAATTTTACTATAAATATATATTCCAATATATAAAAAATAAGTAAAAGATTATTTAAATTTCAACCCATATATATATATTAAAAAAAGTATTAAAAAAATAAAAATATTAAAATTGTGGTATATTATTTTTAATATATTGAAATATACCGGTTTAATGGTATATTAAAAATTTTAATACGATATTATATTGTACCAATATTTTTTGATATTGGTATTAGTATAAGATTTATATCGAAATTTTCGATATATCATACAAATATTGAAATTTTACTATAAATGATATATAATTTATAGTATATCAAAATTTTGATATACGACAATTTAGATATACCAAAATTTTATAGAATTTATAGGATTTTGAGGGTAAAATTAGAATTATGAAAAAAAAACTAAAAAGGGGATTAGGAGAGAAAGAAAAAACATGGGAGAGAGGAAAAAGTTTGAGGTAGTTTTTAATTGGATTTTTTGTGAAAAAAATTTAAAAAATTTAAATTTATGTCTAGGTCATTTTTAAAGTATTTTTTTTCACCCTGGTTAAATGAGTTATGCCATTCAAAATACGTGGCATCGAGTCCATTTCTCTCTTTCTTTCATTTCGTTAAATTCAGTTTGGGTCAGTCTTTGGTTTCATCTACTGGAATTTTGCAAAATGTTGTCCTAATATCTACTCTTTTATAGGTCGAGGGATATCAAGACTTGAATTCGATAGCAAGATGAAAAAACATCAAAACATCCATCCTAAATTTTATGTAGCATAGTACCATTTAATTTTTAGAAGTATTTTATAACACTTATAGTAGAAACAAAATATTTAAAAAATAATTTAAAAGTAAAATAAAGAAATACTACATGATTATTTAATATGGTTCTAAAACCAGGCTCATGCTATAGAGTGTTCATTGTTATTCTATAATGACAATTTTATCATTGCATTCAATTAACTTCCATTTTTTTTATAGAATTTATCTAGCCGTGATTACAAAGAAGGATGTTTGATAATGCGTAACTTTGAAATGCTATACTGTACAATATATGGTCCAACTGCAAGTAAACTTTTATTAATTATGTTAGAATAAAAGTTTACTGTACAATATATGGTCCAACTTAAATATTTTAAATGTAAGTTTAGTGAATTTAACTTATATTTTACTTTATATGTACGTTGAACGATAGTTTGTATCATACATTTCAAATATAAGGTAAAATAAAAGTTTACTTTACAATATATGTTCCAACTTAGATATTTTAAATGTAAGTTTACTAAATTTTTAGTTTATATTTTACCTTTATGTTCAACGGTAGTTTGTATCACACATTTCAAATATAATCTTTCAATCTTTTTAAAATATCCTCATAATAGAATTTTTCTTAATACAAATTCCATGAATTTCCTTAATTTATGAAAATTTCATGGTTTTTATCTCAAGATCAGCAAGATATTTGAAATATTGCAGCAAGTCATTTATTTATATTCCAAATTCTTGCTTGTGCCTGATACATTCTAATTTTTATTTTCCTTTGAAACAAAAAAAAACTAGAGATTTTATTGCAAGTATCTTAGTTAGGAGCTCACTGGATTATTTGATATATTGTTTGGTTCAATTAGTGAACTTATAAAAATACAAATACTTAAGTTTACTTGTTTAGAATATTTGTGTTCAATAAAAGGTCAATTGAAAAAAATGTTGGTTTCATTATTTGCTTATGAATTGTATTCACATTATTTTTATTTACCGGAGTTCAAATAAATATATCAGTCATTCACATTATAATCATATACACAAGCTGAGAAAAGAAATGTTAAATCAGTCATTCTTAAGCTAGGCTCTTTTAGTTAAATTTTATTGTTTTTATTTTTGAAAAAAGAAATGTTTCTAAAAAGTCAGTCATTTTAGGATGGATAAGATGAATTGAGGCTTTGCTTTGATCTTACACCCTATCATAGTAGCAGCCCTAGTGCTCAAATTTTGTTGGTATAAATCTCCCTATTTTGTTGTAACCCGTGCAATTGATAAAAGGAGAGTGGATTGTCTGTAAATTAGAAATAATTTTTTTTCGATCTTTCAACTTAGTTAGATAGCACAATTAAAATAAAATAGAAATAAATTAAATTACTAAAAAAAATAAGACGATTATTACTTGATTACAATTTAAGTAGTTATTAATTCAAGACGTTAAAGAATGCTTCATTAGAAATTACTCTTTGCTGAAATTTTCTTCTATTGTAGAAATTAATCAGGAATATGTTGAGTCACGAGCTGCAAGCTATTGAGTTATAATAATTGGTATCAATTATTAATCTTATCTCGATTAATTCTAGGATGATGTTCTTCCACCTCCATCATCATCTTCCATCTCCGCCGGAGTTTCATCTCCTCTTCCTGTTAAAAGTGGAGATCCGGGGGCAGTGATGGCGTAGGGGAAGGCGACGAGGGAGAAGAGGCAGAGGAAGCGGGGGACCGATCCCCTCTTCCCTTCTTGGCCGGCGGCGGCGAGAGAGGAGGTGGAGGAGGCCTGTCGGCGGAGGCGTCGTGAGCCCAGAGACGGTCACGGCGGCTTTAGAAGAGAAAAAAAAAAAAGAAGAGAGAGAGAGCCCCTTCTTTCCTCTTCTCCTCGCCCCTAAAACCCTAAAAAACAAAGGGCCCTCCTCTCCACGTGGCTTCCCATCTACCCCACATCAGGTATTGTACAACCTCGTATAGGTGGGACAAACACAAATTGGCAATGATATTAATAGTACATGGATACCCATGTACAGATATAAACTAACAAACATGGCTGCTTCATCAACATTTGGCATTTCCCTTAACTTTTAACCTGTTTGCTTATGTGTGTGTGTCATCTTTTGCAGAAAAAGCTTGTTGGCGGTATTGGTTATTCATTAATCACCAGACCTTCATAGTGAAGGTGCTAAATTATCTTATATTAAGAGAAAGGAAAAAATTGTGAGCTTGTATGGGAGATATGTCTTATTGCCACCATTTAAAAAAAAAGTTAATATGCAGGACTACAATGGAATTTCCAGGCAATTGAAATAATTTATAATGCTGAGAAACCACCCACATGTTGATGGTATGATTTAATCCTTGTGATTCTGGTAGATCTAGAAAAGTATATTTTACATTGTAAGACATGTTTATGTTTGATCAAGAAATTAAAAAAATTGTGCATTCTTTTTCTGTGTGCATTTACTAGTACTTGGCTGAATACAGGGATAATTTTAGTGGAGGAGATTTGTAGGAACTTGCATTATCATTATAGTCACAGTACATATGAACTCAACTACATTCAATATGGTTGTTTTTAATGAATTTACAGCATCCTTGGAGGATGTTCTGATCCATAATGTTTCTTATTGGTCCTTTTCTTGTATTGTGAAATGCAAATCTTGTAGAAAATTGTATGATTTTGTTTCTATTGTGAAAATATAATTGGAAGTTCGTTCAATCTGCTTGGATCTCATTCATAATTCTGTTAGTATAGAAAACATACACGTTAGTTTCTGGTGTTTATTTTTGATACATTGGGTAGTTATAAAATATGCTAGCATCTTTCATCATTGAATATAATATTTAACCTGCATGGCGGCATGAACTACGTGAACATCCTGACTGTAACGTATCTGTGGCCTGTGCTTCAACATGGATGCACGTGCCTTTTTTCATTCTTTTGTACAAGAAAAATACTTAAGAGTTTATAATTGTGTTAGTGAAATCCTCTGTTTTTTTTTGTGTGTTTAGTAGGGTTGAATTGCCCTGAACACTAACTCTGATTTGAGATCCATTTTTCATTTTGGGTGAGAGAATACAATGCTTAAGTCGACATGTGACATGTTGTACAATTACTTTTGGTTTAACATTGCACGTTCGCCGTCTACTTGCCAAAATATATGGGTTGCTGGATTCTCCTTTTTATTTAAGCATTTGCCAATGTCTCATGTTTTTGAATGAATCCAAAACTGTTGCAACCATTTTAGAGAGGTTGCTATCTGGGAACAAGATATTTAGTTATATATATTTTTTTTGTGCTTTAGTGCAATTCTGATATTTTGATTTATTTTCTTGTGTAGGAGGATGCACTTCTTGCATTTCAGATAACTTTCAATGTTGTGGAAAATGAGCATCAATCCGAAAAAACAAACAGAAGGTTAATGACGATCCAACAAAATGTTAATGACCAAGACTGGGGTGGGGATCCCTGGCAAGGTCCTCCGATGCTCAAGTTAGTCTGGATTCGATGGAGAAGAAGAAAACAGGAGCAACGGAAGAAATTTCAAGAGAATGGAGTTCAGATGCTAATGATTGCGTATCTTGCCAACGGAGAGGATCTCCTTTTTTTGCCATCTCACATAACCTTTGCGATCATGAGGTGGTTCCTCGGTACATGTGAATTTGTTAGAGAATGAGGGAAGTACAACCTGGAGCTCCTACGATATTCATCCGAAGAATCTTTTGTTTACCCCAGATATACCCTTCTTTTGTCATTTATGACTCGAACCTCTCATGAGAATGTGGTTGTAACCACTTGATTAATGAAAAAGTTTCTAAAAAGTATTCCCCGATAAATTTGCCAGACTCTCAGAATGTTGTTGGATGCTTGCCCAATAGTTTCATTATAATTGGCCGGTGAGCCGACCACTTGAATAGAATACCGCACATGCAATGTGCTTTGGTCGGTCATTGAGCCGACTGCATTTAGAGAACATGCTTTCATGCATCCTGATCGGTTATTGCGTCGATCGTACATTTTAACCAGTCCCTGGGCCGATCGTATTCTTAGGGTATCTTCTGTTGAATATAGTCCGATCAGTCAATGAGCTACTCATATTCTTTAGACTGCCTTTCATTAAGCTTATCTCGACCGGTCATTAAGCCGGGTGTATAGTGAGAATATATTCTGTTAAGCATATTTCGATCGGTTGATGAATCAATCGTACTTTGAGAATACCTTATGTGAAGCATAATTCGGTCATTTAATAAGCCGATCATACTTTGAGAATACCTTTTGTGGAGTATATTTCGATCAGTCAATAAACTGATCATACTTTGAGAATACCTTTTATGGAGCATATTTCAATCGGTCGATGAGCTGATCATACTTTGAGAATACCTTCTATTCGTTCATCATTCGTTCAGCCGATCATATGTTGATAACTCTGTATATAAGGCTAAGTATTCTTAGTTCGCCCGGGCCCAGCCCAGCCGAGCATGTACACAGAGCTTTCTATCTGCTTGGCCTTCGTCCAGCCGATCCTATGTTAATGGTTCTGTATAAGTCAGATCGTCCTTAAACTCGACCGGGCTTTGTCCGGTCGAGCGTATACAGGGAGCCTTATATCCATTCGGTTTTTACCCGACCGATCATATATTAAGAGTTTCATATAAGACTAAGTGTCCTTAAGCTCGTCTGAGCTTTGCCCGGTCGAGCGTATATAGAGAGCCTTATATTTGTTTGACCTTTGCTCGACCGATCATATATTAAGAGTTTCATATAAGGCTAAGGGGGTGCTTGTTTGGGGGGTTTAGAATGGGAATGGAATGAAACATGGTGCTTGGTTTGGGGAAATGATGGTGGGTCCCACGGATTGATTCCTCTAAACATACGAATGGGCCATTACCCATAGGAATGGGTGGTATGGGAATCATTCCCATTTCATTATTATTGATAATCATTCCTATTCTCATTCCATTTCCCTTACCCAAACCAAGCACCCCCTAAGTATCCTTAAGCTCGTCCGGGCTTTACCCGGTCGAGCGTATATAGAGAGCCTTATATCCGTTCGGCCTTTTCCCGGCCGATCGTATATTAAGAACTTCATATAAGGCTAAGTGTCCTTAAGCTCGTCCGGACTTTGTCCGGTCGAGCGTATACAAAGAGCCTTATATCCATTTGACCTTTGCTTGGTCGATTGTATATTAAGAGCTTTATATAAGGCTAAGTGTCCTTAAGCTCATCTGGTCTTTGCTTGGTTGAGCGTATAAAGAGAGTCTTATATTTGTTCGGCCTTTGACCAACTGATCATATATTAAGAGTTTCATATAAGGCTAAGTGTCCTTAAACTCGTTCGGACTTTGCCCGATCGAGCGTATACAGAGAGCCTTATATCCGTTTGACCTCGTTCAGTGTTTGTCTGTCTGGTCGATCATATATTAAGAACTTCATATAAGGCTAAGTGTCCTTAAGCTCGTCCGGGTTTTGTCCGGTCGAGCGTATACAGAGAGCTTTATATCCGTTCGACCTTTATCTGGTCGATCATATATTAAGAGCTTCATTTAAGGTTAAGTGTCCTTAAGTTCGTCCGGACTTTGCTTGGTCGAGCATACTCGAAGAGTCTTATATACGTTCAGGTTCATAACCAATCGGGCTCATCTGATCGTCCTATACAGGGAATGCTCAGACCCAATTTCTATACTTCTGCTATGAGGTGCTCGACGGAGTTAAGAAACGAATACGTCCTATTCCTCCCTTAATCGCCAACTCATTTCGACTCTAATTCTACATCATCTTCCAAATTTACTCATCATAACCCATATCAGTTATCTTGAAAAGATTCTTCAGAATAATTCTCCACTACCTATGTATCAGTTATCTTGAAAAAATTCTTCAGAATACGTTCAGGGAATAATTTTCCTAAAAACAAATGACGTCAAAAAAGACATACACCAAAAAAATGTTGAGAACTAGATATGCCAAAGCCCTTCATTATGGGTGTAGTGAAAATATCATTACAGAGATTATAATTGACTTGGGAGTAACATTTCCATGAAGTGTCAACTCTTCTATATCTATGAATATATGTACATATCCATTAAGTTCTTAGGGCATTTCCAATGATTAAAATTCTACAAAAGTTTTTTTATGATTCCAATATGTCACATCATGCCACATCAACATTCTAAAAATCTATTGAAACAACTCCAATAGTCAAAAGCTTTTAGAGTTCTAAAAAGTTTTAAATAATTTTTAAGTGGTCTAATTAATAATATATAATTGCATGGCTACATACATATTACTTAAATTTCAAAGAAAGAAGCCTAGCTTTGAAGGTTTCTATCTTCCCGTCTGTCCCTCTTTTCCTTTTGTAGACCCACTTGCATCCAGCGACTTTTACACCATCAAGTGGTTCTACAAGCTCCCAGACTTTATTAGAGTACATAGACTCTATTTCAGAATTCATCGCCTTTTGCCAAGATGCTGCATCTATATCTTGGAGTACTTCGTCATATGTCCGGGGATCAGGTTCATGTTTACCCGGGATCAAGTCCGAAGACTCTCCCAAAATCATGAATCTCTCAGGTTGCCTTACAACTCTCCCACTACGACGAGGCACTGTCTGTGGTTGTGTATCATGTGTGACACGTGTTGCAGTCTCTTGTGATACTTCATCTTGTACTGTTGGTACTAAAGTAGACATGCCCTCTCTTAGTTCTTCTAAAACAACTTTACCACTGGGCTTGTGTTCCATTATATAGTCTTCTTCTAAAAACTGGGCATTGGTGCTAACAATGACCTTCTGGTCATTAGGACTATAAAATAAATCACCTTTCGTTCCTTTGGGATATCCTATAAACACACGAACTTCTGTACGGGATTCTAACTTATCAACATCTGGTTTCAGCACATGTGCTGGACTACCCCAAATCCGAATATGTCTTAGACTGGGTTTTCGCCAATTCCACAATTCTATGGGAGTAGAAGAAACTGATTTAGAAGGTACTAAGTTCAGAATGTACACTAATGTTTCCAGAGCATATCCCCAAAACGAATTTGGTAATTCTGAATAACTCATCATCGATCTAACCATCTCCATAAGAGTCCTATTCCTTCGTTCTGCTACACCATTCTGTTGGGGTGTTCCAGGTGCAGACAATTGGGATTGAATCCCAGCCTCTGATAAGTAATTCCTAAACTCTCCTAAGAGGTATTCGCCACCACGATCAGATCGTAGTGTCTTGATACTTTTACCTAATCGTTTCTCCACATTAGCTTTGTATTCTTTGAACTTATCAAAGCACTCGGACTTGCGGCGCATTAGGTAAATATATCGATATCTTGAATAATCATCTATAAAAGAGATAAAATATTCAAAACCACCTCTTGCCTGGACAGACATAGGACCACACAAATCAGAATGAACTAATTCCAACACTTCTTTGGCTCTATACCCCTTGGCCTTGAACGACCTCTTGGTCATTTTACCTTTCAAGCAAGATTCACAAGTTGGAAAATTTTCCAACTCAACCAAACTCAAAAGTCCATCAGCTATAAGCCTCTGAATCCTACTTAAGTTAATATGACCAAGTCTTAGACGCCAAAGATATGCTTGGTTCATTTCCGAAGGCTCTTTTCTCTTATTAGAGTTAGAAGATGAGTTATAAATTTCCATGTTTTGCTGTGTGGAAAAAATTGGATTTAAAGTATACAAATTACCAACCAATACACCAGAACAGATAATCACTTTATTTCTTTTAATAACTACATCGTTACTGAAAGAAACTGAATATCCATCTAAAAACAGTTTAGAAATTGAAATTAAATTCTTTCTAAAACTGGGTACATAAAGACAATTTCTTAAAATCAAATTTCTATTTCTACTAAAATATAAGTAGACGTCTTCCACTGCAACAGCTGCCACCTTAGTAGCATTGCCCATGTAGACGGTAATTTCTCCTTCAGATAGTCGTCGGGTTTCCTGGAACCCCTGCAAGGAATTGCAGACATGATCAGTGGCTCCCGTATCTACACACCAGGTGTTGATAGATAACACCGCTAAACATGTTTCAACAACTAGAGCATGAGATATACCTTTGTTTTGGTTCCTACGAGGACAGTCCGCCTTCCAATGTCCTGCCTGCTTGCAGATGAAGCACTTGCCCTTCGGCTTCTTCACTCCAGCTTTAAATCCCGTACTCTGAGATTTATTCACTTTCTTTGCTGAACCAGCTTGTTTCTTCTTCTTCTTTCCTCTCGGTTTAGAAGAAGAACCATTTTCAGCATAATGAATTTGAGCATTGTGACGAAATAATCCTTCTGCTGCTTGAAGTTCTGTTAGTAGTTCCGCTAATGAATAAATCCTCTTATTCATATTATAGTTCAGGCGGAACTGCTCAAAACTTCTAGGTAGCGTCTGGAGGATCATATCGATCTGGGTTTCCCCATCAATTTCTCCTCCAAGGATCTGTATTTCGTTCAGATAAGCCATCATCTTTAGGATATGATCCCTCACAGGAGTACCCTCTTGCATGGTGGTTGTCATTATCTTTCTCATGGCTTCTTGCCTAGAAGCCCTATCCTGATGACCAAAGAGTTCCTTGAGATTGTTCATAATATCATAAGCTGTCGGTAAATCTTGATGCTGATGTTGCAATACATTTGACATCGAAGCCAAAATGTAACACCGCGCCATCTCATCAGCTTTTACCCATTTCCTATGATATTCAATCTCCTCTTGAGTAGATTCACCAGTAGGTGCTTCAGGGCAAGCCTCAGTCAGTACAAATTTATAGCCCTCAGCAGTAAGAACAATGTCCAAGTTCCTTTTCCAATCTATGTAATTTGGTCTAGTAAGTCTATTCTGTTGAAGTATGATGGACAGTGGGTTGAAAGTCATCCTAAGAATCACAAATAACTTTTGGTCATAACTCTAAATTTAGAATAATATTGATTCCTCAAACAATACTATTTTAAATTAACCAACACCTCAAAACACCGTGAATTTTGTATGCTACGTTAGTGTGGACGTATACAAATTCAACATTTGTAAAAGGAGGGGTTTTAACCCATTAATTTTATTATCTTGTCAACCTAACTTTTTGACAAATAAAATTAATAGTTGGTATCATTTGGTCACACAAATAATAGCAGTGACTCTGTTGGGGAGGATACTATTAGATGTGTCTAAGTGTATACCATTACTTGACACTAAGTCTATTAATAAGATTATGCCCCTTCCGTTGGGGAAGATCACACACTCTTAATTAACTTCCTATAGTCATCCAAAAATGGAAGTCTGTTCTAGTGATCCACAAACAAGCTCATCCGTTATGGAGGAAGACACTCAGAGCCAACGCGCAAGCTTGTTTGCATCACTTAGAAACCAGTAATGGAGACCATGAGATTTACTTAAAAATCCCTCTCCCACTTAGTTATTTATAAATAAGGAATTTTAACTATGCTAGCCTACTAAACATGTAAACTAACATGCACACACAGCACAATATAAAAGCAATAAATAGAAAATCTAATTTTCAACTATTATGGCGTTTATCTCTAGTTGTCCTCCGTGTGTTGTCATCCCAAGCTGCTGCCATATTTGGCCACCGCCACTAGGTCAAGCTGTCGCATCCATCTTGCTCCTAGTTCCGCTGTGCCTCTGGTCCTTAGAAGGTTCCACGCTTTGCAAGATTTGATCCGCGACATAAATAGAATTTTATATTTTTGATCCTATATTCCATAAAAGGAATGTATATGTATCTAGATCAAAAATAAAATCCTAATAAAACTAAATACAACTCCTGCTGTATTTTAATACAATCATGCACACACATATAAATACTCTTGACATGTCCAAGGGTCCAATCACACACATAATAACTAAAAGTCATAATAGTTGGATCCTGCATCCACAAAGTTAGCACATCCTACTATTAACCTGCCTAAATTATGTATGACATGTGCATAATTAACCTAATACCAAATACACAGAGGCAAAACCCTAGCTCTGATACTAATTGTTGGTTGCTACTCGGAAAACCTAGAGGTTCCACTGTACAAAAATTTTGTACAAAGGTCTGAACCTTTTCCTAGCTACCATGTGTTCTTTTAAATTAAATTTTAGATCGCCTGCGGAACTTAACACGTTTGATCCAAAACTTAATCTATTTGTTCTTTTAGGTTTTGACTTGGGTCTCCTGCGGAACTTAACACGTTCAACCCAAATCGCCTTAAGTTATTAATTCCATTAAATATTAATTTTCATAATTGGTTCCCAGTACTGACGTGGCGAGGCACATGACCTTCTTGGATATGGGAGCAACCACCACCGACTAGACAAAACCTTTTATAGAAAGCTAATATTTAATTTCCTAAAATAACTTTAGGTTAACCGAAAAGAACAATCAAATCACAAAGATAAATAAAACAAAAGAACACAACATCGAAAAACATATTCGAAATACTAGAATCGTAAGCCTCTTGTATTTGGTATTATTTCCATAAATAACTAGTATGATGCGGAAAAGGAAAAACTATTAGTTATACCTTCTAGAAAAACCTCTTGATCTTCTATCGTATTCCTCTTCTAACCTCGGACGTTGTGTGGGCAACGATCTTCTGAGATGAGAAACCACCAACCACCTTCTTCTCCTCCTAGCTAGGTTCGGCCACAAAGAAAGAAGCTTCACCAAGGAAGAAAATCAAAACACTAACCAAGCTCCAAGAGATGCTAGCTTCATCTCATTCTTCTTCTTCTTCTCCAAGTAGTATCCGGCCACCACAAGAGCTCCAAGGGAAGAGGGAGGTTCGGCCACCACAAGAGGAAGAGAGGGAAAGGATGGCCGGCCACACCAAGGAACAAAAGAGGGAGAGAAATAATAGATGTTGTGTCTCATGAAGGCACCCTCACCCCTTCTTTTATATTCCTTGGCCTAGGCAAATTAGGAAATTTAATTACAATAAAATTTTCTCAATTTCCTTGACATGATTTAATTGAGAAAAATAAAATAAAATTTCCCCAATTGAAATCTTATGGCTGGCCACATCAATGAAATCAAATTGGACAAGTTTCAATCAACAATTAAAACTTCCTAATTTGTTTCCGGAAATTTTTAAATTAAAATTTCTCTTCAAAAATCTCTTCATGGTTGATAAAAAGAAATTTCCATAATTTTAATTTTATAACATGTGAATAATTTTTAAAGAGAAAATAAAATATCTCACCAATCTACAAATAAGGAAAGAGATCTAATCTCTTTCTTTAATCTTTTGTAGATCTTTTACAAGAGAGATAATTTAATTTTAATTCTCTTTAATAAATTATTTCTTTCACATAATAAAAATTAAAATTAAAATTCTTTTTTAATTTAATTTGACCGACCCCCACTAGCTTGGGTTCAAGCTAGGGCCGGCCACCCAAATTTATACCTAGGCCGGCCCTAGCTTGGTTCCCAAGCTAGCTTGGCCGGCCCCCTTATTGGTGGATATAGAAGGTGGGTATAGGTGGGTATAGTACTCTATAAATAAGAGGCTATGATAGGGACCGAGAGGAGGAATTGGTTTTGGTCTCCCGATAAAATTAAGCATCCCGTGTTCGCCCCGAACACACAACTTAATTTTATCAATAATAATTCATTCCACTAGAGAACTATTATTGAACTACCGCACCAATCCCAAATTACATTTTTGGGCTCCTTCTTATTATGAGTGTGTTAGTCTCCCTGTGTTTAAGATATCGAATGTCCACTAATTAAGTAAGTATCTGACAACTTATTTAATTAATATCTTAGTCCAAGAGTAGTACCACTCAACCTTATTATCATGTCGGACTAAGTCCACCTGCAGGGTTTAACATGACAATCCTTATGAGCTCCTCTTGAGGACATTATCAACCTAGTATCTCTAAGACACAGTTTCCTTCTATAATCAACAACACACACTATAAGTGATACCATTTCCCAACTTATCGGGCTTATTGATTCATCGAACTAAATCACACCCATTGATAAATTAAAGAAATAAATATTAAATATATGTGTTTGTTATTATATTAGGATTAAGAGCACACACTTCCATAATAACCGAGGTCTTTGTTTCTTTATAAAGTCAGTATAAAAGAAACGACCTCAAATGGTCCTACTCAATACACTCTAAGTGTACTAGTGTAATTATACAGTCAAGACAAACTGATACCTAATTACACTACGACCTTCTAATGGTTTGTTCCTTTCCATTTTGGTCGTGAGCTACTGTTTATAATTTATAAGGTACTGATAACATCATCTTCTGCATGTGACACCACATACTATGTTATCTACAGTATAAATTAATTGAACAACTACAACTAAATGTAGATAATTTGACCAAATGTGATTCTTTATTCATAATGAATGTTTACAAAGCTTAGGCTTTCAGTATACACTCCAACAATATCAACATGATTCAAACAAAACAAACAGATTTGCAGAAATGTTAGAGAATTCTGCTGGATTCTGAAAATGGATGAAAGCTAACTGACTTTCCAGCATGTCTGAAATTGGTTCTTCATTGATTGATCAAAGGTATGACGCAAAAGCAATTTGCTACTGCCCAACAGTTTTAACTCTCATCAGGAATTTGGCACACACATGTACTAATTGGTACCTCAATTGCAAGCTTCAAGTTCTGATTTCACTTCAAGACAGATTGTCACTTTTCTTCTGTTGACTTGAAATTTTCATTCAACTTGAATCAGCCACTACCTTCAGAATAAATATCAGAAAACAACAACAACATGAAACCACAATTTTAGAATTCAGATTTTTTTAAAAGTCTACAGATCTGATCTCTTACACTGGTAACACTCCATTCTAATTTGCTTGAGAAATACATTCCTATTGCATTGATAGAATACCAATTAAGCTCTTGCAGCAACTGCATCTGAAGAATTCTGTATTCTGATTTCAGTCTCAAAATTAGACTTCAAGGAAACTCGAGCTAAACAATTCCAGAACTCCTTCCATGGTCTGTTCTAAACACTTCAACATCTCTTCCTTTCCTTGTTCTGTTTCTATTTTTTTCTGTGGTTTTCATTCAGTTTCAGGTTTCCAGCCAGCAATCTGCTACCAAAGTTCCAAATCTGATTCTTTGAATTGCTGTCCAATCCTTAAAGTTTCAATCTCCCTACAACAACTTATTAAGCATCCAACAAACAACATCTCAAATTCATTCCAGCTCAACAAATCAATTTTCATATTAGCATAACCCTTCAACTCAGCCCTTTTACCATTTCAGATTCTATAATTCAAATTCAGCATTTGCAACTCCATTGTAAACTGGCTATACAACTTATAGAAGCCAATTAAGAACACGAAACCATTTGTTACCACAATTCCCAAAGCTTCCTTAACTTCTCATTTGTTTAAATGTTGTACCTGATTCTTGATTTCCTTGGCACAAAATTCTGCATTGAATCTAATTCCTGACTTTTTCCCAATCTTGATGCTTCAATGATAAGAGAGTTACACCAGAACTTAGCACAAAACATATTGAAGTTGACACAGCTTCAATTCCGGAATTCATTGGCTGCTAGTACTCTTTTGATTTGTGATTCAATCTCAAAGCATAACCACTATTCAAACTCTATTCTCTTGGGAAATCCTCTGAATAGCTAAAGATCCGAAGTATAATCAAACTTCCCTTCTTTTAGCTTAAATTGCCCTCTAAATACATCCATTAGGAACTGAACTTGATTTTTGTAACTCAGCAATGTCACTCAAAATTGAATTCCTACATTTCCAGCTTTTGAATTTTTACTTCAGAGATGTCTTTTCTTGGGTTCACATCAAATGAATTCCACTACACAGATTAGCCTGATCTGAAACTTCTTGTTTCTTTGAAACCTTTTACAGCAACAAGATCTGAAAATGAATTGAAAGGTTGGCACAATTGCATTACTGCACTTTGTATCAAATGTTCTGTTTAGTCTTGCTGTTCCATTACCAGAAAAACAATCCTTTTAAAGTAGCACAAAGACCGCGGATGAACATTTGATTATTGAGAGCTTGAGAATTCTGATACTCAAAATCAATTCAGAACACAAAATCCAAAACTTGCAACTTATCAAATTTAGACCTCAATTCTGCAGAATTTTCACTCAGTTTCAAGAAAATAGATTACTCTCAATACTGGTTCAGCCGGAGCTCCAAGTTATCACTGACAAGAATTAGCACATAGCTGATCAATAGGAACAAGCAAACAAATGGTAAAATTCGATTTCTGAACTTATCACAACTTTGAGAAATTTGCAAAGATCACAAAACCTCTATGATTCAGACTTATAACTCTCAATTTCTGAAAATTACAGCTTCTATCAGATTCCCAGTTCTGATGATTAGGATTCAAAAATTTGGACAAAAGACTCAGCTTCAATGGAGTTCAAGCAGTTTGATATTCTTCTCTATTTTTTTACTGCTGTTGCAGATTCTGTTTTCCAGAAATTAAGCTTCCAATTCTAGAGTATCCCCAGGCATTAAATGCTCAATGATCCTTCTCAACCGGATTATTAAGATGCTACTTCAACAACCAGTAAGATCATGATCCATACTACATATATACCCAGCAGCAGCAACAATCACAAATCCATCATCTCAATTTCGAGGCACTCCACAAATTTGAATTTTCAGAAACAATTTCCCAATTCACTTCACAATAAGTTCAACTATGACTTCTATCCTCTTAAAATCTTCTTGAATTTGACTTGTATCTCAAATTGGTTCAATCTTTGTCTGTTATTGGTACAGATTGCAAAAACTTGGCCAAACACCAAACAATTCGAACATCTGATTTGTAACGCCCGCCCTCCCTGCTAACCCTAAGGGACGGGGCTACGATACTCTACGTACGTACTACAGCGGAAGACTTAAAATTATTTTTCTTAACTTAATTAAAACCGAACTACACTAACATGGTTTCATAACATGATAATGAAATAAATAAAAACTTAGCATCAAGTCACTCATATTGTATTACATTTCACAAAACCAAAGCATAGTTCTTAAAGGTTTTAAAGCAGGTTCTTAATTAGTTGCCTAGCCACCGCCACACACATCTTTGTTGCCCCTCCTGCTGCTCCTTTAACTCATCCAGCTTTTTCCTTTATCTGTGGTACAAGGAAAGTAAGCTATGAGCACTCATGACTCAGTAAGTTCCTTTCCTACTCACTAAAGCCAACAATCAGCACATAATCAAGAATGTATCAACAAGTCATAATCTCAGCTAATCATGGCATAACATAGCATTCTATTCAAGCATATCATGCATCATAATATAATCACAACTAGTCATGGCATATCAGACATCATCATGGCCGAAACATATACATAGTGCATTGCATAAAACATAGCTAGACATAGCATAACAAACAAGTATCATGGTATATCAAAGCATGGCCGAAACATGTATATCAAAGCATCATAACTATGGCCGAATATGTACATCAAGGCATCATCAAATCCATGGCCGAAATCTATATATATCAAGCATCAACATATCCATGGCCGAAACATGTCTATAAGGTATAGCATGAACATAACATAAACATACCTTATCATGGCATATCATAATCAAGAGCATAGTATGAAACATAGCATAATCAAAAGGTGTATGCAATATGATTTTGGAAAACATGTATCCGAAAAACATGTGTATGTCTCATGATCTTTAAAACCATTCTCTTTTATATGTATATATACTTGAAAATAATCTCAACATAAGGGGGATCCCGGCTATGTACCACTTACATATTGTGCGTAACCTTGTAGGTCCAAGGTAGCAAGTCTTGAACCCTACGAGGCAAACATACTAGGCCCTTAGTCCTAGGGGCACTTAGGAGCCCATCCCTAACGAGGTCCTTAGTCCCCGGGGCGCTTATGGAGCCCATCCTTGGTACAAGCCACTCACACATAAAGTAAAGTACATGTCATACATATCATGTATCATAAAAGCATGCATCACTTAGGCACACATCATAAAAGTATGCATCACTTAGGCATACATCATGTCATAAAAGTATGCATCACTTAGGCATACATCATATCATAAAGGTATGCATCACTTAGGCATACATCATGTCATAAAGGTATGCATCACTTAGGCATACATCATATCATAAAGGTATGCATCACTTAGGCATACATCATGTCATAACAATATGCATCACTTAGGCATAGATCATAAAAACATGCATATCTTAAGCATAAAACATATCATCAAGCATGCATATTTTATCCACATAGCTTATCATAAAAGCATGCATATTTTAAGCACAAAGCATATCATATCATAAAAGCATGCATATCATATCATAAGTCATAAATCACAAGCATACATATTAAGCATAAGGGTGTATCTTGTGATTATCCTATCATAGGAAACATGGTATCATATTTATCTTGGTTCTAAGCTTCCTAAACCCTTGTGGCCGAAACCCCTTGTGGCCGAAACCCCTTTAGAGCTCAATTTAGGCTAAACACAACATCCAAGCATGTGGTACCTAAATTATCATCATAACATTTTCATAGGAAGCATTATAAACATGATTAACTTAGTTTCTAAGTTCTTCAAGTCCCTAATTTCATGTGGCCGAAACCTTAAGGTGTGAAACAAGGTTCCATATGACATAAAAACATAGACAACTTGAAATCATATTTATAACATTTTTACCAAGAAATAAGGTAAACACATTTGACATATTTGAATTAGTTCCTAAGTTCTTTAAGCCCTTAACATATGTCGTGGCCGAAATTTAACAAGTTCTCATTAGGGCTACAAACAAGCATACAAGCATGTGAACTTGGACTAACATTATGTATAAATTCATACAAAGCATCATACAATAGTTATGGCCGAAACATACCCTAGCATCATTTTAGGTCATAAAACAACATATAGCAATTGAACCTTGGCTTTCTACTTATCATATTTCATGTAGGGTGACATGAGCATATTTAATTTAAGTCCTAGGGTCCCTAGGGCGTCTAACCCTCCATGGACGAGACTTACAATAGTCCTTTTAGATCATGAAAAAATTATACAAGCATGTGACACAATCAATAGGTTATCATATTTTCATAAGAAGCATTTTAACACCTTTGGTTTAAATTCTAAGGCCTCTAGGTCATTTAAACCCTACTTGGCCGAAACTCATCAGTGTTTAAACTTGCTTCAATAACATAAAAAAAACATGTGAAGTCATACGAGTTTCATAGCATGTGTAAAGACAAGCATAATGAGTATACATATGAATTGTGTCTTAGGCTTTCTAGGTTTCTTTTTCTCTTTTTCTTTTATTTTTTTCCCCATGGCCGAAACCTACCATTCTTTAGCTAGGTTTTTAAGTGGCCTAAAGCATGAAAAATCTAAGTAAGTTTCATGGCAAAAGTTACTAAGAAACATATATACAAATTGGTTCATGAGTAAGCTAGGACCCCTTGTGGTCATACATGTTATATGTTATGCTACTAATTTTTCTACACCCTAATTAAGCATGAGGGCATTAAACAACTTTCATATCTAAACAGCACAGAGGTCTTGAGCATTTTAAAATTTTGTTTAAGCTTTCTAAGCTATCCATCTCATCATGGCCGAAAAACCCTAAGAAGGAGTTCATGAAATTCTAGCAATATTCAAGCATACAAATCCTTTAAGATCTTTGTATTCTATAGCATGAGCATGGTTATTTAAATTTAAAGGTCTTCCTAATCCTAAACCCTTCCTTGGTCGAAACATATGAGTGGGTTTTCTTTTAGTTTCAAATATCTTCTAAGGAAGAAAAACCAATACATAATCCTTAATATTTCATAGGGAGAACCTTGTACTAGTTGGGTAAAACAATAAATTTCCCTAGCCTCTTAAGAATATTTTTGGCCGAAATTCTAGGGTTTAGTACTCCTCTGATCAAGCATCATATAGGTATAAAAGCATGAAGAAGAACCCCTCTACATAGCATAGAAAAATCTATCATATAGTGAAGACTAGTTAAACATCATTAGATTTTGAAAGCTCTTCTTGGCTGAATTTTCTCAAACTTGTTTCTAGGTTTTAAAATCCTCATAAAATCCGAAAAGTACATAAAACGCCTTGTACCACAGGTGAGGGGAAGCTTACATCCTTTTCGCTTGTGGATCTAAGGTATGGTGAAGAAGAAATAGTCTCTTCTTCTAGTTCCTTTCCCTTGATTCCTTTGCTAAGTCCTCCTTGTATCTTAGGCTTTCTTAGGGACAAACTTGGCTTTGGGGCCGAAGATGGAGGAGAGGGAACTGTGGTGTTCTCGGTGAGGGAGAGAATGAATGAGAGAAAATGAGAGAAAAATAGTTTTCTCTTTTCTTGCTCCCTTTTATGTTAAGGGGAAAGAGGTAGCAAACTTAGTTTTTGCTTTCCTTCTCCCTTAGCCTTTTTTATTCTATTTTATTTTTATTTTTATTTGTTTATTTATCCTCACCATTTATGATAAAATAAGGGGGAATGAATCCCCTTAATTCCTCTTTAAGTTTTCGGCAAAATCAAAGAGGAAGAGGGAGAGGAAGGGAGGAAGGCAAGTTGCCTTTCTCTTGCTCTTTTCTTGTTTCCTTTTTGGCTAGCTTTTACTCTCATCTTTATCATAAGTTTCCCTCCTTTGCCATCAACATATTATTCCTATCTTAACTGGTTATCACCCATTAATTCTATGAAATATAATATAAGAGGTTCAAGGTTCAATCCTTGACCTCTCCCTATTTTTATTTCCTTTTTATTTCCTTTTTGGTTAACCTCACTTCCCATTATTTTTCTAAGGCAAAATCCCACATTCATATGTTTATCTTACAAGCTTAGTGGGTATTACAGTACCCCGTACCTCATAAAAAGTTCATCCTCGAACTTTAAAATAGTTGCATCAGGTGGCACTGAACTTTCGGCTGAGTGCATCTGCCACTTTGTTCGCCTTCCCTGGGTGATAAAGAATCCCGCAGTCGTAATCTTTATCTAGCTCGAGCCATCGGCGTTGCCTCATATTTAGGTCTTTTTGCGTGAAGAAATATTTCAGACTCTGATGGTCGGTATAAATCTTACACTGAGCTCCATATAAATAATGTCTCCATATTTTGAGAGCGAAGACTACGGCTGCTAGTTCTAAGTCATGAATGGGATAATTCTTCTCATGTTCTTTAAGTTGTCTTGAAGCGTAGGCAATAACTTTGCCATCTTGCTTGAGTACAGCTCCAAGTCCTGTGATGGAAGCATCGCTGTACATATCGAAGCCTTTGTTGGTTTCCGGAAGAGTAAGAATCGGAGCACTGGTCAGTCTCCTTTTTAATTCTGCGAAACTCTTCTCGCAAGCTTCTGTCCATTCATACTTTGTATTTTTCTTGGTGAGGGCTGTCATAGGAGCTGCGATTTTGGAGAAATTCTCTACAAATTTCCTGTAATAACCTGCTAGTTCGAGAAAACTCCTGACTTCGCTGGCATTCTTTGGTCGGTTCCAATTATTCACAGCTTCGATTTTACTTGGATCCACCATAACTCCATCTTTGGAGATGACATGACCTAGAAATATTACCCGGTCAAGCCAAAACTCGCATTTGGAGAATTTTGCATATAGTTGTTTCTCTTGAAGGATCCGTAGTACAGTATTCAGGTGTTCAGCATGTTCTTCTGGAGTTCTCGAGTAGATAAGTATATCATCAATGAAGACGATCACAAATTTATCAAGATATGCCGTAAATACTCGGTTCATCAGGTCCATAAATACTGCAGGAGCGTTGGTTACTCCGAAAGGCATAACTATGAACTCATAGTGTCCATATCGGGTTCGAAATGCTGTTTTTGGTATATCATCTGGTTTCACCTTCACTTGATGATAACCGGATCGTAGATCTATCTTTGAGAAAATAGTCGCACCCTTCAGTTGATCGAATAGGTCATCGATCCGTGGGAGTGGGTACCGATTCTTGATCGTCACATTATTCAGCGCTCGGTAGTCTATACACATTCGCATAGACCCATCATTCTTCTTTACGAATAGCACTGGAGCTCCCCATGGAGAGTGACTAGGTCGAATAAGTCCCTTGTCGAGTAATTCAGATAACTGTTCCTGAAGCTCCTTTAATTCAGCCGGAGCCATACGATAAGGTGCTTTCGAGATCAGCTGAGTACCAGGAATCAATTCGATTTCGAATTCTATCTCCCTGTCAGGGGCCAACCCTGGTAGTTCATCAGGAAATACCTTTGGATAGTTGCATACTACTCTGACGTCTTCTAACTTCGGGTCTTTGACTTGATTGGTATCAACCATGTGTGCTAGAAACCCCATACATCCTTTATCTAACATCTTTTGTGCTTTAATAGATGACAATAGCTTCTCCGTTCCTTTTGACTCTCCGTAAAATTCAAACTCTGGTTCATTTTCGGGTCGAAAAATCACTTTTCTTTTGCGGCACTCGATTGAAGCGCCGTACTTACTAAGGAAATCCATGCCCAAAATTATGTCATAATCCTGCATATCAAGTACTATCAGATTGCAGTAGAGTTCTCTGTTTGCGATTCGAATGAGTACTACTTGCAGCATATAGTCCGATGGCAAAATCTCCCCGGATAGTAAGGTTGTTAAGAACGTGTCCTCTAGAGTTCGGAGTGGTATATCTAGCTTCTTCATAAAAGGCGTTGAGACGAACGAGTGTGTTGCCCCGGTATCAAATAATACTACAGCATACTGATTGTAAATAAGTAGCTGACCTGTGACAACAGTAGAAGCATTCGCCACGTCTTCCTTGGTAAGAGAGTAGACTCTAGCATTGGTCATAGTGGGAGGGGCCTCCAATCTTCCTTGGCTGATTGAAGTCCCTTCTATGGCAGCTTGCATCTGGTGAAGCTGTGCGGGGGTACTCATATTCTGGTTGTTCTGCGGAGGTAGTGCCTGAGACTGAGTAGGACAATTTCTTGCCAAATGACCTTCCCTTCCGCAGTTGTAGCACTTTTTGGTGCTCAGAAGACATATACCGGAATGCATCTTTCCACATGTGGCACACTGAGGGTACTTGGTCTGCTTATTGGCTGGACCACCTTTTGTTTTATTCCACTGTTTCCTCTTTCCACTTGAGTTTCCTTTCCAGTCAGTTCTAGTACTGTACGATTTTTGTCCTCCGGTCATTGCTTGGTTCTTGCCCTTATTCATTGCTTCCTGATAGTGCTCGGTAATCAGGGCGCTGCTGACCAGCTCCTCTGCAGTCTGCGGTCTATTAACTCCGCCGGCTACGTTCAGAGCTATCTCGGGTCGGAGCATCTTTAACATCAACCGGACCCTTTCTTTTTCAGTTCGGACCAGTTCTGGGCACAATCGAGCTAGGCGGTTGAACCTCTTGACGGCTTCATTGACTGACAGATCACCTTGCCGGAACTCAGTGAACTCGTCATAGTGCTTGTTGGTCACTTGCATATGGAAAAATTCCTCTAAGAACTCTGTCTCAAAATCTGCCCACTGCATTTGGTTTATTTGCCTTTTCGCCTTTACTCTGTCCCACCACATCCGGGCATCTCCGGTAAGACAGAACGACGCGCACTTGACCTTCTCGTGTTCAGGCCAATCCAATAGTTCCATTATGTTCTCCACGGTTTTGAGCCAGGCTTGTGCGTCCCATGGTTCGCAGTTTCCCGAGAATGCTTCCGGCTTAAGCCTTTGCCATTGCATCAGGTAAGCCTCTTGTCGGACCATCGGAGTAGGGGCTGTCGGGGGCACTGGTGCGGCTGTAGGTATGACAGGTAGTGGATTTACCGGTGGGGTAACTGGGTTGCCTTGCTGACCCATTAAGGTAGTGATCAGCTGCTGTTGCTCTGCGATCTGATGCTGGAGGTCTGCGACTACCTGCGTCAGATCTGGTGGAGTCACTGTTCCTCCAGTTCGGGCATTGCGTGTCCTAACCATTTTTATCTAAATAATAACAAACAGACTAGTGTAAGTAGTTATCGTTTTTAGCTAATCTAACGTACTGTTTTGTTTCTATCTATTTGTTCTGGTATTATTCCTAACCTACCAATATGTAATCCTAATCTAAATTTATAACTAAAAGCATAGAATAAAGCATCAAACATAAGCAAGTAAAACATGAAACTAAAGCATAGACAACATAAGGAAAAAAAAATAAGGAAATAAATGACAAACAATGTAACATAAGGAAATAAAGCATAAGAAATGTAGTAAAGAAAGTAAAGTATAGGCAATATAACAAGAAAGAAAGTAAAGCATAAGTATATGACAAGAAAATCAAACATAAACATATAACAAGAAATTTAGCATAAGCATAAGAAAATTAAACATAGCATATAACAAGTAAATTAAGCACAAACATTCTTACTTAGAGCGGCAGGTCGGAGGCTTGATGTGTGTGTAGTGAGCTGGCAATAACCTGGCTCTGATACCAACCTGTAACGCCCGCCCTCCCTGCTAACCCTAAGGGACGGGGCTACGATACTCTACGTACGTACTACAGCGGAAGACTTAAAATTATTTTTCTTAACTTAATTAAAACCGAACTACACTAACATGGTTTCATAACATGATAACGAAATAAATAAAAACTTAGCATCAAGTCACTCATATTGTATTACATTTCACAAAACCAAAGCATAGTTCTTAAAGGTTTTAAAGCAGGTTCTTAATTAGTTGCCTAGCCACCGCCACACACATCTTTGTTGCCCCTCCTGCTGCTCCTTTAATTCATCCAGCTTTTTCCTTTATCTGTGGTACAAGGAAAGTAAGCTATGAGCACTCATGGCTCAGTAAGTTCCTTTCCTACTCACTAAAGCCAACAATCAGCACATAATCAAGAATGTATCAACAAGTCATAATCTCAGCTAATCATGGCATAACATAGCATTCTATTCAAGCATATCATGCATCATAATATAATCACAACTAGTCATGACATATCAAACATCATCATGGCCGAAACATATACATAGTGCATTGCATAAAACATAGCTAGACATAGCATAACAAACAAGTATCATGGTATATCAAAGCATGGTCGAAACATGTATATCAAAGCATCATAACTATGGCCGAATATGTACATCAAGGCATCATCAAATCCATGGCCGAAATCTATATATATCAAGCATCAACATATCCATGGCCGAAACATGTCTATAAGGTATAGCATGAACATAACATAAACATACCTTATCATGGCATATCATAATCAAGAGCATAGCATGAAACATAGCATAATCAAAAGGTGTATGCAATATGATTTTGGAAAACATGTATCCGAAAAACATGTGTATGTCTCATGATCTTTAAAACCATTCTCTTTTATATGTATATATACTTGAAAATAATCTCAACATAAGGGGGATCCCGGCTATGTACCACTTACATATTGCGCGCAACCTTGTAGGTCCAAGGTAGCAAGTCTTGAACCCTCCGAGGCAAACATACTAGGCCCTTAGTCCTAGGGGCACTTAGGAGCCCATCCCTAACGAGGTCCTTAGTCCCCGGGGCGCTTATGGAGCCCACCCTTGGTACAAGCCACTCACACATAAAGTAAAGTACATGTCATACATATCATGTATCATAAAAGCATGCATCACTTAGGCACACATCATAAAAGTATGCATCACTTAGGCATACATCATGTCATAAAAGTATGCAAGGGTTATCAAGAATTAGAATGCTAGATGAGAATGTATAAAGAAAATTGTGAGGAAGGAATTGGAAAGTATGAAAGGGAACAAAATTGACAAAATCCTCAATTTCCATGCACACAAATGCTATTGTGATTTTGAAAAGAAACTAAGCAAGTTCTAGAGTTCAATTGTTGTAAGTACATGCCACACAAAAATATAATAGTGATAGGCTTAAAGTGGTCCTCTCTAGGTATTTTTTTATACAAACAAGCTCAATCAATCAAAATGGAATCCACCAACACACTAACTAATATCATGTAAGAAAAGCATCCAATCATGTTAAATGACCTAAAATTTGATGATCAAATTTAAGAAACTTTTACCATCTTAGAAATATTACTAGAAAACTTCATGGAGAATTTTTATTCAAATGACATGTTATGTATACCAAACTAAATGCAAAGTATGAAAATAAAATGCAAATGAGAAGTATGAAACTAAAGACATGTATAAAGAATTTATTAGGCTCAAAGCTTGAATTAAAATGCAAAAGAAAACAAAATTGGAAACAACTCCCCCTTAAATTCCGATGGTCGAAGAAGATTTAGAAGAAGAATCCACGCCAGAAATGGAGTAATCGTTGTTACACTAGAATTATTTTTATTCTTCATTTTTCCTTTCAAAGCTTTTTCTTGCGGACGGAGGCGGTTCAGTGTAAGCATCCACTCCGGAAGCTTATGTTCTCCTACAACATCAATAAAAAGAAACCCTTCTTGTTAGGATCTTAGATGGCTAGAGGGGGGGGGGGGGGGGGGAATAGCCTCTTAAAAGCTTAAGCACAAGTTTCCTTCCAGAACGTTGTTAGCACAGCCGAAATAAGCAAAAACCAACTAATACAAGGGAGAAAGCAAAACACAACTAACACACGGATTTACGAGGTTCGGGGATAACTTGCCCCTACTCCTCGGCGTGTCCGTAAGGTGGACGACTCCTCGATCTTCGGTAGATCGTACCCCGGATAAATTCCGGCTAAAGATCCTCCTTCTCGGTGGAGTAACCTCTCCACAAAAGTCACAGGAAAAGATATGAAAAATGAAGCACAGACTTATAGAGCTTTGTGGCTAAAGAAATGGACTAATGAACTCGACAGCCACAAAGAGAACAACGCGCAAAGACAGAAGGATTCCTCAGCCAAGAGCTCGATCACACAGCGCCCTTGCTTTGGTCGACAGAGAGTTTTTCCAGAACCTTAGCAATCCTCTCTTCTTCCTCCTTCTTATTTCTCTGCTTTCTTCACTGCATCGAATCACTGCAAACTGTATAGAATCGCTGCAATCTGTATCGAATCACTGCAACCAACTCAGGCGTAGCCAATCACTCCTCTGTTGGTGCAACCTTAGGTCAAGGTTGACCTGGTTGACCCGACTCGAGTTGACGTGACTCGAGTTGTATTTTGATGTTTGACTTGGGAAGATTGTCGGTGCAACCTTAGGTCAAGGTTGACCTAGTTGTGTTGCATGTTGATGTTTGACACTCGTGAGAGAGTTCTATTCTTGATGTGGGACAAGAATAGATGTTTGGGAGATTATTGGTGCAACCGTAGGTCAAGGTTGACCTGGTTGACCTGATTCGGGAAAAGTCCAAGTATGGAGACTTGGCACGGAAAAGTCCAAACAGGGAGCTTGGCACTGGAAAAGTCCAAGTATGGAGACTTGGCACGGAAAAGTCCAAGTATGGAGACTTGGCACGGAAAAGTCCAAGCAGGGAGCTTGGCACGCGGAAAGACCAAACAGGGAGTTTGGCACGGGGAAAAATCCTAGTGAGTGAAGCTAGGTGAAGGTGAAAGTCCTGGTGAGTGAAGCCAGGCATTCGGGGAAATCCTGGTGAGTGAAGCCAGGTGAAAATCCTAGTGAGTGAAGCTAGGTGAATGAGAAAGTCCTAACTGGGATGTTAGGCAGTGTGGAAAGTCCTGGTGAGTGAAGCCAGGCAGTGGGAAAGTCCTAACTGGGATGTTAGGCAATGTGGAAATCCTGGTGAGTGAAGCCAGGTGAAAGTCCTGGTGAGTGAAGCCAGGCAAGGAAAAATCCAGATGGATCAGGGATGATCGGACTTCTGGTGTTGGAAAGTCCAAGTAGGTCAAAGGGATTGACCGGACACTTGGCAGGGAGTTCTAGCAGGTCAAGGGAGTGACCAGATGTTAGGGATGAAGTACCAATAGGTCAAGGTTGACCGGATATTGGTTTGGAAGTCTTGGGACTTGGTTTGGGCAAAAACCAAGCTCTGGATCGGTCACCAGACCGATCCAGTGATACCAAGCTCTCTGTTCGGTTACTGATCGGTCTGGTGACCGATCAGTAAGAAAACAGAGGCGAAAAGAAAGGCAGGCTGATCGGTCCACAGACCGATCAGGCCATGTCCTGATCGGTCTGTGGACCGATCAGTGACGAGCAACGCGAGAAGGAAAGGAAGGGGATCGGTCTGTGGACCGATCCACCTCTTCCCTGATCGGTCCATGGACCGATCAGGGACGGAACAGAAGCAAAGTTAGGAAATGGATCGGTCTGTGGACCGATCCACATGGAGCCTGATCGGTCCACAGACCGATCCAGGCACTAGCCGTTGCGTCGCAACGGCTAGATTTCTTCTGTGTTTTCTTCGCTTTCTTCGCAGGTTATAAAAGGAGGGCTGCTGCTGCGAGCCTCCTTCTTCCTCTCCTTGATTCTTGCCTCTGATTCTTGCTGCACTTGAGCTTTGCTGAGCTCTCTGATTCGTGAAGCTTCGTGTGAGCTTCCCCGGCTGGTCAGCTGCTGCTGTTCTTCCGTGAAGTTGCTGCTTCGTCAACGGAAACCAGTTGAAGGCAAGCAAGGTGTTTTACATTCATATTGTTTGTATTTCTTGCTGTTTTTCTGTACTCCATTCTTGCTGTTGCAAGAAAGATTGTGGCGAGGTTTCTCCACCCAGAAGGAGTATATATATTAGCCGGTTCTCCGGGGACTCATCCACCGACGGATTGGTAGGCTTCGTCCACCTTACGGACACGCCGAGGAGTAGGAGTTCATCTCCGAACCTCGTTACATCGGTTTGTTTTTCTTCTCCTTAGTTTCTTCCTTGTATTTCCGCTGCGACTAACCCTAACTGTAGGAAGAACGCGAGAATTTGGGGCGGCTATTCACACCCCCCCTCTCTAGCCGAGTATTAAGGATCCTAACAAGTGGTATCAGAGCGAGGCCGCTCTTCATCGGATTCACACCCGTGGGAGCACAAGCGCTAGAGATGGATCAATTCGGAGAAGACATCACCATTCCACCCTTCTACAACGACAACTTCGCATATTGGAAGGTAAGGATGATGTATTTTCTTAGGACTAATATGTGGAATTGGTTTTGTGTACAAGAAGGGTTTACTCCTCCAATGGATAAAGAAGGAGAGCCTCTAGAGAAGAACAAGTGGACAAAGGAACAAGTCCATCAATCAACGATCAACAATGAGGTAACTAAAACAATTGAATTTTCATTACCTACTAATATTTTGCGTAAGATAGGTGAATACAACAATGCCAAGGAGTTGTGGGATAACTTGGCCAAGTACCATGAGGAGAGTTCCACTTCAAGTCATGAAGAGGAGCCTAGTGAGCCAAGTAGCTCACATCATGGAGGGAGCGAATTGGGAGTTGAGGGCTACTCAACATCCAAGGAAGAAGAGGAGGAGAGTTCCTCTTGCTCAAGTTCGGAGCAAGAAGAAGAAGTTTCCACCTCCGGGAGGGATGGAGAAGAGAACATCCATTCATCCTCAATCCTAGGTAACTCAAACACTTTAAGTTCAAGTAAATTGCATATAATGTGTTTTGAGTGTAGGGAATTTGGGCACTACAAGAGTAAGTGTCCAAAGAGGGTTAGAAAGACTCCACCGGCGCCAAAAGTCAAGGAAGCCGGAGTCCCGACACGCAAGGGAAAGGAGCACGTGGTGTGTTTCCAATGCAAGCGAAGGGGACACTATAGGAGTCAATGTCCGAAGGGGAGGAAGCCTCACAAGGACAAGGGATGCACATCGATAGGGGGAGCTAAGGCAAACCCTAAGGTATTTTTTAAGGCTCATTCGTGTAACTCTAGTAGGATACATGCTAGTAATTTTATTGCATTAGTCAATAATGATAAGCATGTTAACACTAGAAATCAATACATGTGTTTAGATGCTAAACATGTCAACCTAGATAGGGATACTACTAGGAATGTGAACCCTAGGATTAACACTTCTAAGGTTAAGGAGAACCTAGGTAGGAATCCCAAATCAACTAGACACATGCCTAGGAATGCCTCAAAGAAAAATGACAAATCAAAAATTGAGGTATTAGAGAAGGAGAATCAAGTCTTGAGGTCAAGACTTGATACTTTGGAAAAGGCTCTTAAGAACTTGGAGAAGTCATCTCTAGGGTTTAAGGGTCAAATTTCAAAGCCCAAGGACAAGAAAGGTTTGGGTCACAAATCTAAGTCCCAAATGGTCAAGCCCACTTACCACAATGTTCCATTCGATTATGGAACAAAACCTAGGGCTAGGAAGACCATCACCAAGGTCACAAGGGGAGTCACCCCTAGAGTTGATCTTGATGAGTCCCAAATGACCAAGGCTTTAAAGCCTAAGAGGGTCATTAGGAGGGTTGCTAGGGAAGTTATCCCTAGTGAATATTTAGTGAACCCAATGAGCTCTAATAGGTATTGGGTTCCTAGGAGCATCTTCTCTACCCCATAGATGGGTTAGAGAGTGTCAACTCCAATAAGAAGGGTAGTTAACCCAACTTTGAGGAAATTGACACTCAAGGAGCATTTTCAAGGTTTTGTGAACTTTTGAAAATGAAAAAGAATTATCATTTACTCCTTTGAAGAGTTAAATGTGCCTAAAGATTGGAAATCTCACTTTTAATCTCAATTGGCACAATTTGGAAAAACCTAGAAAAATATCAAATTGGGATTTTGATACTCTCTTAGGTAATCAAGGCAATCCGGGCCTTAATTTAGAAGTGCTACTCTTGTAGAGTCTTAAATGGTATAAATCAAACAAGAGATCAAGAAATGCCAATTTGGGTTTTGACATTTTCTTGGAGCACTTTGGGCAATCTAGGATTAGAATTTAAGTTAGCTAAGTAATTAAGGATACTTAGATAGGTAATCTAGGTATTTTATTTGTGTTAACTTACCATGATTGTTTGCCATATGCCATGTCATGACATCATATTTAATTTATGATCATTTGAAATGTCATGATAATGCTTAGGTTATCTATATGTCATGTTTTAGTTTAGTTTCAAACTTTATGCCATGACATCATGACATTGACACATGTTTTTATTTATGATACCATTTTATGCCATGTCATCATCTCTTGCATTAATAATCAATTAAATTGATTTAAGGATGAAAAACACATTTTGATATTGAGATCAAATTTGTGTTTAGAAAATGCATGAGACCTTAGCCTAAGATACCTAAACCCATATCTCACATCAAAATTGACATGGATGTGTTTGATACACTTTAGATGTGTGTGAGATATTAGGATCATGAGTTAGGATCAAGGTGCATAGTTCTTGTACCTAGATGAGCCTAATTCAAGAAATGAGGGATCATAGGGAAAGCTTGTGTACAAGTCATGTACATTTAGCCCTAAGATTATGGTCCTAAATTCAAATGGTTTTAAAAGCATTTTAAAATTGATTTGGAAAACCTTGATGAAGCTTTCCTAGTGATAGCATTCATCATTGAACATTGTGATACAAAGTTGAGTTAAAACTTGAACTATTTCAAAGTTTTTGAACTTTGTATCAAGATTTGAAAATGGAAACTATTTTCATAGAAAATTATTTTTCCATGATAGTGTATGATATGAGGAATGTATCCTCAAAATTTCACAATTTTTCGAATTTTCTGGAATTTATTAGGGGTTTCTGAATTTCGGGAGAGGAAAAATCAGAAATCCCTGTGATCAGTGTCTGGATCGGTCCTGAATTTCGGGAGAGGCTGGATCGGATCCCTGGATCCAGTGTCTGGATCGGTCGGTGGACCGATCCAGTGAGGTCTGATAGCGTGCCAATGTGCTGAAATTCGACTGCATGTCTGAAATTTCGGCTGACAGTTGGTTTTTAGATTTATAAAGGTTTGAAACTCTCCAAGACATTGTTGGTGCAATGGTCAAGGGGGAGTTGGCCTTTAGGGGGAGTTTTAACTATTAGTCAAGGGGAGTTGACTTTTAGGGGGAGTTTTTACTCCTTGAGGATTAGTGATATGGGATTATCACTAAGTGGATTGTTGAGCTTAGTATCAAGGGGAAAATAAGAGTTTCAATGAAAGGTATGGGACTTTCATTAGGAAGAAACTCTTGACCTTGATACCCTCCTTTTCTTTTTGATGTGTGTCAAAAAGGGGAGAGTGTTCATTGGAGGATTATTAGAGAACCTAAGTTAGGTTATCGGTTTAACCTAAGCTAGGGGAAGTTTGTCAAGGAATGTTCGAGGAAGAACATTGGAATACTTTTTGATGTGTGTCAAAAAGGGGGAGAATTATTAGAGAACCCAAGTTAGGTTATCGGGTTAACCTAAGGGGAGAATGTCCAGAGAATGTTCAAGGAAAGAACATTGGACATTGGAAGATGATTGAAAACCTAAGTTAGGTTATCGGGTTAACCTAACTTGATTATGGTTTTGTCAAACATCAAAAAGGGGGAGATTGTTGGTGCAACCTTAGGTCAAGGTTGACCTGGTTGACCCGACTCGAGTTGACGTGACTCGAGTTGTATTTTGATGTTTGACTTGGGAAGATTGTCGGTGCAACCTTAGGTCAAGGTTGACCTAGTTGTGTTGCATGTTGATGTTTGACACTCGTGAGAGAGTTCTATTCTTGATGTGGGACAAGAATAGATGTTTGGGAGATTATTGGTGCAACCGTAGGTCAAGGTTGACCTGGTTGACCTGATTCGGGAAAAGTCCAAGTATGGAGACTTGGCACGGAAAAGTCCAAACAGGGAGCTTGGCACTGGAAAAGTCCAAGTATGGAGACTTGGCACGGAAAAGTCCAAGTATGGAGACTTGGCACGGAAAAGTCCAAGCAGGGAGCTTGGCACGCGGAAAGACCAAACAGGGAGTTTGGCACGGGGAAAAATCCTAGTGAGTGAAGCTAGGTGAAGGTGAAAGTCCTGGTGAGTGAAGCCAGGCATTCGGGAAAATCCTGGTGAGTGAAGCCAGGTGAAAATCCTAGTGAGTGAAGCTAGGTGAATGAGAAAGTCCTAACTGGGATGTTAGGCAGTGTGGAAAGTCCTGGTGAGTGAAGCCAGGCAGTGGGAAAGTCCTAACTGGGATGTTAGGCAATGTGGAAATCCTGGTGAGTGAAGCCAGGTGAAAGTCCTGGTGAGTGAAGCCAGGCAAGGGAAAATCCAGATGGATCAGGGATGATCGGACTTCTGGTGTTGGAAAGTCCAAGTAGGTCAAAGGGATTGACCGGACACTTGGCGGGGAGTGCTAGCAGGTCAAGGGAGTGACCAGATGCTAGGGATGAAGTACCAAGAGGTCAAGGTTGACCGGATATTGGTTTGGAAGTCTTGGGACTTGGTTTGGGCAAAAACCAAGCTCTGGATCGGTCACCAGACCGATCCAGTGATACCTTGTTTTCTCTGATCGGTCTGGTGACCGATCAGATACCGAACAGAAGCTCTCTGTTCGGTTACTGATCGGTCTGGTGACCGATCAGTAAGAAAACAGAGGCGAAAAGAAAGGCAGGCTGATCGGTCCACAGACCGATCAGGCCATGTCCTGATCGGTCTGTGGACCGATCAGTGACGAGCAACGCGAGAAGGAAAGGAAGGGGATCGGTCTGTGGACCGATCCACCTCTTCCCTGATCGGTCCATGGACCGATCAGGGACGGAACAGAAGCAAAGTTAGGAAATGGATCGGTCTGTGGACCGATCCACATGGAGCCTGATCGGTCCACAGACCGATCCAGGCACTAGCCGTTGCGTCGCAACGGCTAGATTTCTTCTGTGTTTTCTTCGCTTTCTTCGCAGGTTATAAAAGGAGGGCTGCTGCTGCGAGCCTCCTTCTTCCTCTCCTTGATTCTTGCCTCTGATTCTTGCTGCACTTGAGCTTTGCTGAGCTCTCTGATTCGTGAAGCTTCGTGTGAGCTTCCCCGGCTGGTCAGCTGCTGCTGTTCTTCCGTGAAGTTGCTGCTTCGTCAACGGAAACCAGTTGAAGGCAAGCAAGGTGTTTTACATTCATATTGTTTGTATTTCTTGCTGTTTTTCTGTACTCCATTCTTGCTGTTGCAAGAAAGATTGTGGCGAGGTTTCTCCACCCAGAAGGAGTATATATATTAGCCGGTTCTCCGGGGACTCATCCACCGACGGATTGGTAGGCTTCGTCCACCTTACGGACACGCCGAGGAGTAGGAGTTCATCTCCGAACCTCGTTACATCGGTTTGTTTTTCTTCTCCTTAGTTTCTTCCTTGTATTTCCGCTGCGACTAACCCTAACTGTAGGAAGAACGCGAGAATTTGGGGCGGCTATTCACACCCCCCCTCTCTAGCCGAGTATTAAGGATCCTAACATCCTCCTCCTCATCTGGTCCTCTGAACTCACACCAATACCATCCATGGTCTTCACTGGTGTCTTCTGAGTTCGAACCAATGCCAAGGAGTCAAGCCCAGAGTATACTCAGATTGCCAGTATCCGTTGATGCTTCAAATACATCATTTGCAGTGAACTACAGCGTAAAAGTCACTTGTTCTTATTCTTCTGATGGAGATTCGTTTGAAATCAACCAATGGCATGATACCTGCAACCTGAAACTTAAAGATCTCACAGCAGATAGTTAGGTCAGGTGAATCGGAAGTAAATCAGAAGTGAATCAGCAAAATCAGAGAAGCGCAGAAACAAAACGACATGGTGTGGATCGGTCAGCAGACCGATCCATAGGTATCTGGACCGATCAGGACACATCCTGATCGGTCTGTGAAGTGCCTGATCGGTCTGTGGACCGATCAGCCTATGTGTGGATCGGTCCATAGACCGATCCACCCTCTCGCTTTGAGTCCCAGCGTTTCTGATCATTTCTTCCTGATCGGTCTGTAGACCGATCAGATAACCCACAGAATGCTTCTGTGTGGTTACTGATCGGTCCACAGACCGATCAGTTAACCCACAGAAACTTTCTGTGAGGTTACTGATCGGTCACCAGACCGATCAGTGATCCTTCAGTATCACTGGATCGGTCTGCAGACCGATCCAGACGACCAAGGTATCACTGGATCGGTCTGCAGACCGATCCAATGCTACCGAGGTGAGTTTTGCAGCTTTCCAGCCCGAAACCCTAAGGTCTTCCTTGGTCTCGAGAACGAGCTACCGAGCCCTCTCTGACCTAGTCCGGAGAACGAGCTACCGAGCCCTCTCCGACTTCGTCCGGTCCAGAGAACGAGCTACCGAGCCCTCTCTGACCTAGTCCGGAGAACGAGCTACCGAGCCCTCTCCAACTTCATCCGGTCCAGAGAACGAGCTACCGAGCCCTCTCTGACCTCATCCGGAGAACGAGCTACCGAGCCCTCTCCGACTTTACGTGCCAAGTATCCGTACTTGGACTTTTCTTCTTCATATGATTAACCTTGATCAATGATCAGTCTGAGTTTAATTAATATCTGATACAAACTTAAATCAGTGTCAACATCAAAACAACAGCCAGGTCAGACTGTATCAACAATCTCCCCCTTTTTGCTGTTTGACAACACGAGATTTAAGTTTAGATCAGAGATGTTCATATTTCCCTAATCTTAGAGGAATCAAGATCCTCCCCCTAAGACAGATACAATACCATGTAAGAATAGGGGAATCATGATTCTCCCCCTAACTCAAACTTTCATTTAATTCTAAACTTAGTTACCTTCTCCCCCTTTGTCAAACACCGAAAAGGTGCGAACTAAGTAAGAAAGTGTTATGTGACTCCCCCTTAACCCATACTGTTTTCTTTCTTAATCCACCTAAAATTCCTCTAAGTGTATTATGAGACAGTGATAACAACATAAGAGACATACCAGACATTGCATAGGAGCAGCAAATTTATATATAAAGAAAACAAGTAGGAAATGAAATATTGAGAGAAAAAAAAAGGAACATCATAAATATATGAAGTCTGGTCAGACAAAAGTATCAACAAGCAACATCCAAAACATGAAAATGATATCATAGAACAGTGTGTGTCAGTCAGCCTCCTCATCATGAGGAGCATCAGCAATATCATCGGAAGGAAAGGATCCTTGAGGTGGCAAGCCGCTGCTCGAAGATGGATGACCCGGGAAATCCTGCGGAGGTGGGTATCTGGCCATCCAGTCCATGATCGCCTGATGGGTCGCCAGCTGCTGACTGCGCAAGTCATCGTAGCGCTGGTCAATCCGGACGCGTAGCCCGTGAAGCTCAGCAACCAGCAGCTCGTCGTGTCGGTCAAAATGACTCTCCAGCTCTGCGATCTGCCAGCGCAAATCAGGGTCGGCCTCTCCATCGTCAGCAGCAGCAGCAGGAGCAGCCGCAACCTGTGGAGGTCTCCGTGGTAACTCCCCTAGAGCTCTTCCATCCTTCCACCAGACATCCCCATCTCGTCCTATGATCCCAGATTTGGAAAATGCCCGCTTCCCAAGTCTACAATCCTGTCTGACCATCTTGATTATCCTACCCTTAGAAACATCAATCTGAAGGGTCTCGAGCCAATCTGTAATTATATGCCCATAGGGCATATAAACAGTGTAGCTACTCGGCTCACTATAGGAGATGATCGAGGAGTAGATGCTAGATACGATGTCAAAGTCGAGCCGCCGACGCAATCCATAAAGCATCAGGCAGTGATATGGTCGGATCTCAGACAATGGTTTGGATGTGATAGGCAGAAGACAGTTTGTGACAATTTTGAAAAGAATGTAGTCTTGAGGAGATAATCTCAAGGCTGCGAAAGTAGGAAAGTCAACGTCTAGCTCATCAAGGCCACCTGGTCTAGGATGTCTGAAGAAGTACTCATAAATATCGTCAGATGAGACATCAAAGGGTGGAGGTAAAGGATCTGGTAAATCAGGAAACAACGAAAAAATATTACCGGAACACAACCGACAACCGAGATACTCAAAGAAGGATGCGAAGCGCAAATCAAGAGTACGCTTAGCAACTCTTGTTTTATAACTTGCTTCATTAGTCTTATGAAGGTTGTTGTAAAACTCAGAGACCAGGTCATAGTTGATATCCCGTTCTAAGTAGACAAGTGAGTCAAGTTTGTAGTAGGCAATGGTTTCAGACACAGTTGGACAAAATTCGTCCATGAATTTACGATCTACAGACCTACAAGTGAGTAACTTAAAAGTTCTTTGTCTAAAGGCTTCCTCAAAATTGTTGTTCGAGAATCTCCCGGAAAGAGATGGTTGAGGTCGGGAAGGAGCCTTAGATTTCGACTTCTCAGGTGATTTAGAGGTTCCCTCACCCACTGGTTTCTTTCTAATGGGATACAATGGGAAGAAAGAAGAGCACCGGAGCCACCCGAAACACAAGGCCACAGATATGTGAGAAATGAAATCGAAATGCCAAAGGTCTAGAGAAATAGGGAGTTACCTTGGTGCCATTGAGCTCTAGGCTAGAGCTTCGGAGGGCTTGAACTGCGACTAGGGTTCCGGCGTGCAAGGCGTGCAAAGAAGAGAGAAAGGGTGAGCTGGTGGGAAAAGTCGGCTAGGGTATCGCATGAAGGGGGAAGAAAGGAATCGGGAGGTTTTAAGGGTTTAGATGGGTGTATAGTGAAGAACCGTGATCGGACGGTTGTCCGATCAGAGGTATCAGAAGCCTCCTGATCGGTCCCCGGACCGATCCAGGAACATCCTGATCGGTCCACGGACCGATCAGGAGACGATCAGTACTCACTGATCGGTCCCTGGATCGATCAGAGATTAATCAGTGGCTTTTGTGCCGAATTGATCGGATCGGTCTCCGGACCGATCAGGGAACTCCCTGATCGGTCTGTAGACCGATCACACAGCGATCAGTAGCAGACTCTGCGTGCCAGGATGACCTGATCGGTCCCTAGACCGATCAGTGTCTGTCTCTCCAACAATTTTAGTAACTGAAATTCATAGAGAACTTCGATAGTGCGTGAACATTTCTCTAGGAGAACTTCCAAGTTCAGAACCTAGAACCTGGAGGATCTACAACCATTACACTTACAAAAAAAAATATGGTCTGAAGTTGTTTATAGCCCTAAAGTTGCAGATAATTTGAAACCAAGCAACTTAAGGTCTGAAAACTGAAATTTTTGACCTTTGTTATGTACAATTTCAAATTTGTCAAAATATATTCAAATTGCTATTATTACTTCAATAGCTTGTCTTATTTTTCATGCAACATCATGAACAATATCAAACAGCCATATCAAACAACACATTATTCAAGGTTAGATAAAATCTAGGCAAAGGCCCAACCAAGTTTCCTTGGTTGGAATATATGAGTAGGATCTAGGAACCAAATACACATGAATTATGTAATGGTCTTCCCCATACTCAATTTATGTCTCGTCAACCTAATTATTCAAGGGATGCATGATACATTTTGAATAATTTGGCTGATCCTAGCATCTCACCCCATTTCTAGCAAATAAAAATCATTTGTTAAACCTTATAGTTTGTGTGAGATGTTCCCAAGTTGCCCAAATTAATTTCCCAATTCCTCTTGTTGTTTTAATTGTCCTTATTGATCATGATGGGGTCCTAATGGCCTATTGAGCCAAACACATTCCTAATTCTCTCCTTAAATGAGTAAATTCATTTTCCGGAAGAGGTTTGGTGAAAATATCAGCTAGGTTTGACTTTGACTCAACGTATGTGAGTGCAATGTCTCCTCTAGCTACGTGATCTCTAATGAAGTGATGACGCACTTCAATGTGTTTGGTCCTTGAATGATGGACTGGATTTTTCGTTAGGTTTATTGTGCTAATGTTGTCACACAACACTTGCACTCCCTTATACGAAAGTCCATAATCTTCTAGAGTGTGGATTATCCACAACAATTGTGATACACTCTCTCCCATGGCAATGTATTCAGCCTCGGTCGTGGAGAGAGCAACACAATGTTGCTTCCGACTTGACCAACTAACCAATGATGAGCCTAAAAATTGGCAACCCCCACTGGTACTTTTTCGATCCAATTTGCACCCAGCATAATCGGAGTCGGTATAGCCGATTAAGTCAAAAGACTCCGTACGAGGGCACCATAGACCTACTCTGATTGTGCCCTTAAGGTATCTCAGTATTCTCTTCACCGTAATTAAATGAGATTCCTTGGCACAGACTTGATATCTAGCGCACATGCCCACAGCAAAGAGTATGTCTGGTCGACTAGCTGTGAGATATAGAAGACTATCGATCATGCTTCTATATTGCGTTAGATCAACTGGTTTTCCATTCTCATCATTGTCTAGGCGAGTGTTTGTCGCCATTGGAGTGGATACTTCTTTAGAGTCACTCATTTTGAATTTCTTGAGCATCTCTTGAGTGTATTTTGTTTGATGGACATAAATGCCATCTCGAGTTTGTTTGATTTCAAGTCCAAGGAAGAATGTCAATTCTCCCACAAGACTCATCTCAAACTCACTTTCCATGTGAGTAATAAATTCATTCAAGTAACCCTTGTTATTTGAGCCACAAATTATGTCATCAACATACACCTGGGCTACAAATATGTTTTCACCATCTCTACGCAGAAATAGTGTTGGGTCTATTTGACCTCTTACAAAACCCTTTTCTAATAAATAAGTTGACAACCTTTCGTACCATGCTCGCGGTGCTTGCTTAAGCCCATAAAGAGCTTTCTTGAGCTTGTACACGTGGTTTGGAGCTTCGGTATTCACAAACCCCGGTGGTTGTTCAACATAGACTTCTTCTTTAATGAAACCATTTAAGAAGGCCGATTTAACATCCATTTGATATAGCTTGAAGCCTCTATGTGCAGCAAAAGCTAACATTAAACGAATGGACTCTAATCGGGCCACGGGAGCATAAGTCTCATCATAGTCGAGGCCTTCGACTTGACTATAGCCCTTGGCTACAAGTCTTGCCTTATTTCTTACTACTTCTCCCTTTTGGTTTAACTTATTTTTGAAGACCCATTTGGTTCCAATAATGGTGGTCTTCTTAGGTCTAGGAACCAAATCCCACACTTGGCTCCTTTCAAATTGACCTAACTCATCTTGCATAGCTATGATCCAATCAGGATCGTGCAATGCCTCATCAACTATTTTTGGTTCAATTTCTGAGATCAAGGCGACTTCATTAGACTCATTTCTAAAGAATGATCTAGTCCTAACCCCTTGTTGGATGTCTCCCACAATCTGGTCTTGGGGATGACTAGAGGCTATCCTAGATTGCCTTGGTGTTGGCGGTGTCTCATGAATGGTCTCACTAGGCACAGGCAGAGACTCGGTATCAGGCAAACGATCAGCCTGAGCCCTTTGTTGCCTTTGCTCATCGTCATCAGAGTCAACCTCGACTCTTTCTTCATGTTGATCATTCAAACTTAGATTTCTAAGTTCAAGTTGAATTTCTCCTACATCCCTTGATTGATCATTCGATTTAGGGATTTCTTCAAATGCTACATCTGAGGACTCTTCAATCAATTTAGTCCTATTGTTGTAGACTCGATAGACTTTGCTGGTGAGAGAGTACCCGACTAGTATCCCTTCATCAACCTTAGCCGTGAACTTTCCAAGATGATCCTTGGTGTTCAAGATAAACACCTTACAACCAAACACCCTAAGATGTTTAATTGTAGGGGGTCTCCTAAACCAAAGTTCATGAGGAGTTTTTCCTAAAAACCTATGTATCAAGACTCGGTTTTGCACATAGCAAGCTGTATTCACAGCTTCAGCCCACAAGTAGCTCGGTAGTGAGTACTCATTGAGCATGCTTCGTGCAGCCTCTTGCAGAGCTCGGTTCTTTCTCTCCACAACCCCATTTTGTTGTGGGGTCCTTGGAGTAGAGAACTCATGCCTATATCCTTTTTCTTGACAAAATTCTAAAAATCTATGGTTTTGAAATTCTCCACCATGATCACTTCTAATTGTTTTAATTGTTGTTGATTTTTCATTTTCAATTCTTCTACAAAAAGAAATAAAAATATCTATGGTTTGATCCTTATTTTTCAAAAAGAAGGTCCAAGTATACCTAGTAAAATCATCAATAATCACTAAGCAATATCTGCTACCATTCAAAGAAATGACACTACTACAATCAAACAAGTCCATATGCAGTAAATCTAAAACAGTAGAGGTACTTACAGCGCTTTTACCTTTATGAGTTGCTTTTGTTTGCTTACCCTTTTGACATGCATCACATAGTTTTGTCTTTTGGTACTTGATGCTTGGTAAGCCTCGCACTAGTCCTTTGTTGACCAGCTTTCGAATGTTCTTCATGTTTACGTGGGCCAACTGTTGGAGTGTATACTGAGAGCCTAAGCTTTGTAAACATTCATTATGAATAAAGAATCACATTTGGTCTAATTATCTACATTTGTTTGTAGTTGTTCATTTAATTTATATTGTAGATAACATAGTATGTGGTGTCACATACAGAAGATGATGTTATCAGTACCTTATAAATTATAAACAGTAGCTCACAACCAGAATGGAAAGGAACAAACCATTAGAAAGTCGTAGTGTAATTAGGTATTAGTTTATCTTGACTATATAATTACACTAGTACACTCAGAGTGTATTGAGTAGGACCATTTGAGGTCGTTCCTTTTATACTGACTTTATAAAGGAACAAAGACCACAGTTATTATGGAAGTGTGTGCTCTTAATCCTAATATAATAACAAGCACATATGTTTGATATTTATTTCTTTAATTTATCAATGGGTGAGATTTAGTTCGATGAATCAATAAACCCGATAAAATGGGAAATGGTATCACTCATAGTGTGTGTTGTTGATTATAGAAGGAAACTGTGTCCTAGTGATACTAGGTTGATAATGTCCTCAAGAGGAGCTCATAAAGATTGTCATGTTAAACCCTGCAGTGGACTTAGTCCGACATGATAATAAGGTTGAGTGGTACTACTCTTGGACTTAGATATTAATTAAATGAGTTGTCAACTCACTTAATTAGTGGACATTCGATATCTTAAACACAGGAGACTAACACACTCATAATAAGAAGGAGCCCAAAATGTAATTTGGGATTGGTGCGGTAGTTCAATGATAGTTCTCTAGTGGAATGAATTATCATTGATAAAATTAAGTTGTGTGTTGGCGAACACGGATGCTTAATTTTATCGGGAGACCAAAACCAATTCCTCCTCTCGGTCCCTATCGTAGCCTCTTATTTATAGAGTACTATACCCACATATACCCACCTTTTATACCCACCTAAAGGGGCCGGCCAAGCTAGCTTGGGAACCAAGCTAGGGCCAAGCTTGGGTTTAAGGTGGCCGGCCCTAGCTGAACCCAAGCTAGTAGGGCCGACCATAATTAAATAAAAAGAAATTTAATTTTAGATTTTATTATTATGTGGAAGATATATTTTAAAGAGAATTAAAATTAAAATATCTCTCTTGTAAAAGTTTTATAAAAGATTAAAGAAAGAGATTAGATCTCTTTCCTTATTTGTAGATTGGAGAGTTTTTTATTTTCTCTTTAAAATTATTCACATGTTAATAAAATTAAAATTATAGATATTTCCTTTTATTAACCATGAAGAGATTTTTAAAGAGAAATTTTATTTTTTAAAATTTCTGGAAACAAATAAGGAAAGTTTTAATTGTTGATTAAAACTTGTCCAATTTGTTTCCTCTTGATGTGGCCGGCCATCATTGTTTAATTGGGGAAATATTATTTTATTTTTCTCAATTAAATCATGTCAAGGAAATTAAGGAAAATTTGTTGTAATTAAATTTCCTAATTTACCTAGGCCAAGGAATATAAAAGAAGGGGTGAGGGTGCCTTCACAAGACACAACATCTATTATTCCTCTCCCTCTCTTGTTCCTTGTGGTGGCCGGTTCATCCTCTCCCTCTCTTCCTCTTGTGGTGGCCGAACCTCTCTCCCCTCCTTGGAGTTCTTGTGGTGGCCGGATACTACTCGGAGAAGAAGAAGAAGAAGGAGAGAAAGCTAGCATCTCTTGGAGCTTGGTTAGTATTTTGTTTTTCCTCCTTGGTGAAGTTTCCCTTTGTGGCCGAACCTTGCTTGGAGGAGAAGAAGGTGGTTGGTGGTTTCTCATCTTGGAAGATCGTTGCCCACACAACGTCCGAGGTTAGAAGAGGAATACGGTAGAAGATCAAGAGGTTTTTCTACAAGGTATAACTAGTAATTTCTATTTCCGCATCATGCTAGTTATTTATGGAAATAATACCAAATACAAGAGGCTTACGTTCTAGTATTTCGAATATGGTTTTTCGAAGTTGTGTTCTTTTGTTTCTTTCTTTTCCTTGTGATTTGATTGTTCTCTTTGGTTAACCTAAAGTTATTTTAGGAAATTAAATATTAGCTTTCTATTAAAGGTTTTGTCTAGTCGGTGGTGGTTGCTCCCATATCCAAGAAGGCCATGTGCCTCGCCACGTCAGTACTGGGAACCTTTTATGGAAATTGATATTTAATGGAATTAATAACTTAAGGAGACTTGGGTCGAACGTGTTAAGTTCCGCAGGAGATCCAAGTCAAAACCTAAAAGAACAAATAGATTAAGTTTTGGATCAAACGTGTTAAGTTCCGCAGGAGATCCAAAATTTAATTTAAAAGAACACATGGTAGCTAGGAAAAGGTTCAGACCTTTGTACAAAATTTTTGTACAGTGGAACCTATAGTCTTTCCGAGTAGCAACCAACACCAACCTCCTATACCAAAGCCACGATTCTTCTTCTTTTGACATGAAACACTTAGCAGAAGCATTAGTAGCACTTTTAAACGAAACTTGATAAATGTTATCTACTCTTGTGCCTACTAGTACCGTGTCAAGTGTGTCAATGTGTTTGACCATGCATTGACTTGAGTGAAACTCAATTGTGTAACCCGTATCACACAATTGGCTGACACTTAGGAGATTAAAAGTCATCCCCTTGACTAGAAGGACATTTCTAATTTGAAGACATCCGGATATATGAATATCTCCAACTCCTATAACCTTAAGGCTACCATTATTACCACAAGACACATTACCTCTATTTTTGTTTTGAAGAGTAGTAAAAAGTGACTTGTCCCCGGTCATGTGCTTGGAGCATCTACTATCAACAAACCAAGTTGATAGACGCTCCCCCTTGACCAATGCCTACAAGATACGAAAGATAGATGTTTTAGGTACCCAAATCTTGGGACCTAATGCATCTACAATGAAAGACTTAGGCACCCATGCCTTGGTTACACCCTTCCTAGTCTCATGGATCCTAGAAACATGCGATCTATGAAATTGGGTTCTTGACACTAAAGAGATAAAACTAGACTCCTTTGGTTGGTATCCTAATCCAGCCTTGTTGTAGACCGCCCTTTGGGCATTTAGAATCATGTCTAGGGTCTTAGAGCTAGTTGAGAATTTTTCAAGCATTTTCTTGAGTTTCTCAACCTCACCCTTCAAGGCCTTGTTCTCATCCTCAAGGACCTCTAGATGTAGGTCATCAACCTCATCTTCCCTAAGGGCCCTCAATTTTTCTACTTCTTCTTTTAATGATTTATTTTCTGTTTTTGATTTTTTAAGTAAGGTAGACAAATGTGTAATAGTCTTATAGCATTTTTCTAAGTGAGAAGAGGTTACCTCTTCATCATCCGAAGATGATGAAGCCGCGGCTGAAGTGCTTGAGTCATCACTCTCGGACTCAGACTCCTCCCTTGCCATGAGTGCCAATTGCCGAGTACTCTTCTCCTTCTTCTCTTCCTCCTCCGATGAGCTTGAGGAAGATTCATCCCAAGTGGCCTTGAGAGCTTTCTTCTTCTTGGCTCTTTCTTCCTTTTTCTTGGCCCGTTCCTCCTTCTTGAGTTTTGGACACTCACTCCGGTAGTGGCCTTTCTTGCTACACTCATAGCATGTAACATTAGTCTTATCAATATTTTGATCATTAGGTTTACCTTTTCCTTTGTATCTTCGGCTTCTTCTCATAATTCTCCTCACGAAGTTGGCCATCTCGCTTGATGATGATTCGCCTTCATCATCAGATTCGGAGGAGGATGTAGATGAAGAAATCTCTTTCTCCTTCTTCTTTTCCCTCTTTCTTCTTCCATCCTTGTTCTTTGGTCCTGCAACTAAGGCAATACCTTTCTCTCTTTGACCTTTGTTAGCAAGTTCATGAAGTTCCATTTCACAAAAGAATTCGTCTAATTTAACAATGGAAAGATCCTTGGAAACCTTGTAGGCATCTACCATAGATGACCACAAGACATTCCTTGGAAAGGCTTTAAGAGCGTACCTTACTAGATCGCGATTCTCCACGCGTTCATCCACGGAGTGGAGACCATTGATGATTTCCTTGAGCCTCCCATGTAGTTCACTTACCGTTTCATTTTCCTTCATGGTGAGATTTTGTAGTTGATTCAAGAATAGGTCCCTCTTGGCTATCCGAGAATCTCGAGTTCCTTCTTGGAGCTCGATAAGCTTGTTCCATAAATCTTTTGCACTCAAGAATGGACCTACCTTGACGAGTTGGTCCTTGGCAATCCCACATTGTAAGGTGACTACCGCCTTGGCATCGGCTTGCCCTTTACGAGTTTGTTCGGTAGACCACCTCGATGAATCGAGTTCCTTACCTTCTTCGTCCTTCGGTGGTGTGAATCCTTTCTTGACGGAGAACCACATGGAGATGTCCGTCTTGAGGCAATACTCCATGCGGCTCTTCCAATACTGAAAATTTGCTCCGTCGAAATAGGGAGGACGATTGGTGCTAAATCCTTCCTTCATAGCCATCTTCTTTTGCTCTTTAGGGTGTTAATCCGAATGAAAGAGCGCCTCGCTCTGATACCACTTGTTAGGATCTTAGATGGCTAGAGGGGGGGTGAATAACCTCTTAAAAGCTTAAGCACAAGTTTCCTTCCAGAACGTTGTTAGCACAGCGGAAATAAGCAAAAACCAACTAATACAAGGGAGAAAGCAAAACACAACTAACACACGGATTTACGAGGTTCGGGGATAACTTGCCCCTACTCCTCGGCGTGTCCGTAAGGTGGACGACTCCTTGATCTTCGGTAGATCGCACCCCGGATAAATTCCGGCTAAAGATCCTCCTTCTCGGTGGAGTAACCTCTCCACAAAAGTCACAGGAAAAGATATGAAAAATGAAGCACAGACTTACAGAGCTTTGTGGCTAAAGAAATGGACTAATGAACTCGACAGCCACAAAGAGAACAACGCGCAAAGACAGAAGGATTCCTCAGCCAAGAGCTCGATCACACAGCGCCCTTGCTTTGGTCGACAGAGAGTTTTTCCAGAACCTTAGCAATCCTCTCTTCTTCCTCCTTCTTATTTCTCTGCTTTCTTCACTGCATCGAATCACTGCAAACTGCATAGAATCGCTGCAATCTGTATCGAATCACTGCAACCAACTCAGGCGTAGCCAATCACTCCTCCTCCTCATCTGGTCCTCTGAACTCACACCAATACCATCCATGGTCTTCACTGGTGTCTTCTGAGTTCGAACCAATGCCAAGGAGTCAAGCCCAGAGCATACTCAGATTGCCAGTATCCGTTGATGCTTCAAATACATCATTTGCAGTGAACTACAGCGTAAAAGTCACTTGTTCTTATTCTTCTGATGGAGATTCGTTTGAAATCAACCAATGGCATGATACCTGCAACCTGAAACTTAAAGATCTCACAGCAGATAGTTAGGTCAGGTGAATCGGAAGTAAATCAGAAGTGAATCAGCAAAATCAAAGAAGCGCAGAAACAAAATGACATGGTGTGGATCGGTCAGCAGACCGATCCATAGGTATCTGGACCGATCAGGACACATCCTGATCGGTCTGTGAAGTGCCTGATCAGTCTGTGGACCGATCAGCCTATGTGTGGATCGGTCCACAGACCAATCCACCCTCTCGCTTTGAGTCCCAACGTTTCTGATCATTTCTTCCTGATCGGTCTGTAGACCGATCAGATAACCCACAGAATGCTTCTGTGTGGCTACTGATCGGTCCACAGACCTATCAGTTAACCCACAGAAACTTTCTGTGAGGTTACTGATCGGTCACCAGACCGATCAGTGATCCTTCAGTATCACTGGATCGGTCTGCAGACCGATCCAGACGACCAAGGTATCACTGGATCGGTCTGCAGACCGATCCAATGCTACCGAGGTGAGTTTTGCAGCTTTCCAGCCTGAAACCCTAAGGTCTTCCTTGGTCTCGAGAACGAGCTACCGAGCCCTCTCTGACCTAGTCCGGAGAACGAGCTACCGAGCCCTCTCCGACTTTGTCCGGTCCAGAGAACGAGCTACCGAGCCCTCTCTGACCTAGTCCGGAGAACGAGCTACCGAGCCCTCTCCGACTTCATCCGGTCTAGAGAACGAGCTACCGAGCCCTCTCTGACCTCATCCGGAGAACGAGCTACCGAGCCCTCTCCGACTTTACGTGCCAAGTATCCGTACTTGGACTTTTCTTCTTCATATGATCAACCTTGATCAATGATCAGTCTGAGTTTAATTAATATCTGATACAAACTTAAATCAGTGTCAACATCAAAACAACAGCCAGGTCAGACTGTATCAACACTTCCCACACGCATGTGGGGTAAAAAGAAAATAGGAGAATATTAGTGTGAGTAGAAAATTTAGCAAGAAATGATTCATAACTAATGAAATCAATGAACAGTACCTCTATTGAATTTTCTGATAAATCACAAAAAATACTCACCTTGTCATTTTGAAAGATACATGGAGTGGTGATTGTTACCTCTTTTTCATCAAGATATGGCTCAAACTGTGGTTCTGGTGAATGTTCATCCTCATGTAGTGATTCTTGGGTGCTTGGCTCCATAGCACAAGTCCATACACTTACATCTTCAATTCTTGGTGATTCTTGGGGTAATGCTTCCAGTAAGTAATCCCCTACACTTAAATCATCTTCAAAAATATGTTCAGATCCTGAATCACTAACAACATCTTCAACAACAATATCAGTAGGATCAGAAATTTGCATAATTACATAATCATCACAAAAAATATTAGAAAAATCATGTGAATTAATGGAAGTAGGGTCAGGCTTGACAGAATCACTACTTTCCATCTCTCCACTGGAATTTTGTGCTTGCGGTTGATTGATGGATGATGCAATTTGATCTAACTGAATCTGTATGTTCTGTATCCTTGAAAATTGTCGCTCTTGATGTTCGATCATTTGTTGCATCATCTCTCTGAGTTTCCATGTTGACTCATCCATCTGAGGATTGTTTTGTTGAAAACGTTGTGGCATAAAATTTGTTGAAACTTCTTGGAACCCATATGAACTCTGGTAAGCTGGATATGGCTCAAAAAATGGTCCTTGTACACTTTCATACCTGAAACATGAATTATCCACCCAATTAGCATTAAAACCATTTGAAAATGACTCATACCTATTTTGTTGATCTAAATTTGGGTAAATTTGATACTCAGGTTGAAAATGATAACTCTCCATTCCACCTCCAAAATTCTGAAAATATGGATCCATGCTAAAGAAATCTCCTATTCTTCACTACAACACTAAAAATCCAAATTAGAAGATTCAAAAGCATAAAGTTTCAAACACATGATAAGATGAACAGTAAAAATATTTAAAAATTCAAGAATAAACCAACATGAAAATACAAAAAGAAATAAGCAATCAAATCAATCAACATGCTAACAAAATAAAATCACTCAATGATCAATCTAAAATTAAACACACATTGCTAGTTAATTCCCCGGCAACGGCGCCAAAATTTGGTGTCAGCCTTTTTGCTTGTCACAAGGCGCTCCAAATTAATTAAAGTTGAAACTCATTAAAATATAAACAAGTGTTGTAGTAACGAGTCCCAAGTCGTATTTTTCTTTCCAAGGGTAACTAATAAGTGTGTTCAAACTCTAGAATTAATTCACATTGATTCCTAACTTCAACAAAGTTTATTAAGCATTCTCATCTATCAAACATCATGGAATCAATTTCTTCAACTAACCATTACAGTAACAATCAAACTCATAGCTTTGACCCCATTTAATAAACCAACCTACATACAATTCTCACTTACAACCATTTCATTAGTCAAGCTCAAGAATTCAGCCCCAAAAGCATTGAACAAAGGTAGTAATCTAAACATCAAATTAAGCATCCTACGGTTAGTCAAGATCATAGTCACAAAGATTAATTTGCTAACTAAATCACAAAACCCTACAAACAGTTAGTATCAGTATTACTAAACTAATCAGAAATTAGATCTAAAATTTGGGGTTTGAAAGCAAGAAATTGAAATCAGACACACAAATCTCAAACAGAAATTCAAATTGCAAAGGAAAGTAAATCAGATCAATAGATCTGAGCCAAGTGATTGAACAATCTAAGACAAGAACAAAGAATTCTTAACCCTAACATTCCACAAACCCAGAACCGAAACTAATCTTCTCCATTCAGCCGTAACAACAGAAATGCTTCAGAAACCTCCCCTCAACACCCGACAACAATCACTAAGCTCCCAACTATCACCAGAAGATACTCACAGCTGTTGGAAACCTCCCCTCAAGCTCACATCCATCTGATAATTCTACCAGCCGAAGAACAGAGCTTGATTCTGCGAATTGGCAAACCAGATCAATTGATCAGATTGTGTTGGAACCCCAAGATTGTTTTGGTGTGAACAACAAGTTAAGTTAGGTCCTGCGTTGTATTTAACCTTATGTCTAAGTGTGCAGGAACTTAGGAGCATGGGTACTCGAGCGGAAGACGCAGCTAGCGAGAAGGACGGCAGTCCGAGGGACGAGATGCTGCGGAAGAGTACCCTGGTGGACGAGAAGGAAGCGTGCGGTGGTTCCGAGGGACGAAAGCCGGAGCGGAAGATTGCTCGGGGAACAAGAGACGCAGCTAGCGAGAAGGTCGGCACGGGGTGTGACCGAGGGACGAAGACTGCGGATTAGTACGCTGGTGGATGAGAAGGAAACACGCAGCGATTCCGAGGGACGAGAAGCCGGAGCGGAAGGCTGCTCGAGAAGACCGGAAGTTGGGTTCGGGTGAGCCCTATTCCGGATGGCAGAGATCACCCAAGTAAGCGGATCCAGAGCGGAAGACTCGGACCGAGGCGGGACTGAAACGGAGCAGAGGTCCCGGACACAAAAGTCAACCAGAGTTGACTTTTTGCTCCGGGGCGCCCGGAACTGTCCGGGGCGCCCGGAACGTTAAGTATGACCAGAACGCGTCTTTCGCGTTCTGGACGTTGGGGGATAAAGTTTTATCCCCCAGGGCGCCCGGAACTCTTCCAAGCGCCCCGACCAAGGCTATAAATATAGCCTTGGTCCAGAAGCTTTTCAATGAACTCTGAATTGTAATTCCAAACACTTGTGCGCCTCTGTTCTAGTTAAGCTTCTATTTTTCTGCGCTACATTGTTGTACGAGGTTTCTCCGTCTGAAGGAATTTGATAGTGAGCTTAATCTTCCTTGGATTAACAACCACATCGGTTGTAACCAAGTAAACCTTTTGTGCCTCTCCTTTTTTAATGCTTTACTTATTTACCGCTTACTTTATTTTACAAGTGTTAGTTTAAAGAGTTCGAGGAAGGGTTGTTTGTTTTTAATTGCCAGGTTATTTACCAACCCCCTCTTCTAGCCGGCCCAACGGTCCTACAAGTGGTATCAGAGCCGAGACGCCTCAGAAGGACTAACCGCCGTCTGAAGCAACAAAACAATGGCCGGAGCTAGCGACTACCCACCAACATTCGAGGGGGAGCTTGCTTCTTGGAAGCAACAAATGACGGTATTTCTTAACTCTGATATTGGTATTTCTCTAATAATGAAATCCGGTTATGAAGAACCGAAGAACACGAACGGAGAAAGACTCGATCTACGCCTTTGGAACAAGAAGCAGCGTGACGAGTCAATAACAAACGGTCGGGCAGAGTTTCACATTCTAACCGCAATACCAAATGAAGATTTCGATAGAGTTGGCGAATACAACAGCGCAAAAGAACTTTGGGAAAAGTTCTTAAAACTCTACGAAGAACCAACTGAAGCCGAATCCGACTCTTTGATGGACACCGAGCTGCCGACAGAACAATCTGAGATGGAAGAAATTACCGAGACAACCCCAACAGCCGAAGTACATCCCGATGGTGATGAAGGGGGAGAATCTTCGGATAAAAGCAACTCGACAAGGGGAGAATCAACTACAGAAAAGGTAAGTCAGGTATGGACTCGAACCTCTGATCAATTAAATGATTCAATCGAAAAATTGCCTGAAGAGTCTTTCGAATCAAAAATTGAATCATCGAAAGAATTTTTCGAATTAGAAAATCAATTGTCAAACTTGCCTTGCAAATTAAAAATATTATTAAAAGAATTTTGCAAGTTAGAAATTTTGTCGAAAAACTTTTGTAAATTGCAAAATATTTTTTTCGAAAGAATTATGCATATTAGAAATGATGTCAAAAACTTTCTTCGAATATTTTTTCAAATTACAAATTACTTTCTCGAAAGAGTTTTGCAATTCAGAAAATGAGTCATCGAAAAAGTGTTTCGGATTAAGAAATCTATTATTAATAAATTCCTGCAAATTAGAATTTTTATTAAAAAATTCTTACAAAGTACAAAATATTCTTTCAAACGAATTTTGCACATTGTCGGAAGAATTTTTTATAGCATCGAAAAATTTTATCAAGTTAGAATCTATGCTATTGAAATATTTTTGTGAACTTGAAATTCAAAAAATAATAGAAATTAACATGATACAAATTGTTGCATGTTTAATATTTTTGGCTTTAAATATGAAAAAGTGTGACTTAAGAAGTTCTGATAAATTAAAATGGAAATTTAAACCTTCTGATTAAAGCATAAAATATATAAATAAATAAATGCATAGAAAATTTCTCTTTATGTTATTAATTCTCTGAAATTTTCTTGCATAAAGCTTTCTGTTTAGAAACTTCTTAATCTTGATGTCGAATGGTTAGAAATTTTTCAAAAGTTATTTTTTTTGAAAATTTTCTTGACTTGGAAATATTCTTCCGGAAAACATTGAAATATATTTTCATTTTTTTAATGGCAACCCTTAGATTGTTGTTCTTGGAACCCCATTTTTTTGTGATCAAAGGGGGAGAAGAAAAAGTATAAGTCTAGGGGGAGGTAGAAAATTAAAAATTGTAAATTTTTTGTTTCTATTTTTTTTCACTAAATTGAAAATTAAGTTAGTCTTAATTTTTATATCTATTTTTTGATCCTAACTTAACTTGGGTTGATCACACCAAAAAGGGGGAGATTGTTGGAACCCCAAGGTTATTTTGGTGTGAACAACAAGTTAAGTTAGGTCCTGCGTTGTATTTAACCTTGTGTCTAAGTGTGCAGGAACTTAGGAGCACTGGTACTTGAGCGGAAGACGCAGCTAGCGAGAAAGACGGCAGTCCGAGGGACGAGGTGCTGCGGAAGAGTACCCCGGTGGACGAGAAGGAAGCGTGCGGTGGTTCCGAGGGACGAAAGCCGGAGCGGAAGATTGCTCGGGGAGCAAGAGACGCAGCTAGCGAGAAGGTCGGCACGGGGTGTGACCGAGGGACGAAGACTGCGGATGAGTACGCTGGTGGACGAGAAGGAAACACGCAGCGATTCCGAGGGACGAGAAGCCGGAGCGGAAGGCTGCTCGAGAAGACCGGAAGTTGGGTTCGGGTGAGCCATATTCCGGATGGCAGAGATCACCCAAGTAAGCGAATTCGGAGCGGAAGACCCGGACCGAGGCGGGACTGAACGGAGCAGAGGTTCCGGACACAAAAGTCAACCAGAGTTGACTTTTTGCTCAGGGGCGCCCGGAACTGTCCAGGGCGCCCGGAGCAGCCTGGGGCGCCCGGAACAGTCCGGGGCGCCCGGAACGTAAAGTATGACCAGAACGCGTCTTTCATGTTCTGGACGTTGGGGGATAAAGTTTTATTCCCCCCAGGGCGCCCGGAATCCTTCCAGGCGCCCCGACCAAGGCTATAAATATAGCCTTGGTCCAGAAGCTTTTCAATGAACTCTGAATTGTAATTCCAAACACTTGTGCACCTCTGTTCTAGTTAAGCTTCTGTTTTTCTGCGCTACATTGTTGTACGAGGCTTCTCCGCCTGAAGGAGTTTGATAGTGAGCTTAATCTTCCTTGGATTAACAACCACATCGGTTGTAACCAAGTAAACCTTTTGTGCCTCACCTTTTTTAATGCTTTACTTATTTACCGCTTACTTTATTTTACAAGTGTTAGTTTAAAGAGTTCGAGGAAGGGTTGTTTGTTTTTAATTGCCAGGTTATTTACCAACCCCCTCTTCTAGCCGGCCCAACAGTCCTACAGATTGTTCCAGTTCTGTTGCGGAATGGAAATCGAAAACGAATCTAAAACTCAAAGAAACCTCCCTCTGAGCTCAGTTGGATGTGAAGATCCCTGTCCGAGAAACCTCCCTCTAGCACTCTCTGATCGTCGGAAGTGGACGCCGGCAGCTCAGAATCGCCGTCGTTGAAGAAGAATAAGAGCTGGATCTGAAATTTGGGAATGGAAGCTGCGGTCGCGGAGAAGAAGACACTGTAGCGCAAAATCACGAACCGAGCTCGATTGTAGCTTCTCACGCGAAGCCTTTTAAACTCCTCAGATTTGATCGAACGGTCCAGGTCGTTTCTGGCTTGATCAACGGTTGTGATGTCTTCAGATTTGGATCAAAACCTCTGGATCCTCATCTATGGCTCAGATATGTCCCTCATTAGGTTGGATGAGCCGGATCTTCAACGGATGGCTCAGATCTTCTCAATCTTGGATGAACAACCTATAATGCTCCGAGGCTTGATCGACTTGATTAGCCCTTAATTTGATCCTAAATGCAGCCTGATCTGATCGGGTCCATGACCCTTTTGATGCCTACAAAATAAGAATCAAATATTAGCACCAAATACCATAAAAATTAGCTAATTTACAATTAGGTCCAAAATCAAATGTAATATTGAGATATGATGCTAATGTGAGATTAAACTATGAATAAATCAATAAAAACATGTATTATGATATAAAATAATATAGTTAAAATCATGATTATCAATGTCCTTGGATATTCAGATCAGATTTGAATTTAATTAAAGGTTAATATATGGTGGCATTCACCATAGCTAATGCCTGCTAAACAAGTAGAGAGTTGTGCCATCATGTTTTCCACATATGACAAGTTTACACATTATTTTAATGGGCGTTGATAACATTAATATCCAAAATAGGCGTTGATAACATTAGTATCGAAAATTGTTGGAAAAGTGATATTAAATAGATAGAGTTAAACATAAATGATTTTGTTATTATACATTAAAATATGAGATTTTTTTTTTTTCAACTGAGCCGATACCTTTATGGATCTTAAAGGTTTGAAAAATCTCTCAAAAAAGATTCAATAATAAGGGAGACATTTACGATGATATAGTAAAATCGGGAAACAAAGAGTCACTCTAAACATATAAATGAATCCAACTTGAAAAAAATATAAAATACTTTGGCATTTGTTCTTTCGCCTGATAAATTTTACATCACAAATCATATTTTTTTCACGACGTCTATTAATAGGTAACAAATTCATAGTATTTTACGGTATATATGGGCTTTTTCCTGAACAACAAAAATTCTTTAAATATTTTGATCTACTTAGCAAAGGGGTGGTTGGGGCTAAGAAAACTTGACAACATCAGTCAATTATTAGGAAATATGGTATGCCATATTTGACATAACCAGAACTTATATAGAACCAATCGAAGTATTTCATATCTCCGTGTAAAGGACCGTTGTGTAGGATCGTAAGATCGCTAGAGAAGGGGTGAATAGTGATTGTTGAAAATTACGAGTTAAAATGAGTTACGCAGTGGAAATGAAAATAAGGAGTAGGAAAGGAGAAGGAATATCAAGCGCTAACAATGCCAAATTTTTTACTTAGCTCGGAGGCTTCAACGACTTCTACTCCAAGGTTCGTACTCGTCAAGTTCTTTCGTTGGACAATCCACTAATAGTTTGAATTATTACAAAATTTAAGTACAGGAATATTAGAAAATATTACCGACAATAGAGAAATAAATAGATTTTTATTGCTGGTTGTCGGAGGAGCTTTATAGTGTCGTAAGAGCTTTTCCATAGCAGTGCAGAGGAATGAAAGTCGTAGAAGAAGTTTATCTGAAGCCGTTGTTCGAAGCCCCTTATATAGGTCCATTCCGAGTGCCTGGAACCCCTCCGGGTGCATGGACCGCTGCTGATGTGGCGATCTCTCATCGAAACTTCATCCGCAAAGTTTATCCACTTTCAGGTGCTTGGACCCCTTCCGGGCACTTGGACCATTGACGTGGGTTTGGTCAGGCGTCGCGCTCCAACTCAGCTTTTGGATATTTTTTCTGATCCAGGCACCTGGACCAACTCTGGGTGCTCGGATCGTCCAGGTGCCCAAGGCACCCGCCCGAGTGAACTGGTCTGGGTGCCCAGATCCTCTTTTTTCAACATCTTTTCCTACAAAAAAGAGTTAGTCCTAGGCAACAAAAAAAATATATTTATCCTACAAAAAAAGGTTAGCACAATATAACAGGATAGGAGTAGTAATTAGATCCAGTCTCCTCGAGATTAGAATCTAATTAAGATCTCAACTTAGGTTTCCCAAGTTGACCTAAGTTAGATCGACGCCTATAGTTTCCTTAATGGGGAACACGTCCTCACTGGATCTCTCCTCCAATTGCTTACGCCTACTTACCAACTGCAGTCACTTGACTTGTCTTTGACCCACCCGGTCTTCCTGTCAGTTTTAAGGTCCCGCAGACACAACTGGATTTTGGCCAGTTGTCAGGTCCCGTGAATCCAATTAGATTTCGTCCGGTTGTCAGGTCCTGCGGACCTAATTAGATTTCCTGCCAGATATTGAGTCCCGCGAACCTATCTGGACTTCCCACCAACTATCGGGTCTTGCAGACCTAGCTAAATTTTAGCCTGGTGTCAGGTGCTTCAGACCCGTCAACTCCTACACACTTGGTAAAATAATTAGATCACAAAACACTCTAGTTTTAATTTTCTTGTCATTTATCAAAAGCTGAGTTAGATCATTAGTGCAAATTGTACCAACACACTGTGCTAAGGAAAAATGTTTTTTATAATTTATCTGTTTGTATCTTGCCCAGGGGCTAGCGTATTGGCTGTTTGGGATGAACTCAGAGAAGTTTAATGTTTTGGTTGAACATAAAAAAAAAACATTTTGAAAGAAAGAATTATGAATATATAAACAAGAATATATGTTAGAGATGTGGTAGTGGAAACATAATTTTCAGTAGATAAGTTGAATCATCGAAGACATTTCTACGTATTTGCTTCTCGCCTGACTATCACTTTGAAAAACTTATAATGGCCATCCCCCACAAAGATCCCAAAAGTGAATCAATCCAAGGCTCCCTACCCTAAATACAACCTATATATATAGAAGGATTTATTCGTCACTAAATAGCAAAATAAAACCACAATAAACCCATATATGAGTATTACTACCCCGTTAATTTTGACTCCTGAGATGAACTTTTGAGGAATATCATAGATATTTTTATGAAAAATATTTTTCATAAAACAATGCCCAAATTCCATAGTTAATGTTGACTCTGGCATAATTTGAGTAACTTTACATTCCTTGCCTCATCTATGCATCTAAGACATCAATTAGCAGATTTCATTCTACTATCAATAGAGAATGGGGGCATTCTTAATAATGATAACTCTATTGGTGCAATCGATTTCGAGGGTTTTAATATTTATTTGACAATTTATTTAATGAAATCTAGTCAGGTCAAGGTTGATTGGATGATTAGAAAGGATGAGGAGTCTATCAAGTGACTGATAAGTCTAATTAGGTCAAGGTTGGCTAGATAACTAGTAAAGGTGAGAAGTCTACCAAGTAACTCGCAAGTACAAGTAGGTCAAGATGAGCGGATGTCAGGCAAGGGTGAGAAGTCTTCCGAGTGACTAGCAAATCCAGGTAGGTCAAAGTGACTAAATGTCTAGCAAGGGCGAGTAGCCTACCGAATTACTAGAAAGTCCAAACAGATCAAGAATGTTCAGATGCTTGGCAAGAAGAATATCCTAAGGGAGTGAATCTTAGGTGGTGTGAAGCAATGTTGTAAAAGGTAGGTGGCGGTGGCGGGGCACTCAGTGACCAACTCCCGCCTTTGCTGCATAAGCAATTGATTTTTTTTAGGATTTCTACAATAAGCTTCCTACATGGTCATTTTTTACGATGTTTATGTATAAATAAGTTCCTATAATAAAATACAATTTATATAAGATACAAATAAATATATAAATATAATTAAAAGATAATTACTAAAAAATCATCACCATATTAATAATAAAAAAGTAATATCACTACTTATACTAAAAGTCTATGTTTAAAATTTAAAGTTTCATTTCGAGATGACAATAAGTTAACAAGGACTAGACTAAACATAACTAATCTTCTAAATCGTTTACACATGCAATATCAACTACATCCATAATCCTCTCATCATCAGACTCAAAATCAACATTTTACTCATTCTCCTCCTTCGATGTATCTAAATCCTCATCAAATTCTCTAATGGGATGTTCCTTGCGCTCCTCCTTAGTTGTAGCATTTCATCCGCTCCTGAGGCCTCCACCACCATTTTCCAAGTAAGTCCTGAACTTGGCTTATCCTCATCTTCATCACCACCATCAAGAAGCCAACTTTAAGCTTCACTAGCTTGAGAGGATAGAAGCAAATCTCCACTCATTTCTCATTTACTCTTTTCTTTATAAGATTGGGGTTAAATTTGACATATACAAGATCATTCAATCTTGATGTCTCAAGCTTATTTCTCTTCTTAGTATGTATCTAAATAATTATAAAATTATTAAAAATAATACAAAAAAGAATAGATAACATAATTTATGAATTACTACTTACCCCTTTAAATTGGTTTTAATTTCTTTCACACCTCGATGAATTACTTATCAATGAGAGAAATCTTATTGTCATTTTTTTTTGTAAGTTTGAGTATTACCACTATAATTGGACCATCATGCAACTTAAAAAAGTAAAGAGACAAAAAATTAATAAACCCTAAAATAGGTAAAAGAGACATGCATGTTAGTAAATAGAAATAAAAGAAAAAGATGTACCTAAATCAAAGTTATGTTAACATCCATCTCCTCATATGTTATGACTGCCATATTGCTTCCAAAATTTTTAGATTTACTCTTATACTTCAATAATTTATCATTAGAAATAGTGGATTGCATGACATCATCGGTGGAAAATTTCTCTCAACACAATTTAAAAACTTATTTATAGCATTAATGTCATTTTGTATGCTTGGACTATTAAGTCTACCCTTAGACTTCTCATTGATAATTTTCAAAATAGGATTCAACAAGTAAGTGACATAATGCAAAGGACTATTAAGTCTACCGTTAGACTTCTCATTGATAATCTTCAAAATAGGGATGATATATTTTTTTTTCTTTTTTGAAAGTCTTTCTAATCTCTTCCTTAGCTTATTTAAATGCACCCAATAAAAAGGTCATTGAGGGTTTTTTGTCATCGTTAAAAGGACATAAAAATTTCAATAAAGGGGTGAAAACATTCAAAGCCAAAGAAATACTATTCCAAAAAGATATACTTGTTATTGTTGCCTTTGGTGCTTCCCCTTCACACTACTCCTTAATTTTGTGTTGCTCCACTCCTCATATGTAAACATAAGTCTTAATTAATCTTTCTTGTCTTTGAGACTTTCCAATGTCAAAAATAAAATAGCAAATCTAGTCACTCAACCTTTACAATATCTCTCTTCTTGGTATATTTCCTTATAATAGCCAAAATTCTATGATGTGCAGATGAATATTGTTAGAACCCGTCTTTTTAAGTATTCCGCTAAACTTGAATAGTTTTCCAATTTCTTCAAACATGAGGTTGGTTGTATGAGTCATACAAGAGATTAAAAAATTTGAGGTTATGTAACTTTCAAAAACTACGCGATCGCCATATTGTTTGTCACATTATCTGTCACTACTTGAATCACATGTTGAGGGTTAATTTCATTGATGTATTTTTCCACAAACTAAAAGATATAAGTCTCAATGTGTGCCTCTATGGATTCTTCAATAGAACTAAAGAATGAAGTACCTAGTTTATAACTAGCACATAAATTCATAACGCTTCTCGTCTACGATCCATCCATATATCAGTCATAATTGAACATCCATTTTCATTCACTCTTTTTCATTTTTTAGAGATAATTTGATTATCTCAACTTCTTGTTTAAAAAGTAGTTCTTTTAGAAGATATTGACTTAGAGGTTTGTAGCCTGTACCGAATTGGTCAATCATCTCTATAAATTGTCTGAAGTTCTGATTGTCAATTATATGAAAAAGAATTTCTGCCTCATAAATCCATCTTGCAGGGTACTCATGCACATCATTTATAAACTTTAACTTTAATGCATCATTTATGTTTTGTTGTCTTGTCTTTGTTGGATCGATTGTATATGCCCACTTATTAATAGGCCTGAGATGCTTTGACTTTTTTTTAGAAGAATCTCCCTTCACATGATAATCTTTATCTTCTACATTAATGCCTATATTTACTTCCACTCTTTCTTTGTGTAGTTCATCAATCCTTTCTTGCTTCTTATTCTTGTTATTTTCAAGATAAGCTTCCTTCCTTCCTTTTTTTTTTTTTTTTTTAATCTTCATCAGATACTTTAGAACATGCTTCAAATTATCCTATAATACCTGCAATATAATACTCCATCCGATAAACTCCTTCCTTAATAAGTCTCATGTGATCCAATCTCTTTTTTCTTTGCAACACAATATCCCATAATACCAAACAATATCACTACACTTTCACTTCAATTTTATCGCCGGTTGTTTCTCATTTTCTAGCATTAATTGTCAATAATCAAATAAAAGATAAAAAAAATAGAAGTTGTAACAAAAATTTATTATAAAATATATTAACTATAAATAAAAACTTTAATCTAAATATTAAAAAAATTAAATTAATAGAATAATTTTATTAGACTTTAATTAAATCTGTTTAAATTATTTCAATCACAGTTAGGAGTTGATTAAAATTATTAATCTAAAGTATTCGATTAAATCCTAAGTTTAAAAAATAAAATAGAAAAAAAATTTAAAACCTAATTTAACGTTTCTACCTCCTTTGGAGGCTTGCGCGAGCACAAACGACTTGTCAGTCTGGTCGTGTAGGCACGAATTCCTCATCGAACTCGAGTAATGTATCTGGGCCCGTTGTCAGGCTTGGGCGACACGTTTGTGGCTGCATGATGGGTTCGACAAGGCATCCTTTGCGAAAGCCTCCAAAGGAAGCATGAAGAAACTTCAAAATCTAGATTAATTTTTGAAAACCTTACCTATTGATGGAAGATGAGCAATGAAGGCACGGTGGGTGACAGCGATTGTGAAGCAACAATCCGAGACAGGTGGAAGGAGATGGAAGGGGAAGGCAATTAATGTGCGTAAATATTATGATCATTTATGCATGTTTTAACACACATTCACTTGCTTTATACGTACATGTTCCTTGTATGATCGCCACTTTTCTCATGTATTCATTATATATACTCTTTTGTTTAGATACCTGCTCTTTGTTTGGTTTTGTGTTGACAGGGATAACTTTTGGGGCGAAAACGGTGATTATCGACACACCGAAACAAAGCAGAGAGTACGACCGTGCAACCTTGCACGACCATGTGACCAATCCAGAGAGGGATCAGAGCACGGTTATGCAATCCTGCACGACCGTGCCTCACAGTCAGCAACCAAATAAGGAACGACCGTGCAACCACCATGACCGTGCCTGCACGGCTGTGCCCCACCATGACTGTGACTAAGCAGTACACGGTTGTGCAATCCTGCACGGCCGTGCCCCCAGAGCATAGCCCCAGATCCACACGGCCGTGCAGCGCGGCCAGAGTAGAAGGAAGACACGGCAGTGCGATCTCGCACGGTCGTGCCACTCAACCCGAAGGGAGGATGTAGTGGGTCATGTGGATCTCGCACGGCTGTGGCATGGGCCGTGTGGCGCCCGTGCCCTAACTTATAAAAGGGTCAAGAACCCTATTTTTGAGCATCTTTGGTTTGAGATTTCGTCCCTCTCCTTGGAAAAGAGTTTCCCCTTTAAGCTTCATCCACCGCCGCCTCTCGATGTTCCATCCATCTCCAGAGCAAGGGGGCATCTCCAAGACATTGGAAACCTCGGCAAGCATCTCTTCTTCCCCTTCTTCTCACATCAAGGGTTGTAAGTATGCTTTATTTTATGTTTTGGGGTTGTTCTTCCCTCACAATGGAGTAGACATCTTTTTCTAGGATTAGAAAGTATTTGTAATATGATGGAGATGTAGAACTATGTAGATTCGTCGTGTTTCTATTCAATGACGTGTTAATGCCTTGTTCATACTTGATGAATTGTGTGTGTGACATAGTTATATTTCTTTGCATGCTTTGTCAATTGATGTGGAGGATTGTTGATCATTCAAGGGAATGCCCTAGAGCGTATTGACCAAGGTATCCTCGTGACAGGGGTAACCCTTTCCGGACGTCTAAGACGTTCCCTTAAAAGGAGAAACAATTCCTTAGGAATTGCTGCTCTCGTAGAGAGAGTGCTCTATATCGTATACCCGAGGGGCCCTAGTCACAAGGGTAACATGTTCACGGACGTCTAGGACATTCTCTTGAAAGGAGAGGCAATTCCTCCATAAGGAAGTAAGAAACCGTATCAAACCTCTACCTTTATCCTTATTGTTATTTACTAGACATGTATCCCTATGATCTACCGAGGCGTCCTCGTGACAGGGGTTAACTGTTACAGGATTTCATAGGAATCGTCTCTATGCGATACTTAGGGATACTGACCAATCTAACTTCTTGCAAGAGAATGGACATAGAGGATAGAAACTAAGCAATCTATGTAGTATCTCCTAGTATTATAATGAAATCGAAATCCTAGAATCCATTTCCCAAAGCTCATTTCCCTCCAAGATCAATTCTCTCTCTCCCCTCTCTTCTTGTCAACCTTCTTTCCCTCTCTTAAATCACACTCGTTAGTTTGCAAGCGCCAAAGCCAACTTTTGACCGTCTAGATAACTTACTTTGCAACATCTCTAGTGCTTAGTCAACAGTCCTTGTGGTTCGATAATCTTATATATTACTGACGATGAATCTGTGCACTTGCGGAATCGTAACAACAACGAAGGTTTTTTCTCTAACTTATGTGTTTGACCCGCCTTAAAAGGTCACCTTCGACAAAAGTAGGGCAGATTAGGTTCTCTTGCTAGATCCCAGGTGGCCACCTACAACGCCATTTAGAACAATGGTGTGAAGGCCGATTGTCTTTTGACTGAGTTTGGGCTTTGAGCTTGTCGTAAGGCTAAGTGTCTTCCGACTGAGGAGTCGGGAAAGTAAACTCTGAACTTATCATAAGGTGAATCACTAGGCAGGGCTAGGGGCTCTAAGTCTATCGTAAGGTCGAGTGTCTTCCAACTAAGTTGTCGGGAAAAGAATCTCTTGACCTGTAGTAAGGTGAATCGTTAGCAAGCGGTTAGGAGTTCCAAGCCTGTCATAAGGCTAAGTGTCTTTTGACTAAAGAGTCGGGAACAAATCTTTAGGCTTATTGTAAGGCAAATTGCTATCACAGGGCTAGGGGATCCGAGCTTGTTATAAGGCCGAGTGTCTTCCGCTTAAGGAGTCATGAAAGTAAACTCCGAGCTTGTTATAAGGAAAATCACTAGCGCAAGGTTAGGGGCTCCAAGTTTGTAGGAAGGCTGAGTGTCTTCTGACTGAGCAGCCAAGAAAAAAAAATCTTTAGGCTTGTTGTAAGGTAAATTTCTAAAACAAGGCTAGGGGCTCTAAGCTTATTATAAGGCCGAGTGTCTTCCAACTGAGTTGTCAGGAAAAGAATCTCCAGGCTAGTCGTAAGGTGAATCACTAGCACGGGGCTAGAGGCTCAGAGCATGTCGTAAGACTAAGTGTCTTCCGACTGAAGAGTCGAGAAAAGAATCTTCAAGTCTATCGTAAGGCGAATCGCTAGGATGAGATTAGGGGCTCTGAGCCTGTCGTAAGGCGAATCACTAACACAGGGCTAAGGGCTCTGAGCGTGTCGTAAGACTAAGTGTCTTCCGTCTGATCAGTCGCAAATAAAGATTCGATCAGAGAGTCGTTGGAGAGTTCGACTGAGAAATTGTTGGAGATTCGATTGGAGAGGCGTTGGAGAGTCCAACTGAGAAGTCCTTGGAGAGTCTGACTTAGAAGTCATTGGAGATTCGATTGGAGAGCCGTTGGATATTCAATTGAGAAGTCCTTAGAGAATTCTGATATAGAAATCATTAGAGAGCATGACCGAGAAGTCCTTAGAGAATTCCGATGGAGAAATCATTAGAGATATACGTTTGCTTGACCACGACTGAGATGGGAGGTTGGACCCTGAAATGGACAATTAGTGATGGAGATCACCAGTCCGAGATTGGGATAGTATAAGTAATCAATCCCGACTATGTCCGAGTCAAATGAGGTTGAGTCCTAAAAAGTCATGGAGAGTCCGACTAAGAAGTTGTTGGAGATCCGACTGAGAAGTCCGTGGAGAATCTCTACCGAGAAGTCGTTGGAGATTCAATTAGAGTGCTATTGGAGAGCCTGACTAAGAAGTCCTTGGAGAGTTTTAATAGAGAAATCATTAGAGATATATGTTTACTCGACTTTGATTGATAGGGGAGGTTGGACCCTGAAAAGGATAATTGTTGATGGATATCACCGGTCCGAGACCAAGATAGTATAAGTGCTTGATCCCAACTATGTCTGAGTAGAGAAAATATGAGTCCTAAAAAGGACAATTGCTGATGGATGTTGTTGGTCTGAGACCAAGGGATATAAATGCTCGACCTCAACTATGTCCGAGTCGGCAGAAGTTGAGCCTTGAAAAGGACAATTGTTGATGGATGACACTGGTCTGAGACCACGGGATATGAGTGTTCGACCGTGACTACATTCGAGTAGGGAGAGATTGAGCCCTGAAAATGATAATTTCTAATGGATACCACTGATTTGAGATCAGGGATATAAGTACTCGATCTTGATTATGTCCGAGTTAGAAGAGGTTGAGCCCTAAAAAAGACATATACTGATGGACGCCACTGATATGAAATTAGGGGATATAAATGTGCTCGACCCCGACTGAAGGGGGAGGTTAAGCCTGAAAAGAACATTTGCTGACGGACGACATTGATCTGAGATAAGAGGTATATAAGTGTTTGATCCTACTGAGTGAGAGAATAATCCAATCCTGCTAAGAAAATGCTCGATCCCTCGAATCCTAAATACCCGCGAAGTTAGGGAGAGAAAATAATATGCTCGATCTATATTAAAGAATGACTCGATCCTACTAAGGGAGAGAATAGCTCGATCCCTTGACTTTCGAATGCCCATAGAGCCGGGGAGAAAATATAATAAAACTTGATCTCGTTGAGAGAGAATAACCCAATCTTACCGAAGGAATATAATATGCTCAATTCCTTGACTCCCAAAAGTCCGCAGAGTCGGGGAGAGAATATAATATGCTCAATTTCTTGACTCTCAAGTGTCTACAGAGTTAGAGAGAGAATAGTAATTTTGAGATCATCGGAGGGTGATAATAGTATGAGCTCGATCTCTTGACTTCCAAGCATCCATGGAGTTAGGGAGAGAATATAAAAGACTCGATCCCTCGACTCCCAAGCAACTGTAGAGTCGGGAAAAATATAATAAGACTCGATCCCATCAAGGGAGAGAATATAATATGAGCTCCATCTCTCAAATCCCAAGCGTTCATGGAGTTGGGGAGAGAATAGCTCAATTCCTCGACTCCTGAATGTACGCGGAGTTGGGAAGAGAAAATAATAAGATCGATCGATCCCACTAAGGGAGAGAATATAATATGAGCTCAATCACTTGATTCCCAAGCATCTGCTAAGTCAAAGAGAGAATAGCTTAATCCCTTGACTCTCGAATATCCATGGAGTCAGGGAGAGAATGGTTTGCTCGATCTTGCTTCTACTAAGCATCGTGGAGTTGAGAAGAAAAGAGTAATACTGATCCCACTGAGGAAGATAATAACTTGATCTCTCGACTCACAAGTATTCGCGGAGTTGGGGAGAGAATATAATAGGAAACTGGGTTGCCGACTGGGGATTTAGAATATGAGATCTTGTTGGGACGAAGACTCGTAGGCTTCTAACATAACGTTCGAACAAGAATAATGCCTAAAAAAATCCATTCTCCTACTCCTTCACTATGGCTGCTACATGTTTGTCGAAATTCTCCGAGGTCATGGTGATGGCCGGAAGTTTTTCGGTGTCATCCATCTCAAAGTTTTATTTCAGATGTGCGTTCCCATAGACTGTGTAAATTTTATTCCTGCTCTGAGACCTTTGAAGGGTGAGTCATCAGTGAGCGGTCCTTGAGGTTGACTAAGTCGTCGTGAGAGATGGGGCCACCGGAGATGCCTGCGGAGCTATAGAAGTTTGTTCCAGTGTGCAAGGAGAATTGAATCGTCTGGAGAGCCTGCGAAGAGTAAAAGAGTAAAGGATGGGTTAGAATGGAGATCGAGGGTGCCTCGGTTCATCCACTCTGATACTCAAGTCAGTCTCCAACAGAGGAGAACAGAGAAGAAGCACGTAAAAAATGGAGTATCTTTGATCTACGAATGTGTGCGCATACTTTGGCCCGTGAGGGCGGGCTCCTTTTATAACATGATGGAATGAGTTGTCACATCCTCAACTGTCATAAGGGATGATGCTCTTCTGATAGGATGTCATATCCTAGTAAGGAGAGTGTCCCATTGCCATGTCGAAAGCGTACATCGCCCATATCTAGTATTGTGGAAGATCTAGTGGGATCACACTATGTCAACCATATTATTCCATGTGTAATACCAATCCATGTGCTATTGAATAGTCAAATATTTGGGCCGGGAAGAGACATCGAATTGGAGGGATATAACGGGGATGAGGAGGGTGTCGGATCTGAGTCCGCATGAGTGAAAGGAGAGCTAGATTGGAGGGGTCGAGAGGGGAGTTGGGTCGGCATGGTCGAGAGGGACATTGGACATGGATCGATGGGGCCGAATGGGAGGCAGCGGTCTAGATCTAGGTCAGCAGAGTCGAACAGAGATAGACTGGATTGAGGGGAGGGGGGGGGCTGAGTGGAGCGTTGGATCTGAAATCCCTTCCCCTTAATTAATACTTCTCTTGAAATTTTTTTGAAAATATTATTAAAGAAGTTTGGAACTTACTAAAAAATTCAACAACTTTATAAAGGTTTTAAAGGGTAAAAAATTTTGAAAATGTGTTTCAAGATGATTTTTTTTTAAAAAGGAAATTTTGAAATCAATTTTGAAAGTTTTTAAGAAAAGATTGTGTAACTAAAATTAATACTTGCCAGAATGAAGGACTGGGTAAAATAAAAGTATAAATATAAATCTAGAATCCAAACACGATTAAAAATGCTCAATTTTTCTAGCATCTCACCTATTTTAGATTTTTAAATATGGTATCCTTGTGTTTTTTGAGAGATGCATAATTTATATAATGTAGAATTAATTTGATTTAGAGTTATCTTTCCGAATGGGATAAGAGAATTTCTACTATTCTCTTTCTCTCAATTGAAGAAATAATTGGAAAATAAAACAAGTAGAAAAATGAGTAATAAACCCCAGTATAGACTGGTACAATTCAATTTAACATTTTGTTCATTCGGATTTGATTCTTTCATAGCTCTATAATTTGAATTAGGTTTATCGTTGGATGAATTGCATTGTCAAAATCGAAAAGAACAAATTTTTTAAAACCACGTGATTTATCTTTCCTCTCACATACATCTCGATCCAACAGGATTTCTTAAAAGGATCATAAAATTTATATCCCCTAGACTTCTCAATTTTATCACTCCTACTATCCTCAATAAATTTAGTGTTTCCCATTTCAAAGAAGGATCTCTTAGAGGAATCATAAAATTTATCTCCTGGACTTCTTAGAGTAACCTATAAAATTGCAAATGTCTAATGCTAGGCTCAGCTGGACAACCCCAGATGAGCAAATACCTAATGCTAGGTTTTCTATTTGTCCATATCTCAAATGGGATTTTAATTACTGTCTTATTAGACACTCTATTTAGTATGTAAATTGCATTTTTTAGTATCTCACCCCACAAAGACTTTGGTAGAGAAGTGAAAGTCATCATACTTCTTACCATGTCTTTTAGGGTATGATTGTGACGTTCAGGTACACGATTCTGACTAGGAGTACTAGGCATCATATACTAAAATACAATCCCACACTCAGCAAGGTAATTCGTAAAAGGTCTTCGATATTGTTCACCTGATCCATTATATCGACCATAATATTCACCTCCATGGTCGGATCAGATGACTTTAATTTTCTTACCTAGTTGAAGTTCAATTTCGGCTTTGAAAATTTTGAACATGTACAAAAATTGTGACTTCTTATGAATAAGGTGTATATATCGGTAAGCCGGCTAGAGGGGGGGAGGGGGTGAATAGCCCTTCAAGAAAGTAAAAAAATCTCTTGCTTTTACTTAGCAAAGATGCACAATTAGATTAAAAAATAACAACTTTAAAAAGAATAAGTAAGAAGGCAAAGTTTACTTGGTTGCAACATACGTGGTTGTTAGTCCAAGGTAGATAAAAGGGCACTAAAAGTTTTCTTCGTTGAAGCGAAGAAGCCTCTTATACTATTTCAAAGCTTAGAAAAAAGATTAGGAATTGAATGCAGAAGTTGTTGTTCAAGTTGTGAATAATTCCTAGCTCCGGGGAACTTTTTATAGTCTTTTGGGATCAGTTACCATTGGTGAGAGGTGCCTCCAAGAGGGTCCATGGCGCCTCAAGTGGATAAACATTTATCCCAATGCCCATGGCTGTTTTACCGTTGCTGGAGGCGCGAGGGTGCCTCCAAGTCTCTGAGGCATCTTCCTTGGAGGTGCTTCCAAGTTGCCTTGAGGCGTCTCCAACCCTTAGGGAGGCACCTTCAAGAGGGTTGGAAGGCCCTCTCTTTGCTTTCTCTTCACATGGGTGATGCTCTGACCATCCAGAGTTGAGCTCACCCGAACTCAACTCCGACATTTTTCTCGAGCAAGTTTCCTCTCCGACTTCTCGTCCTTCAAACATCGTGTACATCATTCTCATCCATCAATGTATTCTTCCGCGACACCTCGTCTCTCGGATGCATTGAGCCCATCGACTCCCTTCCCGTGTCATTATTCTAGTCTGCTACGTCTTCCGCTCAACTTCTTGTGTTCTTAAATTTTTGTACACTTAGACACAAGGGTTAAATACAATAAGACCTAACTTGACATGATTGATCACACCAAAATCAATCTGGGGTACTTACAATCTCTCCTTTTTTTTTTTAATATGCATCAACCTAAGTTAATTTAGGATTAAACAACCAAGTAATAATTAATTTTGGCAATTAAAATTGCAACTAAATAGATATATCATTTATTTGTAAATATTACAAGTGAACAAATTATATAATTAACTCCTCTTAACTTATCACTTCTCCACCATCACATCAAAAGAAAAACCAAGGCTACTTAGTGAAAACATTTAAAAAAAAAATATTCTAAAGGTGAAGGAGTTAGTAAACAATTTAGAATATTTTTCAGAGATTTAAAACCTTGATTTAATAAAAAAAAATTGGAAATTATTTTTAAGTTTTGAAAAATACTAAAATTTTTTGTCAAGCTAAAATAGAAATAGACAGATCTGTGACAAAAATATATTAATTTTATCCAGAATAATATTGTTGAGTAGAAATATTAATTTAAAATTTAAATACTTAAAAATAGAATCTAATTTCGAAAAGTCATGATAATTTTTTTTTTGACCATATACAATTTAATGCTTATAAAAAAAAAAAAATTTAAAAAAATAAATTCTCAATAATTTTTAATGATAAAATAATTGTTTTAGAAAAAATATCATAATAATTCAGATAATGATCACAAAAAAATATTGAAAAATTTTGACAGTGAGTTTTACCACAAGATTTTTTTTAAAAAAAAATGAATCTGCGAAATATTTTTAATTTTAAAAATCTAATTTTTGTTGAAAAATTCATAAAAAAAATATTATAATTGTCAAACAAAATTTAAAAAAAAAATTGTTAGCCGATAATATTTCTATTTATCACAGAAAAAAATTGATAAGAAAATGTGAACAGAAAGTTGATAAAATAAATTTTACTAAATGGACATAAATCAAGCAAATTAATTTTCTAGCATGCATATGAAATTAATTAAATTAAACATGATTTAGGCACATAGAATAAGTTTCTACCTACTGAATTAATAAGATAAATTTTTGGAATAAAATTTTGAGTCATTTTTCTAATTTGGTTCTTGTGAAATTTAAGGTACCAATTTAACTCTATGTAATTATTTTTAAATTTTGAAGTTGAAAAATTTGAGCATGGATCATTTTTTTTTTTCAATAATTCTATTTGCTTTCTTAGTTTATCATTTTCAATTTTCAGTCTATTTCTAGAAAACATTTTAATAAAATTGTATGATTGTTCAAGAGATGGGGAGCTTATCTCACTTACCTTGTGATTTGACTTTCCTTTATTGCTGCTTCCGTCCGTTGATGTTCTCCCTTCATCGATGTTCATTTCTTAGATACTTTCTTCATACCTTTGATGATTTGTCATTAGTGCCAGTCTGGAATAGGCATCGATCTCAGACTCAGAAGACGACGATTTATCTCACATAGCTTTCAAGTTTCTCTATTTCGTTCTAATTGGTCCTTTTTCTTTTTTCTTTCTCCTTCTTTGGGACATTCACGGTGGTTAGAACCCATTGTAAGCTCCTTTGTTGCTACGTCTGCGCCACATCAAAAGTTAAAAACCTCATACCTCTTTCCACTATCAAAAAACCTCTCAACAACTTCCTCATGGGTCCCACACTTTTCATTATATATAATTCTCATTTCTCCTTCATATTTTACATTATACACCATTAATTTTTTTATAAAATTTAAATTTATAAATTGCTAACATGAAACAACATTAATAATTAAAAAAATACATAAATATTATAGTGCATCAAATAAAAAGACATAAATTATAATAATATATAAAAATAAACGTAAACTCATCTACACCAAGCCATGTCTCTATTTAATTTTTTCCACCATTTTTTCATGTAAATAAAGTTGTCCTGGTGTCATCTCACTGATATCCTTCATAAGAATTTCATAATCCTTATGAAAGATCTCGGCTTCCCGCAAAACTATTTTTTGGATTTGATATTCTTTAATATCTTGCCATTCTTTGTCGATGCTATGTTCCATTGTGTCGCCCTCTCTGGCTTTAGATTTTCTCTTTCTCTTCGCTGCCTTTTACCCTATAAGACGAATGCGGACTTCAGAGTCGTCTATATCAACACTTGTATCTAGATTTGATGTTGAAGTGTTTCCCCCTGATTCGGATGTCCTTGCCTTCTTGTTAGAGTAATGAGCAACTGATTGTGGAGTATATTTCTCATATTCTTTGAGAACCCTCCACACATGCATATACTTAAAATCCTTGCCTTTGTTGTTGGCTTTCCACATATTCAATGCATTCTCCAACACATTCTCGTCACTCCAATCGCTTTGCCGATGAGTATAAAAATTATTATAAGTTGCAGAAAATTCATTTACCATCGGTGCAAACCTATAATAATGTGATTTCAGCCGCTGATAACTTTTCGTCATAGATCTAGTGGGGCGATGTTTGTTGTAGTAATCAGCTATACGTTTCCAAAAAGCTTGATCTTTCTGGTCATTACCAATGATTGCATCAGTGCTTATAGTTGCCCATGACTTCGCACGGACCACATCTTCATCGAGAGACCAAAATCTTTGTTTCGATTCATTTTCCTCCAGCTCAACTTCACGCTCCTCTTGTGATGAGTGTGGTGGCAACTGAATTGCAGGAACAGATGATGGTGTTAGAGATTCTTTGTCATTGATAGATGGATCAATAGTTGCCCTTCGCGATTCATTCGAATGTATGACAGGTGGTTGAGTAGGAGAAAATACGTAAGGATAAGGCATTCCAAGTTGGCTACCCATTGCTGACCAATCTTGGGATGGATACATACCAAATGGAGCTGGGGCGACGTTACTTGGATTCCACGTCTGCAAAAAATTTTGAGAATTGGGAATTTGGAAAATTTGGAGAATATTGTGGAATATATGAATATTTTGAACATTTGGATGATATTGTGGGTAAGAGAAAATATGAGGATATTGGATATTTGGAGGAGTGCGAGTATTTTGAGAAGATGTATTTCCTTCCGTATTTAAAGAATTCAAAAGATTCGTAAAGGAAGTATTGAGATTTTCATCCATCTCGAATACAAATAGGGAATGAAAGGAAGAAATGAGTTGAGAGCAAAGATAGCAATGGAATGAATGAAATAGATCCCATATTTATAGATTTTTATATATTAAATAATTAAATTAAAACGTTGAACAACGGCTAAAAATTAGTCGTTGTTCAACGGCATGCAACCTGTAAATTAGTCATTGCTCTCTTATCTTTTTTTTAATTATTAAAAAAATTAAAATATAAAAAAAATAAAAACCACGAAGAAGCGGCTCTGTAACCACAAAGCTGCTTCTTCGTGTAAATGAAAAACCTCCCTCCAACTATGGGAGCTTTCTCATTTATGCCACATCACCGTGGATGCTCTTAGTTTAGGATAGTCGTCTTTGATGTATTTTTCTTCTTGACAGTTATAGCATCAAATTTTTCTTTTAATTCGAAGGTGTTTCTTTGGCGGTAACTTGTTAAATTTGTTAGATTTAAAAAATTTACTAAAGTTTCTTACCATGAGGGATGCTTTGTGTTCGTCGAAAGAAGCTTTAAAGTTTTGTTCATCCATTTTTTCTATTAGGGAAATGCTCTGATTCGATTTCTTCCTTAGTGTTGCGCATCTATATTCATGAAGTTCTAAAGTAGAAAATAAACTTTCTAATAAACTTACCTCTAAATCCTTAGAGATATAATAGGAGTCGATTATGGATGTCCATTCGGGTGTTCTTGGGAAAGTGCTTAGTGCTTACCTTAGTAAATCTTGGTTTGTTACCATTTTTCCGAGATTCGTGAGTCGAGTGATCAACTCTTTCCGTTTAGTATGCAATTGGGTAACCAACTCTCCTCCTTTCAGCTAAAGGTTTATCAGTTGATTCCGGAGCAAGTCCCATTTTGCGAGTTTGGCTTCGAAATTCCCTTCGTGCAACTCTAGAAATTTTTTCCAAAGTTCTTTTGCTAATCTATAGGCACCGATTATGTTAACTTCCTACGGTGGCAGCACACTTTGGAGGTGGAATTATGCTCGTCCGTTTGCTACGGAGTCGGTTTGTTCATTCTTAGTCCACAGATATTCTTCTTTTTCTTCTCCTTGTTGATCTTTAGGAGCTATAAACTCATATTTGATTATTAACAAAATTTCAAAATTGGTTTTGGAAAATGTCTCCATTCTCTTTTTCCATATCGTGAACTCTCCCTCGAACTTTGACGGGAAGATACTTGATCCATCCCTTAGGGAGGCGCCTTCAAGAGGGTTGGAAGGCCCTCTCCTTGCTCTTTGTTCACATGGGTGATGCTCCAGTCATCTGAAGTTGAGTTCACCTGAACTCAACTCCGACCTTCTCCTTAAGCAGACTTCCTCCCCAACTTCTTCTCTCGAACATCATGCATGTCCTTCTTGTCTACTGATGTACTCTTCTGTAGCACTTCGTCCCTCAAGTGCACTGAGCTCATCAACTCCTCTCTCATGTCATCCTTCTCATCGGCTGTTTCTTCCGCTCGATTTCTTATATTTCTAAGTTCCTGTATAATTAGACACAAGAGTCAAGCACAACAGGACCAACTTGACTTAGTTGACTATATCAAAATCAATCCAAGGTACTTACATAAAGTATAGATAATCAAATCTGGAATAGTCATCTATGAAGCTAATTAAATATGTATGTGCATTCCAAGATGCCTTAGGGAATGATCCATAAATGTTTATATGTCTTAGCTCTAAAACGTCATTACAATGGCCCCCCTTGTTCATTTTGTTAGTGGTCTTCCCTTAACACACTCTATGTAGACATCAAAGTCTGACATGTCAAGGGAATCAAGAATTCCATGTGACGTTGACCTTTTCAGGTGTTGTTTGGATATATGTCCTAATCATCTATATCACAACATGGAAGAATTCTCATCGGTCAATTTGTATTTCGTATATGTAATATGTATTATTACGTTGTCAATCATAGGAGTAAAAATATTCAATTTATAAAGCTCATTAACCAAAAAACCATTGCCAACCAATACTTAATTAAAAAAATACTGAAAATTTTATTTCTAAATAAACAAGAATAACTTGATTTGTCCAAATAAGAAATTGAAATTAAATTCCGTCAAAAAAATGATATAATAAATGTATTTTCTAAATTTAGAAAGACATTGGTTCCTAAACCAAACCTAAAAATATCAATCGACTCGACTTTAGCCTTCTTTCCATTTCCTGTATAGATGTATTTTTCACCATCAAGTGAAAATCGACTCCTAAGACAATCCTATATAGTGACACTTATGTGAGTAGTTGCACTGGTATCTATCTATCAAGTGTCAGTGGATACAATAGTTAAATTGACTTCCGAACTAACAAAGTTTACTTTTCGTTACACGCCAATTGGAGTACTTTAAACAATCTTTCTTTATATGATCTTTTTTCTTACAAAAGAAATAAGTGAATATCTTATCCTGCTTCTTGTGTAGTCAGTGCCTTCAGAATCTGCAGTTTGTTTTCCTTTTCCTTTGTTATTGACCCTCTTTTGCTTCTTGCTCGCACTTTGAGAACCAGATGCTAAGTCAGCACTCTCAAATGTCTCAATCTTTAGTCTCCCCTCCTCTTTCACGTATTGAGCAATCAGCTCATTCGATGTCCATTTTTTATTTTGAGTATTATATGATATCTTAAAAGGAGTGAACCGTGCGGACAGAGACATCAAGATGAAATGCACTAATATATCTTCAGACAAATCAAGTTTTAGTGTGTTCATACTTGTCGTTATATTGGACATCTCCATAATGTATTCTTCTAACGACCCGGCCCTTTGGCCCATTTGGCGGCCCATTTGGCGATCCTCGGGTCGTCGACCGTCGACCCTTATGTCGTCGGCCCATTTGACGACCTCTCATGTCGTGGATCGACGACCCCTTGACCGTGTCGTTACTCACTAGGACTTTCCACCCCTGACAGTGGATTTTTGCCTCCCCCAGGATTCGAACTCTAAAGCTCCAGGCTTAAGTATTAGAGTTTATGAATCCTGGTAACCAAGTGATCTTCTCACTTGGTTACCAGGATTCATAAACTCTAATACTTAAGCCTGGAGGTTTAGAGTTCGAATCCTGGTGGAGGCAAAAATCCACTGCCAGGGGTGGAAAGTCCTAGTGAGTAACGGCACGGCCAAGGGTCGTCGGTCGACGACATGAGAGGTCGCCAAATGGGCCGACGACATAAGGGCCGACGATCGATGACCCAAGGGTCGCCAAATGGGCCGCCAAATGGGCCAAGAGGGCCGGGTCGTTACAATAAACTCTAAATCTCCAGGCTTAACTATTAGAGTTTATGAATTCTGGTAACCAAGTGAGACTCTAATACTTAAGCCTGGAGGTTTAGAGTTCGAATCCTGGGGGAGGCAAAAATCCAATGCCAGGGGTGGAAAGTCCTAGTGAGTAACGGCACGGCCAAAGAGTCGTCGGTCAACGACATGAGAGGTCGCCAAATGGGCCGACGACATAAGGGCCGACGGTCGACGACCCGAGGGTCACCAAATGGGCCAAGAGGGTCGGGTCGTTACAATTCCCTTATGTTTCCTTTACCACTGTACCACATGGTTACCAACTTCGTAAGAAGTGTGATAGTTTTGACCTTTTCATTTGAAGTGAATTGGTCTATCAGTTGGTCCAGGAAACTTCTAGCATCTTTTCTCTCTGTTATTGAGCTCTTTGTGTTAGTATGGAAAGTCTCATGATACTCAGACACATACGATTTGATTTCTCTCACAGCTAAAATTCAGCCCTATGCTCTATAGTGCTAACACTGTTAGAGGTACAGGGTCATCATTCCTTAATGCATAGTCTAAGTCTATGTAGCTTAAGACCGTTCATATATTCTTTCTATTAAGTAAAATTTGAACCAGTTAATGTTGGAATGTTATTAATATTAGCAGTTACATATTGCACTAAAATTAAAGAGAGAAATTTATTTAAGTTCATGATTTAATTAAAGTCATGAACATGTATAATATAAAATTATGTAAATAAATTAAAATTTTAAATGCATATAAATGGACTTTTCTGATGGTGCAACATCTCTTAGGTCAAGGTTGATCTGGTTGACCAAGCTTGAGTCTTGGTTTGGGTTTCCATGTTTGACAATAGAAGGTTGATTGAAGAAGAGTCAAGTAGGTCAAAGGATTGACCGGATACTTGATTGGGAAGTCCTAACTGGGATGTTAGGCAGGAGAGAAGTCCTGGTGAGTGAAGCCAGGCAGAAGAAAAGTCCTAGTGAGTGAAGCTAGGTGAAAGTCCTGGTGAGTGAAGCCAGGCAGAAGAAAAGTCCTAGTGAGTGAAGCTAGGTGAAAGTCCTGGTGAGTGAAGCCAGGCAGATGGAAAATCCTAGTGAGTGAAGCTAGGTGAAAGTCCTAGTGAGTGAAGCGAAGCTAGGTGAAAGTCCTGGTGAGTGAACCCAGGCAAGGGAAAATCCTAGTGAGTGAAGCTAGGTGAAAGTCCTGATGAGTAAAGCCAGGCAAGGGAAAATCCTAGTGAGTGAAGCTAGGTGAAAGTCCTGGTGAGTGAAGCCAGGCAAGGGAAAATCCAGATGGATCAAGGATGATCAGACATCTGGTGTTTGGGAAGTCCAAGTAGGTCAAAGGGCTGATTGGATACTTGGCATGAGGAAATCCAGATGAGTCAAGGTTGACCAGACATCTGGTGAAAGTCCAAGTAGGTCAAGGGAGTGACCGGATACTTGGCACGAAGAGAAAAGTCCAAGTGGGTCAAAGGAATTGACCGGACACTTGGTGGGGAGTCCTGGCAGGTCAAGGGAGTGACCAGATGCTAGGCATAATGTACCAACAGGTCAAGGTTGACCGGATGTTGATTTGAGAGGCTTGGGACTTGGTTTTGGGTAAAAACCAAGAGCTGGATCGATCCGTGGATCGATCCAGGCTCTGGATCGATCAGTGGATCGATCCAAGCTTCTCCCAGCTAACAGAGAGCCTCTGGATCGATCAGTGGATCAATCCAGAGGTCCCAATCGATCAGCCGATCGATTGGGACGATGATGGTTCGCGCGATAAGCGCTGGATCGATCCGTGGATCGATCCAGGCATTTTTCCCAGAGCACAGAGGCGCTCTGAATCGATCCGTGGATCGATCCAAAGCCTCCCCGATCGATTGGGAGCATTCCAATCGATCGGGATTCGACCGTTAGCGTCGATTTAAGCCGTAGGCGTTCGTTTCCTTCGGCATCACTTCATAGATTCATCTCATCTCTCTCGCCAGCTTCTCCACAGCTCTCTACAAGCCCAGATCGCCAGTTCTTGAAGGATCTTGGAGGTTTTCCAAGTCAAGAGGCGGATCAAAGCCAAGAAGAGGAGTTAGGGTTAGGGTTTTTACTGTACATCTTGTAAGCTTGTGCTTATCTTGTATTTCCCTTTCTTCTTCTTGTATTGAGAGTATTGTAGGGCTTCTCCGCCTTTGGTAGTTACCATAAAGGAGTGATTCATAGTGGAGGGTGCGTGAGTAGGTGTGGATCCTTGGACTAGTCACCTCTTGTGAGGTGGATACCAAGTAAACCAACCTTGTTAGCGTTGTGTGATTTGTTTCTGTATTTTCCGCTGCACATCTTCGAAGAAACAAGCAACGACGAGCACCTAGCAAGCGACGAGCTATTCACCCCCCCTCTAGCTACTTTTGGTCCTAACAAGTGGTATCAGAGCGAGGCCGCTCTTCACCGGAATCATCGCCGGAAGGGTCAAGCAAAACAAGCAAAGCTAGAGGGTGAAGAAGTTGGAGCAAATTCATCAAAGTCAAAGAATTCAAGAAGCTCAACTTCAAGTTGCAATTCCAAGATGGACTTGGATTTGACACAAGGGTGGCTCCACCATACACATCCACAAGCTTCGATTCTTGGAGATCAAGAATCGAAAACTTCTTGATGATGGAGATAGAGCAATGGTTTGCTCTAATGGAAGGATTCGAAGCTCCAACAAACTCCAAGGGCAAAATTCTCAAGAAAAGCAAATGGAGCCAAGAACAAGTCCAAAGATGTGAGGCCAATGATAAAGTGACCAAGCTTTTGGTCAATCTATTTCCAAGCAACATCTTGGAACAAGTTGGAGAATTCAACGATGCCAAGGAGCAATGGAGCAAATTGGCCAAGATTCATGAGATCCCCTCCACTGTACCAATTCATGAAGAATCCAAAGAGGGTGACTCATTGGAGCTAGATCAAGAGGAGGACTCCGAAGTTGAGAGAGGCTCAACTTCCGAAGAAGAGGTCCAAGAAGAAGCTTCATCTTCAAGGGAGTGCAATGAAGAGAACAAGGAGGGAGCATACTCCTTGTTCCATGTACAAGAAGATGGCGAAGCCTCCACCTCTAGGATTGAGGGGGAGCAATCTTCATTGACACCGGATCAAGAAGAAGGAGAAATCTCCACATCCGGGTCAAGAAGAAATGAAAATGAAGAAGCTTCCACCTCCACAAGTCAAGCAAAATCAAATGGAGGAGCAAATGCCACCCCTACACAAGAAGGTATAAATATTTCAATTAATAATAAAAATCATATTATATGTTTTGAGTGTAGGGAACATGGGCACTACAAGAGCAAGTGCCCTAAATTGGCCAAGAAGAAGGGCCAAGTGGCACCAAAGGGCAAGGAGAAGCCCAAGGAGACCATCCCTGGAACAAAGAAGAGCAAGGAGCACATTGTGTGCTTCTCTTGCAATCAAAAGGGGCATTACCGAAGCCAATGCCCTAAGGGAAAGAAGGTGGTCAAGGCTCAAGGAGGAAGCTCAACTCAAGGGGGAGCCACTAAGATAAAAAGGAAGGTAACGTTTATTGAGCCTACCCCTTTTCATTATGGTAAAAAGCATGCTAGTTCTAACTTATATCATCTTAATGCTATTTACCATAAGAATAGAGAGCATGGTAAAATTAAGGAAAATCATGTGGCTCTCCATGCTAAGACTACCACACCTAAGGTTAGGGAGGTAGATAGAAATCTAGGCAATCACACTAAGGATTGTAGTTATAAGCCTAGAAACAAAAATGCTCATGGGTGTAATGAAAAATCAAAATTTAATGATTTAATGATAGAAAATCAAGTCTTGAGGTCAAGGCTTGATAAAATGGAAAAGACCCTAAAAAGGATGGAAAATATCCTAAAAGGGCAAAATGAGCATAGCCTAGGTCTAGGGGTACACAAGCCATCCAATGCCTCTAGGGGTTTGGGATACAAACCCAAAGTTAAAAAGGATGTGCCTAGTTATCATAGGGTTCCATATAGTTATGGAACCAACCCTAAGTCTAGAGGTCAAGTCAAAAATACAAGGGAAGTTATCCCTAAGAGTATTTTTGCCACCAATGTGACCAAGACTTCTAAGAAGTCTAAGAAAGTCACTAACAAGGTCACAAGGGAGGTTATCCCTAGAGTTGACCTAGAAATTGTGGCCAAGGCTTCTAAGAAGCTTAACAAGGCCACTAGGAAGGTATCTAGGGGAGTTATCCCTAGTGAATACCTAGAGCATCCAAGGAGCATCAATAGGTGTTGGGTTCCTAGGAGCATTTTCTCTACCCCTAGAAGGGTTAGAGAGTGTCAACTCCGACTAGAAGGGTAGTTAACCCAACTTTGAGGAAATTGACACTCAAGGAGCATTTTCAAGGTTTTTATTAACCGTTGAAAATGAAATAGAATTATTATTTACTCCTTGAAAGAGTAAAATGTGCCTAATGGTGGAAAATTTGATTTTATCTTAAAAGGGCACATATTGAGAAATCATAAGAACTACCAAGTTGGGATTTTGGTATGTTCTTAGAAAATTAAAGGCAATTGAAGCCTTATTTTAAAGGATTACTCTTGAGGAAAAATGGAATATGCCAACATTTCAGGATATGCTTAATTTTTAATTGGCATAATTAATTCAAGAGATTAAAGAAATGTCAAGTTTGGGTTTTGGCATTGTCTTAAGGAAATTGGGCAATCTAGGGTTTATGCCTTAGGATTAGCTAAGGGTTAAGGATACTTAGATAGGTAATCTAGGTATATTGTATTTATGCTAAACCTTGCCATGATTGTTTGCCCATCATATGCCATGACATCATATTCATTTTTGCATTCATATCATATTATGAAAAATCTATAAATACCATGTCATGACATTCATACATCATGTAGTTATAGGATATTTTCTTTTAAAAATTATTTCATTTTGATGTATGCCATATCATTATCATGCATTATGTTTATTTCCTTAAAATTAAGGACAAAAGGCATTTATAAACAAGTGAAATCAACAAGTAACATCCTTGGTGGATGTTTATCACTCAAAATGCCTAGATAGATATGCATGATCCCTAGATTAGGGTAAAACCAAAATCTCACATCTCACAAGGACTATAAGGTGACTTGTATGTGTTTAGTGCACATTAGATACAAGTGAGATGTTAGGAAGATGAACAAAACTCAAGATGTTGATTTAGTGCATTCGTTTAAGTTTTAGGTTCATCAAAACACATAGTTATGTGTTTTCCCATCATTGGGAAAGCTAATGTACAAGTTATGTGCATTAAGCCCAAGGAACATGGTGGGATATTGGTTTTGAAAATGTTTTTAAAATGCTTTTGGAAAACCTTGGTGAAGGCTATCTTTTGATAGTAATCACCATTGAATAGTTAGACATAAACTTGAAGAAAACACTAAAGTTTTTGCAAGTTTTCAAGTTTGTGTCAATCTTTGAAAATATGATGTATTTTCATAGAAAACTATTTTTCCAATATAAAGTATACCCTAAATAATGTCTACACGAAATTTCATGATTTTTGGATTTTTGTAGAATTTTCTAGGGATTTCTGAAGTTGGCTGATTTTGAACTTCAGCAACTATCAGAGCTCCAATTGATCCATGGATCGATTGGAGTGCCTGAATCGATCCGTGGATCGATTCAGAAGGCAATTCTCGCGAGCAGAAGCTCACTGGATCGATCGGCCAATCGATCCACGCATCCTGAATCGATCCGTGGATCGATTCAGATAGGTTGAATCGATTGGAACCCAACTCTAATCGATCCAAGTTGCTGATTTTGGCTGGGAAATCCTGATTTCAGCATCTTTTAACCTAATTTAGTCTAGATAACCTTTCCAAACCCCTAAAAATACATGTGTATACATAAAAAGGGTGTTTTCATGTGAAAACAAGGATGGATTGGTTAAGGAAGACTAAAATGAAGTTTAGGTTGAGGTTTGTTTCAAATTTTGAACATTTGAACCTCAAAACTTCTAAATTGGGTTTCCTAAAGTTTTAGGGATTCCAAGTCATTGTTGGTGCAATGACAGAAGTCACAACCATGTCTTTAGGGGGAGGGACTCTTTAAAGACATGAAAATTATTTTTCATGAACCTTGGAAGGTGGTTAACCTTCTGTTAAGAATATGCTCAAGGTTGAGCGTTTGAACCAAACGGGGAGTGGATATCCTTGTTGATTCAAGTAATTTCAAGGGGATAATGCTCAAGGATGGGCATGTACCTACATTAGGGAAGAATGTAGGGTTAAGGATAAATGAAGGGTATGGGACCTTCATTATCGTGTTGTTCATAACGAGTGAAGTTGTGAACAACGATGAGCAACTCTTCAGGGGGAGAGTCATCGACAAAGATGTGTTGATGTGTGCCCAAGATTGGGGCAAGGGTTGATGTGTGCCAATAGGGGGAGAATGAAAGGACTTGTGAAAGGGTGTAAGTTAGGCTTTCATTACCTAAAGGGAGTTTGCCCTATTAGGGGGAGAATGAAGAGCTTAACTTATGTGTTCATTACCTAGTGGCATGAAGAAGGTTGAGGCTATGGGATTAGCCTAACATACATGTGGTATTGTAAGTGAAATTGTGGTATTGTCAAACATCAAAAAGGGGGAGTTTGTTGGTGCAACATCTCTTAGGTCAAGGTTGACCTGGTTGACCAAGCTTGAGTCTTGGTTTGGGTTTCGATGTTTGACAATAGAAGGTTGATTGAAGAAGAGTCAAGTAGGTCAAAGAATTGACCGGATACTTGACTGGGAAGTCCTAACTGGGATGTTAGGCAGGAGAGAAGTCCTGGTGAGTGAAGCCAGGCAGAAGAAAAGTCCTAGTGAGTGAAGCTAGGTGAAAGTCCTGGTGAGTGAAGCCAGGCAGAAGAAAAGTCCTAGTGAGTGAAGCTAGGTGAAAGTCCTGGTGACAGAAGAAAAGTCCTAGTGAGTGAAGCTAGGTGAAAGTCCTGGTGAGTGAAGCCAGGCAGATGGAAAATCCTAGTGAGCGAAGCTAGGTGAAAGTCCTGGTGAGTGAAGCCAGGCAGATGGAAAATCCTAGTGAGTGAAGCTAGGTGAAAGTCCTGGTGAGTGAAGCCAGGCAAGGGAAAATCCTAGTGAGTGAAGCTAGGTGAAAGTCCTGGTGAGTGAAGCCAGGCAAGGGAAAATCCAGATGGATCAAGGATGATCAGACATCTGGTGTTTGGGAAGTCCAAGTAGGTCAAAGGGCTGACTGGATACTTGGCATGAGGAAATCCAGATGGGTCAAGGTTGACCAGACATCTGGTGAAAGTCCAAGTAGGTCAAGGGAGTAACCGGATACTTGGCACGAAGAGAAAAGTCCAAGTGGGTCAAAGGAATTGACCGGACACTTGGTGGGGAGTCCTGGCGGGTCAAGGGAGTGACCAGATGCTAGGCATAATGTACCAACAGGTCAAGGTTGACCGGATGTTGGTTTGAGAGGCTTGGGACTTGGTTTTAGGCAAAAACCAAGAGCTGGATCGATCCGTGGATCGATCCAGGCTCTGGATCGATCAGTGGATCGATCCAAGCTTCTCCTAGCGAACAGAGAGCCTCTGGATCGATCAGTGGATCGATCCAGAGGTCCCAATCGATCAGCCGATCAATTGGGACGATGATGGTTCGCGCGATAAGCGCTGGATCGATCCGTGGATCGATCCAGGTGTTTTTCCCAGAGCACAGAGGCGCTCTGGATCGATCCGTGGATCGATCCAAAGCCTCCCCGATCGATTGGGAGCATTCCAATCGATCGGGATTCGACCGTTAGCGTCGATTTAAGCCGCAGACGTTCGTTTCCTTCGGCATCGCTTCACAGATTCATCTCAACTCTCTCGCCAGCTTCTCCACAGCTCTCTACAAGCCCAGATCGCCAGTTCTTGAAGGATCTTGGAGGTTTTCCAAGTCAAGAGGCCGATCAAAGCCAAGAAGAGGAGTTAGGGTTAGGATTTTTATTGTACATCTTGTAAGCTTGTGCTTATCTTGTATTTCCCTTTCTTCTTCTTGTATTGAGAGTATTGTAAGGCTTCTCCGCCTTTGGTAGTTACCATAAAGGAGTGATTCATAGTGGAGGGTGCGTGAGTAGGTGTGGATCCTTGGACTAGTCTCCTCTTGTGGGGTGGATACCAAGTAAACCAACCTTGTTAGCGTTGTGTGATTTGTTTCTGTATTTTTCGCTGCACATCTTCGAAGAAACAAGCAACGACGAGCACCTAGCAAGCGACGAGCTATTCACCCCCCCCTCTAGCTACTTTTGGTCCTAACATTTTCATGAGATACCAAATATAACATTATATTTTACTCTGTGGATTAAAATATAAAATACAATTTGCTAGTGGTACTATATGTTATAACTCAAATTTTAATTGGTCACACAATGTGTCTTCCTTTGGATCGACCCATTGTGTGTATAATATGATACTTTATATGAGTTATATTTTGTACATGGCTCACAATAACCTTAATCAACCATATAATATATGAGCTATGATACGCTCAAGGAGGTCCCCTCGGGGCGGTGCGATAGTTAAGGTATGAGGTGTTACCACATGAGGTCTTGGGGTTAAAACTCGGCGTGACCGAGCATAACCTCCCCCATGTCTTGGCCATTTGCACTAATGGCTAGTAGCCACCCGTGATTTACCTCCTCCGTGTTAGCATAGGGACGGGTTGAAGGGGGTGCTCGAGTCGAGCGAATCGCCTTTTGCCACATATGATACGCTCAAGGAGTCCCCTCGGATGGGTCTAGTGGCTAGCGCATGAGGAGTTGTCACAATGAGATTTGGGGTTCGAATCTCGGCAAAGTCGAGGTAAATACCCCTCTTATGTGAGCCGCCCGTGATTTACCTCCCCGTGTTGGTCCTGGGATGGGTTGATGGGGGCGCTGGGGGCGAGCGTATTCACCTTTTGCCACTATAATATGCTTAAGGAAAAATCTCAATGAAATGCTCAAGGATAGACACATAAATTCATGGCCCACCATTTCACTTTTTGTGGGCTCCATCATTTTATGTGTCTATTTTTGAACATTTCATTGAGATTCATTACTTGAGCATATCATTTTTCATAATATATTTTCCTTTAGGCCGATATATTTTATGCATGATCTTTATTTCATAGTTGTAAGCTATCTTATGCATATATCTGGCATAAGAGTAACATTCCGTTGGGAAATTATTCTTAGCATATATATACGTCTACCAATATAAAATGCACTAAACTTACTTAAGGTACTTCTGTTAGACTAACATAATAGTTCAACTTAGTAGTACATTGTGTAAATAGATCCAAGAAAATCCTAGGAACTTAATTCGAACAGAATTTACTTAATCAGCCTTAACAACTTAAAAATTAAACTTATTAATCGATTGATATTTTATGATAAATGATTAGTATGATCCAATCGATTATCCCAATCGATCTAAAAATTTATTATATATAATTACATGATTACATATAAAATGGTCGTTAAAGAGCTAAAACTTTTCTATAATTGAATCGATTAAAGCCTATTGTAAATCGATGGGTCTTTTAAGATGAAGCTGAAGTTTTATGGAAGCTGCATGCAATCGATTAAAGCCATTGTAAATCGATTAAGGCTTATACTAAATCGATTGCATGCATGCATGGTAATCGATATAAGTCTATTCGAAATCGATTAAAGGCTAAAATTAACCGATTAAGCTGCATGCAATCGATTAAGCCATTATATTGTAAATCGATTAAGGCTATAGTGAATCAATTGCACGCATGCGAAACAATTTAATATTCCTTAATCGATTAGCGGATGTTTTTAATTGGTTGACAATCAAAATTAAGGTTATTAATTAATTAGATTTCAATCATAATTAATTGAAAGCAATTAATCAATTAATTTATCGATTCCACAATCGAGTCTGTTGTAAAAAAATTCTTAATCAATTAACAATAAGATTTTATTACGACTCAGACTTTTAATCAATTGGAAAAAAATTTCCAATCAATTAGGGCAACTTTAATTTTTTGATCGATCGATTTCGAGTGATTCTATTCGTAATTTTAAGCTTGGTAATCGACTTCATATAAACATGAAAAAACTCATAAAACAAGTCTTTCCTAGTCCTTTGTTACATGTTTTTCAAGAATAAAAAAATTATATTATACTAAAAAAAACTTGATCTAGCATATAGAAATAAAGATTTTAAGCTCCATGAATTTTAGACAATTGAAATAAGAATTTGAATAGAAAAATAAAAATAAAAATATATAGTTTCAACGTAAAACATAACGTAACATAAGAAAGTATAATAAATAAGGAACCTGATTGAAAAGTTATTCCTTATCTTAAAAAAAACTAGGTAGTAAATGAGGAGAATTTTCCAAGGGGCTTGGGGAATGATGGCGTAAAAAAAAAATTATTGTCAATGAAAAATAAAAAATTAGGTCAAGATGATTCCCTAAACTCTTGAAGGTCTCTCTTATATATGAATCTAATATGTTATCAACTCATAAATAATAACAGATTGAGCTAAAAGATTCTACATATTAAACCACATCCAATAATTAGAAATTTAATAACCTTAAATTAGATCACTTAACGAGTTTTGGTATCAGAAATCTCTTAAATAACATGTGAACTCATCTTAAGAGATATTAAATCTAACACGCGGAAGATACGTCGCACTCTCAAGTCGAAGAGATCTACATACGAGATGCTAGAAGTTTTAACAGACATGATCGTGACTGTTTCTGCATCAGATACTGAAGTTTTCGAATTCAAATCCACATGTATATACTATCCTGAACAAGCATGGAATCCAGGAACAAAGGATATGTTAAATGCACTTGGAATAAAATGAGCATGGTTAATGAAAGAAGGATTTCTCAAGGAGGTTTCCCTCTTTCACCAGGCGAGCGTGATGATACTTTGATCCTCTCTATCTATCGCACGAGAAAGTGTCGAATAGCCAGATGTTGAACATGTAGAGAGCGAAAACATCCTCCTATGGAATCTCAATTTCAAATAAAAATGTACATATCTCAAATAATGAATTGATAATTAAATATAAAAAATATATTTTTCTTTTCCCTGTTATTACTGTTAGTAAAACAAATCAAACAAAATAAAATTAAATTAAATTAAATTAACAATTTTATTTCGCTATTTAGTTTCAATCTTATCATATACAAATTAGTAAAATCCAAATTAAACCACTATATTTTTTAAATATATAAAAATTAGTATGTTAATTATTATAATTTTCTATATAATAATAAAGAAGATGGTTTTCCTACACATTGTTGACATGTCGATCAAGCGTACGATGATGAGGAGCGAGGATTTTGATTTAAGAACAATTCGTGAATCTCGATCTGTCTATGTTAATTATAATTTAGGTTGAATTATATTATCACATTGCATTTAATGTCATCAATTTAAATTTTGTATGTATTTTAGAAGGGGAACAGTAAAATTATTATCATGTGTCAAATTTAAAAAAATAATTCATATAAAAATAGGGTAAGATGACGTATAATGAATCCTTTTGGCCCGGGAGTGCACTAAGTTATCTTTTTTTTATAATTTAAATTTTATATGTATTTTACTTATTAAAAAATTTAATTCGTGTCAGTTTATTTTTTTATATTAATTTGTTATGTAACTTAAAACATAATATGTCAGTATTAATTTAACTTTCTTTATTTGGTTTTTGGGCGTCAATCCAAAATTATTTTAAAATTTTAAAGAGAGGGGATATGGAAAAAAGGGAATTTTTACATTTATGAAAATAAAACAGAATTTCCGAAGGTTTTAATAAAATTTTCATTTAAAATACAAAGAAAATTTTAATCGGATTGAATTATTATTATTATATATATGGAAAAGACATGGTCTGTAACTCTATAAACCCTAATATAGAACCTTAAAGCCGCCACCGCCGCCATCTCTCGCATGGCTGATCAATTCCTTCCCTACGATCTCTTGCTCGAGATCTTCTCTTACCTTCCGGTCAAGAATATCTTGCAACTCCAACTCCTCTCCAGGCCTTTCCGCCGCCTCGCCGCCGACCGCCGCTTCCGCTTGCTGCAATCCCAACGCAACCTCACCGCCTCCGGCGTCTTCATCGCCGAAACCTTCAACCGGAAATTAGACTTCTTCCCACCAAACCACGCGGCGGGTTTTCCCCCGTCCTCGGTCGAGTTCCTCGATGGCGTCCTCTTGACTTCCTCTCGCGGCCTCCTCTTCTACAGTGACGGCGCCAGCTTCTTCGTCGTGAACCCCGCCTGCAACGAAAAGAGGAGGATCCCTGCCCCGCCGGTAGAATGCTTCCCGCTGACCAACGATGGCTTTGCCGTGAAGTTCCTCGACGACGACGACCACCTCAAGTGCAAATATCAACTCGTGTACCTACAGACCACGAGAGCATCGTCCAAGCTGCACCGGCTCTGCCTCTACGACTCGGCCGCCGGAGAATGGATCGTCGACGACCTGCAAATCGAGATGGGATCTCACTTCCTAAAACTGAACAACCTCGTGGTGTTTGAGGGTTCCGTCTTCGTCTCCTGCATCTGCTCGTCCTACGTGATCTATGATCCTCCCTACGTCGTCGCCGCCATCGACGCCTCCACGAGTCTCGTCGACTTCTTTCCGGCGCCCGACTCCATCGCGCCGGAAGACGAGATCATCTTGGCGGTCTGGGAGGAGGCAGGGGAGCGACCATGGCTGTGCCTGGCGCAGTACAATGAATGCTCCCATATATTCACTCTTTGGAGGTGGTCAAAGGGGCCGATGTGGGTCAAGTTCCATGAGGTGGCCATCGATCGCCGGCGATGTGAGAAAATAGCGAACGATTTCATCCTCTGCGACAGTGGAACGACGAACGGAATGGTTCTATTTTTCAACGGCAGGGATCAATCATATGCTTACTCCTTCAAGTGGCAACAGTTAACGCAGTTGGAGACGAAGAAGACGAAGGGAATTTTCCTCGGCCGCCGGTTCATATCCTACATAAATTCTCTTCAGCCGTGCTATTAATGCTAATTAAGGTGATTAGAATAGGCCTAACTAATGTGATACTTATTTTAGAAAGTACAGAGTAAGTAAATAAGAAGATTAGAATTCGAATTCAAATCCAGTGTTTACTCACTGAGATGGAATACACATCAGCTGAGGCAGTACCGTTGTTTACTTATTAAAAAAAAATACAAACGGACGGACGGATTTTAAATGCTCGCGGATTTGATATGTTTTCTCGTCCATCTAAAATTGGATTCGAAACTTCAATCCGTTTTTCTCGCTTTACTCGAGAACCAACGGCGAGGTCGCAGGACGAGACATGAGATCACGAGTATTGCGGATGAGGCATGAGGTCGCAGCGAGCTCTCAAGGTGTTGTTGCCAGTGGTTCACGACCCTTCTCTTCATTACCTTTATCTTTTCATTCCCTTTCTCAAAAATAGATTTCTATGGTGGATCTCTTTCTCTTCTTCAACTAAAATTTATTTTAATGTGTATTTTATTAGTGATCCTATCTTAAAGTGAAAAACATGATGGACTGATTGAGTCGCTTCGCTATTAATTATGAGAAGATAAAGACTTTGATGATGTGATCAACCGGTGCATACCACCGAGAGAGTTAACAATAACGTTTAAAGTATGAATTAGGGAGAAATTTTTGGCACAAATATTTCGACGCTTAAGTCAGAATAGTATTCCCGACGAGAAAAATGGAAAGAGATGAATACTAGAATAATAGTGTAGATGTGTGCGTGCAAATGTATCAGCGTGAGCTTGCATATCTAGCCAACGAAAAAACCCCTTTTTATACCGTCTCCCATTATATTTACAATAATAAGGCGACAGAGGATGTCTGGTGTCAGAATATGTTAGAAAATAGAGAGTGTACAACAACCCTCCTTTATGAGAGGAAGGTTATATTACGCGCATATGTCAGGATAAAGGAATATTATTTGATGAATAACTGTTATTCTCTGATAAATTGTTACGATTCTCAAATAATGCTGTCTTCTAGAAGAGATCTGACCAGCTTTAAGGCCGAATGGATGTAGGATAGGAGTCGCGCCCAGGAGAAGTGAGGAATTGAGATCTGAAGATCTGACATGCTATGCGGTCGACCGGGTAAATGTTGGGAGCCTTGTTTATAAGAGGTGGGGAGCGAAGTCCTGGACGTCCGACTGGCTTTGTGCCGACTGGGTATATGTTGGTAACCTTGTTCATAAGAAGTGAGGGGCTACGCCCCGTAGATCCGGCTGGCTTTGTATTCACTTTTGTTTATGCTAAGGTCTTGTCCATAAGAAGTGAGGAGATGTGCCCCATAGATTCGGTCGGCTCTATGTCAGCCCGAGTTTATGTTAGGGCCTTGTTCATAAGAAGTGAGAAGTTGCGCACTGTAAATTTGACTGACTTTGTTGTTGGGACACTCTGGAGCTAGGGGTGAATTGCTTGTTTCGCTTCGATGATGATGATCTTTTGCAGCAAAATAACCAAAACTAAGCTCTCTAATGCTAACAATATGGATTTACTTGGTATCCACATCAATCGAGGTGACTAATCTAAGGATTTAGCTTTCACTCACACATCTACTATAAAATGCTCCTTCTCGGAAACACTCCATAGGCGGAGAAGCCTCGTACAAGCTTTCAATATACTAATATAAGAAGAAGAATAAAAGAAGCTAATACAAATGAAATCTTACAAGATTACACAATCAAACCCTAGCTTCTTCTTTCTTGCTTGTAGATACCTCTTGACCAACTTGGAAATACAGTAACACTTCTCTCTAAGTCTCTAAGAACTGATGAAATCGTCTGAGCTCGGTGAAGAGTGAAGGATAAGATCTGTGTGAGCGCTGAAGAAAATAGTGCATGCCAAAGCCTTTTATCAGGCTGATAACAGCTAGTTTTTCAAGTGTAATCGATTACCCTATTCGATTACGCCTTCCTAATCGATTAGAATAATTGATTAGGAAGTCTTCTCTTCATGCAAGAATAGCCCGTAAGCGATTAAGCTTCCCTGCTTAATCACTTACCAAATTCTCTGTTCGCGCGATCATCAACTGTAAGTGATTAAGCCAACAGCTTAATCACTTATCAAAGACTCTGTGCATTCACTAGATCCTTACTTAATCGATTACCATAATCAATTACGAACCTCTCTGTGCACTTATGAAAACTGCTTAATCGATTACTCTAAGTCGATTACCAAACCCTAACTTCCAAATCAAAGTATAGGGTTCCTTTATCCAACATCCGGTCAACCGTGACCTATTGACACTTCTTATTGCCTAGCATCTGGTCAACCTTGACTTGCTGGTACATCTTTACCAAGTGTTTGGTCAATCCTTTGACCCACTAGGGCTTTCCTCCTCGGCTAAGTGTCCAGTCAACCTTGACCCACTTGGACTTCCCAACACTAGATGTCCGGTTAACCTTTATCCACCTAGATTTTCACATGTCTGGCTTCATTCACTAGGACTTCCTCATTTACTAGTTTCACTCACTAGGGATTTCACCTGGCTTCACTCACCAGGATTTTCCTTCTGCCTAGCTTCACTCACTAGGATTTTTTACTTGCTTCACTCACTATGATTTTCCTTCTACCTAGCTTCACTCACTAGGACTTTCCAACACCTAGATTCACTCACTAGGATTTTCAACTACTTGGTCTCACTCGCCAGGACTTTTCTTTCTGCCTTGCCTAACCTCCAGTTTGGATTTTCCCAGTCAAGTATCAGGTCAACCTTGAACTACTTGACACTTATTCTCATCAAACTGGTTAAACTTTGATCAGAGGAGAGTTATACCAACAATCTTCCCAAACGGACAATTGCACTTGCAATCTTCATATATTGTCAAAAATCAAAATTCAAACATCAAGGCTCAAGCTTAGTCAAACTGGTCCAGTCGCCTTAGTCAAGGCTCAAGCTTAGTCAAACTAGTCCGGTCAAACTGGTCCCAAACGAAAAATTGCACTAACATTTGTGTCCACCCGAGTTTATGCAGAGATCTCGTCCATAAGAAGTGAGGAATTGCCCCTGTAGATCCGGTCGGCCCTGTATCTGCCCGGGTTTATGTCGAGGCCTTGTACATAAAAAGTAAGGAGTTGCGTCCTGTAGATATGGTCGGCTCTGTGTCTGCCTGGGTTTATACTAGGGCCTTGTCCATAAGAAATGAAGAGCTGCCCCTCGTAGATCCAGTCGGTCTTGTGTCCACCCGGGTTTATGTTGGGGCTTTGTACATAAGAAGTGAGAAGCTGCACCTCGTAGATCCGGCGAGCCCTGTGTTCACCCGGGTTTATGCTAGGGTCTTGTCCATAAGAAGTGAAGAGTTGCATGCGCCCTGTAGATCCGCTCGACTGTAAGCTAGGAGCAGTGCCCATGAGAAGTGCGGAGCAGAGTCCCATAAGTCTGAGCGAACTCTTGTTCCGACCGGTCAATAGGTCTAATCAACAGGAGTACTTAGTTGAGCTGTGTGACCGTGATGACCCCTAGTATTGACCACTCCTTGATTATGACCGTCATGTCAGCTAGCTTTTTGACTTTGACCCTGCTTCGAGGGCCCCACCCTACTCGTCGTATTACAAGTCTTCCCTTCAAGTCTAGTCAAATTAGGCACGAGTCCAATTGACTAGATAGTTTGTCGTAAGGTTGAACCGCTCTCGACTATGAACTCAGATCACTGGGCCAATTATAGAACGTCGAACGAATAGTCGTGGTAATGTCGAACAATGACAATATGTAAGTAATGCAGAGTGGGTGGTGATATGTGAGTATCGGACGAGCGACAATATGTAAGTATCGAGCGAGGCAGCGATATGTAAGTGCCAAGCGGGCGACATTTGATAATGGATGATGATCGAGTGGGAGCCATGCCCAAGTGTTATAGTGCTGGGAGTCATGCCCACGTGAATAAGATGTAGTTGTGACAAGAGTCGAGAACAGCTGACCGGATAGTTGTTTGGGTGCAAGAATCATGCTCGCTTATAATTCGTAGCTGTGACAAGAGCCTGGGATACGCGCAAGCGTAAGCTCGCTTATAACTCGACCGAGCGACATGAGATTCTAGAACGGACATGAGAGTTAGCTCGCTTATAACTTGGTCATGCAACATGAGAGTCTAGGACTGGCGCGAGAGCCAACTCACTTATTGTTAAGACTAAAAATATTTAGTTATCTCCATAATAGTATGATATTGCCCACTTTGGGCCTAAACCTCATGATTTTATTTTTGAGCTCTACCCAAAAGGCATACCAATGGAAATATCTTTCCCTCATGAGTCCATGATCATTTTCATATGTTTTCAAGTGGGACTTTGTTTGTAACCATTGCAACCCAACAATCCCCCCTCAAACGAAGAATCACCCCCTCAAGCCTATGCTCTTGATGTTATCTAATCCTTGATCCACTAGGATGTTGGGACCGATGTGCTCGCTAAAGCGCGTGGGGGGGGGGGGGGGGGGGGGGGAATAGCGTTTCATCGCGCTTGCGTCGGTTTGATTCATCTTGTTGTTATGCAGCGGAATACTCGAAGACAAACACTCACAATGCTACACCTAGGGTTTACTTGGTATCCACCACAAGAAGAGATGACTAATCCAAGGATCTATACACGACACGCTCCTTCACTATGAAACACTCATTCTCGATCGCAGCTGGAGGCAGAGAAGCCTCGTACAAACTCACATAACAACACAAACAAAAATACAAGAAGAGAGTACAATATACAAATGAAAACACTACTTCTTCTTGCTTACTTGTTGCTTGTTGTTGTCTCTTGAACCTTGAGAGAACACTCCTAAGAGCCTTCAAGAACTGACGGTGAATATCAGAGAAAGTCGTTGAAGATTGCTGTAAGCTCGCAGGAAAGAAATCGCAAAGATCTACGGAGAAAATGCTCCGCAACGGCTATATCCTAACTCCCAATTGATTGAAATCAACCCCAATCAATTGCCACGTCAGCTCCGCACAATCCTAGCCGTCTATCACCTGCATCCTGCGCAACGATCACTTCCCAATCGATCGACCGATCGATTGGGACTTCTTAAATCGATCGCCTGATCGATTCAGAACCCTTCTGTGCTCTCGCATCCGCGTGAGAGCTTCTGCTACCCAATTGATCGACCAATCGATTAGCAGCTCCCAATCGATCGACCAATCGATTAGCAGCTCCCAATCGATCGCCCGATCGATTGGGAAAGTCTTTGTGCTCGTGATTTCACATCCCAATCGATCGACCGATCGATTGGGCCTTCCCACAATCGCAGCACAGTCCAAATTGATCGACCGATCGATTTGGACCCTGTTCAATCGATCGCCCAATCGATTGAACACTCTGAACTTGACTCAAACTCAAGTCCAGAGTCCTAAACCTAACTTCCGGTCAACCGTGACCTGTTGGGTCTCCATGCCTAGCATTTGGCCACACCCGACCAATCTCGAACTAGCCTTCTAACCTCCTCCATCAGCCTTGCGTCCCTCGGATATCTCTCCATCCTTCACGCCTTGCCTTCAGGATCCTTCTTCGGCCTCATCCTAGTTGTTGGGTCTTCCTTTCCAAATCATACAAGGACTTACCTTGCCAAGACCATATGCTTGGACCTACACCCTTTGCCAAGATCACACTTGGACTTTCCAATTGCCTGGCTCCTCACCAGGGCTTTCTCCTTTGCCAAGATCACACTTGGACTTTCCAACTGTCTAGCTCCTCACCAGGACTTTCCACTTGCCTGGCTCCTCACCAGAACTTTCTTGTTACCTGGCTCCTCACCAGGACTTTCCCTTGCCTAGCTCCTCACTAGGATTTTCCAAATGTCTAACATCTAGTTAGGATTTTCTCAGTCAAGTCTCCTGTCAACCTTGACCTACTTGACTTGTATTCTCATAAACTTGGTCAACCCTTTGACCATCTCCATAACCGGACGATTGCTCTAGCAATCTCCTTATATTGTCAAACATTAAAACTAAAATCCTGACTCAAGTTTGACTCAGCTCAAGCTTAGTTAAACTGGTCAACCTTGACCTAGGGAAATTGCTCCAAAAATCTCCCTCTTTTTGATGTTTGATAATACCTCTAAGTTAGGCTAAATCTCATAGCCTTAACATCTTCTTTATACCAAGGCTAAATCTCATAGCCTTAACCCTTTCATGACAAGGCATGCATGAAGGTTTCCTTCATTCTCTCCCTTTCATAGAGGGCAAACTCCCCTTGCTTGGGATGAAGGTATTGCTTGGGATGAAGTTCTAACTTAACCTTCCATTCTCCCCCTTTGTCACACATCAAAAATTGAAAAACAAACTCTTCTCCATAAGAGTTAACTCTACGTTGTTTACAACCTCATATATTGTTAACAACCCCACAATGAAGATCTCATATTCTTCATTGTCGCCAAAGCTCCCCCTTGAGCTCTACTTCACTTCACTATGCTCATCCTAGAGCATGCATCAACTTCCCAATGAAACTCTCATTTATTGTATTCAATGCTCCCCCTTGAGCAGTAATCTTCTTCTTAATGCTCATCCAAGAGCATTTATCATCCAACAATGAAGATAACCAATCTTCCATTGTGCCCCAATACTCGACCCTGAGTATTATCCATCATGAAGGTTTAACTCCCTTCCAAGGTCCGTGAAAGTAAATTTTCATGCATTCAAGGATTAACTCCCCCTAGAAACATGGTCAAACTTCTGTTATTGCACCAACAATGACTTAGAGTTCCTAAACAATTAGGAAAACCAAAACTTGAAGTTTTGAGGTTCAAAATTCAATAATGAAACTAAACCCCAACCTAAACTTCACCTAAATCTACCCTGACCAATCCATACTTGCTTTCATCATAAAAGCTCCCCCTAATGTATACAAGTGTATTCCAAAGGGTTAGGAATGGTTAATGTCCCTTGAAAATCAAAACTTGAAGTTTTGAGGTTCTAAAATTCGAAATTGAAACTAAACCTCATCCTAAACTTCACCTTGATTTATCTTAACCAATCCATACCTGTTTTCATCAAGAGAACTCCCCCTAAATATATACAAATGTATTCCAAGGGATTTGGAATGGTTATTGGAACTTGAAGTGGCTTAATGTGCTGAAATCAGGCTTTTCCAACCATAATCAGACTTCCCAATCGATTGAAGTTGGGACTCAATCGATTGAAGCTACTTCAATCGATCCATTGATCGATTCCGCAAGCTTCTGCTTGTAGAAATTCTCTCTGAATCAATCGACTGATCGATCCGGCCTGGGTCAATTGATTGGCTGATCGATCCACTGACTCTCTGTTCTTGGGAATTGGCTTCCCAATCGATCGACTGATCGATTAAAACCATCCCAATCGATCGGCTGATCGATTGAGTTTCTGATTTATCTGAAATTCAATTTCAACAGACTTCAGAAACTTCCCAAAAATTCTATAAACCTCTAAAAATCATGAAAACTTATGTAGACATTATTTAGGGTATATTCTATCAAGGAAAAATAGTTTTCTATAAAAATACTTCCTATTTTCAAAGATTGACATAAACTTGAGACCTTGTAAAAACTTTAGTGTTTTCTTCCAGGTTTGTGTCTAACGATTCAATGATGATTACTATCAAAAGATAGTCTTCACTAAAGTTTTCCAAAAGTATTTTAAAAATATTTTCAAAATCAATATCCAACCATGTTCTTTGGGCTCAATGCACATGACTTGTACATTAGCTTTCCCAATGATTAGAAAAACACATAACTATGTGTTTTGATGAATCTAAAACTCAACAAGATACACTAAATTAACATATTGAGTTTTGTTCATCATCCTAACATCTCACTTGTATCTAATATGTACTAAAACACATACAAGTCACCTTATGGTTCTTTGTGAGATGTATATTTGGTTTTGCCCTAAACTAAGGGATCATACATAACTATCTAGGCATTATGAAACTTGTGATCATCCACCTAGGATGTCACTTGGTGTCATCCCACTTGTTGAGATATTTACCATTTATAATAGATGTCATTTGTCCTTAATAGCAAGAGAATTAAAATAATGCATGATGTTATAACATGCATCAAAAAGAAATAATTTTCAAAAGAAAATTTCCTATAACTACATGATGTATGTATGACATGACATGATATTTTTGTATTTTTTATAATAATCATGAATGCAAAAATAAATATGATGTCATGACATATGATGGACAAACAAAGCATGACAAATTAACATACATAAGATACCTAGATTACCTATCTAAGTGTCCTTAAAACTTAGCTAATCTTAAAATTAAATCCTAGATTGCCCAATTTCATCAAGAAAGTGTCAAACCCCAACTTGACATTTCTTTAATCTCTTGATTTATTTATGCCAATTAAAATTAAGCACATTCCTCAAATTTTGGCATATTTATCCTTCCAAAAAAGTAATCACCTTATATTTTAAGTCCGGATTTGCCCTTGACTCCCTAAGAACATACCAAAATCCTAACTTGGTAGTTCATATGATTCTCCAAATTGTGTCAATTTAATTCACACATAATTTCTTAAGATTTGACACATGTTACTCTTTCCAAGAGTGACAATTTGGATTAAGGTTTACATTTCCCTTAATTCCATAAGAAAATGTCGAATTCTAAATTTGGCATTACTTTTGCTTCTCTCAAGTGTGTCAATTTAAATTAGATTCAACTTCTCAAATTTTTGACACATTTTACTCTTTCAAAGAGTAACACTAATAATCCATTTCATTTTCAAAGGTTAGTGAAATCTTGAAAATTCTCTCCAAGTGCCAACTTCATCAAGGTTGGGTTCATTACCCTTCCAAATAGAGTTGACACTCTCTAGACCCATCTAGGGTGTAAAGAATATATTCCTAGGAATCCAAAACCTATTGGTATTTCTTGGATACTCTAGGTACTCACTAGGGATAACGTCCCTAGTCACCTTCCTAAGGACCTTTCTAGGCTTCTTAGAAGCCTTGATCACCCCTACTAGGTCACTTCTAGGAATAACTTCCCTTGTAACTTTCTTTGTGACTTTATTAGGCTTTTTTGGAGCCTTAGTCACCTTTACTAGATCAACTTTAGGGATGACCTCTCTTGCGACCTTCTTTGTGACTTTGTTAGACTTCTTAGAAGTCTTAGTCACATTGATCTTGTCAAAAGTACTCTTAGAGATTCCTTCCCTAGTATTTTTGACTTAACCTCTACACCTAAGGTTGGTCTCATAGCTATATGAAATCCTATGAAAGGAAGTCACATCCTTCTTGGCTTTAGGTTTGTATCCCAAACCCCTATAGCTATTGGATGACTCTTGTCTAGCTTTTCCTATGTTATGCTCATTTTGACCCCTAAGCATGTTTTCCATTCTTGCTAGGGTCCTTTCTAAGTTATCAAGTCTTGACCTCAAGATTTGGTTCTCCGTCATTAAATCCATAGATTTTGATTTTTCTTGATCCCTATGAGCATTTCTATATTTTGGAATATATCTATAATCCTTAGAATTATTGCCTAAGTTACTATCTACCTTCCTAAACTTAGATATGGTAGATCTAGCATGAGGAGGAATATATTTATCCTTAGTGCCATCATGCTTCCTACTTTCATGATAATTCACATTAAAATGATAAGAATTATTTCTAGCATGCTTTTTATCATGTGTCAAAGGAATGGATTCATTAACTGATACATTGGTTTTTACCTTGGAAGATCCCCTTAGACTTGTACTTCCTCCTTTGACTTTGGTTGTTTTCTTCCCCTTTAGACATTGGCTTCGATAATGTCCATTTTGGTTGCACAAGAAACACACAATGTGTTCCTTGCTCTTCTTTGTTGTGGGGATTGTCTCCTTGGGTTTCTCCTTGCCCTTGGGTACTACTTGGCTCTTCTTCCTGGCCAATTTTGGATACTTGCTCTTATAGTGCCCATGTTCCCTACACTCAAAGCAAATGATATGATTTTTGTTATTTTCAATTGAAGTTTCTATACCTTTTCTTGTAGGGGTGGCACTTGATCCTCTATTTGATTTATCTTGCATTGTGGAGATTGCATCTTCTTCTTCTTCTTCTTCTCCTCTTGAGGGTGTGGGTGCTTCCACCTCTTCAACTCTTGAGAATGTGGATACTTCCACCTCTTCCTCTCTTGAAGATGTAGAAGATATCTCATCTTCTTCCTTCTCATCCTCTTCCTTTTTCTCTTCGAATGTTAACCTTATGTCAACATAGGATTGGTCCTTCTCTTCTTGGACCAATGAGCCCTTCTCCTTAGGCTCATCCACTCCTTGAAATTGAGTGTGGTTCTCATGATAAGCATTGACCTTTTTCCAAAGATCACTTGCACTCGTGCATTCACCTACACTCAAAATTATGTTAGAGGGTAATAGATTTAACAAGGTTTTTGTTACCTCCTTATCCGCCTCCGCTTGCTCCCTTTGTTCATCGGTCCAATGTCGAGGTCGGAGGCGCTTACCCTTCTTGTCCATTGGAGCTTCAAATGGGTCCTCCAAAATAACCCATTGGTTCCAATCCATTTGGAACCATGTCTCCAACCGAGTTTTTCAAAAATTGAAGTCCTCTTTGTCATACGGGGGTAGAATCTGGTTATCCCATCCGAGCGGTCCTTCGGACTCCATCTTCTTCCTCTAGTTTCTTGCTCTCTTGGCGGTTAGTCCGTAGAAGAGTGACCTCGCTCTGATACCAATTGTTGGGACCGATGTGCCCGCTAGAGGGAGGTGAATAGCGTTTCATCGCGCTTGCGTCGGTTTGCTTTGTCTTGTTGTTATGCAGCGGAATACTCGAAGACAAACACTCACAATGCTAACACATAGGATTTACTTGGTATCCACCTCAAAAAGAGGTGACTAATCCAAGGATCCATACACAACACGCTCCTCCACTATGAAACACTCCTTCTCGGTCGCAGCCGGAGGCGGAGAAGCCTCGTACAAACTCACACAACAATACAAACAAAAATACAAGAAGAGAGTACAAGATACAAATGAAAACACTACTTCTTACTTACTTGTTGCTTGTTATTGCCTCTTGAACCTTGAGAGAATACTCCCAAGAGCCTTCAAGAACTTGTGGTGAAGATCGGAGAAAGTCGCTGAAGATCGCTGTAAGCTCGCAGGAAAGAAATCGCAAAGATCTACAGAGAAAACGCTCCACAACGGCTATATCCTATACTCCCAATCGATTGAAATCAAACCCAATCGATTGCCACATCAGCTCCGCACAATCCTAGCCGTCCATCACCTGCATCCTGCGCAACGGTCACTTCCCAATCTATCGATCGATCGATTGGGACTTCCTGAATCAATCGCCTGATCGATTCAGAACCCTTCTGTGCTCTCGCATCCGCGTGAGAGCTTCTGTTACCCAATCGATCAACCAATCGATTGACAGCTCCCAATCGATCGCTCGATCGATTGGGAAAGTCTCTGTGCTAGCAATTTCACATCCCAATCGATCGGTCGATCGATTGGGCCTTCCCACAATCGCAACACAGTCCAAATCGATCGACTAATCTATTTGGACCCTGTTCAATCGATCACCCGATCGATTGAACACTCTGAACTTGACTCAAACTCGAGTCCAGAGTCCTAAACTCAACTTCCGATCAACCGTGACATGTTGTGTCTTCATGCCTAGCATTTGGCCACACCCGACCAACCTCGAACTAGCCTTCTAACCTCCTCCATCAGCCTTGCGTCCCTCGGATATCTTCCCATCCTTCACGCCTTGCCTTCAGGAGCCTTCTTCGGCCTCATCCTAGTTGTTGGGTCTTCCTTGCCAAATCATACCAGGACTTACCTTGCCAAGACCATACGCTTGGACTTACACCCTTTGCCAAGATCACACTTGGACTTTCCAATTGCCTGGCTCCTCACCAGGACTTTCTCCTTTGCCAAGATCACACTTGGACTTTCCAACTGTCTGGCTCCTCACCAGGACTTTCCACTTGCCTGGCTCCTCACCAGAACTTTCCAGTTGCCTGGCTCCTCACCAGGACTTTCCCTTGCCTAGCTCCTCACCAGGACTTTCCCTTGCCTAGCTCCTCACTAGGATTTTCCAAATGTCTAACATCCAGATCCAGTTAGGATTTTCCCAGTCAAGTCTCCTGTCAACCTTGGCCTACTTGACTTGTATTCTCATAAACTTGGTCAACCCTTTGACCATCTCCATAATCGGACGATTGCTCCAACAATCTCCTTATATTGTCAAACATTAAAACTAAAATCCTGACTCAAGCTTGACTCAGCTCAAGCTTAGTCAAACTGGTCAACCTTGACCTAGAAAAATTGCCCCAACATAGGACTTTCTTACCCATCGATCCAACCGACCTGCAAGAACTTCCTTGCCCCTCGGTCCACACAACCTACTAGGATTTCCTTGCCCCTCAGTTCAATTGACTTAGTAGGTCTTCCTTAGTCGCAACTAAGACTTCTCTACCTACTGTTTGGTTATCTTGGTTCAGCCATGGGAGCTTCTACTTCCTTTGTTAGAGGTCAATATTCCACTCATATGGCTCAATTGAACCATGACTCTTATGCACAATCAACAATTAGTCTTTCTGGCAGTCCGAGCTTTGATATCAATTGTTAGGACCAAAACAATTCAGATATCTCCACAATAATATGATATTGTCTACTTTAGACCTAAGCCCTCATGGTTTATTTTTGAGATCTACTCTAAAGGTCTTATACTAATGGAGATATCTTTCCCTTATGAGTCCCTGATCCTTTCTATGTGTTTTCAATATGGAACTTTGTTGGTAACCATCGCAACCCAATATTTATAACTCGGTCGAGCGACACGAGAGACTGGGATATAGGCATAAGAGCATGCTCTCTTATAACTCATTCGAGCGGCACGAGAGTTTGGACATAGGTGCGAGAGAATGCTCATATATAACTCAGCCGAGCGACACAAGAGTTTGGGACAGGCGCGAGAGCAAGCTCACTTATAACTCTGCCAAGTGGCACGAGAGTTTGGAATTAACCTTAGAGAGCAGAGGCATGACCTTGGAGGCACGGTGTATGATTTGAATACCTTAGAGTTTGGAGGCATGGTGTATGACCCGAATGTCTTGGAGTTTGGAGGTACGGTGTATTACCCGAATGCCTTGGAGAATGGTGGTATAGTGTATAATCCGAATGCATTGGAGAGTAGAGACATGGTGTATGACCCAAATATCTTAGAGTTTGGAGACATGGTATATGACCCAAATACCTTGGAAAGGTAGATCTGCTACCTTAAATACCCCCTTAGTGTCGACCTCACGGATCTGGAAGGAGGTAAATACAGGTACACAGGCATTAGACACATGGTGGGGTAAACCCAGGTCGTTAGTTCTTGATAATCGACCCCTAAGCATTACGCCAAAGATGACATGCACCTATCGTCTGTGCTACGCCCTGGGGGTAAATTAAACCTGAATGCCTTAGAGAGTGGAGACACGGTGTATGACCCGAATAGCTTAGAGTTTGGAGACACTGTGTATGACACGAATGCCTTGGAGAGTAGAAGTATGGTTTATGACCCGAATGCCTTGGAGTTTGGAGGTACGATGTATGACCTGAATGCCTTGGAGTTTGGAGGCATGATGTATGGCCCGAATGCCTTGGTGTTTAGAGCCACGGTGTATGACCTAAATGCATTGGAGAGTAGAGTCACGGTGTATGCCATGAATGTCTTGGAGTTTGGAGACACGGTGTATGACCCGAATGCCTTGAAGCTTGAAGGCATGGTGTATGACCCGAATACCTTGAAGAGTGGAGACATGGTGTATAACCCAAATACCTTTGAGACTAGAGGCATGGTGTATGATTCGAATGCCATAATTTAAAATTCTTGCAACTGGAGCTATTTTGGAGATGTCGATTGGATTGAAATTTTGGTACTTTAGGATTTCTATCCAATCGGATGCCCATTTTGACTCTGGCTTGCCTTGTTAGTTGGACGTTGTCCTTTTTAATTTTTGTCGATCGACTTTCATTTGGAGATGCCGATTAGAATATACGTGCAAATGCCGATTAGTTGTGTTTTTGGTCAATTTGGAGAATCTATTAATTTTGACCAATCTAGAGATCTAGCTGATCGACATTTCTTAGAGAGCATTTTGATCCTTGAAGTTGCTGATCGGATGTTTGGTCTGAGTGTTAGCTAGGTTCTTCCCCCTATATTCTTGAAGGAGATCCATGAGAGGGGAGTAAGGATGATCCTTTATTCACTTCTCCTGACTCCTCCATTCGACAGAGTCTCTTGGTGTACTGATGACATTCATTGGTTGCATGATGGTGGAATTGATGATAATCACAAAAATATCGGTGCTTTTCAGGAAGCGACTAGTCTAGCACACCAGTTAATTCTAGTGCTTCTTCCACTTCCTACACTACTGCTCACTTCCCGGACTGGCGTAGCATTCAACCAAGGATCTCGGTGGCGCATTGGAGGTGGTAATGGTTTCCGATTAGCTGATCCAGTTAGAGCTGGAACAATCACCTCCTTCCGATTGAATTGTGTGTCCTCTATATTGATGCATTTGGTTGCCCTTTCAAGCAGATGGTCAAAATCTCTCAGGGGCTTCTTGATCAGAGATCGAAAAAAGTCTCCATCAGTGAGCCCTTAGGAGAAGGCACTCACTAGAATCTCTGGAGTAGTCGAGGGGACATCTATGGTCACATGATTGAACTTTTTAATGTACGCCCTTAGCATCTCCTTGGGTCCCTATTTGAGGGAAAATAAACTCAGCGTAGTTTTGTGGCATCTATGGTTGCTAGCAAAGTGGTGGATGAATGCTTTATGAAAGTCTTTGAAACAACAAATGGAATCGGCTAAGAGCCGGTTAAACCATCTCTGTGCCGAACCAGAGAGGGTGGTAAGGAACACTCGACACTTAACTCCATCAGTGTATTGATAGAGGATGACTACATTCTTGAATCTGAGTAGATAGTAGATGGTCCTCTAGATATGTCACTTCTCTGTATTCTCTTATCGTTAAAGGTTAGAAATGGCTCAACAATTTGTCCTCCAGTATTTCCTGGAAAAATGACATACTAATTCATTCAAAGGAGCTACTAGCCATCGGAGCTTCCCCCTTTGAAGGTCTCGAGTTGATGCGTTCTCGAAAGATTATTCTTGATACCTCTTCCCTCGGCCCGCACCCTCGAAGGGCGTCCGGGATAGAGCCTAGTGATTGTTGGGACCGAAATGTAGTTAGAGGGGGGGGGGGGGGGAATAGCTCGTCGCGTGCTCGTGGTCGGCGTTGCTTGTTTCTTCAAAGATATGCAACGAAAATACAAGAAACTGTTGGGGATCGGACGGCCGGCTTGAAGGGGGGTTGGATAGACGGCGCCCCCAAATCGTTGCTTCCTACGTATTCGTTAGCACAGCGGAATACAAAGAATACAAATACGAATACTAAAGCTAATCTAAAGACAAGGAGAGAACAAGCAAACCAATGACACGTTCGTTTAACGTGGTTCGGAGATTAGGGCTCCTACTCCACGGCTTGTCCTTGAGGTGGACGATTCCGATCCTTCGGTGGATTACTCCCCGGAAAACTTCCGGCTAGCTCAAACCTCCTTGTGGGTGGAGAAACCTCACCACAACCCTCACAAGAGCTCCTTTGACGCTAGGGCACAAGTAGACTACTAATAGAGATTAACCACCTCTATTTCGTCAACTCAAACCAAGCTCCCAAGCTTTGGTTTTATAGGCCACAGGTTAGAAAACCCGCCTACCGATCGCTAAAACATGCGATCGGCGCCCTCTGTGGAAATTCGGTTACATCCCAACGGCTCGATTCCACATCATTCACTGCCGATCGGCGCGATCATTGCCGATCGCTAAAACATGCGATCACTGATACTACTACGGTGGCGCTACTGATCGCTACAGGTAACACTCAAGATCGCCACAGTAAAACCCTAAAACTAGGATTTTACTCCGAGTACAATCTCTCGTGCACTCGTACCCTCACCCTTATGACTCACTTGATTCTTTCCTTGCGGCTTTGACCTTTTGCCTTCAAGCCTACTTCCTTTGGCTCTCGTCCCTCGGATGCATTCAAGCCCGCGGCTCGTACCCAATGCCATCCTTCGCGTATGCCTCGAAGTCGCTTCCCTCGGCCCTTGTCCTCGCTGCCTTGTCTACGGTCCCTCGGATGCTCCATCCTTCACCGGACCCGAAGCCATCAACCTGAGTCACATGTGTATCCTGCAAACCTGCACAACTCAAATACACATATCAAATACAAGGGTGAACCTAACTTAAACCCTTTGCCCAAACACCAAAACACATGGTCCCGCGGACCATTGGGATTGCTCCAACAATCTCCCCCTTTTTGGTGTTTGGCAATACGTTTAAGTTAGGGAAAATATATAGCAAATAAACATGCTAAAACAAATGGACTTACGTTGCCAAGGCTACACACTTGGACTTACACCGCCGAATGGACTTACGATGCCAAGGCTACACACTTGGACTTACACTGCCGAATGGACTTACGTTGCCAAGGCTACACACTTGGACTTACACTGCCGAATGGACTTACGTTGCCAAGGTTACACACTTGGCAACCGCCGTAGCAATGCACAGGGCTTTTTAAGAACCTATCCCAAGGCTCCCCCTACACCTAAGCTCCCATTGAGCTAGGATTTTCCACATAAGGCTTTTTAAGGACCTATCCCAAGGCTCCCCCTACACAAAGGTACTTTCAGGTTTTCCTAACTAAACCTTACTTCTCCCCCTTTGCCTAACATCCAAAAAGTTCTCCAACAATATCCCAATTGTTGAAAACTTGTCATTCCAATTGACCCTAAACTCGTGTGTTTATCCCCCATGGATTTCATACACTTGTATGAGTTGACTTGGTCAAAATTCAGTGCTGAAGACAATTTCAGACTGGTATCAGTCGACTGCAAGAAGTACCAGTCGACTGGTCGCTACTGGTCGAGCGAACAGAATGCTTCTGTTTCCAGCCAGTCGACTGCATGTTTTAGCAGTCGACTGGTGCAGTCGACTGCTAAAAGTTGCAGTCGACTGGCACAGTTTTTCAGCCTTTTTCAGCATTTCTGACCCAATTTCAGAAATGCACCAATAATTCCACAGACCTCCAAAAATCCCCAAATTTTGTGGAGAGGTCTGTTTTACCCATGTCTACTTGGGAAAAATACATTCAAAATGTATCTATCACCAATCCCAAGATTGACATAAAACTCAAAACTAGCTAAAAGTTCAATTGAACCTTGACCTAAAGTCCTAGTTTTGGCTTCCTCTTGATGTATTTGCCCATACTAACCCACAATGCATCCCTAGCATTGGTTTATATGACATCTATACATCCAAAACCAATTATCATGCTATATGACCCCAATGTCATATTCTCAAGCATGAAATATAACCCAATTATGCCAAAACCCTAGGTTTGAGACTCAAGTCCGTCTCCAAACCATTTGGCACACTCCATGACTCCTCTAGACTCCCAAGTAAAATCCACCTGAGATCCATTGGCCATGGGTCCCAAATTGACTCTTTGAGCTCCCCCTAGAGCTCTTAACCTTAGCCACCTCCTTAGGTGACTCATCTATTGTGGCTAAACCACAATGATGTCCCTTAGAAGATCTCCTTATCTTCTTGACCTTAGACACATCATCCTTGCCATAATCATATGCAACCCTAGCATATTTCTTTTCATTGGCCTTGGACGACACTCCCTTGCACTTATCATGTGCCACCCTAGCACATGGTCTCCTTTTGACCTTGGAGGGACTAGATTGGTATCCCAAACCCGATCTATCATTGTTGGGTTTTTGACTACCCAACACCATGTTTAATCCCTTAGATCCAATAGTGAATCTCTTAAGGAATTGTTCCAAACATCAAGCTTTGCCTTCAAAGCTTGGTTCTCCTTTCTAGGTTCCTAAACCTAGAGTCAACATGTCCACCTTGGACATTCCTAGACCTACCCTTTCTAGGCATATGTCTCCCCTTCTTGGGATTAATGCCTTGGGTCTCCTTAGGTCTAACATTTCTAGGTTTATCATGAATTGGTCTCCTAGGGTTATGATCTACAATTACCCTATTCCTATCATGATATTTAAATCCAAAATTTTGCATGGGTAAATTATGAGAATTATTCCTAGCATGCATGGAGGAGTTTAAATTTGACTTCAAATTTAAATTAGGGTTTACCTTACCCTTTACCTTTGGAGCTCCCCCTTGACATGAGCCTCCATTCTTCCTCCACTTCTTCTCCCACATCTTCAAATGCGCCAACTTCTTGAGCTCTTTCTTCTTTGGGCATTTGGTGTGGTAGTGCCCTATTTCACCACAAGTGAAGCATCTAATGTGCTTCTTCTCCTTCTTCTTCTTGGCACCATCATTTCTACAACCCACATTAGTATTCAAATCAACTTGAATGGGTTTAGAATTTACCTCTTTCTTACCCATAGGACATCTACTCTTGTAGTGTCCCTTCTCATTGCACTCGAAGCATATTATGTTGTCCTTTGACTTCACTTCGGTGGAGGTGCTTGCTATGTTGGCCACTTCCAAGACCTCTTCTTCATCCTCTTCACTTGTCTTGGATTTTTCTTCACTTCTTGAGGATGTTGATGATGCCTCATCTTCCTCATCCACACTTGTGGATGGCCTTTCTTCATCCTCCTTCTCCTTGGATGTGATAGAATTCACTTCCTCTTCCTCTTTTGATGTTGAATTGGTCTCCACATCCAAATGGTCATTCTTCTCCTCTTGGACCACTTCATCTATCTTCTCCTCCACTTGAGCTTCTTCATCCGTTTCTTCGGATTTTTCTTCTTCTTGTGTATGCATAGGTTCTTCCCATTGAGCCTTCTTTATCTTGCTCCATAAATCGTGAGCATTCTCGTATTTACCTACAAGGCTCATTACGTCATAAGGCAAAATATCAATTAATATAGATATTACCTTGTCGTTTGCCTTTGACCGAGAGGTTTGCTCCTCCGTCCAATGTCGTGGTCGGAGCTTCTTCCCTTTCTTGTCCTTCGGGACTTCAAACGGCTCTTTGACCACCATCATGGTGTTCCAATCCGTGTTGAAGAAGACCTCCATCTTCATCATCCAATATGTGATGTCCCATAAGCTTCTACCTTCAAGCTTTGACGGTTTAATCAAGCCGGTCATCTTTGCTTCCTTGGCGGTTAGTCCAATGGAGAGCGGCCTCGCTCTGATACCACTTGTTGGGGATCGGACGGCCGGCTTGAAGGGGGGTTGGATAGACGGCGCCCCCAAATCGTTGCTTCCTACGTATTCGTTAGCACAGCGGAATACAAAGAATACAAATACGAATACTAAAGCTAATCTAAAGACAAGGAGAGAACAAGCAAACCAATGACACGTTCGTTTAACGTGGTTCGGAGATTAGGGCTCCTACTCCACGGCTTGTCCTTGAGGTGGACGATTCCGATCCTTCGGTGGATTACTCCCCGGAAAACTTCCGGCTAGCTCAAACCTCCTTGTGGGTGGAGAAACCTCACCACAACCCTCACAAGAGCTCCTTTGACGCTAGGGCACAAGTAGACTACTAATAGAGATTAACCACCTCTATTTCGTCAACTCAAACCAAGCTCCCAAGCTTTGGTTTTATAGGCCACGGGTTAGAAAACCCCGCCTACCAGTCGACTGCTAAAACATGCAGTCGACTGCCCTCTGTGGAAATTCGACCGTTACATCCCAACGGCTCGATTCCACACATTCTGTTCCCTGCCAGTCGACTGCCCCAGTCGACTGCACCAGTCGACTGCTAAAACATGCAGTCGACTGCTACAGTACTACTACAGTAGCGCTACAGTACTGCTACAGTAACGCTACAGTACTGCTACAGTAAAACCCTAAAAACTAGGATTTTACTCCGAGTACAATCTCTCGTGCACTCGTACCCTCACCCTTATGACTCACTTGATTCTTCCTTTGCAGCTTTGACCTTTTGCCTTCAAGCCTACTTCCTTTGGCTCTCGTCCCTCGGATGCATTCAAGCCCGCGGCTCGTACCCAATGCCATCCTTCGCGTATGCCTCGAAGTCGCTTCCCTCGGCCCTTGTCCTCGCTGCCTTGTCTACGGTCCCTCGGATGCTCCATCCTTCACCGGACCCGAAGCCATCAACCTGAGTCACATGTGTATCCTGCAAACCTGCACAACTCAAATACACATATCAAATACAAGGGTGAACCTAACTTAAACCCTTTGCCCAAACACCAAAACACATGGTCCCGCGGACCATTGGGATTGCTCCAACAGAAACAACTACAACAACGCTAACAAATGGATTTTACTTGGTATCCACCTCACAAGAGGTGACTAGTCCAAGGATCCACGCACACACACACACCTCCACTAATAAACACTCCTTTTCTGTAACTACCGAAGGCGGAGAAGCCCTAAAAGACTCTCAATACAGAAAGAAAGGAAAGGGAACAAAAGTATAAGTAAAGCTTACAATGAATACAAGAAACCCTAACCCTAGCTTTCTTCTTCTTGCTTTTGATCAGCCTCTTGACTTGGAAGAGCCTCCATGAACCTTCAAGAACTGGTGATCTGGAGCTTAGAGAGAGCTGTAGAGTTGTTGTCGAGGATCTGGATTGAACAGTGCAAAGTCTGCCGAAGAAGACGCACGCCAACGGCCTTTATCTGCGCCAACGGTCGGATCCCGATCTATTGGATTGCTCCCAATCGATCGGGGAGGCTTTGGATCGATCAAATAATCGATCCAGAGCGCCTCTGTGCTCTTAGGAATTGCCTTGATCGATCGGCTGATCGATCCATGGCTTATCATGCAGAAGCGCGCCACCCCAATCGATCCACTGATCGATTGGGGTCTCTGGATTGATCGACCGATCGGTCCAGAGGCGTTCTATGCGCTCTGTGACTTGCCCACTCGAGGCTTGTTGCGGGGACCTTCCCAATCGATCGGCCGATCGATTGGGCATCAGCCAATCGATCGGCTGATCAATCCAGACATTGATTTTTGCCCAAAACCAAGTCCCAAGCCCCCAAACCAACATCCGGTCAATCCATGACATGTTGGTTCATAAAACCTAGCATCCGGTCACCCTTGACTAGCTAGGACTTTCTCACCAAGTGCCTGGTCAATCCCTTTGACCCACTTGGACTTTTCTCCACTTGTCAAGTATCCGGTCAATCTCTTTGACCTACTTGGACTTTTCTTCCTCGTGCCAAGTATCCAGTCAATCCCTTTGACCTACTTGGACTTTCACCAGATGTCTGGTCAACCTTGACCCATCTGGATTTCCCCGTGCCTGGCTTCACTCACCAGGACTTCCCTTCTGCCTAGCTTCACTCACTAGGACTTCTCTTATGCATGACTTCACTCACCAGGTCTTTCACCTAGCTTCACTCACTAGGATTTTCACCTGGCTTAACTCACCAGGATTTTCCTCTGCCTGGCTTCACTCACCAGGACTTTCACCTAGCTTCACTCACTAGGATTTCCTCACTGCCTAGCTTCACTCACTAGATCTTTCACCTGGCTTCACTCACCAGGACTTCCTCCTGCCTGGCTTCACTCACCAGGACTTTCCTCCTGCCTGGTTTCACTCACCAAGACTTCCTTTGCCTAACCTCCAAGTTAGGACTTTCACCTGACTTCACTCACCAGAATTTTCCAGTCAAGTATCCGGTCAACCTTGACCTACTTGACTCTCCATCACAATCTCCACACATGAATAATTGCACCTACAATCTCCATGTGTTGTCTACATGTATTGTCAAACATGTATTGTCAACATGTATTGTCAACATGTATTGTCAAACCATCAAAACATAAACATTAAGACTCTAGCTTGACCCAATTCAAGCTCAGTCAAACTATGTCAACCTTGACCTGGGGAATATTTCACCAACAGTGATATGCTAGCGGAGACGGGGGCACAGGAGGCAAGCTGATCAGCTGCATGGGTGTTTGTATGAAGCCGATTAGAGGGGAAGGAGCTAGTGGAAACCCAATCGACCCTTTCGACCCACGTCCTTTGCTTGGTATGGGGGCATGTCACCGATAAGGTTGGGTTGTTCATCGAAGAACGTTTCGTTGCTGCCTGTTGTTGTTGTACCAATCTCTGTGCTCGGGCAGCTATGAGTAATTCCAAGTCTTCTTACGATAAAGTGACTGTTGTGAACCGTACAGCTTCGTCTATCTTCTTGTTTCAGATTTAGGTGAAGTTCCCATAGACTGTTAGAACCCTTGACGGTCGGCTAGAGGGGTGTTAATAGCCCTGTAAAATTAAATAAACCTTCCTCACACGCCATAGCTTAATTAAACACTTGTATGAACAAAATAAATGACTAAACAATAAGAGGCATGAAGGGTTTTACTTGATTACAACCGGAGAGGTTGTTAATCCAAGGAAGTTGAAATCATATTAAATTTTCCTTCAGGTGGAGAAGTCTCTTTACAACAATTAAAGCATTCAACAAGCAAAGCTAGACAGAAGAAGTTGTTTACAAGTGTTTTGTTTTAGCTTTTGGAACCTGCAGGGTTGTATTTATAGTCTTGGTCTGGGCACCTAGAAGGGTTCCAAGCGTTTGGAGGGGGATAAAACTTTATTCCCATCACAAAAGATCGCGTTAAACGTGATTCGGATAAAAATTTGGGTCCAAGCGCCCGAAAGGGTTCCGAGCGCCTAGAGTCCGAGCGCCCGGACCAAGAAAGTCAACCTCATGTTGACTTTCAGTCCCTGTCTTCCGCTCCAGTTTCGCTTGCCTTGGATCGGGTCTTCTGCTCCGGCTTCGCTTACTTGGGTGATCTCAGCTATCAGGAATAAGGCTCACCCGAACCCAACTTTCAGCCTTCGAGTAATCTTCCGCTCTAGGTTATCGTCCCTCGGAAACGCCATGGGCCTCCTTCTCGTCCGCCCGCGTACTCTTCCACAGCACCTCGTCCCTCGGACGCACCGAACTAGTCGACTCTCTCTCATGTCATCCTTCTCGCTAGCTGCGTCTTTCGCTCGACTTCCTGTGCTCCAAAGTTCCTGCACACTTAGACACAGAGTTAAAAACCAACAGGATCTAACATGACTTGACTGATCATATCAAAACTACCTTGAAATACTAACAATCTCCCCCTTTTTGATGTGATCAAGCCCAAGTTAAGTTAGGGTAAACCATAAACAAATAATTATAATTTTTTACAAAAAAATGAAATTACAAGTACAAAAATTAAAAATTGTACTACCCTCCCTCTATACTCAATCTTCATTACTCCCCCTTTTGATCACATTAAAAATTGGGGAAGAAAAAAAATCTGCTTAACAATGATAAAAAGTCTAAGGGACATTAAAATTAAGGCAGAAAAAAAAGATTTCATATAATGGGGAATTTTTTTAAAAAAAATACTTTAATATTTAGAAAATTTTAACATATGAAAATTTTCTTACAGTTAAGTGAAAAAGTTATCGAAAAGTTAACTTTTAAATAATTTCTAAAAAATTTTACCTACATTTTAAAGCATTCTTATAGCCACTAATTGTTTAATAGTAATTCAATTAAATATTCAATTCAGTAATTGACTTCCAAGGTATAGCGAGATACTAGACATTCTTAGTTATAAGAGCATCAACCACTTCTAAACAAAGTCTCTTAAAGAATTTTAAATATTTAATTTTTTTCTAAAAGCCCTTAAAAAAATAATTAGTCTAAATGTGATTTTGGAACTCAAAATAAGTTCCTTCCTACATGATTAATTAAAAATTTTTGTGGAATACATTTTCTATGTAATTTTCTAATTTTCCTTTGTAATACCTAAATTGTCAATTTAATCCTTTATAGTTCCTGAAAGTTGAAGTAGACAAATTTAAACATGCGGAATATTTTAGATTTTCTATTTGATCATTTAAATTTGTATTCTCAATTCTTAATTTTTTCATTTTTAGTTTTGATTTTGTCGAGATCTTCTAATCGACAAATCGACAAGATATAGCTAAGGTTGATTTTAACTTTTTATTTTCTTTTTCTAATCTACAATAATTTTTCGATAATAGTTTTATAGACTAAAATGACTTGTAAGAAGGAAGAGACCGTATCTGACTTTCCTTGTCGATCCCATAATCTGAATCTCCCCCTGAAGTGCTGCTTTCTTCTGATGTCGCTCCCCCTTCATTGATGCTCTCGATGCTCATTTCGGACGAGCTTGCTTCATCTTTGTTTTCTTGGTGACTTGCCACTAGCGCAACTTCGGTGATTTCTTCGATCTCTGATTCGAATGATGTGTCGTCCCATGTCACCTTTTGATTATGCTTGGGCTGGGCTGGTCTCTTGTTCTTTTCCTTATCCTTACCATTGTCCTTTAATTTTGGGTAGTTATCTTTGACGTGCCCTTCTTCATTGTAGTGATAGCATCTTATTTTTCTTTTTCTTTTTGTACCCTGCACTTGATTAAGTTTATTAGATTTAAATATTTTTTAAAATTTCCTTACCATTAAGGTTGTTTCGTCATCGTCTAGTGACGTCTCAGAATCTGGTTCATCCATTTTTACTTTTAAGGCAATGTTTTACATCGATTCCCTTTTTAGACCTGCACATCTTGACTCATGAATTTCAAAGGTTGAAAAAAACTCTTCTAAAGTGCTTACCTCTAAATCCTTAGAGATGAAGTACGCATCTACTAAGGTCGACCAATCTAGAGTCCTAGGAAATGTGTTGAGCGCGTACCTTAGCGAATCTCCATTGATTACCTTTTCTCCGAGATTCATGAGTCCAATTATGAGCTCCTTGATTCTTGAGTGGAGGTGTGCAACGATTTCGTCTTCTTCTAGCTGGAGGTTGCTTATCTGGTTCCAGAACAAGTCTCGTCTCATTACTTTAGCCTCCGAGGTCCCTTCGTGTATGATGTGGATATGGTTCAGGAGCAGAGGAAGAATTAAGGGGGGAAGGAGGGGCATTTTGGTCAAGGCACTATAGCATTCCTTTTAGGGTACTGTTCACCCGTGGAAGAGGGGTCTTCTTCGTGGTTTTTTCTTCTGCCATAATCAATAGAGGGAAGGAGGTCGGAGCCTCCTCGCTGCCTCCCCTTTTCGCCGACCGCACGTGCCTAATCCTCTCACGCCGATAAACCTTCGACGCTCCATTCCCCCTCGTTGTTTGGAGAGGCCGTCGCCACCTCTCTCCCTCACGCAAGCCCCTTTTCCCTCTCGGCATCGCACCTCACCGCCGCCTCCTCTCCACACGTGTTGCTACCAAACGCCATTGATGCTAACAGCCGCCTCCTTCCCCTTCTCCCTCTCTACGCGTCGCAGCCTTGCTTGCTAGCATCCGCTAGACACCGCAGCCACTCCGCCAACGCCACCTTCGACTCCTCACGCCACTGCTGTAGCACAAATCCACGCGAGAACGCCGCCACATGTTCTCTCTTCTCTCTCTCTCTCTCTCTCTCTCTCTCTCTCTCTCCCGCTACTCGGCTGCAGCCACCACTTCCACTACCGGACAGACCTTCAGACGCCGAAGGACGCCGCCGCCTTCCTACTCTGTGCGCTGGTAGCACACGCTCTGGTCTCTGAGTTCATCGGCATGCCGACAGCCGCTCTTTGGCGGCTGTAGCCTGCTACCCTCGACCTGTTATAGCGCCGAGGGTGTTGTTGTCGCGGTCTACATCCCTCGCATTCATGCCACTTGCCGGTAATCCACGTGGTTGCAGTCCACACGTCTATCCCGTTCCTATTCCAGCTTTGTGTGTTGTTGTGTCTCAGCCTTCGTGTCGTTGTTACTGTTCGACACTGGATCTGTTGTTATCCCGACCTTCATACCGTTGTCACAGCCCGACCCACGTGCCGTTATTACTACCCGACCTTCGTGTCATTATGGTACTCGGGCTTGCGTGCCGATATTATATCCCGGCCTACGTGCTAATGTTATATCGTGGTCTACGTGTTTTTGCTAGGTCCCAGCCTGTGGGTCATCTTCCAGATCCAGGTCGCATTCAGCTTCGTGCCGCCAAACCCAGCTCCACATCCGGCACATCCGGTTCATGCATATACTCTTCCGGGTTACGACAACTCGAGCAGCGTCCCACCTGAGGGCGCCCCCTGGGCCAGGGTACGTTCTCGTACTTACTCTCCATTCATTTGATTATTCTAGTATTAGTCTATTACTTATATATTCGTTGGATCTGCTTCGAGCCTCGGGGTACCAGGGACCGGAGCAACTTGGTCGCTGGCTATAGGTAGCGTTGACCAGAGGACTTCTGACGACTTGGTCAACATAGAAGCCATCACAGTGTACCCTCCTCCAGGACATCGCGATTCGGTCAACATTCGATCCACCTCATCCGGCGGTCTGTCTGACTCAAATTCCGGACATGATCAATTTGTCGCCGTTTGTGGGAATCTTATTCACCTGTTTTGGAACGTGAAGATTGACTATGTCGGGAGGTTCTCTATCATTATCACAGTCCCGGAGGATCTCGACGAATATATTATCATCTACCATCACTTTACAAGTATTCGGGAGCCGAATGATTGGCAAAAACTAGGTGGAGATCCTGAATCAAGTGTATTGTTTCAATATAGAAGATAGGTCGCACCCTCAAGCCGAATGCCCGAATGCCTGAATCTTCCAAATACTCTAGGTGATTTACGAGGATTCGGGCATTCGACTTTTACGGAAATTTATTTTTCATCATTTTTGTTTTTTATCATTAAAAAAAATAAATTGATTTGATTTCAAATCAAATAACTAATCTAATTTAATTATTAATGAAATAAAAGTTCCGTTCAACATCTTTTGAATTTATCTCTTTTATAAGATTTTAAAATATCCAAAAAATATTAATCCACCTAAATCATTAACATCTTAATTCGCCCAATAAAAATGTATATATCTCAAATAATGAATTGATAATTAAATATAAAAAAAAACTATTTTTTCTTTTCCCCTGTTATTACTGTTAGTAAAACAAATCAAACAAAATACATTAAAATTAAACTAACAATTTTATTTCGCTATTTAGTTTCAGTATTCTGATCATATACAAATTAGTAAAATCCAAATTAAACCACTACATTTTTTAAATGTATATAAATTAGTATGTTAATTATTATAATTTTTTATATAATAATAAATTAGATGGCTTTCCTACCAATTGTTCGCATGTCGATCAAGTGTATGATGATGAGAAACGTAGATTTCGATTTAAGACAATTCATTAATCTGTTTAAGTTAATTATAATTTAGGTTGAATTATGTTGTCACATTTCATTTAATATCATAAATTTAAATTTTATATGCATTTTACTTATTAAAAAAATTACTTTGTGTCAATTTAGTTTTTCTGTATTAATTAGTTATGTACCTGAGAATATAATTTATTAGCATTAATTTAATTTTCTTTATATAGCTTTTGGATGTTAATTCAAAATTATTTTAAAATTTTTTAATTTAGAAAGGGAATATGGAAAAAGGGGAATTTTTACATTTATGGAAAAAAGGATTTTTGAATATTTTTTAAAGATATATGAAAAAGACTTGGTCTAGCAATGTTTTTAGAATAAAATTTATATTTAAAATTCAAAGAAAATTTTAAGAGTAAAGTAGAGAAAAATCCCCAATCACAACTTGAAGTTTGCATGCAATCCCCACTCATGAAAAATTTTGTTTTCACTCCCTGCATGCAAAGTTTTATTTGCTTCAACTCCCTCATGCAAATATTGTGACCTAATTGCCCCTCAGATTTTTTAGGTACAAAAGATCCAAAAATGAGTATAATTTAAAAAAAATCTAGTATATTTTCTATTCAATTGAGTATCATTTAAAGAAAATCTAGTATATTCGAGTATATTTTTAATTAAAATTGTCCTTCATATATTTTATATATAAATAATCTAAAAATGAGTATAATTCCTGTTAAATTCAGCATTTTAAAATATAATCGAGTATATTTTCTATTAAATTGAGTACGATTTTTTTCTTATTTAATATAATTCCTCCTAAATTCAGTACCATTTGAAAAAACTCTAGTATATTTTTCATCCAATTGAGTATCATTTTAAGAAAATCTAGTATATTTTACATCTAATTGAGTACCATTTAAAGAAAATCTAGTATATTTTTCATCCAATTGAGGTGGAAAAAGAATCGTACTCAATTTGATAGAAAACATACTAGATTCTAGTTTAATGTACTGAATTTAATAGGATTTATATTCATTTTTAGACTTTTTATACTTAAAATATCAGGGGCAATTAGGTAAGTATATTAGACTAGGGAGTGAAAAGAAAGATTTTTTCCATTGGGGAGTGCATGTAAAGTTGTGTTTGCTAATAGGGTCTGCATGTAAATTTTTCCAAATTTTAATCGGATTGAATTATTATTATTATTATTATTATGGAGAAGGCATTAACTCAATATCATGTAAAGTTATAAACCCTAAAATAGAACCTTCCGCCGCCGCCGCCGCCGCCGCCGCCGTCATTCTAGCCATGGCTGATCAACTCCTTCCCTACGATCTCTTGCTCGAGATCTTCTCTTACCTTCCGGTCAAGAAGATCTTGCAACTCCAACTCCTCTCCAGGCCTTTCCGCCGCCTCGCTGCCTCGCCGTCGACCGCCGCTTCCGCTTGTTGCAATCCCAATGCAACCGCACCGCCTCCGGCGTCTTCATCGCCGACAGCTTCAACCGGATATTCCTACCCAACCACGCGCCGGATTTTCCCCTGTCCTTGGTCGAGTCCCTCGATGGCATTCTCTACTCCTTCCTCTTCACCACCTCTCGCGGCCTCCTCTTCTACAGTTGCCGCTCTGACTTCTTCGTTGTGAACCCCGCCTGCAACGAAAAGAGGGTGATTCCTGCCCCGCGGGTAGAATGCTGCCCGCTGATGAACGATGGCTTTGCCGTGAAGTTCCTCGACGACGACGACCACCTCAAGTGCAAATATCAACTCGTGTACCTACGAACCACAAGGGCATCGTCCAGGCTGCACCGGCTCTGCCTCTACGACTCGGCCGCTGGAGAGTGGATCATCGACGACCTGCAAGTCGACTCGGAATCTCACTCCCTAAGACTGAACAACCTCATTGTGTTTGAGGGTTCCATCTTCGGTGTCTGCTCGTCGCCCTACATGACCTCTGCTCCTCCCTACGTCGTCGCCGCCATCGACACCTCCACGAGGCTCGTCGACTTCTTCCGGCGCTCGACTCCATCGCGCCGGAAGACAAGATCATCTTTGCGGTCTGGGAGGAGGCAGGGGAGCGACCATGGTTGTGCCTGGTGCAGTACAATGAATGCTCACATAAGTTCACCCTTTGGAGGTGGTCAAAGGGGTCGATGTGGGTCTAGGGGTGTAAATGAGCCAAGCCGCTCGTGAGCTATTCGAAGCTCGATTCGATAAAAGCTCGTTTGAGCTCATTTAATGAGACTCATTAAGATAAACAAACCAAGCTCAAGCTTCACAATATTCGGCTAGTTAGCTCGTGAACATGTTCGTCAAAAATCAACTTTTAAATTAAAAAAATAATAGTTTTGATATTGAATTTATAAATTTTACACTTTACTTATGAAAAACATAGACAAATATATTAAATTTATTTAATAGAATAAAAATATAAATTTTAACAAGAATATTATATTTTTTTAAAATATATAATTTAGTTTTTAATGAATATTTAAATTTATAATTTATATTTATTAAGTTCGTTTAGGTTCGATAAAAGCTCGAATAAGATCGTGAGCCATGAATATATTCGTTAAATAAATCTCGAGCTCGGCTCGATTATAAACGAACCAAACTCAAAAATCCAAGAGTTCGGCTCGGCTCAATTACACCTCTACGTGGGTCAAGTTGCACGAGGTGGCCATCGATCACGGGCGATGTGAGAGTATGGTGTACGATGTTAACCTCTGCAACAGTGGAACGACGAACGGAATGGTTCTATTTTTCAACGGCGTGGATCAATCATATGCCTACTCCTTCAAGCAGCAACAGTTAACGCAGTTGGAGACGAAGAATAAGAAGAGATTTTACCAAGGCCGCCAGTTCATAGCCTACATAAATTCTCTTCAGCCATGCTATTAATGCTAATTAAGGTGATTAGAATAGGACTAACTAATGTGATACTTTATTTTTATCATGAGATTTATTTTCTTATTTTCTTGCGTTAATTAATTGGTTGAATTATTTTTTGATATATATTTAAATTATCTTTTTTAAAATACTTATTAATCTTTTGATAAAGGAAGTATTGACCTTTGTTAGGGGAATGTAATAGATTCCAAATTTAGTATCTTTACTATGGTTGTAAACATGTAGTGCTTGAGTGAGCTCATCTCGACTCGATTTATACTGACTTGACTCGAGCTCACTCAAGCTTAAAGAGTTGAGCTTGAGTTCGATATTTAATTATGAATTCGAGCTTGAATTTTTTTTATTATTTTTTTAACAAATAAATTAATATATTATGAAAAAAATATATTTAATTCTGTTCGAAAGTCGAAGAGACGGAATGTTGGGATGTGGTGTTCCTGTTGACCTTGTGTGGACTCCGTTCTGACCTGCAACACAAACTATGTCAGTGTCAAGCCAGGGAAGGGGTCCTCGACGTTGGCCCTTCGATCCTCAAGTCAGTTATCGACGATGAAGATGAAAGCAAGCGAAGCAAAAACGAGAACAATAACCATAACAGTATATCACACATACTTTCGTTGAAACTTGAACCCCCCTTTATATAGAGCTCTAGTAGCGTGCGTACATGCTTCCCAAGGCGAGCACACGTCTTCAAGTTTTCTTTGAAAAGACGTGTCAGTACAGTGTCCCTGACACGGGTCGAGCATATCTCTGAAGTGATAGCGGAAACTTCCATCATACGATCTTCTGTCTGACCATGTCGCCTGTCAATGGCACTGGCTCTCAGAAGGATACCGAAATATAGGGTGTTGTGTCTATTGCTGGGTCGAGCGGGATAGCTGCTCGGCTCGGATCTCCTCTGTCCGATTGGATAGCGTGTTGTGTCCGTTGTTGGGCCGAGCGGGATAGCCGCTCGGCTCGGATCTCCACTGTCTGCTCGGATAACATTCCACCGCGCCTGTGCCTCATACGCTCGGTCGATCTTCTTGTCGCTTGGCATGTCTTCCGCGTAACCTTGGTGACTTCTCCCTTATTGAGTGTTGGTTGCTTGGTGCGTTGCTGAGCCGGACGTGATGTCGGATCGGGCACGCTTTCTCTTGGTCGGATGACACGATCGCTTGACCGACCAATTATATAAAAGCGTTGACGACCTTAACTTTGACCACCATGTTAACGGTCCTCCACAGTATGGGCCCCTCTTTATCACCACATCACATGTCTCGTCCTCAAGTTTAGTTGAAGGAAGCTGCAAGTCCGACTGACGGGACAAAATTGTCTATGAAGATTTTCTCCCGCTCGGTTGTTGACCTTCCTTGGAGGCTGATCGGAATAACGTGGCCTAGCGGCCTGCTATGTGCCCGCTCCTTTTTGGCTGGTCTATTGAAGATTGTCGATCGGTCGTAGGTCTGCTACCTTAAGCTAATCGGTACAATGAGCATCTGTACTTGGAAATTTTTCTGTTGGCTTCTCTAGATGAGCACGATCGGTGCTTACATCATCCGAATTTCTGAGAAATCGTGCAAATCTCTTCACATTAAGGTTGAGCATGCCCCTATGCTTGTTAATTGCTCTTATTAAATGTCGACCCGTAGTGAGGTGCCACGTGTCTTGCCTGTTAGGATCGGTTGAGCTAGAGGGGGGGTGAATGACTCACTTCATTTTCTTGATGAATTTAATCTTTCCCAGCGGACACTTGAAGGCAATGCTAACTCTTGTATTTACTTGGAATCCACCTCCTCAAGGAGGTGACTAGTCCAAGGATCCACACCATTGTTGGAGTGTATACTAAAAGCCTAACTTTTGTATAAACATTTATAAGAATCACATTGGTCAAGTGTCTACATTTATATATACCAAATGTAGATGTTCAATTAATTTATATTGTGGATAACATAGTGTGTGGTGTCACACACAGAAGATCGTGTTATCAGTTCTTTATAAATTATAAGCAGTAGCTCACGACTAAGATGAAAAGGAGCAAACCATTGGAATAGTCGTAGTGTAATTAGGTATTAGTTTATCTTGACTAATAGATTACACTAGTATACTCTAAATGTATTGAGTAGGACCATTTAAGGTAAGTTCTTTTTATACTGATTTAATAAAAGAACTATACCTTAGTTATTATGGAAGTGTGCGCTCTTAATCCTAATATAATAACAAGCACATATATTTAATATTTATTTTTTTGACTTATCAAAGGGTGAGATTTAGATCGATAAATCAAAATGCCCAATAAGTTGGGAAATAATATTACTTATAGTGTGACTTGTTGATTATAGAAGGAAACTGTGTCCTAGTAATCTAGGTTGATAATGTCCCTAAGAGGAGCTCATAAAGATTGTCATGTTAAACCCTGCAAGTGGACTTAGTCCGACATGACGATAAGGTTGAGTGGTATTACTCTTGGACTAAGATATTAATTAAATGAGTTGTCAGTAGCTCACTTAATTAGTGAGCATTCGACATCTTAAACACAGGGAGACTAACACACTCATAATAAGAAGGAGCCCAAAAATATAATTTGGGATTGGTGCAGTAGTTCAATAATAATTCTTTAGTGGTATGAATTATTATTGATGAAGTTAAGTTGTGTGTTCGGGGCGAACACGGGAAGCTTAATTTCATCGGGAGACCAAAACCAATTCCTCCTCTCGGTCCCTATCGTAGCCTCTTGTATATAGAGATTTATACCCACCACATACCCACCTTCTTACCCATCCTAATGGGGTCGGCCAAGCTAGCTTGGAACCCAAGCTAGGGCCGGCCAAGACCCAAAGGTTGAGCCAAGTTAATTAGCCGGCCATAGCTTGGAGCCCAAGCTTGATTGGCCGGCCATATTAAAAGGGAATTTATTTTTTAATTAAAATTATTTCTTATGTGGATATTATGGTTTTAAAAGAGAGTTTAAAATTTAAATCTTTCCTTTTATAGCTTTCTACAAAAGATTAAGAAAAGATTTGAAATCTTTCCTTATTTGTAGATTGAAAGGAGATTTTAATTTTGAGAAAACTTTCCTTTTTAACCATGATCATAATTTAAAAGAGAGTTTTAAAAATTAAATATTCTCTTTTATTAGTTTCTACAAAAGATTAAGAAAAGATTTGATATCTTTCCTTATTTGTAGATTGAAAAGAGATTTTAATTTTTAGAAATAACTTTCCTTTTTGAAAATTATCCACATGTTTAAAAGAAAGATTTTAATTTATAAAATTTCTTTTTTATAATCCACCATGAAGGGAAAAATTATTAGAGAAATTTTTTATAAATTTTCGTAAACAAATTAGGAAGTTTGAATTAAAACTCTCCTTGTTTTGGGGAAATAAGTGGCCGGCCATTGAAATTGAAAAAAGGAATTGATTTTAAATCAATTAAAATTTCTTTTTCATGGCAAAGGAATTAAGGAAGTTTTTATTAAAATTTTCTTATTTGCCAAGACTAAGGAATATAAAAGAGGGGGTAGAGGTGCTTTCATAGCGAATAACTCTATTCTTTTCTTCCTCTCTTTTTCTCCTTGGTGTGGCCGACCCTTAGAGGTTCTCCCTCTCCTCTTCTCTTCTTCTCTAGTGGCTGCTTTTATCCTCTCTTGGAGCTCTTGATGGTGGTCGGTTCAAGCTAGGAGAAGAAGGAGAGAAAGGAGGTTTGTTTCTTGCATCCCTTGGAGCTTGGTGGTGGTGGTCGGACCTCTACTTCTCATGGAGAATTCTTGGTGGCCGAATCTAGCTTGGAGAAGAAGGAGCTTGGTGGTTCTCGTCTCGGAAGATCGTTGCCCACACAATGTCCGAGATAAGAAGAGGAATACGGTAGAAGATCAAGAGGTTATTTTGCTTACAAAGAAAGGTATAACTACTAATTGTTTTCTGCATCATACTAGTTTTCTTTGTATAGTTATTTATGGAAATACCAAACACAAGAGACATATGATTCTAGTGTTTTCGAAATAGTTTTTTTTTTCGAGTGTGTGTTTTCTTCTTTTTCGAATTTATGATTCGATTGTTCTTTTTGGTTAACTTAGAGTTATTTAAGGAAATAAATATTAGCTTTCCTTAAAAGGCTTTGCCTAGGCGGTGGTGGTTGCTCCCATATCCAAGAAGGCCATGTGCCTCGCCATGCAGTCCTGGAAGCTAATTTTGGAAATTAATATTTATGAAATCAATAACTTAGGTAGATTTGAATCAATAGTGTTAAGTTCCGCTTGCGATTCAAATCTAAACCATTAAGAACAGATAAGTTAAATTTAGAATCAATGATGTTAAGTTCTGTCTGTGATTCCTAATTTAACTTCTAAAGAACACAATAGGTTATTTAAGGAAAGGTTCGACACTTGTACAAAAATTTTTGTAAAGTGGAACCGGTACGATTTTCTTAGGACTAACCAACAACCACCGTCACCCTTCCACTATCAAACTTCTCCTTCTCGGACTAACACTGAAAGTGGAGAAACCTTACAAGACTTACAAGCCTCCCTTTCCAAGAGAAAAGATCACACTCACTACAATGAAGAAGAAGAGAAGGATTACAAACTTGAAATGCTTCTTCCTTGTGACGTGAAACTTGAAAACGTGAGGAGATGGAGAGCTTGATTTTCAATTCCTTGAGAGATCTTGAGCACTTAAAAGGTTGATCACACAAGAGCAATAGAACAGTGTTTTTCTCTGAGATGTTGTGTTTCTTTTTCTTCCAGCTCTTTTAAATGACGTGAAAACTAGCCGTTTCTCACATAATCGTCGCCGTGAATCGATTGGGTTTATATCCCAATCGATTCACAAGTATCCGTTGGAGGCCATCGCGTCAAGATCAACGGTGCAGATTCTTTCATTTAACTTCAATCGATTGGGGGCAGTGCTTGAATCGATTCAGACACCTGCTCGTGAGATCACAGGATCACAATGGCTCTGTGAATTGATCGGCCGATCAATTGAGTAACTTCAATCGATCGGCTGATCGATTCAGGGGAAATCTGTGCTTCGCGCAGATATTCCCTGGATCAATCGCTCGATCGATTGGATTACCCTGATCAATCAGCTGATCGATCCAGAAGCATTCTGTGCTTTGCGCAGAAACTTCCCGATCGATCGGCCGATAGATTGTCTTTCTTCCAATCGATCGGCTGATCGATTCAAAGATATTCTGCCTCACGGCCATATCTAAATCGATTTACCAATCGATTTTTCTAAGTGAGCTTAACACGCATCCAACCTTCTGACTTGCAGGAACTTCTCTTGCCAAGAATCTGGTCCTCGACCTTCTTGGACTTCTCTTGCTTTGCATCCGGTCTTCTGACCTGCAAGGACTCTTTTGCCAAGAATCCGGTCCTCGACCTTCTTGGACTTTTCTTGCATCTGGTCTTCCGACCTGCAAGAAATTTCTCCTGTAAACTCACAATGCATGTTAAATCCAACGTATTAACCTAAACTTAAACAATTGTCAACACATTGAAACTTCCAGGGCATGATTGCACCAATAATCTCCCCCTTTTTGATGTTTGATAATCTATTTAAGTTTAGGTTAATTTCCAATACACCATAATAATACAATGATGAATAATGATTGCAACTACGCTGAAAATCATTTGAATTAAGCAGTAATTCAAGATAACACATAAGCAATAATCATGAACATAAGCAATAAACTTTAATTTCAATTTTAATTAACTTAAGCATAAACTTTAACATATAACTCCCCCTTTGTCAAATATCAAAACAAAACTCCCCCTCAATATGCGCACTAAGCAACCACGATATAGCCGAGGATGTAATGCCCGAAAATTCTCAAAGTAATTTTAGAAATATTCTATGATTTTTTTGGAATTTTAGAATATGTTTATGGAATTTTTAGAATAGACGAAGTAGCAAAAATAAATAAAGACGTAAAATAGCCTAAGCGGGAATTGAACCCGAGACCTAGGGACTCTATGACTTATAGGGTGATGCTAGTAACCAAGGGGCCCCAATAGGGGTGTGCTGAAAGGAAAGAAGAACAATTATATTTAAAGTTTAGTTGGGGCGTAATTAATTACCACTTAATATAAATAGGGAAATTAAGTGGAGAGTTATTATTTTGGATCGGAAACTCTCTCCCCTCACCCCTCACACGCCGCCCCTTCTTCTCCTAAACCTCTCAGCGCACAAGTCCAAGGAAACATAGGGTTTCATCCCTAGGGTCGTAGGAACACTTTCTGGCGACAACTTCGGCACGAGAACATTCCCCTCCGCGAGAAGGAAGCACAGACGCAAGAGGATCGCCGAAACGGTCATCTTCTCCGGAAACCTAGCGATCGGATTGTAAGAAAAATTAGCGCAGGAGGTAAGTAACCCCTCACCTGCAGTATAAGTAGCTATTCGCATGCTTTTATGGTTCTAGTCCACTTTTATGGTCTTAGTTTAGCTATATGCAGAATTAGACCACACCAAGTGCTCGATAAAATGCCTAGTATAGTTAAATGATACAACATGCATTTTAATAGTTCAGTTGAATGCCCTAGATGCATTTTTGAATAGCGTACATAACCTTGCTTCAGTTACATGGGACTACGGTCCAACGGGTGGGCTCCCATAATCGCTTCTAGGTTCAGATAACCTAGCTTTAGGTTCAGATAACCTAATAAAAAGTAAGATATGATAAATCAGTTACAAACAGTATTTTACTTTATCAGTGGCACTGTACTGGACTTCAGTTGTCCTTGGGTTGGGCTCCCATAGTCGTCCCTAGGTTTAGATAACCTAGTAACCCTACTAGATTCGGGACTTGCTACCTCGGGCCTAGTTAGGGATGCATGCACAACAAGTACAGTTGCCGGGCCCATCAGCAGCATGTTTAGTATTTTTATCTATGTATATAAATAGTTTTCAAACTTCACAAAATAGATAAGTGAATTCAGCTTAGCTTCAGTTCAGTTTTCTATTGATATAGCAGATAGCTCTATGTTTAGTTCTTGATTACCATGATTTACATGCTCATGTGCCATGTTTTCGCATTTCTAGTATGATTCTCAGCTTGCATATCATCATAACATCTTTTAAAAAACATGATTTTTGCAAGTGCGTGTTTTTGTGAGGTAGATGGTTTCTTACTAAGCTCCCAAGCTTACAGTTGCATTTCCCTTATACTGCAGATAAAGGTAAAGGAAAGATGGAATAGCGGAGGCTGGAGGCAATGCGATGAAGGTGTGTGTGGGCAGGAACTTGGAATGAAGATCCTTGGGGGAAACTAGCAAATTAAGAACTGAGTGCTTCTTATAGTATTACTTTCTTCACTCTTAGGGTGTTAAGTATCATGAACTGTGATTCTATGAATTATGTCATGTGTAGACTGTTAGTTATCTTGCTGATAGATAGTAAAATATGTATAAAGTCATGTCTAGTAGTATTGCTTCATAGTTTAGTTATTTCTGAAGGTTCTGAATGAGTTCGGGTGGGTTTCTGCTAAAATCAGAACCTCAATCGATCAGCCGATCGATTGAGAGAAACTCCCCGTGCACAGAGTGCTATTGAATTGATCAGCTGATCGATTGAGGAATCCTCGATCGATCAGTCGACCGATTGAAGCACGATCTGTCGCGTACAGAGAGCTGATGAGTCGATCAGCTGATCGATCGGCCATGGATCGATCAGCCGATCGATCGGGAATTTAGATCCCGCGAACAGAGAGCTTCTGAATCGATCTCTGGATCGATTGACCAGATTTGGATCGATCAGCCGATCGATCCAGTTTTGACCCCATGCACAGTAGCGAGTTGAATCGATCAGTGGATCGATCAGACAACTCCAATCGATCAGCCGATCGATTGGAATGTCTGATTTCAGCTAGAAGTGCCAAAATTCAGATTTTGACCAAATAGGAGGTTAAGTTCCCTCCTTTAGCATGTGTACAACTTCGGAAGTGCACTCTAAGAATAATCTCCAGTGTTCATAGTAAATCGTAGAGACTTTTAATTAGTACCGTCTTTTTCTTTTCTGCACCAGAATAGTTAGCGTAATGTAACCCTCGGCCTTACAGCTAGTCAGTAAGAGGCGGGGCGTTACAGAGGAGAACTCCCCCTAAAACACACAGATACCAACATAATAAAACAATCGTGTTTTTTGAAACAAAATAAAATATAGAACAAGCAAAATATCATATACCCAAAATAAAATGAAGTTCACAGAAGGACTCCACATCAAGCATCCACAGAACGTACAATAACATGTGTCATAAAGGAACATAGAACTCAATGAGATCATCTCCTGGAGGAGTGGTATCAGGATCAGCAGAAGGAGCAGACGTAGTAGCTGGAGCAGGAGCCGCCGCAGAGACAGCACCAGGAACATCCTCAGCATGTGGGACGAGATCTGTGGATGGAACAGACTGAGACGGATGACCCGTCACCCAAGAGCTCACCAAATCCACTAACGTGTCCAGAGTCGCCTGCATCGTAGACTGTCGATGGACCATGGTATCCATCATGGTGCGCAGGCTGGCTACCTCCATGGTCAGCTCCTCAAGCCGGGTATCGATAGTCTCCTCGAATGTCAGAGAAGCTGGCTCGGGGATATCCTCCTCAGCATCAACCGCCGCAGGAACCAATGCTTGTGCAGCCTCCCTGTGGCGAGCCCTGGGTCCCTCACCAAGAGCACGCCCATCGCGCCATCGAACTCCCCCGGGACCGCCCACTAAGCCCGTCTTCGTGAAAGAGCGTGACGGAATCCGAGAGTAGGCAACAGTCATGGGCTCCAGCCGTCCCCGAGAGACATCTATCTTCATAAACTCCAGCCAGTCAGTGATGAGATGACCGAAAGACATGCGAATCGTCTCCTGCACTGGCTGAGTAAAATGAATGATGCAATGAAATATGTTCAGGGCGATGTTGATGTCAAGGGAATGCCGAATGACATATAATGCAAACATGTGAGGGGGTCGAAGAGCGGCTAAGGCGCGGGAGACAATAGGAAAGAGACAGTTAATGATCACCTTAAACATGGCGGTGTTTTCAGCCGATAACTCAAGAGAAGAGAAATTAGTGATGTGAGCATCCGACCCGTCCAGACGAGGACGACCAAAAAAGAACTGATGCATAGATGCAATGCTGAGATGCTCAAAAGGTGGAGGCAACTCATCAGGAAGTGTAGGATAAAAAACAAAATCATTGTCGGATGGTAGACACCCTAGAAAGGACTGAAGGATCTCATATGAAAAATCCAAGCTTCGCTTCGCAACACGAGTGCGATAGTTGACACCATCAGAAGTGTGCAAATTGTTATAGAATTCAGAGACAAGACTTACATTGATACTCCTCTCACAAGATAACAACGACTCAAGTTTATAGTGCCTGAAATGGGAATAGGTATCAAAGCAAGAGACCCTATAGAATTGAAGATCAACATACCTAAGGGTTATTAGTTTGAAGGTGTGCTTGCTAAAGGCCTGCTGCATAGCAGCATTAGGGAATCTCGGATCAGAAGGAGGTAATGGGCGTGATGATGGTAAGGACGATCCTTCGCCCGATTCACGAACTTTTTTTTTCTTCCTATTGGATATCAAATAAAAAAAATGAATTTGCAGTGCAACAGAAAATGCAAGGAAGAAGATGAATGCAAGGACAGTGCATACAATGCAATGCAGGAGGAAAATGCAAAGAAACACACAAAAAAAAACACAAACCATATGTAGATTAGTTCAAGTATAGGAGCAAGAACCAAAGAAAAAAAATGAGAAAGGCATAACGAAAATACTTAGGGTTTTGAGTTCGCATTGTGTGCGAGCGACGTGGAGACAAGGAAGAAGGGGCAGCCTAGGTCGTAGAAGGAGCAGAGGCGGGAGAAAGTGGAAGAGCGCCCTTCGCCGGAGAAAACCGCTGGAGAGAACGGTCGATGCAGGCGGGAGAGTCGCCGGGAAAATCGCCTAAAAACTAGGGCATGGAAATAGAGTCGGGAGAGACAAGAGGTGGAGTGAGAGAAAACCTAGGTTAATCTGGATTTAAGATGGGTTTTAAATTCCCAATCGATCGACCGATCGATTGAGAACGAGTGAATTGATCGGTTGATCGATTCACGACGCGAATTGAACATGGGTCTCAATCGATCCATTGATCGATCCAAACGCTCTGAATCGATCCATTGATCGATTCAGATGCCTTTTGGAAAATCGAAAACGTGTTTCAATCGATCCATTGATCGATCGAAACGCTCTGAATAGATCCATTGATTGATTCAGATGCTCTCTGTGGTGAAACGCAAGCCTCTCAATCGATCAACCGATCGATTGGGAGGTCTGATATTACTGCACTTTCGAAAACTTTCAGAACCAAGTTTTGGAAATGCACAAACCAATGTACACTACTCTAAAAATCATGAAATTTTGTGTAGACATACATATCTCATATTATCAAGGAAAAATAAAATTTGACAAGATTTGACTCTTCTTAGCGAAGACTTACACAAAATTGAAGGTTGTCGAAAGCTTCAATGATTTGAGTAAGTACGTATCTAATTGTTCAGTGATAACTCCCATCCAATAACAAACTTCACCCAAGGTTTCAAAAATAAGTTTTACACATATGGTAAATTTAAAATTTCCAATCATAATCATAGGGCAACGTGCATATGATTTATACACTTGCTTTCCCTATGATTGGACAAATGAATATTTAATATGAAAATCATTTTTCTTGACCAAAATAATGCATCATAACAAGCATTATGACCAAGATAAATGTCTCTAACCTCTCACCCCCATCTAAATTATATTAAGAGGACAATTCTAGATTTTTGTGAGAGGCAAAATTAAGGTGAAGAGAACTTAAAACGCTTTACCTATAAAGTGATCATGGAGGATGTGATTTAATCAATACAACACATTCCCAATTCCCTTCTAAGAAAGCTAAATTCAACTTCGGGAAGAGGTTTAGTGAAGATATCCGCTAAGTTTGATTTTGACTCAACATAATTTAAAATGATATCATCTCGAGTCACATGATCACGAATAAAATGATGTTTAACCTCTATATGTTTTGTTCTTGAATGATGGACGTGATTTTTGGTCAAGTTGATCATACTCACATTATCACAAATAACTTGAACATTGTTGTAGGTAAGCTTATAGTCCTCTAGAGTATGAGTCATCCACAATAATTGTGATACACACTCTCCCATGACAATATATTCCGCTTCGGTTGTGGAGAGAGCTACATAATGTTGTTTTCTACTTGACCAACTTACTAGAGAGGATCCTAGAAATTGACAACTACCACTAGTACTTTTGCGATCCAATTTGCATCCGGTATAATCGGAATCGGTATAGCCCACTAGGTCAAAAGATTCGGTTCTAGGATACCAAAGACCAACATTTTGAGTTCCCTTAAGATATCGGAGAATTCGCTTAATGGCACTCAAATGTGACTCCTTGGCGCAAGATTGATACCTTGCACACATTCCTACGACAAAAAATATATCGGGTCTACTAGCCGTAAGATAGAGAAGACTTCCTATAGCACTACGATACACCTTGGAGTCAACCTCTTTCCCTTCAATGTCTTTATCCAATTTAGTACTAGTGGCCATGAGAGTAGATATTTCCTTTGCATTTTCCATTCCAAACTTCTTAAATAGCCCTTTGACGTATTTTGATTGATGAATGTAAATGTCCTCTTTTGTTTGCTTGATTTATAACCCTATAAAATATGTTAACTCACCAACCAAACTCATTTCAAACTCACTCTCCATGTGACTAATGAATTCATTTAAAAAGTCTTTATTTGTGGAGCCACAAATAATGTCATCTACATATACTTGGGCCACAAACATATCATTACCACTATTTTTTAAGAATAATATGGGATCAATTTTTCCTCTATGAAACCCTTTTGATACTAGAAATGTTGACAATCGTTTATACCAAGCTCGGGGAGCTTGTTTTAGCCCATATAAGGACTTTTTAAGTTTATATACATGGTTTAGACACTCCAAATTCTCAAATCCCGGTGGTTGCTCAACATATACTTCTTCTTTTATAACACCGTTTAAAAATACTGATTTTATATCCATTTGGTACAACTTGAACCCCTTGTGGGCGACAAAAGCCAACATCATCCTAATAGACTCCAATCTTGCTACGGGTGCATAAGTTTCATCATAATCTAATCCTTCTACTTGATTGAAACCCCTAGCAACCAATCTAGCTTTGTTTCTCACAACTATCCCCTTATCATCAAGTTTGTTTCTAAAAACCTATTTTATATCAATAATTGATTTTTTGGTAGGCCTAGGAACTAAATCCCAAACTTGACTTCTTTCAAATTGAGATAGTTCATCTTGCATTGCTAAAATCCACTCCGGATCAAACAAGGCATCATCAATGGTTTTTGGTTCTATTTGAGATATTAAGGTGACTTGGCTTCCTTCATTTCTAAAGTAAGATCGAGTTCTCACTCCTTGAGTAATGTTTCCTACTACTTGATCCAAGGGATGATTTACATGAATCCTAGTAGATCTTGATTCTTGGTTTGTTATAATTTCGGGTTCAAGTGGCAAAGGTTCATTTTTCTCACCATCACTCTCTTGGTATTCTTTTCCTTGATGATTTACTTCGTTTAGTGTTAGTTTCTCTAACTCAAATTGTAATTCTTCATCGTTTTCTCTTATAGAGTTCAAAGAAGGATTTTATTCAAATACAACATTTAGTGATTCTTCAACTAATTTTGATCCTTTGTTGTAAATTCGATATGCCTTGCTGTGACTTGAGTAGCCTACAAGAATGCCCTCATCCGCCTTAGCGGAGAACTTCCCCAAATGATCATTGGTGTTTAGAATATAGACCTTACACCCAAACACTCTAAGATGCTTAATTGTAGGTGGTTTACCAAACCACAACTCATGAGGTGTTTTTTATATAAACCTATGGATTAATGTTTGATTTTGCACATAACATGCCGTATTAATTGCTTCGGCCCATAGGAAACTATGAAGTGAATATTCATTTAACATGCTCCGAGCGGCCTCTTGCAAAACCCTATTTTTCCTCTCAACAACTCCATTTTGTTGAGGAATCCTAGGGGTGGAAAATTCATGTTTATAACCTTTTTCCATATAAAAACTTGTGAATCTATCATTTTCAAATTCACCTCCATGATCACTTCTTATCTTGTTTATCTTATGACTCTTTTCATTTTCTACTCTATTACAAAAAGCAATCAAGGTATCTAGAGTTTGATCCTTATGTTTCAAGAAAAACACCCATGTATATCTAGTGTAATCATCCACAATCACAAAGCAATATCTACTACTATTTAAAGAAATATGTCTACTACTATCAAATAAATCCATGTGAATGAGCTCCAAAGCACTTGAGCTACTTACTATGTTTTTACCTTTACGAGTAGCTTTGGTTTGCTTACCCATTTGACATGCATCACATATTTTGTCTTTTTGAAACTTCAACTTTGACAATCCTTGCACCAACTCCTTCTTTGAAAGTCTTTTGATATTCCTTATGTTGGTGTGAGCAAGTCTTCGGTGCTAAAGCCAAGTCTCCTCCTCTTTAGACATGAGACACTTAGCAAATACATTAGTAGCACCAAATAGTTCAACTTGATAAATATTTTCTCTTCTATGGCCTATGAGAATATTTGTGTTTAGTTCACTATGCTTGATTAGGCATTGAGATGAGTTGAACTCAACTCCATAACCCGAATCATATAGTTGACTAACACTTAAAAGATTAAAGACCATGCTTTTCACTAATAACACATTTCTTATCACAAATTTTTCAGAAATTCTAATATCTCCTATTCCTATGACTTTTAATTCACCACTATTATCAAAAGAAACGGTACCTTTACTTTTGTGTCTAAATGATGAAAATTTTGAAGAGTCCCCCGTCATACGCTTAGAGCATCCACTATCTACGAACCATGTTGTTGGATGCTCCCCCTCGACACATGCCTGTTTACACATGATGAACCAAATGTTTTGGTACCCAAACTTTGGGTCCGGTAGCATCAATAACAAATTGCTTGGGTACCCAAGGTTGAACAAACTTAACCCTTGAAGCATGATTTCTACTAATTAGAAACATGAATTTAACTTCCTTATCTTGTGATTTAAAATCTAGTCCCGCTTTGTTGTACACACCCCTTTGAGCTAAATATTTTGAGCTTGAAGTAAATTTTTCTAGAACACCTCTAAGATCATCAACTTGTAATTTCAACGATGCATTTTCCTTTTTAAGATCATCAAAATCATTTTTGTCATTTTCATGAAGCATGCAAATTTTACATGACACAATTTCAATTTTAAGTAATTTCAATTCATTTTGCAATTTTTTAACCTTCCCTTTTGATTTAGCTAGTGAATTGGTTAAGCATGCAATGGTGGCATACATCTTATCAAGCTTGGGAGAAATTACCTCATCATCACTAGATGATGACTCACTTGAAGACTCCACATCCTCTCCATGACTATCTTCATCTTCATTATCTTCAACATGACTTAATGCCATGAGAGCCATATCATTTGAGCTCTTCCTTTCATCTTCTTCCGATGAGCTTGACGATGAGTCGTCCCATGTGGCTTTCAAAGCCTTCTTTTTTTTCTTGGTCTTTTCCTCTTGCTTCCTCAACTTTGGACACTCCATTTTGTAGTGCCCATTTTTCTTGCATTCATAGCAAATTACATCAGTCTTAATCTTAGAATCCACAAGAGATTTACCTTTTCTCTTTTCATCATTGAAAATCTTTTTAACATCCTTCTTGTCAAACTTCCTTGAATGTCTCATCATTCTTCAAACAAAGTTTGTCATTTCACTTGATGATAGCTCTTCATCACTATCACTATCACTATCTCGCTCAGATTCTGAAGATGATTCCTTCTTCTCCTTCTTCTTTTCTTTGTGCTTCTTTTTGCTCTTTTCACCTGCAACCAAGGCTATACCTTTCTCTTTATGGCTTGTGTTAGCTTGCTCATGCAATTTAAGTTCACAAAATAATTCATCCAATTTTACTATTGACAAATCCCTTGAAACCTTATAGGCATCCACCATGGATGACCATAATGAGTTTCTTGGGAAAGATTTTAAGGCATACCTTATGAGATCCCGGTTCTTCACACTCTCTCTAACTGAATGAAGACCATTTAATAGTTCTTTGAATCTCCCATGTAGTGAACTTACCGTTTCTCCATCCTTCATTGTGAAATTTTGAAGTTGATTTATCAAAAGATCTCTCTTTGCAATTCTTGAATCCTTGGTGCCTTCATTTAGCTCAATGAGCTTATTCCATAAATCCTTGGCGCTTTTGAAAGGTCCAACCTTGTTGAGTTGTTCCGAACTCAACCCACACTAGAGAGTCACGATTGCCTTAGCATTTGCTTGAGCCTTCAATTTTTGTTCAGCGGTCCACCTTGATGATTCAAGCATCTTTCCATTTTCGGTTGGCGCCGTGAATCCCTCCGTGATCGAGAACCACATGTCAATTTCGGTCATGAGATAATGCTTCATGCGGCTCTTTCAGTAAGTGAAATTACTGCCTTTATAGAATGGTGGTCGTGAAGTACTATGCCCCTCCTTCAATGACATCTTGTAGCTCTTTAACTTGTGCTTTCTTGGCGGTGAATCCTCAAAAGCAAACCAATGCTCTGATACCACTTGTTAGGATCGGTTGAGCTAGAGGGGGGGGTGAATGGCTCACTTCGTTTTCTTGATCAATTTAATCTTTCGCAGCAGACACTTGAAAGCAATGCTAACTCTTGTATTTACTTGGTATCCACCTCCTCAAGGAGGTGGCTAGTCCAAGGATCCACACCACCGTCGCCCTTCCACTATCAAACTTCTCCTTCTCGGACTAACACCGAAGGTGGAGAAACCTTACAAGACTTACAAGCCTCCCTTTCCAAGAGAAAAGATCACATTCACTACAATGAAGAAGAAGAAAAGGATTACAAACTTGAAATGCTTCTTCCTTGTGACGTGAAACTTAAAAACGTGAGGAGATGGAGAATTTTCAATTCCTTGAGAGATCTTGAGCACTTCGAAGGTTAATCACACAAGAGCAATAGAACAGTGTTTTTCTCTGAGATGTTGTGTTTCTTTTTCTTATAGCTCTTTTAAATGACGTGAAAACTAGCCGTTTCTCACATAATCATCACCGTGAATCGATTGGGTTTATATCCCAATCGATTCACAAGTATCCGTTGGAGGCTATCACGTCAAGATCAACGGTGTAGATTCTTTCATTTAACTCCAATCGATTGGGGGCAGTGCTTGAATCGATTCAGACACCTGCTCGTGAGATCGCAGGATCACAATGACTCTGTGAATCGATCGGCCGATCGATTGAGTAACTTCAATCGATCGGCTGATCGATTCAGGGGAAATATTTGCTTCACGTAGATATTCCCTGGATCGATCGCTCGATCGATTGGATTACCCTGATCGATCGCTCGATCGATTGGATTACCCCAATCGATCGGCTGATCGATCCAGAAGCATTCTGTGCTTTGCGCAGAAACTTCCCGATCGATCGACCGATCGATTGTCTTCCTTCTAATCGATCGGCTGATCGATTCAAAGACATTCTGCCTCACAGCCATATCTAAATCGATTTACCAATCAATTTTTGCTAAGTGAGCTTAACACGCATCCAACCTTCTGACTTGCAGGAACTTCTCTTGCCAAGAATCTGGTCCTCGACCTTTTTGGACTTCTCTTGCCTTGCATCCGGTCTTCTGACCTGCAAGGACTCTTTTGCTAAGAATCCGGTCCTCGACCTTCTTGGACTTTTCTTGCATCTGGTCTTCCGACCTGCAAGAAACTTCTCCTGCAAACTCACAATGCATGTTAGATCCAACGTATTAACCTAAACTTAAACAATTGTCAACACATTGAAACTTCCAGGGCATGATTGCACCAACATCGCCTGCTATCATCGCACGCCCGATGTGACAGGCGGTTATCCGCAGACGATGTGACGCTTAGCAGTTCAAAATAAACGATCCGATCTTTGGCTAGGTTTTCACGACCTAGATCGGACGGCTTCGGTTGGCCAACCCTAAAGCTTATAAGCCCGCTGCGTCATCTTCTCCTTTGCACACTGTCTTCGAGTTCTCCGGCGACGCTGTTTGTGCACTTGTGCGATGTTCCTCCTTCCTTGCTTCTCCGGCAACCTTTCTCCAGTAAGCTTCTTTCCAATCACATTTGCTTTCGAGCTTTTCGACCTTTCTTTCCGTTTCTGCGACATTCCAGTAGCCTTCTCTTCGCCTTTGTTTTTACGATGGCAAGTTCCTCACAGCCGTCTGCCTTCGTCCTTGGGCTCCGGTACACATCCATGGAGTGTAGGTTTGATGGGGGCGATGCTGAGAACTTGCGAGATGTTTTTGAAATTCCTTTTGATCATCATATCATTGTGCCTTCTCCCTCTAATCAGCCCAATTCTCTGCCAATCGGCTGCGTTTGTTTTTTCAGGGATCAATTTATCGTCGGTCTGTGGTTCCCCATTCATCCCTTCATTCCCGCAGTTTGTAAATATTTTTGCATTTCCCTTCCTCAACTTGTGCTGAACTCCTTCAGACTTCTGTGTGGAGTTGTTGTTTTATTCCGTCTGCACGACATCCTTTTTACTCCCTGGCTCTTCCACTATTTTTATTACCCTAAGCAATCCGAGCTGAGGACTTTCCTTTTCCAGTCTTGAGTAGGTCTTGTTTTCTTTGATAAAATGTTGATCTTCAGCAATTCATTAGAGGGAATATTTCTTCTTCATGCGTGTTCCTGAGCGGCTAGACTTTCCGACCAACTGGCAACTCGAAGTGGCGCCTGGCAGTCCACCATTTTGCATGTCACTAGGCGCTCCAAATTAATAAAGATTGGGAACTCAACTAAATTTAAGATAAGTGTTGTAGTAAGGAGTCTCATGTCGTATTTTTTCAAGGATAACTAATTAATATGTGTGAATTCTAGTATTGATTTAATTTGTATTCTTACATCAACAAAGTCGCACTTCCCTAACTCACATTACAATTTGGCTTCATCTAATAAAATCACGAATAGAATCAAAGGAAGGCTAATCTCATCTAAACATGGTCCACTTCATCTCAACAAATTATCACAATTAAGTATCATTGAATCAAGTTCTATAACTAACGAATTATCCAATCACTCCGACAATCAACTACATATCACAGAGGTTAACAATGAAAAACTCAATAGATTCATTCAACACTCAAGCATGAACACTGTCACAACACATCCAATGAATCAAACAAAGGGTTTTCTAAATTCTTGAATTAAAACTAAGCATTAGTTTGTAAAAACTGAAATAGAGAAATTCAAACTAGGAAGAAAACTACAATCTAACTATCAGATCATTAGATCTGAGCAAAGATATAAGAAATCTATGAAAAACAAGAACAAATAACATTCCATATCCAAATCCCTGAACAAAACCTTTCCTCTTTGCCGTGAAGCATAGATGCATCTGGGAACGCCCATCAAGCAATCGACAAAGATGATCTGAGTTCCTTGCTAGTAACAAAAGATGCTCAGTGCTCCTAGGAACGCCCTTTAAGCACGAGATCAACTGAAACGCTCAACGCACAAAGCTCAGAGGAATTGAAGTCTGCAATCACTGATCCAGATTGATTGATCAGTCGATAAGGAGTCGCGAAGGAATGCGAAGATGAAGTGGAATCAGAAATGCTGGGGAACACCCTCTGGCACATCCGTGGGGTGTTGGAAGCTCAAATCGGGGAACGCCCTCTGATTTGTTCTTCGCCGATGAACGCAGAAGCCAAAATCACGGGCTGGAGAACGCCCTCTGCCGCACTCTAAACCCTTGATGCTGATCACCAGTAGCTCAGCCCTCTGAGTCGATGAAGATGAATAGATCTCAAATCTGGATGTGGAATGGAAGCTTCGGGCGTTGCTGAAGAAGAAGAAGGATGAACAATATATAAATCGTGAGAAACGCCCGAGCTCAGCGAACACTGTAGCTTCTCGCTGGTTTTAAATCTCATCAAATCTCAATCAACGGTTGAGAACACTCTGATCTCATCTAACGGTTAGATGACTTCAAATCTGGATCAAAAGCTTCGGATCTTCATCAATAGTCGAGATCTGCTCTTCATTAGGTTGGATGAGCTGGATCTTCAACCGATGGCTTAAATCGGCTCCGATCTTGGATGAACAGTCCAAATCACTCCAAGGCTTGATCATCTCGTTTAGTCCTAGATTTGAGCCCAAATCTGATCTACTATGCTCGGGTCTATGATCCTTTTGATATCTACAAAGAATATATAGAAATATTAGCATCAAATACCATTATAATAAACTAATTTGCAATTAAGTTCAAGATAAATGTAATGCATAAAATATGATGTAAACATGAGTTCAATCTATGGGAAGATCATTAAAAATTTACATTATGAATCAAGATAATGTAGCAAAATCATGGTTATCAGCACCTCAACTTCCCCTGAAATGATACAAGAGCCGATCGGACTACCTGAACGCCACCTCGATATTGGCCGGTCAGAAATACGACATCCACAAGTTGCTGCTTGAGGGTGTCCTATACATCTTCGGCCTAAGTCAGATCTACACCGGGCTTCCGACCAGCCTAGGTATGAGACTACTTTACTTTTTTCCTTTGATTCTAACTGATTTCTCTTCCTCTTTTGCTGCCGAAGTCATGTTGTGCGCACGTCTGTCCGGCAAGGCGAAGCTCAAGGATGCCACGATCAATGCGGCGACTGTTGAAGAACTGGAGAGCCGCGAGTTACAGCCGTTCAGCTCTCAGGAAGAGCCACAAGACGAGAGAAAGGAGGCTCCCGTCTTGCTAAGCGGAGGGGCAGCCAGCCGAACGTTCAATGGTGGAGCGGCTGGTGGATCGAACCCTCCCTCCGAACGGCTCCCTGTCCCTCAGGTCGAGGGTTCGGCCTCCTCCGGAGAGCTACTACTCAGGCGCAAGCGGCGTCGAGTGGAGTCCTCACGCTTCGCTTCCTCGGTGGTGAGGACTGTCGAGCGGGTCAAGACTTCGAACCCTACTCCCATTTTGGAAACTGCGGCCGCTACATCGTCTGATTAGACGCTCTCGCTATCCGAACTGCCGCAAGGGACCAGAGCAGAGGGCCCGTAACAAAAAGTCATCTATGTTGACTTTTGGGGGTCCGTGCGCCTGGAGTCCAAGCGCCCGGAAGTCAATTCTTATCAGAATCGACATGGACGTTGACCGACGTGTTGGGGATAGAATTCTATCTCACTCCAGGTGCCCAGAACCCTTCTAGGCGCCCGAAACCCTTCCAAGCGCTCGAAACCCTTCCAGGCACCCAGAACAGTGTTATAAATATAACTCTAATCTCAGTAGTTTAGACAACAACTTGTAATCCTTTTCTTTCTGTTCTACTAATGTGTGCGAGCTATTAACGGTGTAAGAGACTACTCCACCCGAAGGAGATTTTCAGAAAAATACTCTTCATTTTCTTTGGATTAGCAATCTCCTGATTGCAAACTAAATAATTCTCCTTGTGTCTCTGTCCTTTTAAGTAGTCTTATTTTTTTATTACAAGTGTTCTTAATTAAGCTATAAAGTCGAGAAAGGTTTGAGTTTATTTTTGCAGAGCAATTCACCCCTCCCGCTTGTCGTCCACCAAGGGACCAACAATATGTGTTTAAGCTTTTTTGTTTAGTTTAACGAGATGTTCAAGCTTTTTTGTTTAGTTAATCTTGTGTTTATTGAACGAACATAAACAAGCTCTTACCAAACTGAACACCAAGGTTGTTTACAAATGTTTGGTTCATTTATAACACTAACAAGTGGTATCAGAGCCCAACCGCTTCAGAAGGACTAACTGCCGACCTAAGCACGGAACATGATGGCTGGACCAAGCATTTACCTGCCTAAGTTCGAGGGGGAGTTCACAATTTGGAAAAAGAAGATGGAGGTATTCTTCAAAACTGACTTTGAATTATTAATAATAATGAAGTATGATTTTGTAGCACCAAAGGACAAAGAAGAACATCAATGGATGAAAAAGGAGCAAGCCGACTTCGTGGTAAATAGCAAGGCAGAATTTCATCTATTGAGCGTCTTACCGCTTCAAGAAGTCAACCGGATTGGAGCCATGGAGTCAGCTAAGGAGCTGTGGGAGAAATTCTTGGAACTACACGAAAGGACCTCGAAGGTAAACTCACGAGATGGTACTTGCTCCAGAACCATATCAGCAACCTTCGATTAGAAGAAGACGAAACTGTCGCACACCTCCACTCGAGGATCAAAGAAGTCATCACCGAACTCAAGAATCTCGGAGAAAAGGTAACCAATTGAGATTCACAAAGGTACACACTTAAAGCTTTTCCTATGACTCCTGAATGGTCATCCCTAGTAGATGCATACTTCATCTCTAAGGACTTAGAGGTAAGTAATATAGAAAAACTTTTTTCAACTTTTAAAATTCATGAGTTAAGATATGCAAATCTAAAGAAAGAATCAAAACACAACATTGCCTTGAAGGCAAAAATGAACGAACCAGATTTCGAAACATCCCTTGACGATGACAAAATGACATTCATGGTAAGGAAGTTCAAAAGTTTTTTTTTAAAACTAATAAGCTTAATCAAGTGCATAGCAAAAGAAAGAAAAGAAAGGTAAGATGCTACAATTGTAATGAAGAAGGACATGTGAAAGACAACTACTCAAAACTAAAAAGCAAGGACAAGGATAAGGATAAGGACAAGGTCAATGACAAAAGATCAACCCAGAAAAGACATAAAAACCTAAAAACAACATGGGACAAAACATCATCAGAATCAGAAATCGAAACTTGCACTGGACTTGCACTGAAGGCAAGTCACGAAAAAGGTGATAAAGCAAGCTCATCGGAGATGAGCATCAAAAGCATCGATGAAGGGGGAGCAACGTCAGAAGAAAGCAGCTTTATAGGGGGAGCATCAAATAATGAGATTGACAAGGTAAGTGAAGTACGATCTCTACCTCCTGGTAAGTTATTTAAATTTATAAAAAAGTTGTCAAAAAATTCTTGTAAATTAGAAATCAAAAATGAAAATTTTAAAAAGGAAAATGAGGAGTTAAAACTGACCTTAGCAACATCCTGTAGATTAGAATATTTCGATATGGTGAAAATTGAAAATGAAAGATTGAAAGTAGAAATAGAAAATTTGAAGAATTATGCATGAGCACATGTTCAACAAATTAGAAATCATTCAGGACTTAATTAATATTTTAGATATCATAAGGGACAGATTAAAAAATTATCACCAAAATATATCTCTAGAAATTTTTTGATTAATTCAGTTAAAAGGAACCTATTTTGGGTTTCAAAATCATACTTAAATTAATTTTTTATACATGTCGCACTTTTAAATTAATTTAATTTTTTTATTTACTTATAATTATCTAAATAAATTGTTTTATATAATTTTGGAAAGTAATTTTTTTCTTTAATTTTTCTAAGAAAGAAATTTTCATTACTTATCCGTACGGAAATTTTAAAAAAAATTTGACCATTAAATTATTTTTTATGAATTTTCTAACAAAAAATCATGTTTTTTATTTAAAAATATTTCTCAGGGTTATCTTTATAAACTTTATTTTTTATGTGAAACTTTATCATTTTCTTTATTTAAGGAAAATATTTTGAAAGTTGTTGACCACTATTGAATTTTTTTATGAATTTTTTTAAAACTTTAATTTTTTAATTTTTTTCTGTAAAATTACTTGCTTAAATACATTTTCACAAAATTTCTCATGATTTTTTGAGCTTAGAAACTATTTTTAAGTAATTTTTAAAGAAAATATATTTTTATATAGAAAATAATTTATTACTACTTAAATTATATTGAGTTTTTCTTGAAAATTTTATTTCCGATTTGAATATATCTTTTTTACTGTCATAAAAATTTTAGAATTTTCCCATGAATAAAAACATTTTTCAAATTTTTTTTCCAAAAATGAAGTATAAATTATAAAAAATCTAGATTTTCGAAATATAAACTCCATGATTTTCTAGATGATAGTCATTATATTTTTATACCTTAGACTCTATTTTAAATTTATTTCAAGTTGTGTACATAGCATATCCCTATTTTTAATATGATCAACGGGGGAGAATTAGAGGTTAGGGAGAGGGTACATTTTGGTACATTTTGACTTTTATATATTTTTCAATTGAAAATATGCTACCTTACTGTTATTTTTTTTGTTTACCCTAACTTAACTTGGATTGTTCAGATCAAAAAGGAGGAGATTGTAAGTACCCCGTGGTAGTTTTGATGTGATCAATCAAGTCAAGTTAAATCCTATTGTGTGTTTAAGTGTATAGGAACTTAGTGTTGGAGCAATCTAGTGATCCTAGGTTTTGATGTTTGACCAAAAGTTTAAGTTAGGTTTATTGTTGTATTTGATATACATTGTGAGTGTGCAGGATACTGGTACAACAAAGAAAGTCCAAGTGTGATCTTGGAAAAGGAGGAAAGTCCAAGGATGAGTCTTGGCGGTGTAAGTCCAAGCATGTAGTCTTGGCAACGTAAGTCCAAGTGTGACTTGACAATGGATGAAGTCTCGGAGGCGCGACCTCTTTGCAAAGGAAGACTTGACAACAATGACAAGGCTGATGGAAGCTCCAGAAGGCAAGACGTGAAGGATGGGGAGGCATCCAAGGGATGCAAGGCTGATGGAGAAGACTAGAAGGCTAGGTCTAGGTTGGTCGGGCGAGGATGAATGTTGAGTGAATGTACTAGAGGGTTAAATCCTAGGACTAGGATTTTACTGCAGCATTACTGTAGCAGTACTGTAGTGTTACTGTAGTAGTTGACTGGTGTTTTCATCAGTCGACTAGTAGCCGACCGTTAGTTTGTAACGGTCGAATTTCACTTAGGCCCAGTTGACTAGTGGTTGTACCGGTCAACTGGTGGCGGAGAAAATAGTAGGTGTTTTCCTCTTGAGCTCTATTTAATAGAGCTCGGGGTGCTTGGCCAAAGTTGACAAAATTAGTGGTGGTTAACCCTAATTAGAGTCTCCAAGTGCCCAAGTGATCTAGCGTGCTTATACGAGGTTGTGACAAGGTTTCTCTACCCACAATGAGCTAGTCGGAAGTTCTTCGGGAAATCATCCACCGACGGATCGGGATCGTCCACCTTACGGACAGCCGTGGAGTAGGAGTTTTATCTCCGAACTACGTTAAATCAACGTGTTATGTTTGCTTTCTATTGTTAATATTTGTTTTTGTATTCCGCTGTGCGTACTAACCATTGTAGGAAGCGATGTTTGGATGAGACGCTATTCACCCCCTCTAATGAACGTCAAGGTCCCAACATTTAGGAGTATAGGAAGTCAAGCAAAAGACGCAGCTAGCGAGAATAACGACACAGGAGAGAGTCGACAGGCTCGGTGCGTCCGAGAGACGAGGTGCTATTGAAGAGTACGCTGGCGGACGAGAAGGGAGAGCGCGGCGTGTCCGAGGGACGAGAAGCCGGAGTGGAAGATTACTTGGGAAGGCCGAAAAATGGTTCGGTGAGCTCTATTCCGGATGGTTGAAATTACCCAAACGAACAGAGCCGGAGTGACAGCCCGGACGAAAAAGTCAACAAAATTGTTGACTCTTGTCCGGGTGCCCGGACCCCCGGGGCCATCCAGGGTGCCCCAGGCCATGTCTTGGTCGAGGGCTGATTTAGCCCAATCCGGGCTCCTGGACCTAGTCAGGCGCGCGAACCAGAAAACTTATCACTTCACCAGCTGTCGCGATCCGTTGGGATGCGGATAAACTTTTATCCACACCCAGACACCCGGATCAGGTCTATAAATATAATTTTAATCTCAGTAGTTATATACAACACTTGTAAATTAGTTCTTTGCCTGTTTTAGGACTATGTGAATTGTCAACATTGTAAGAAGCTACTCCGTCCAAAAGAGATCGTCATAGTAAGCTTTACTTGCCTTGATTGCAAACCAAGTAAATTTTTGTGCCTCTGTTTTTTAATTAATTTGCTTCTTATTTCCTTTTATACAAGTGTTTGTGTTAATCAAGTTGTAAGTTTCAATAAAGGTTTGCGTTTTTATTTTCAGATAATTCACCCCTCTTTTGCCGCTCACAAGGGACGAACATTGATCTCTTTGGATGAGTCGAGCATCTTGAGGAAGTAATGAAGTTGGTCGAGTCAATGCCATTTGAGTCTGATGAGATGGTCTGGTTAACACTGCTAGGCACATGTAAAGTATGTAGGGATTTGAAATTGGTTAGTCATGTGACTGAGTATTTTACTTGTGTTGGAGCCTAGCGATCACTCGACGTATGTGCTCCAATTGCATGTGTATTCAGTGGTTGGGATGTGGGATGATAGGGCGACAATGTAAAAACCAATGGAGAGTAGTGGGTTGTAGGTTGGTGGATATCATGAACCAAGTGCATATTTTCAGTACAGAAGATAAGTCGTACCCTCAAGTCGAATGCCCAAATGCCTGAATCCTTCAAGTACTCCAGGTGATTTACGAGGATTCAGACATTCAACTTTTACGGGAATTTATTTTTAACATTTTTGTTTTCACTATTTTTTTTTTAAAAAAATAAATTGATTTGATTCCAAATCAGAAGAACATTTTGATCTAATATAATTTAATTATTAATGAAATAAAAGTTCCATTCAACATCTTTAAAATTTATCTCTTTCATAAGATTTTAAAATATCCAAAAAATATTAATCCACCTAAAATCATTAACATCTTAATTCGCCAAATAAAAATGTATATATCTCAAATAATGAATTGATAATTAAATATGAAAAACATATTTTTCCTTTCCCTATTTTTGTGTTAGTAAAACAAATCAAACAAATAAATTAAAATTAAATTAACAATTTTATTTCGCTATTTAGTTTCAATCTGACATATACAAATTGGTAAAATCCAAATTAAATCACTACATTTTTTAAATATATAAAAAATAGTATGTTAATTATTATAATTTTCTTTATAATAATAAATATGATGGCTTTCCTACCAATTGTTGACATGTCGATCAAGTGTATGATGATGAGGAATGTGGATTTCGATTTAAGAACAATTCATTAATCTGTTTAAGTTAATTATAATTTAGGTTGAATTATGTTGTCAAATGAATTCATTTAATATCATCAATTTAAATTTTATTTGCATTTTACTTACTAAAAAATTTACTTTGTGTCAGTTTATTTTTCTATATTAATTTGTTATGTACCTTAGAATATAATCTGTTAGAATTAATTTAATTTTCTTTATATAGGTTTTGGATGTTAATCCAAAATTATTTTAAAATTTTTAATTTAGTAAGGGAATATGGAAAAAAAGTAAATTTTTGCATTCATGGAAAAAAGGATTTTTGAATATTTTTTTAAAGATATATGGAAAAGAGGTGGTCTAGCAATGTTTTTAGAATAAAATTTATATTTAAAATTCAAAGAAAAATTTAATCGGATATTATTATTATTATTATTATTATTATTGATCATGTTCGATTCGAGATGGTGGATGTCGGAGACGTGACGCTCTCGTTGACGGGATGAAGACTCTGAAAGTGTGGGCCTCCCGTTGACGTGGATCCTCAACGAAGGAGAGTCTGCAAGACAAAACCAAGCCGGGAAAGGATTCCCGACGACAGCCCTCCGATGTTCAAGTCAAATCTTGGCAGCCCTCCGATGTTCAAGTCAAATCTCGGCAGCAAGGAAGTGAAGAAGAAGAAGTGGAGTAACTGTAGCTACAGTAGAGATGTGTGCATAGCTCCGTCGAAATTTGGGGGTCCTTATATAGGGCTCCCTGAAGGTGCGTGCACGTTTCTCGAGACGTGCACATTCCTCAAAGCATGCCTGGAAATGGGGTGTTAGAAAAACGTGTCTGACGTCATACCTCAATAACTCGAGTATATCCTTGACGTAACAGTGAAAACTTCCACCGTACGATCCTCCACCTGCCCATGTCGCCTATCATGCCACCTGTCGACAACACGAGTCTCAAGGAAGATATTCCCTTCTACTCCGTTTGTCTATTAATGGGTCGAGCGGGGAGCTGCTCGGTCAGTCCTGCTGGCTGCTATAGTGGCCGAGCCGAGCATGATGCCCGCTCAGCTGATGGTCCGTTGTCTTGGCTGAGCTTGGGCGGCTGCTCAGCCCTTCTCGCTATACGCTTGAGTTTTCTGAGCGTCGGAAGCTCGGTATTCGTCCGAGCAGTCGTAGTGTCGAGCCAGACACTCCATCCGTCCGGTCAGGGCGGTGGGTCACCTCGCTCGGACGAACTTCCGAAGTGTTGACTGCCTTGACTTTGACTTCCCACGTGTAATTGACCATCCCCAAATGGGCTCATCTTCTTACCACCAGATAATAATAATAATAATTATTATTATTATTATTATTATAATAGAGAGAAGACGTTAACTCTATATCATATAAACCCTAAAATAGAACCTTCCGCCGCCGCCGTCGCAATCTCTAGCCATGGCTGATCAACTCCTTCCTACGATCTCTTGCTCGAGATATTCTCTTACCTTCTAGTCAAGAAGATTTTGCAACCCCAACTCCTCTCCAGTCCTTTCCGCCGCCTCGCCACCGACCGCCGCTTCTGCTTGTTGCAATCCCAACGCAATCTCACCGCCTCCGGCGTCTTCATCTCCGACAACTTCAACCAGAAATTAGAGTTCTTCCCACCAAATCACGCGGCGGGGTTTCCCCGTCCTTGGTCAAGTTCCTCATTTGCGTCCTCTACGACTCCGTCCACTTCACTACCTCTCGCGGCCTCCTCTTCTACAAGAACGGCGCTAACTTCTTCGTCGTGAACCCCGCCTGCAACGAAAAGAGGAGGTCCCTGCCCCGCCGGTAGAATGCTCCCCGCGGCCGATTGCTGGCTTTGCCGTGAAGTTCCTCGACGACGACGACCACCTCAAGTGCAAATATCTACTCGTGTACCTACAGACCATGAGAGCATCGTCCAACCTGCACCGGCTCTCCCTCTACGACTCGGCCGCCAGAAAGTGGATCGTCAACGACCTGCAATTCGACATGGGGCATCGCTTCCTAAAACTGAGCAACCTCGTGGTGTTTGAGGGTTCCGTCTTCGTCTCCTGAATCTGCTGGACCGACATGACTTCGTCTTCGACGCCATCGACACCTCCACGAGGCTCGTCGACTTCTTTCCGTCGCCCGACTCCATCGCGCTGGACGACGTAGCGGTCTGGGAGGAGGCAAGGGACGTGGGTCAAGTTCCATGAGGTGGCCATCATCGCCTGCGATTTGGGAAAATATCGTACGATTTCAACCTCTGCGGCAGTGGAACGATGAACGGAATGCTTCTATTTTTCAACGGCGATCAATCATATGCCTACTCCTTCAAGCGGCAACAGATTATGCAGCTGGAGACGGAGCCAGTTCACCTCCGCCGCCGGTTAATATCCTACATAAATTCTCTTCATCCATGCTATTAATGCTAATTAAGGTGATTAGAATGGGTAAATCTAGATGGCTAGAATTGGCCACGTAGATAATATTAATGATATTTATATATAATAAATTATTAATTAGCCCTTAATTAAATTACTTATTATTCCTGTCTTTTATTTATTTTGTATTTGCAGAATTTGAAACCATGAAAAATTTATTAGGAATTATTAATGGCATTTACTCCTAAAGATATATTAGTAATTAGCTCTTAATTATACTGCTCTTTTTTACTTTAACTAGTTCAAAAATAAAATTGATCTGAAAGTTAAAAATCACACCATCATTTCTATACTTCATTTTCTCTATTAAAGATGCTTTTGGAGCTATGGTAACGGGGTATTTAAGTTGTTTCAATTCCAATTATAGTGCATTTGTGGAATTTTTTTTTTTCAAATGAGGCGTGCAATCAAGGAATGCTAAACTCTTGAGTCATTCGTTGCGAGCGCAATACCAATCCAACTTAGACAAAGTTGACAGTGTCCAGATTATAGAAGAATTCTTAAATAATTTAAATGTTGAAGTGTCTGGTATGATATTTTATAGTATTGATAGTATGTTCACAGCTTATCAATAACATGCCCGACTCAAAGGCTTTACTATTGCGAAGAGAGCAGCTCACAAGGTTAATGGAGGTTTGAAATTTCTTTAAAGAGAATAGATGGATGTTAGATTGCCCAACTAAAATTAACGTAATCAAATAAATAAATGAGTATTGGGTGGTTTCAAAAATATGTATAAACCATGATCTCAATCCTAAAATATCAATTTTAATGATAAGAAATAGGTCTTTGTCAGTGAACCTGAAGAGAGTTAGAAGCTAACGCTATTGCGAGTCCAAGGCCATGTAAATATCAAGCTATTAGAAGTTTAAGCTGTTGGATCTGAGAATTTAGATTGCAGCAATTTTATTGAGAAGAGAAGAAGGGTGGGACTTAGTGGTGGAAATGTTGAGGTCATTCGTAAGCTCGTCTTTCATTTGATCAATGTTGATGACGAAGGCAGGCTATGTAATGTATTGTGGATTCATTCCTGAAGCAAAGCTTCATTTGAAGAGTTTCATGATGTTGTAAGTTTCGACACAACTTACCTGGTGAATAAATATAAGATGCCTTTTGCCACCTTCGTCGGCATTAATCATGATTAGTCCATTTTATTAGGGCATGCTTCGGTTACACATGAAGATGTAAGATCATTCAAGTGGCTCTTCATGAATTGACTTGAGATAACGGGAAACATTCATTCTACTGCTATATTAAGGACCAATGTGAGAATATTAAAAATATGTGATGTCCAACACTATTCATGGATTTTGCTTGTGGCATATTCTGTCGAAAGTACCCCAGAAGTTCAAAAATGTGATTGATTTTGACAAGGTAATTGTTGAGTTAAAAACAATGGTGTATGATAGTATTATGATTGGTACTTTTGAGAGTAAATAGGTTGAATTTGTAAGGAGTCATGGAATTGAAGGAAGTGAATGGTTGAGAGCTCTATATGATGACAGAGAAAGTTGCGTGCCTATTTACTTGAATCACACTTTTTGAGCAGGTATGATTTTTATACAAAGAAGTGAGGGAATGCATGCTTATTTTGATGGTTATGTTCACTCTATGAGTACATTTAAATAATTTGTTGAACAATATGAGATCGCAATAAGTAATAAGATTAAGGAGGAGGTTCGTGTAGACTATGAATCAAAGAGCAAAGTAATGAAGTGCATATCTCAATTTGAGTGGGAGAATCAATTTCAAAGGTCATACACAAATTGGATATTCAATTTAGTTCAAAAAGAGATCATGAGGGTATTGTATTGTCATTTTATTTGCACCAACTGAGGAAGAATCAATTGAAGCAGTCAATCACGTTGGCATTGAAAAATACAAAGTTCTAGAGAGAAGCATAGTCAACAACTGGTAGATTACATACACTGCTGACTACAAACCGAACGAGGAGTAAATAAGTTGCAACTGCAGGAAGTTTGAATTCAAGGGAATTCTTTGTTATCATATTTTGAAGGTAATATCCAAGAGAGACATTCATACTGTCAATGAAAGATATCTGTTAAAAAGATAGAGGAAAGATGTCCCTAGACGACATTCAAGTATATTTTTCGCTGGAGGTTATATCAACATATGATAGACGAGTACAAGAAATTCCAAGAAGTTAAACGATGTTTTTAGGAGCGTAGTGATTTATCCATTAGGAGTGCAGAGAAGATGAAGTTTGTTAAACAAAAGTTAATTGATTTGAAGAACGAACTATTAAATTAAAATCCAATAGTGGCAGCTGAAGTTGCTAGTTAACCACAGTCAATAGAAGACATGACAGAAGAACAAGCAGTTAGAGGTACACCTGTCTTGGATCCTCAAGTTACTCGCCCCCGTGGTAGACCGAGGGCTAATCAATTTGTATCTACAAGTGAAACTAATGCAAGGAAAGGTAGGAGAAATATTAGTGGCACAAGAGGTGGGCGTCGTGAAGGCAATAGAGGGAGAGGCAGGAGAAATTTTGCACAAGAGATGTATGCGTTGGACTTTAATCAACCAGTCATTAGTGCACAAAGTAGCCAAGTCAATTAGTGTATCAATTGATAGAGGGCGTTAAACAAATTTTGATGTAGTATTTCCTCAAATGTTAAAAGAAAAAAAATATATAATAAATGTTGGTGACCTAAAAATCAAGCTGATCTGAATCAAGCAATTGAGTTGATCCATGTAAATTGGTCTGAACAACAGTGATCAAAATAAGAATCATCTAGAAGAGGGCATGATGGTCCAAATTGTACATTAAATTTGGATTTGAAATATGAACGTGAACTACCTCTCCATTCACTGATGCGAAAACAGGTAAAAAGAAGAAGGTGTAGAGGACGCCATCGAGAGATCTAGGTTTTGCAGAGATATGAAAACAAAAGGAAGAAGAAGAAAAAAATTGGAAGAGAGAAAAGCTTCGAGGAGAAGAGTCGTCTCTGTTTGCAAGAAGAAAACTAGACTTGTGACTCACCTTCTCTGGTGTTTATATAGTTGTCAGAACAGTATCTCCATGTCAGATGTCATGCTCTCCTTCATTCTCTTTATAATAGTTGGTGAGGGGACCATATCCGACCATTGTTAATTGTCTTTCCATTCACTATAAGCACCACGTATTCATAGGATGACAATCAAGGAACCAAATCTGAAAACTATTAGCTGTCTCTTCATTCACCAAGCACCATGTATTCATAGGAAGGCAATTAGGGGACTAGATACGACAACTACTACTAGATTCTTTGTTTAGAAGATGTCATATATTTATAAGAAGACAATCAAGGGACCAGATCCAACAACAACTACTAGCTTCTCCATTCATAAAACATCACGTAGTCATAGGAAGACAATTAGGGAGCTAGGTCTAGATACTATTGTTGGAGCAGGTAGGCTGGTAAGAGGGGGTTAATTGCCTATTGAGAATAAGACAACCTTTCTCGACTTTCAACTCGGATTAGTAGCAACAGTATAATTATAACAAGTAAATTAAACAACTACAAAATGAAAGAAAAGGCAAAGGGATTTACTTGATTACAACGTAGGTGGTTGTTAATCTAAGACAAATGAAAAATACTAAAAGTCTCTTTCGTTGAAGGCGGAGAAGTCTCTTACACTCGTTGAATGCTCAAACAGTTGCTAGAAAATGAATACTAGAGTTAATGAATATTTTCTTACTCCAGGGGTCTTTTTATAGCTCTTGAAAAATCCTATACGTGGGTGGAAGACGCCTTTAAATCTTTTGAAGGCGTCTTCAAGTGAATAAAGTTTTATCCACAACTCAACGGCAACAAATGACTAATTTTGCTTGGTCGAAGGCGCCATCAAAATGTTGAAGGCGGCATCCACTAGAAAGGCGCGAGAGTGCCTCCAGCACGTTGGAGGCGCCTCCAGCAGCTTCGTTTGCTCTTCTGTTGCTCTGATCGCCTGAGTGATTTTGGCCATCCAGAATAGGGATCACCCGAACCTAATTTTTGTCCTTCTCCTCGAGTAGGCTTTCTCTCCGACTTCTCGTCCCTCAAACGTCGCGTACATTCTTCTCGTTCACCGGTGTACTCTTCCGCAGCATCTCGTCCCTCGGGTACACCGAGCTCGTCGGCTCTTTTCCCTTGCTATCCTTCTCGCTAGCTGCGTCTTCCGGTCGACTTTCTATGTTCCTAAGCTCCTGCACACTTAGACACAAGGATCAAATACACATGACCTAAATTTAACTTGGTTGACCACACCAAAACTACCACGGAACACTAACAACTATGTCTGGGTGCTTGAAGGAATCAATACACGAGTGCTCAATGGAAGTTGGTATCTAAGCACTGAGTCCAAGTGCTCGATAAAAGCTGGTATCTGAGCACTGAGTCCGGGTGTTCAGTGGAAGCTAGTTTCTAAGCACTAAGTTTAGGTAGTTTAGGTGTTCGGCGGAAGCTAGTATCCTAGCATTGAGGCTGATACTCGATGGAAGTCAGTTTTCGAGCACTGAGCCTAGGTGCTCTGTGAATGCTAATACCCGAGCACTAAGGTCAGGTGCTTGCTGGAAGCAGGTAATTTAGCATTGAGACATGATGCTCGGTGGATGCTGATATCTGAGCATTGAATCCATGTGTTGATGGATGCTATTACCCGAGCATGAAGGCCAGGTGCTCGATAAATAACCCGAGTACCATTAAGTTTGATTAAATGCTCAAGAGCAGCCCTGTGGTATGGAACTCCAAGATCTTCGGATACGCGCAATATGGGAAAGGTCGGTTAGCACTAAGCTTGTCTTTCAAGATGCAAGAGTTAAGGGTTGAGCCCGACCATATCACCTTCGTTGAGTTGCTCACCGCATGTAACCACAGTGGTCTAGTCAAAGAAGGAACCGAGTTTTTGCCATTGATGCGACCCGTGTTTGGAGTCGCACTAAGGATGAAGCACCGTATGTGTGGGGTTGATCTCTTTGGATGAGTCGAGCATCTTGAGAAAGCAATGAAGTTGGTCAAGTCAATGCCATTTGAGTCTAATTAGATGGTTTGGTCCTTGACACTGCTAGGTGTGTGTAAAGTAGATGAGGATTTGAAATTGACTAGTGATGTAACTAAGCATTTGCTTATGTTGGAGCTAGGTAGAGATGATGAATCAGGTGTTAGTCACTATTCCAAAGGTTAGTAGTCATTCGTGATTTACTTCCTCCGTGTTAGTCCTAGGACAGGTTGGCCAGGACGTTGGGGGTGAGCATATTTACCTTTTTTTTGCCACCAATGAACCAGGTGCATTGTTTTAATACGGAAGATAGGTCGCACCCTTAAGTCGAATGCCTGAATCCTCCAAATACTCTAGGCAATTTACGGGGATTCGGGCATTCGACTTTTACGAGAATTGATTTTTTTATCGTTTTTGTTTTATCATTTTTTAAAAATAATAATAAATTGATTTGATTCCAAATCAAAATACATTTTGATCTAATTTAATTTAATTATTAATGAAATAAAAGTCCCATCCAACATCTTTGAAATTTATTTCTTTTATAAGATTTTAAAATATCCAAAAAAATATTAATCCACCTAAAATCATTAGCATCTTAATTTGCCAAATAAAAATGCATATATCTCAAATAATGAATTGATAATTAAATATGAAAAATATATTTTTCCTTTCCCTATTTTACTGTTAGTAAAACAAATCAAACAAATAAATTAAAATTAAATTAACAATTTTATTTTGCTATTTAGTTTCAATCTGAATCATCTGATCATATACAAATTGCTAAATTCCAAATTAAATCACGACATTTTTTAAATATATAAAAATAGTATGTTAATTATTATAATTTTCTATATAATAATAAACAAGATGGCTTTCCTACAAATTGTTGACATGCCGATCAAGTGTATGATGATGAGATTTCGACTTAACAACAATTCATTAATCTGTTTAAGTTAATTATCATTTAGGTTGAATTATATATTGCATTTTATTTAATATCATCAATTTAAATTTTATATACATTTTACTTATTTAAAAAATTTAATTTGTGTCAATTTATTTTCTCTGTATTAATTTGTTATGTACCTCAGCATTAATTTAATTTTCATTATATAGTTTTTGGATGTTATTCTAAAATTATTTTAAAAATTTTAATTTAGAAAGGGAATATGGAAAAAAAGGATTTTCGAATATTTTTTAAGGATATACGAAAAAGACATGGTCTAGCAATGTTTTTTAGAATAAAATTTATATTTAAAATTCAAAGAAAATTTTAATCGGTTTGGATTATTATTATTATTATTATTATTATTATTATTATTATTATTATTATTATTATTATTATTCAATCCGATTAAAGCCGTGGTCTATATCATATAAACCCTAATATAGAACCTTAAAGCCGCCACCGCCGCCATCTCTCGCCATGGCTGATCAACTCCTTCCCTACGATATCTTGCTCGAGATCTTCTCTTACCTTCCGGTCAAGAAGATCTTGCAACTCCAACTCCTCTCCAGGCCTTTCCGGCGCCTCGCCTCCGACCGCCGCTTCCGCTTGTTGCACTCCGAACGCAACCGCACCGCCTCCGGCGTCTTCATCGCCGACAGCTTCAACCAGATATTAGACTTTTTCCCACCAAACCACACGGAGGATTTTCCCCCGTCCTTGGTCGAGTCCCTCGATGGCTCCCTCCACGCCTTCTTCCTCTTCACTACCTCTCGCGGCCTCCTCTTCTACCTTTACGGCGCTAACTTCTTCGTCGTGAACCTCGCCTGCAACGAAAAGAGAGTGATCCCTGCCCCGCCGGTAGAATGCTGCCCGGTGAAGAACGATGGCTTTGCTGTGAAGTTCCTCGACGACGACGACCACCTCAAGTGCAAATATCAACTCGTGTACCTACAAACCACGAGAGCATCGTCCAGCCTGCACCGTCTCTGCCTCTACGACTCGGCTGCCGGAGAGTGGATCGTCGACGACCTGCAAGTCGACTTGGAATCTCACTTCCTAAGACTGAACAACCTCGTGGTGTTTGAGGGTTCCGTCTTCGGCGCCTGCGTCTGCCCGTCGCCCTACATGACGACCTTTGCTCCTCCCTACGTCGTCGCCGCCATCGACACCTCCACGAGACTCGTCGACTTCTTTCCGGCGCCCGACTCCATCGCGCCTGAAGACGTTATCATCTTGGCGGTCTGGGAGGAGGCAGGGGAGCGACCATGGCTGTGCCTGGTGCAGTACAATGAATGCTCCCATAAATTCACTATTTGGAGGTGGTCAAAGGGGCCGATGTGGGTCAAGTTCCATGAGGCGGCCATCGATCGCCGGCTATGTAGGAAAATAGCGTACGATTTCAACCTCTGCGACAGTGGACCGACGAACGGAATGGTTCTATTTTTCAACGGCATGGATCGAGCATATGCCTACTCCTTCAAGCGGCAACAGTTAACGCAGGTGACGAAGAATAGGATTAGAATTTACATCGGCCGCCGGTTCATATCCTACGTAGATTCTCTTCAGCCATGCTATTAATGCTAATTAAGGTGATTAGAATAGGCTTAACTAATGTGATATTTATTTTAGAATGTACAGAATGAATAAATAACAAGTTTAGAATTCGAATTCAAATCCAGTCTTTACTATAAAGAAGGAATACACATAAGTTGGAGAGCAGATCTCTTAGACTATTTTTTTTGTGGTCTAGGGAATGTGTCATTCAAATTTACGACATGATTGTGGTCATGATCAAGTTGTAATTAGTTGCAATCCTTTTCAGGATTCACCGTCCCCATCAAACTATAATTTTTGTTCGGAGCGAGCGGTCGAAGGTCACCCGAAAGCCTCCGGTGGTGGATAAGTGACCAGGTTACTGGGCGCCGAGCGAGGGTGTCCTCCGGGCGGCCTCTGGCCGTCCGCTCTGAACAAAAACTATAACCTGGTGGGAACGGTGAACCCTAGAAGGGATCGCAACCAATTGCGGCTGGATCGCAGTCATGATCCGGACGCAAATACGAGTGACACATCCCTTGGACCACAAAAAGTGGTCCAGGAGATCCTGGCTCCATTAGTTGAAGCAGTTCCGTTGTTTACTTGATTTTTTTAAAAAAATACGGACGGACAGATTTTTAAATACGTTACTCGACGACCACGGCGAGGTCACAGGGAGGCAGGATCTCTTGGATCATTTTTTGTGGTATAGGGGATGTGCCACTCGTATTTACGGCCGGATCGTAGCCACGATCGGCCGCAAATGGTTGCGATCCTTTCTTGGGTTCACCGTCCCCATCAGGCTATAGTTTTTGTTTGGAGCGGGCGGTCGGAGGCCGCCCGGAGGACATCCTCGCTCGGCGTCTAGTAACCTGGTCACTTATCCATCATTGGAGGCCTTCGAGCAGCCTCTGGCCACTCGTTTCGAACAAAATTATAATCTGATGGGGACGGTGAACCCAGGAAGGGATCATAACCATTTGCAGCCGGATTGTGGCCACGATTCAGCCGCAAATACGAGTGGCACATCTCCTGGACCATAAAAAAGTGGTCCAAGAGATCTGTACTCCTCGTAAACCTATTCATTAATTTTAAAAAAAAATACGGACGGACAGATTTTTAAATACGTTACTCGACGACCACAGCGAGGTCACAGGGAGGCAGGATCTCTTGGACCACTTTTTGTGATCCAGAGGATGTGCCACTCGTATTTGCGGTCGGATCGTAGCCACGATTCGGCCGCAAATGGTTGCGATCCTTTCTTGGGTTCGCCGTCCCCATCAGGCTATAGATTTTGTTCGAAGCGGGCGGTCGGAGGCCGCCCGGAGGACATCCTCTCTCGGCGTCTAGTAACCTGGTCACTTATCCATCATTAGAGGCCTTCGAGCAGCCTCTGGCCGCTCGTTTCGAACAAAATTATAACCTGATGGGGACGGTGAACCCTAGAAGGGATCATAACCATTTGCAGCCGGATTGTGGCCATGATTCAGCCGCAAATACGAGTGGCACATCCCATGGACCATAAAAAAGTGGTCCAGGAGATCTGTGCTCCTCGTAAACCTATTCATTAATCAGGTTACTAGACGCCGAGCGAGGGTATCCTCCGGGCGGTTTATGACCGCCCGCTCCGAACAAAAACTATAGCCTGATGGGTACGGTGAACCCAAGAAAGGATCGCAACCATTTGCGGCCGAATCACGGCTACGACCCTGCCGCAAATACGAGTGACACATCCCCTGGAGCACAAAAAGTGGTCCAGGAGATCCTCCTCGTTTAGGAGGTGTATATGGCTAGAGTATTTCATTGAATTGTTATAGGTTGATGGTTTGAATCCCAGTTTTCACAATTTGTTTTTTCATTTAAATTCATTTCAAGCCGAACTCGAGTCGATCATTAAATAGCCGAGCTCGAGCTTAAATTCAGAAACTCACTCGAGCTCGAGCCGAGCCTCTTTAATTTTCTCGAGCTCGGCTCATTTGTACCCCTGCTTGTCGTGCTTGAGTCAACCTAAACTTGATTTATACTGGCTTAACTCGAGTTCGCTCAAGCTTATAAAGTTGAGCTCGAGCTTAATATTTAATCATGAGCTCGATGTCATTCTCAAATTTTTATTATTTTTTAATAAATAAATTAATATATTATATATTATAAAAATATATACTATTACTAACTCATTTAACTAGCTCGATAAGCTACCGAATCAGTAGTAATCAGGGTCGAACTCAGCTCGATTTTTAATCATGTCAGCTTGAGTCAAGCTCAATTAAATTCGAACTCGAGTCAGGTTTTGATTGACCCGTCCACAAGCAGCTCACTGCACCTCTAATCTTTACGTATATATATTTTAAAATAATAAGTCTTTGTTTATTGAGATAGAGGGAAGCTACTCCAAAATTATATAAGTGCATTTTATTAAATATAAAAGAAAATATTAAAAACAATAAATGTGTAAGGGTATTTAGAAGTTTTTTCGACAATTTACCAAAAGGCGTATTAGGTTTAATGTATTTACCAAAAGGCGTATCAACGTTTGGTATTTACCAAAAGGTGCAGCTAAGTGATATGTAATGCCGAATATAGCCCTCCCGCCAATCTCCTCTGATCAGTCATCATTTCCCAGGCATCCGAACCACATTTTTGAATTACTTTGATTTAAAAAAAATAAATTCGATCACTAGTGTACCTCCCTCTTCGTGACATACGAGTGTAGCTCCCACTTGTGAAACCCTAGTTTAATGACGTCGAGTGTTTCTCAAGCGGCATCAAGCATTTCAGTTCAATTAAAAAACAGGACTGTTCGCACGCCAACAATGACGGATTCTAGGGTTTACATCAATCAGCTAGTATCATAATGGCGCAAAGACGTCGATCGGGTGCATCATCATCCTCTCCACATCAATTAGCTGTAAAGGTTATCATTTTACAAACTCTGTGATCTTGAGAAGCTGAAATAGTATGATTTTAATTTTTTTTATTTTTATAAAGTATAGGGTTCAGTTGATGTTGGACAGAAACTGCATTGGAACAGTGTCCTTGGTCACTTTAAAAGTTTTTTTCAACCATCCACGAAGAAAGGAACGCATGAAGGGTCTGTTATTTTACATGACCGACACATAGTGCTGGTCAAACAGACACCCTTTCTTATTTTTTTTGGACATAAAAGATATGCAGCACATCCGTGGAATTTTGGTAAATATATTTCAAAATTGAAATTCAAGTAGTCAAGCCTTTAGATTCTCAGGTACAATTTATAATTTTGTATTTTAATCACAAAGTAGTTGTATGGTAAAATTTAATGTTTTGCTAAACGTGGGCCTGATACGATGCGGTATCAGGCCCAATGTGGGCTTGATATGAAGCGGTATCAGGCCCAACGTGGGCCTGATATGGCATCGTATCATGTCGACGGTGTTCCTAATACTTTTGTTGTTGGTTAGTCCTAGGAAGACCGTACCAGTTCCCCTGTACAAAAATTTTATACAAGGTCTGAACTTTTCCTAGCTACCATGTGTTCTTTTAAATTAAACTTGTATCACCTACGGAACTTAACACATTTGATACCAAGTTTAACTTATATGTTCTTTTAGGTTTAGATTTGGATCTCCTGTGGAACTTAACACGTTTGATCCAAATCCACCCATGTTATTAATTTCATTAAATATTAATTTCCAAAATTGGCTTTCAGAACTGCATGGCGAGGCACATGACCTTCTTGGATATGGAAGCAACCACCACCGCCTAGACAAAGCCTTTTAAGGAAAGCTAATATTTAATTTCCTTAAATAACTCTAGGTTAACCAAAAGGAACAATCGAAGCACAAGTTCGAAAAAGAAAAAACAAAAGAATACGATTCGAAACCTAGAATATCTAGCCTCTTGTGTTTGGAATTATACAAATTAAGAAATAAACTAGTATGATGCGGAAAATAAATACTAGTAATACCTTTCTTTGTAAAATTTAACGACCTCTTGATTTTCTACCGTATTCCTCTTCTAACCTCGGACGTTGTGTGGGCAACGATCTTCCGAGATGAGAACCACCAAGCACCTTCTTCTTCTTTGCAAGGTTCGGCCACCACATGACTCCAAGAAAAGATGAGGTTCAGCCACCACCACCAAGCTCCAAGGGATGCAAGCTTCCTCTTCTTCTTCTCCAAGCTAGGATTCGGCCACCACTTGATCTCCAAGAGGAAGAGGAGGTTCGGCCACTAAGATGGAGAGAAGAGAAAAGGAAGAGGCCGGCCACACCAAGAAAGAAAAGAGGGAGAAATAAAATAAAGGTTGTGTCCCTTGAAGGCACCCAAACCCCCTCTTTTATAATCCTTAGCCTTGGCAAATAAGGAAAATTTAATAAAACCTTCCTTAATTCTTTTGCCATTGAAAAGGAAAATTTTAATTAATTAAAATTGAAATCCTTTTCTTAATACATATGATCGGCCACATCAAAACAAGCAAACAAGGAAATTTTTCGCTAGAAAAATTAAAACTTTCTAATTTGCTTCCAGAAAAATTTTAAAATAAAATTTCTCTTTAATAATCCCTTCATGGTTGATGTTATAAAAGGAAATTTCTATAATTTTAAAATTTATCTTTTCAAGATGTGGATGATTTATAAATAAGGAAAGTTTTTACCAAAATTAAAATCAACCTTTTAATCAACAAATAAGGAAAGAGATTTAACTCTTCTCTTAATCTTTTGTAGAATTCTATAAAAGGAAATATTTTAATTTTTAAACTCTCTTTTAAATCATATATTCCACATAAGAAAAAATTTAAAATTAAAATTCCTTTTCTATTTTTAATGGCCGACCACAAATAGATTGAACCCATGCTTGGGCCGGCCACAATCATTCTCATCTAAACATGGTTTGGCCGGCCCCTTGCTTGGGCTCCAAGCAAGGCTTGGTCGGCCCCTTTTAGATGGGTATGAAGGTGGGTATAGTACTCTATAATTAAGAGGCTACGATAGGGACCGAGAGGAGGAATTGGTTTTGGTCTCCCGATGAAATTAAGCATCCCGTGTTCGCCCCGAACACACAACTTAACTTCATCAATAATAATTCATACCACTAAAGAATCATTATTAAACTACCGCACCAATCCCAAATTACATTTTGGGCTCCTTCTTATTATGAGTGTGTTAGTCTCCCTGTGTTTAAGAAGTCGAATGTCCACTAATTAAGTGAGTTACTGACAACTTATTTAATTAATATCTTAGTCCAAGAGTAGTATCACTCAACCTTATCGTCATGTCGGACTAAGTCCACCTGCAGGGTTTAATATGACAATCTTTATGAGCTCCTCTTGGGGACATTATCAACCTAGATTACTAGGACACAGTTTCCTTCTATAATCAACAAGTCATACTATAAGTAACACCATTTCCCAACTTATCAGGCATTTTGATTTATCAAACTAAATCACACCCTTTGATAAGTCAAAGAAATAAATATTAAATACATGTGCTTGTTATTACATTAGGATTAAGAGCACACACTTCCATAATAACTAAGGTTTAATTCTTTTATTAAATCAGTATAAAAAGAACTTACCTTAAATGGTCCTGCTCAATACACTTAGAGTGTACTAGTGTAATCTATTAGTCAAGATAAACTAATACCTAATTACACTACGACTATTTCAATGGTTTGTTCCTTTCCATCTTAGTCGTGAGCTACTGTTTATAATTTATAAAGAACCGATAACACAATCTTCTGTGTGTGACACCACACACTATGTTATCTACAATATAAATTAATTGAACATCTACATTTAGTATATATAAATGTAGACACTTAACCAATGTGATTCTTATAATTGTTTATACAAAAGCTAGGCTTTTAGTATACACTCCAACATTTGTATGTGTTGGTAGAAGTCTAATAATAATTTAACTTGGTCAGGTGTTCCGGTTGGCTTCACAAGAGGAGACGTTTCATCGCTGCTTGGTATTGCAGACCGTGGAGCTTCAATTCCGATCAATTCAGCTAAAGCATCCAGTGACCTCTTTCTAACTTACTTCTCAAACAAAAAAGAAGCTACTAGATCAAGAATTGAGGAGTTGCTTAAATTTTATGGCAATCGCGTTGAAGGCGAAGATGATGTTTTATTATTTTGCAAATTTTATATTTTGTATATATTTGTTTATGTCTTATTTTCTTCTAGTACATATAAGGTCCCTTTAAGTCTTATAGATATAGTAGATGATTTTGAGAATCTTGATAGATTCAACTAGGTTGAAGCAATCCATGAATTTATGGCTCCACAATTACCTAAGATTGGGGACATATTTTCATCAACTGAGACAAAACAGTCTAACACCAACCTCCCTTACCTAAAGGGATTTGCTGGTCTTTTGGCAGTAAGTGTATAATTTATGTGAAAGTTTTTAATATTTTGCGGACATTTTTAAAATAGTTAACCCTTGTGATGGTGAATCAGGCATGGTTTTTGGAGCATGTTCCAATCCAAAAACCATACAAAATCAAAGGAGCAAGAATAAATAAGTGGAGGAATATTCCTTCACATATTAGTAAGGTGAGAGAATTGATTGACAAAGTCTCATCTGAAGAGGTAAATTTTGAATACTTTGACTATAGTTTGGTTAAAAAGTCTTGTTTTAACATGTGGTTTAATATTCTTACAGGTTGTGATTGACCTAATCCCTAACCAAGATGAAAATTCATTGGTTGAGAACCTTGCTAGCGTTGCTGACAGTCCACCTGCAATGGAGGCATCACAAATTGAAGTCACTGAAGTAGGAAGGCAGATTAATAAGGAGTGTTGTAATTGCATTATTCAAGCAAACATAATTAAAGAGCTAACATTGGAGAACATGCAATTGAAGGAGAGGGTGAAAGAATTACTTAAAATAGTTGAAAATAAAGGCATGGAATCTCAATATAGTGAGCCTGTAGACGATCCTCAAATTGAACATGCAGGTGTTACAACAAGAAGTAGGAGAGGACGTGACAGAAGTCGCTATGATTACAAGGACACTCCAATTGATAGTACATTGTGGCTCAAAACTTTACCTAAGAGGCAGCGTAGAAATATACAAATAAGTGAGCCTGCGGAGAAAGATACATGTCTAGGAGAAGGAAAAAAAGTTGTCAAAGAATATGTTGTTGTGGGCAAGGGGAAAGGAAAAATTGATTTGGATGAAATGGAAGAAGAAGTTAATATTGTACAATTGATGGAAGACAAATCTGATGAAGAGGCAGAGAAGGATGTAAATATGTTTGTCAAATATGACAAAATGAGGAAACAAGCAATTGCTGTAAGATGATATCTGCAAATTTCATTGTAATTTGTTAGATTTAATGGATTATTTAATTGGCTTTTTTGTTTGTGTGCATAGTATGTGAAGAAGCAATTTAAGTCTTTCAAGAAAAAAAAACAAGACGAAGAGGTGGCGTACTTGTTAAAAGCCTTGGAGGAAATAAAGTATGTAAATTACATTAGTCAAGATTATTATATGCTTCTCGTATCGTTTGAGCTAAGGTTATAAAATTAAATATGTAAAAATAATCTCTGATTTGTTTACTTTGTAGGTTTACAAATGATATAGTTTGGGAGGAACCACCCATTTGTTTAAATTTGTATTCCCTTTTATCTGGTGTGAATGGAGAGATGTTGACAAGAGGGCATGTAATCGACACGTATTGTAAAATTCTATTTACGGGGCATTCCCGTCTGGAAGCACATACAACAAGTCAATATATTGTTCAACATTCTTCACAGTAAGGAATTGATTTAAGTATAGTAAAATTTAGAATTCTTTTTATTATTTGGTTATGTATGTATGACTTTGCATATTTGAAGTCATTAATGAAATCGTCAAGTAAGTTTGCCTTCCAACACCTGATAAAGACGGATAGAGGAGATGAAGAGATAAGGTATATATTTATACTTTTGTGCAGTGATAATGCACACTTCCATTTTCTGGTGGTGGACACCAAATCAATGACGTTCAATCAGTACAATTCTCTAGCAAGTGGAAGTAAATACAAATATGAATTTGAAACAGCGGTGAGCATCTAATAATAATGTGTATGGTTGTATTTTAATATAAATGCTAGTTGATGGAAAATGGAAATTTCCTCTTCAATCTTCAGGTATCAGATTTTAAATTATATAGTCGTAAGCACGTTGCTGCTATTCATCCAAACTTGGAAAGGCATTATCCGTTTGATAAATGGGTCTCCCGCACAATAGAATGTCCACAACAACAAGCAAGGTAAATCGAGCACAGAGTGTGAATATAAATTATTGATAAAAAAAATATTGACCATAAAAATGTTGTTGTTTACAGCGTTGACTGTGGCTTCTTTGTGATGCAATACATCTGATGTCTTCTATATGATATGAAGATTGACTTCAAACAAGGAGACATGAAAAAGATTAGAATTGATGTAATGGTATCAATTTTGAGGGATAAGTACATTAAAACATTGGATTAAATATCCAGTCTTGTAAGGCAAAAACTTCTATAGAATGTAAATGAACTTATTACGTTGTGTAGGTAGTTTAATATCTTTATATATAGTCTTTGTTGTATAATACAGTGGTATGTAGTATATGAGAAGATTATAAACTGTCACTGGAATATTAATAATATTGCATAGTGATTAGTCAAATATAAGTCACAATATACAAAATGCGATGCTGGTGCTTATCAGTGGAAGGAGACATAATGTATATAAGTTATACTGCACACCATTTCTATCTTCTCAAAACTAAAAACATGGTAACGGTTGTGATTGTTTAAAATATCAAATAGGCTCGGACCAACAGTCGGTTTCAAGAGCACAATGTCACTAGATTCCGTGCCAACTGGCACGGAGCAATAGCTTCTTAGAAATGGGGTATAAATACGTTTTGACACCAGATATACCTTCTCCCCAGTCAGACCTTCACAGGGAACGTGATTTCAGGTAAATCCAAGTATGGGAGGACCATCAGTGGGTTTTGGTCAAAACCCACTGATGGACCTAGACACCTCTGATTCGACCCATTTCAGTTCGAGTGGTTTGCTGGAGTTGCAAGGACTCCAAATATGCTGGAAAATCATTATTTAAAGCTCTATAGGTGCAGGGAAAAAAATAAAATATAATCAGCCTCCGTTGGGCATGATATGCTTAAATATCAGGCCCAACGTGGGCCTGATATGAGTGCATATCAGGCCCAACGAAGGTCTGGTATCGTATTATTTCATAAAGCTTGAATCTATCTCCCCCTAATATAAACTCCAAACATTCTAACAGTGTCCTGATGGAAAAAATAAATAACATCAATTTTTAAAGTCCCCTTCAGAAAAACTGTGCACTGTACCGTGCCAACTGGCACGAAGCAATACCTTCTTCTAAATGGGGTATAAATATGTTTTGACACCAGATATACCTTCTCCCCAGTGAAAACTTCACAGGAAACGTGATTTCAGGTAAATCCAAGTAGGGGAGGGCCATCAGTGGGTTTTTGTCAAAATCCACTGATGGACCTAGACACCTCTGATTCGACCTATTTCAGTTCTAGTGGTTTGCTTGAGTTGCAAGGGCTCCAAATATGTTGGAAAATCGTTATTTAAAGCTCTATAGGTGCAAGGAAAAAAATAAAATATAATCAGCCTCCGTTGGGCCTGATATGCTTCAATATCAGGCCCAACGTGGGCCAGATACGAGTGCATATCAGGCCCAACGTGGGTCTGGTATCGTATCGTTTCATAAAGCTTGAATCTATCTCCCCCTAATATAAACTCCAAACATTCTAACAGTGTCCTGATGAAAAAAATAAATAACATCAATTTTTAAAGTCCCCTTCAAAAAAGCTGTGCACTGTTCTGTGCCAACTGGCAAGGAGCAATAGCTTCTTATAAATGGGGTATAAATATGTTTTTACACCAGATATACGTTCTCCCCAGTCAGACCTTCACAGGGAACTTGATTTCAGGTAAATCCAAGTAAGGGAGGGCCATCAGTGGGTTTTTGTCAAAATCCACTGATAGACCTAGACACCTCTGATTCGACCCATTTCAGTTTGAGTGATTTGATGGAGTTGCAAGGACTCCAAATATGCTGGAAAATCGTTATTTAAAGCTCTATAGGTGCAGGGAAAAAATTAAAATATAATCAGCCTCCGTTTAGAAAATCAAATAGGATCGGACCAACACTCGGTTTCAAGAGCACAAGGTAGGCTTTGAAATTTGAATTAGGCATGTAAATATGGAACACCAAAGTAACTAAGTTACGGGGAAAAAAAAATTGGTTCTTAGTCCTGAAACTGCAAGTGGTACTCTTCTGTGGCAAATGGCATGACACCATACCTTCTAATCTATGGTGTATAAATTCTATTTGACACCATATATATCATCTCCCCACCAAGACCTTCATAGGGGACTTGATTTCATGTAAATCCGAGTAGGGGAGGGCCATCAGTGGGTTTTGGTCAAAACCCACTGATGGACCTAGACACCTCTGATTCAACTCATTTCAGTTTGAATGGTTTTCTGGAGTTTCAAGGACTCCAAATATGCTGGAAAATTGATATTTAAAGCTCTATTGGTGCAGGGAAAAAAATAAAATATAATCAGCCTCCGTTGGGCCTGATATGCTTCAATATCAGGCCCAACGTGGGCCTGGTATCGTATCGTTTCATAAAGCTTGAATCTATCTCCCCCTAATATAAACTCCAAACATTTTAACAGTGTCATGATGAAAAAAATAAATAACATTAATTTTTAAAGTCCCCTTCAGAAAAGCTGTGCACTGTACCGTGCCAACTGGCACGGAGCAATACCTTCTTATAAATGGGGTATAAATATGTTTTGACACCAGATATACCTTCTCCCCAGTCAGAACTTAACAGAAAAAAAATTGGTTCTTAGTCCTGAAACTGCAAGTGGTACTCTTCTGTGGCAAATGGCATGGCGACATACCTTCTAATCTATGGTGTATAAATTCTATTTGACACCATATATACCATCTCCCCACCAAGACCTTCACAGGGGACTTGATTTCATGTAAATCCAAGTAGGGGAGAGCCATCAGTGGGTTTTGGTCAAAATTCACTGATGTACCTAGACACCTCTGATTCAACCCATTTCAGTTCGAGTGGGATTCTGGAATTTTAAGGACTCCATCGGTGCTACTAAATCATGGTTTAAAAAGCTCCATAGTTGTGGAGGCACGTGATGGAAAAAAATTAGGCACCGTTGGGCCTGATATGCTTGAATATCAGGCCCAACGTGGGCCTGATATGAGTGCATATCAGGCCCACCGTGGGCCTGATATGACAGCATATCAGGCCCAAAGTGGGCCTAGTATGGTATCCTTTCTTATAAATTTATACTATCTCCTCCTTTCTATAAACTCAAAATGTGCTACCATGATCCTTATGAAAAAATAAAAAATAAATAAAAATAGAATGTGCTACCATAGGGTTTAAGTCTATAGCATGGCCATAAGTGGAATATGTGGCAACTGGCACGGATCCATACCTTCTAATCCATGGTGTATAAATTATTTTTGACACGATATATACCATCTCCCCACCAAGACATTCACAGGGGACTTGATTTCATGTAAATCCAAGTAGGGGAGGGTCGTCAGTGGGTTTTGGTCAAAACCCACTGATGGACCTATACACCTATGATTCGACCCAATTCAGTTCGAGTGGTATTATGGAGTTCGAAGGAATCCATAGGTGCTAGACAATCATGGTTTAAAGCTCCATAGGTGTGCTGGCAAGTGATGGAAATAAATACAAATTCAGGCACCGTTGGGCCTGATATTCTACCATATCAGGCCTAACGTGGGGCCTGATATTAAAGAGTATTATTTCAAAATAATAATAATTAATTAATTTTACACATAAATCGAGTCGATTAAATTTAAAATAAAATAAATAATGGGATATCAGGCCTAAGTTTCAATCTACAAAAGCGCACACTCTCCTACTTCGGTCGTCATCTTCTTCTCGAAGTCATTCTATGCAGCTCCATTCGAGGCGTGACTCTACCTTCACCGGCGTTCGAGAATCAGTTTCGTACGTAGATTGGTTGCTCATTTAGTTATGCTTTCTATAACCGTTTAACCTAGGGTTTGTGTGGGCGTGTTAGAATAAGAGCGTAGTCGTTATTACGGGATCTAAGAGTTATTTCTCTGGGTGTGGTTATACAGTAGCTAGGTTCGCAATGGCAACAAAAGATATTGTGACAAGTGTGAGTGTTGATCGACCAAATTATCCAAGTTATGTCAACGGAGGAAGAACTAAAAGAATGAACTGGAAAAGTATCATTTGCCACTTCAGAAAGTTTATCTCTTCTGTTACCCCGACTGCAGAACAAGAATAGAAGATTCGAGGCACACCTTTTTCGTGGATCCTCGACCTCCCTGATAGTTCTTTTGTAAGAGCTCAGGTACAAAATATGTTTGATAATTGGGATCATGAGGAAAAAAACTTTATCTTCCATGGGAAGAAGCTCCAATTTACAAAGCTAGATGTGGGACTGATTCTTGGCCTACCCGACAATGGAGAGATAGTTCGTCTCGATGTAAATGAGGCTTCAAGCGCACTGTACATGGAGTTATTCCGAGATTCGGATTGTTCTGCCAGACATTTGGAGAAACTGATTAGGAAGTCGAGATCAAATGACAAGCTGTACTGTCAGCTGTATATCTTGTATTTTTTTTTGCAACTGTTCTGTTTTGTGGGAGTAGTAGTGTTCTCAGAATACCTGTGCTCTCCCTAATTGACTGTGTAGATGATTTTGACAACTTAGCTAGGTTTAATTGGTGTAATGCAGTATACAGTTTCATGGCTCAACAATTAGACTCCATTGGATTGGAGCTTACATTAAGACCAAAACCACAGGTTGTTGATGCAACGCCCAAGGCCCCCTTGCTCAAGGGATTTCTAAATATTTTGGCTGTAAGTCTGATTACACATATATATCACGATATTTGTAATATTATAAATTATTTTTATAATCATATTGTAGGTATGGGTGTGTGAGCACATCAGCATTATTGATCCAAACCATCCAGAAAAATTGCCAAGAATACTACGGTGGAGGTGGCCTAACTATCATGTTGACACAGTCAAAAAAATGATAGACCGTGTAATTGTAGATAAAATTTTAGTAAATTTAATTCTGGCAGAATCAGAGTTGGATTTACTACCAAACCGGCCTCAGCGAACTGAGTCTCTTGAGTTGGTTGGCCAAGAATCTTTACAGCAAGCCCAAGAAGGTCTACTGCAGTGTGACGATACGGTAGATTGTATTTTGTGCAAGGAAAAGGATAACAAAATTGATAGTTTAAAGCAAGATTTACATAAAGCTAGTCAAAGTTTGGAGGAAGCTAATAAAAACCTGGCAACGGTGATAGAAGAAAAGAATAGTCTAGTAGCAGCAAAGGATATTGTGATTGCTGATATGGAATCTATACTTAAAGAAAAGGATCAACAAATAAGTGAACTGCGTAAGGAACGGGATACGAGTGGCACCAAGGCTGACACTATAAATTCTGACGTGGATAACAGAATTTTAAATGTTAAAGATAAAATCATAGCCGATGTCGAAAGTAAGATTAAAGAGCTCCAACAAGTCATACAAAGCATATCAGGGGAGCCAAGAGCATCAGAATGCATAAACCCTAATCTGCCTATAATTCCAACTAATTTTCGGGTAAGCCCCAAAAAGAAAGAGAACCCAGGGAAGTTTGATAGCTGAATGCACCAAAAAAAAGGGCAAACAACTTGTCCTTACTGTCGAACCAGATGCTCTTGCACCATCAAAGAGCGAAGATACAAGTTCATCGCAGCTAGAAACAAAATGTGATGAACTTAAAAAGGTCAAAACCAAAATATTGAAGGTACGGTCGAGAGTAGGTAAGTTGTTATTTTATATTCCTTAATGACATAGTATAATTTTAATTATCTCAGCAAGCGAAGACATTTTTTAAAAAGAGTCAAGATGGTGTGATAGCCGATGCATTATTGAAGCTCAGTCAGTTAAGGTAACGTAGTTGGCAGCCTAAATACTTAAACCACATGTCAACGAAGGATTATTATTGGACTTTAATGATATTTTTTTACTTTAAATTTATTAAATACCATTGACAGTATCCTTGTGTGTAGGGTGACGGTGCAACCAATATGGACCAATGATATTTTCTCTTTAGATATGCAATCTTTTATGACAATATTTGATTGGACGCAATACACCAATGGGGATTGCATAAATGTTTATTGGAATATTCTTGCTAATGAAGCCAAAAACTCTAACTCACCGTACCACCCATCTATATTTTGTGGGGTCGGATTCCGAGTATGCCCCTTATCTCATTGTAAATTATTTATAATATATATTGGATGCAGCCACCTAAATAGCTCTATTATTTGCATAGGAATTGTTCGGAATGATGCACGTGGATGCATTGAAACAAACTGCAAAAACTGATGATGACAAGGACATTAGATATATTTTCTGTTCTCTAAATAACCAAGATGATCATTGGTATCTAATGGTTATGGACCTGGAGGAAGGTCAAATAATTCATTATAACTCTCTTGGCACCACAGAAAATTACACTTCTGTTTTTAATCAAACTGTAAGTAACAAATTTCGTATATCCAATAATCATTGGTTATGTATTAATTACTATGGTTTGATATTTGTAGGTGTTGTTTTTTAAGGAGCTAAACTGGTCATACTATACAAGATGGCATAAAGGTTTAGCACCTTTCTCCGGGAGAGAGTATAAAACGATTCAAGTTATTGGCCCCACATAAAGCAAATCGTAAGTATTTGTGTATCTTCCATAATAATTGGATGTGGCTTTTTTATGATGCATTCTGCTTTTGTTTTGTAGGTTGGATTGTGCTTTTTTTATAATGCGCTATGCAGAGAGTTTGATGTTCCAGAGATCTACAGACTTTGTACAAGCTGATATGAGAGCTTATAGATTTAGACTTGGACATAAAATCATGTCTGACAAAAACTTTAAACTGTAGATACTGAACAGTTGTAATATTCTATTCTTGTAATGATTTACTGTTTGTGTAAATTTAATTTATGGTGTATCAAGCTTTATGAAACGATACGATACCAGACTCACGTTGGGCCTGATATGCACTCATATCAGGCCCACGTTGGGCCTGATATTGAAGCATATCAGGCCCAACAGAGACAGATTATATTTTTTTTTCCTGCACCTATAGAGCTATAAATAATGATTTTTCAGCATATTTGGAGTCCTTACAACTCCAGAAAATCACTCGAACTGAAATGGGTCGAATCAGAGGTGTCTAGGTCCATCAGTGGGTTTTGACCAAAACCCACTGATGGCCCTCCCCTACTTGGATTTACCTGAAATCAAGTTCCCTGTGAAGGTCTGACTGGGGAGAAGGTATATCTGGTGTCAAAACATATTTATACCCCATTTATAATAAGGTATTGCTCCGTGCCAGTTGGCACGGAACAGTGCACAGCTTTTCTGAAGGGGACTTTAAAAATTGATGTTATTTATTTTTTCATCAGGACACTGTTAGAATATTTAGAGTTTATATTAGGGGGAGATAACTTCATGCTTTATGAAACGATACGATACCAGGCCCACGTTGGGCCTAATATGCACTCATATCATGCCCCACGTTGGGCCTGATATGGTAGAATATCAAGCCCACGGTGGGCCTGATATTCAAGCATATCAGGCCCAACGGTGCCTGAATTTGTATTTATTTCCATCACTTGCCAGCACACCTATGGAACTTTAAACCATGATTGTCTAGCACCTATGGATTCCTTCGAACTCCATAATACCACTCGAACTTAAATGGGTTGAATCAGAGGTGTATAGGTCTTTCAGTGGGTTTTGACTAAAACCCACTGACGGCCCTCCCCTACTTAGATTTACATGAAATCAAGTCTCCTGTGAATGTCTTGGTGGGGAGATGGTATATATCGTGTCAAAAAGAATTTATACACCATGGATTAGAAGGTATGGATCCGTGCCAGTTGCCACATATTCCACTTATGGCCATGCTATAGACTTAAACCCTATGGTAGCACCTTCTAATTTTATTTATTTTTTATTTTTTCATAAGGATCATGGAAGCACATTTTGAGTTTATAGAAAAGGGGAGATAGTATAAATTTATAAGAAATGATACTATACCAGGCCCACTTTGGGCCTGATATGCTATCATATCAGGCCCATGTTGGGCCTGATATGCACTCATATTAGGCCCACGTTGGGCCTGATATTCAAGCATATCAGGCCCAACGATGCCTGATTTTTTTTTTCCATCACGTGTCACCACAGCTATGGAGCTTTTTAAACCATGATTTGCTAGCACTGATGGAGTCCTTAAAATTCCAGAATCCCACTCGAACTGAAATGGGTCGAATCAAAGGTGTCTAAGTACATCAGTGGGTTTTGACCAAAACCCACTGATGGCCCTCCCCTACTTGGATTTACCTGAAATCAAGTTCCTTGTGAAGGTCTGACTGGGGAGAAGGTATATCTGGTGTCAAAACGTATTTATACCCCATTTATAATAAGGTATTGCTCCGTGCCAGTTGGCACGGAATAGTGCACAGCTTTTCTGATGGGGACATTAAAATTGATGTTATTTATTTTTTTCATCAGGACACTGTTAGAATTTTTGGAGTTTATATTAGGGGGAGATAGATTCAAACTTTATGAAACGATACAATACCAAGCCCACGTTGGGCCTTATATGCACTCATATCAGGCCCACGTTGGGCCTGATATTGAAGCATATCAGGCCCAACGGAGGCTGATTATATTTTATTTTTTTCCCAGCACCTATAGAGCTTTAAATAATGATTTTCCAGCATATTTGGAGTCCTTGCAACTCCAGATAACCACTCGAACTGAAATGGGTCGAATCAGAGGTGTCTAGGTCCATCAGTGGGTTTTGACCAAAACCCACTGATGGCCCTCCCCTACTTGGATTTACCTGAAATCAAGTTCCCTGTGAAGGTCTGATTGGGGAGAATGTATATCTGGTGTAAAAATATATTTATACCCCATTTATAAGAAGCTATTGCTCCGTGCCAGTTGGCACGGAAACAGTGCACAGCTTTTCTGAAGGGGACTTTAAAAATTGATGTTATTTATTTTTTTCTTCAGGACACTGTTAGAATGTTTGGAGTTTATATTAGGGGGAGATAGATTCAAGATTCATGAAACGAAACGATACCATGCCCACGTTGGGCCTGATATGCACTCGTATCAGGCCCAACGGAGGCTGATTATATTTTATTTTTTTCCCTGCACCTATAGAGCTTTAAATATCGATTTTCCAGCATATTTGGAGTCCTTGCAACTCCAGAAAACCATTCGAACTTAAATGGGTCGAATCAGAGGTGTCTAGGTCCATCAGTGGGTTTTGACCAAAACCCACTGATGGCCCTCCCCTACTTGGATTTACCTGAAATCAAGTTCCCTGTGAAGGTCTGACTGAGGAGAAGGTATATCTGGTGTCAAAACGTATTTATACCTCATTTCTAAGAAGCTATTACTCCGTGCCAGTTGCCACGGAACAGTGCACAGCTTTTCTTTTCAACCCTATGGAAGGGGACTTTAAAAATTGATGTTATTTATTTTTTCCATCAGGACACTGTTAGAATGTTTGGAGTTTATATTAGGGGGAGATAGATTCAAGCTTTATGGACGATACCAGGCCCACGTTGGGCCTGATATACACTCGTATCAGGCCCACGTTGGGCCTGATATTGAAGCATATCAGGCCCAACGGAGGCTGATTATATTTTATTTTTTTCCCAACACCTATAGAGGTTTAAAAAGGATTTGCCAGCAGATTTGGAGTCCTTGCAACTCCAGATTACCACTCGAACTAAAATAGGTTCAATCAGAGGAGTCTAGGTCCATCAGTGGGTTTTGTCTAAAACCCACTGATGGCCCTACCCTACTTGGATTTACCTTAAATAACGTTCCCTCCGAATTTCTTACTGGGGAGATGGTATATATAGTGTCAAAACGTATTTATACCCCGTCTAAGAAGGTATAGCTCCGTGTCATTTGCCACGGAACAGTGCACCTCTTTTATTTTTCAATGACCGAGAAATGCTGTCCTATCTTATTTTGCAAGGATTACTACAATCCCTTTGTGCGAGTTTTATCTCATTTATATTTCACCACATATTTACGTGACTTTGAAATTACGAACCCCTTCCTGTTTAATTGAAATGTATCACATTTTTATTTTACACAATGGAGATATGGTGTGAAGTATTATTTATGCCTTGCAGGTGATGGTTTACACTTCTCATAACTACAATAACACTGTAACACAAAATAAATACTCCATAAACCTATATAACAGAAACATCACTTTCCACAACTGTTTTTCTTACAATCCTATATATGTACTTCATACAAAATATATGTCTCAACTCCTCCAATTTACAATTCAGTCAAAAACCAGGGGTTGGCGGCATTCTACATGTCCTCCGATTATGACCCAGTTGTTTGCACCCACTGCATTTGACTTTTACCTTCCCATTATGTTTCGACTCGATCCTTGCCTTCTTTCGCCTACCAGGCTGCACAAGGCTACGGGGACATAGCACTATAATGTTGTTGACTCCCCTACGCCAAAATTCCTTACTTCGACAGGGGTAAATACGATCCATCTATGTCGTTTTCCAATTCTGTGAATGAAAATAATGCTCACAATATAGGAGTGTATCCATGTTCTGGTGAATTATGACGGTAATTGCATGTGAGCAAGGCAATCCTGAAATTTGAAACTCCCCACAGTTACAATATTTTCTCTCCAAATCAACAATGTATGAAGCACCCCATGTCTCTACTTCCATTTCGGATTGAGAGTAGGGGTGGACTTTATATCGTCTAGCTTTCTCCCTCCTTGATTTCATTTCTTTGGTAGCATGAGGTGTCAACGCAACATACCATTTCGACGCTTCCTCCCTGCGGTTAAAGAACCATTGAGCTACCTTTCTTCTGGTATTATCAATTAACCTGTTTATGGGAAGTTCACGCGTCTCCTTGGACAAAGCATTTGAACTCTCTACATAATTGGTGGTTAGCATTGTGTACCTTCTCCCACTAAAGTGTGCATTAGCCCATCTTTTAGGGTCAATGTTCTGAAGCCACTTATGAGCATCTGAATGTTTTTCAAGCATGGACTGCATTATGAGCTCATATTTTAGTGTTGTGTTTGCTCGAGCTGCTGCCCAAAACAACCCTAAACCTGACCTACTGCCAGTATCTGTTACCATATTGTAAGACATGTGGTGGCAACAAAAAGCATAATGGGCAGTAGGGTAGACTTTCCTAACTGCTGATATAATGTCACGATGTCTATCTGATACTATACTCATTGACTCTGGATCAACATTAAAGAATCTCTTCGTATGATCCAGAAACCACTCCCATGTGGACTCACATTCAACTTCAGCGATTCCAAAGGCTACTAGGAGGACATTGTCATTAGCATCTATTGATATAGCCATCAACAACACACCCGGATATTTGCCTCTTAGGTGTGTGGCATCAATTCCAATTAATTTACGAAGATAAGACCTGAATACTCTTCTACAAGCTCCAAAAGCCCAAAAATAGCGTTGGAACTGATTAACCCCATTCTTGTGTAGTGCCACATAGGTTTCAGGATCCCTGACTCTTAACTCACGTAGATATAGTGGAAGATCTCTATATGCTTGGTCATAATCTCCAACAACCTTCTTTATCGCTTTCTCTCGAGCTATGTATGCTTTTCTGTAGGATATGGTCACTCCGAACCTGGCTTTTATATCTGCTATAATCATACTTGGCTTGTATTGTTCATTAGCAAGAAATTGCTTTACAATAAAAGAAGCTACAAAGGATGAAAAGCATGCTTGATGATCAGCACTTTCCCTAATGGTGCCACATTGGTGTTCCTTTATATATTTCGTAACAATGAACTCTACATCCCCCCGGGCAACTACTCTTCACTTACATGGTTGATTGAAGCAGACAGCTTTTACTTTATTTTTTCGAGTGTCAACTGGGTTATATCTCATATGTTTAACCATGGCATGCTTCACAAGTTCATTCTTGAACTCTTGTCGAGATGGAAATATCTGTCCTACAAAAAATTCATGTTGATCTGTTGCCTCTTCAATTGGCCTTTGGAGCAATCGAGAATTTAGAATATATGGATCATCAGCTATTGGGAACTCCTCCTCTAAGTCACTGTACTGTTCTTGAGATATTTCATATTGTTCAATCTGCATATCATCAGCAAAGAATTCTTATACATCTGTATTGCATTACATTTCCTCTCCATTTCGGTTATAATACCCTTCCTCCTCACTCCAAGTAGGCTCATAGTAATCATCAAGTGTTGCACACGGGTTCAAAACCTCATCTTCTTGAATACTAGCTTCTTCATTTAGATCAAATGTGAAATTACTGCTTGTATTTCCATTTGTGTTAGGCACATAACTATACTGCGATGATGATGGAATATTTGTTCTGGATACTTCTCCTACATTAGCTGCATGCCCAATGTTAGAATTTGCATCAAGAGTATTCCATATCTCAGAGAGAATTTCTTCAGTTATATGATCATCCCTGATAAATATATTACAAACTATTTTAGTAAATTTGCAACTACATAATCTATTGCTGTAGTTAAATTGTAATTTTGCTCAAACTAGGAAGGGTCTGATGTAAAAATAAAGTTTTAACCACATAACACTTTATCGATATCAGGCCCTTTTATAGCATATACTTCTTGTAAACTAGGACCACCACTGACTAAACTCTAAACCAAAAATAAATAATTTTTAGTCTAACTTAACTATCAACGTCAGAAACTAACATGACTTAAATCGATTAAGTCTTCTATTACAGCATAATTCAGGTGTTGTTGAATATTATTCCCCCCCCCCCCCCCCCCCACACAACCAAAATTAACCATAACAACAATTTTTGCCGCCACCCTTCCCACCAATACTGTCATTTTTATTTACCATCAATACCCTAATTTACAGTAAAAAAAATCAATACATACATGTCTAAATCTTTAAATATGTGCTTCTACTAATTTCCCTCTTGCAAGAAGTTTGTCCTTCTCGGCTGATGTTCTTAACTTAATTTGTCCTTGGTCTCCTCTAGCAACTCTTACGCCATTATGCCATAAACCTAATTGGTCTATTGCAATCCCGCCAACCAGCACCAGCAGTAATGGCAAGCACAGGGTTCATATTTTTTCAAGTTTATAACACCACTCAGAGGGATGGAGGGAGAGAGACGGTGACAAGACGTGCATCCGAACCATAAATTATTTTTCAATTCTATTTTCGGCTTGGATGCTTGAAAAAATGTGTTTGAAAAAGGTGGTTGCCAGGTTATCCAGAGGGGTAATCTGGGAATAGATTTTGGTAAACTGCGCCTTTTGGTAAATACCAAATGTTGATACGCCTTTTGGTAAATACATTAAACCTAGTACGCCTTTTGGTAAATTGCTGAAGTTTTTTAGATTAATTAATTTTTTATTAATAAATATTTTTTTACTGAAATATCATAATGTAGTTATTTCATTTAGAAAATATATTTTGATATTTTTAACCTTATTGATAAAATAAATTATGTTGAACCCCGTGGTAGTTTTGATGTGATCAACCAAGTTTAGGTTAGGTCCTGTTTGTCTGATCCCTGTGTCTAAGTGTGCAGGAACTTAGGAGTGTAGGTAGTCGAGCAGAAGACGCAGCTGGCGAGAAGGACGGCAAGGGAAGGGAGCCGACGGGCTTGGTGCGTCCGAAGGACGGGAGAGCTGCGGAAGAGTACTCCGGTGGGCGAGAAGAGCGTGCGCGATGTTCGAGGGATATAAAGTCGGGATGGAAGACTGCTCGAGGAGAAGGCCGGGAACTGGGTTCGGGTGAGCCCTATTCTAGATGGTCGAAATCACGCAAAGCAAGCCGAACCAGAGCAAGTCAACTGGAAGTTGACTTGTCAAAGGTTCGGTCGACCGAACACTTTTATCGGTCGACCGAACCCCTTTGCATCAGAGGACAGCCATTGGTGACACGTCAGCATCACATCAGTCAGCGGTGAAGTGATCGGTCGACCGAACCTCCTGATCGATCGACTGAACCCAAGATAACCCGACACCAAGTTGAGCAAGATCATCGGGCCAAGTCAGAGAAGCTAATCGGTCGACCGAACCTCCTGATCGGTCGACCGAACCGGAGATAAACCAGAGACTTGGTAGAGCAACTTGATCGGGCCAGCTCAGGGAGAGACGTTGAAGGATCGGTCGACCGAATACTGAGATCGGTCGACCGAACGCATGCTCGATCCACAGAGACTGCACCTGGACAAAAGACTGGGCAGGTATAGCAGGTTCGGTCGACCGAACCTGGGGATTAGTCGACCGATCCCTCTCGAGTCAAACCTAATCCCGAAGGATCAAGTTATCTGATAAGCTCTAAAACCCCTATATAAAGGGGTCTCGGGTAGCTATTGAAGACAACGAATTAGAACGAAAACCAACTCTTGTAATATCATTCTTTGCAACTTTAGTGCTTTCAAAGTGTAAAAGGCTTCTCCGCCTTCAGAGAAGGAGTTTCTTACTGCGCTTTTCATCACCCTGGATTAACAGCCCTCTTGGTTGTAACCAGGTTAAAATTCTGTCTCTCTTTTTCTTTTATTGTTATTATAGTTGCATTAATTTAGAGTTGAAAGCTTTGAGGAGGGTATAGTTTTAACTTGCAGGCAATTCACCCCCTCTTACCGGCCCCCGCTGCACCAACAAATTATTATCTTCTCATTCTCATTATCTTATCATTGGCTCTTATAGTTATAACTCAATTGTACCATGGCTCAAATATAGCTTGGTTCTAACCTAAATAGAATCATCACAAACACGAGCACGATTTGAGCCAAGTTATGCTTGCCTAAGTAGCTTTTGGGAAAAGGGACTCAATTATTTTGGGGCACAATTAATTGACATCTATATCTATTTATATGATAACTAAAATAAGTCCCCACGGGGTGTTTAGGATGGTAAATTTATTATAATAGAGCAAATGTCCAATTCTCGATAGACGATGCATGTTTTTGAAAAAAAAAAATCATCTCTAATCATTTGACGATCGACTATGCTATAAGTTAATCTCATGATTTACCTTCTTTTGTAACCTGGGAACGAATAGTAAGAAACACCTAAGATGAACGTAATCATCTTTTACTATAATTACTACCCTGATAAATGAAATAAATATATCACGTGTTAAAAAGGGTTAATTTTCAAGATCGACCTATATTGGATATAGTATTAGATCAGAATAGATGCCCAAAATAAATATACATGTATTTACACATTCGGGAAACTTCTGTCAAGTTCCCTTCTCCAGAAATACTATGATTCTTAGTCATCCACACATTCCGTATCATGAATGTTATTGATGCGGAGGTAAGTACAAATCCACATGGCAGGCTCTTGATTGGGTCAATATAGAAGCCACGTAGAACAATGTCAGATTTACTCAACATGGGAGTCACATGGTAAAATACAATCTTCCGACTTCTCGGGTCCCAATCTACCGAGTTCTTGATCGCCCTACTGTCGACTTCCCGTGTCTTAACTCCTAAATTGTCAAGTTCCTAACTTTGAGTTGGTCCAACTTCCTGATTGGCCGAGTGCCTATTTGGTCTGATCTCACCAACTTGTCGAGCCTTCCAAGTTCTTGACTTGTTGAGTGAAAGTGTTGGTTAGTCCTGGGAAAACGTACCGGTTCCACTGTACAAAATTTTTGTACAAGTGTCGAACCTTTCCTTAAATAACCTATTGTGTTCTTTAGAAATTAAATTAGGAATCGCAGACGGAACTTAACATCATTGATTCCAAATTTAACTTATCTGTTCTTAATGGTTTAGATTTGAATCGCAAGCGGAACTTAACACTATTGATTCAAATCCACCTACGTTATTAATTTCATTAAATATTAATTTCCAAAATTGGCTTCCAGGACTGCATGGCGAGGCACATGGCCTTCTTAGATATGGGAGCAACCACCACCGCCTAGGCAAAGCCTTTTAAGGAAAGGTAATATTTAATTTTCTTAAATAACTCTAGGTTAACCAAAAGGAACAATCGAATCACAAATTCGAAAAAGAAGAAAACACAAACTCGAAAAACTAATTCGATAAACTAGATCTAATTGCCTCTTGTATTTAGAATTCTTACAAAGAAAATAACTAGTATGATGCGGAAGAAAATTACTAGTTATACCTTCTCTTTGTAAGCTAATGACCTCGAGATCTTCTGCCGTATTCCTCGCCTCTCCTTGGACGTCGTGTTGGTGACGAACCTCCAAGATGATCACCACCTAAAAGAGCTTCTCCTCCTTGCAATATTCGGCCGCCACCACCACAATAGAAAAGAGAGCAAAGGGAGAAGAGAGGGAGAGAGGGGCCGGCCACCAAGAGAGTCTCCAAGCCAAAGAATAAGAGTTGTATCTCATGAAGCCTCCTCACCCCTTCTTTTATATTACTAGCCCAAGGCAAATAAGGGAAGAAATAAAAGTCTTCCTCTAATTTTTCCTTTTCCCTTTTAATTTTTCCTTTTCTTTCCTCTTGATTGAATCAATCGCCAAAATTAATTGGATGATGATTTTTCTTTTTTTATTGGCCGGCCACATTGCTTGGGCACCAAGCAAGGGGTGGCCGACCCCTATAAGAGGAAGGAAATAATTTTTATAAAAAAATTACAAGAAGAAATCTTCTTATAAAATTTACAAGCTCTCTTTCCTAAAGTATAAGTTAAAAAAGGAAAGTTCTTAAAAATAAAACCATGCTTTAAAATTTAAAACTTCTCTTATAAAATTTCCTTTTTTAACATGATGATAGAAAATTTTAATTTTAAAACTTATCTCCCCTTTTTTTTCTTAAACCATGAGGATGGTTAAAAAAGGAAAGTTTTAAAACTCTTAAAACTCTCTATTAAAACATGTGGCAAAATTCAAATAAGGAAAGTTTTTAAAATTAAAATCTCTCTTTTAAAACTTATAGTTTTATTCAAAGAGAAGATTTTAAAAATTCAAAACAACCCTCCTATTTGAATTATTCTTGGCCGGCCCCTACAAGCTTGGTCACCAAGCAATAGGGTCGGCCCCTATAAGAGGATGTGGCCGGCCATTGCTTGGTCACCAAGCAATAGTCCGGTCCCCTTCTTGGACACCAAGAAGAGTCTTACATTTGGATGGACTTGAGGCTATAATGAGGCTACGACAGGGATCTAGAGGAGAAATTGGTTTTGACCTTCCGATGATCTTGAGTATTCCATGTTCGCCCCGAACACACAACTCAAGTTCATCGATAATAACTCATTCCACTAGAGAGTTATTATCGCACTACCGCACCAATCCCAAATTACATAATGGGCTCCTTTTTATTATGAGTGTGTTAGTCTCCCTGTGTTTAAGATTACGAATGTCTACTAATTAAGTAAGTTACTGACAACTCACTTAATTAATATCTAGCTCCAAGAGTAGTACCACTCAACTTCATTGTCATGTCAGACTAAGTTCACCTGCAGGGTTTAACATGACAATCCTTATGAGCTCCTCTTGGGGACATTCTCAACCTAGATAACTAGGACACAGATTCCTTCTATAATCAACAATACACACTATAAGTAATATCATTTCCCAACTTATCGGGCATATTTATTTATCAAGCTAAACCTCACCCTTTGATAAATCAAAGAAATAAATATTAAATATATGTGCTTGTTATTATATTAGGATTAAGAACACACACTTCCATAATAACTAAGGTCTTTAGTTCTTTTATAAAGTCAGTACAAAAAAAACTTACCTAAAGTGATCCTACTCAATACACTTAGAGTGTACCAGTGTAATTTATTAATCAAGATAAATTAATACTTAATTACACTACGACTATTCCGATGGTTTGTTCTTTTCCATCTTAGTCGTGAGCAACTGTTTATAATTTATAGAAAACTGATAACATGATCTTCTGAGTGTGACACCACACTCCATGTTATCTACTATATAAATTAATTGAACAATTACATTTAACAAATAAATGTAGATATTGACCAATGTGATTCTTTTATTTTAAAATAAATATTTACAAAGTTAAGTTTTTAAGTATACACTCTAACAGAAAGGGCATGGTCACATGGAGGTTATTACAACAACCTTGAATAGGATGCATCCTTTGTTCTTCTCTCCAACATGTATGCCCTTCAAGTTCATTTCCTATATTTGGGAGGGAGGCTCTAAGGCATATTTAATCATGATCATTCTATCTCTTGTCATCTACTTTACTTTATCATTTTCTCCGTTTATTTCTCTGCTTTATATTATTTGAGGCTCCATAATAACTTAGGCATTAGAATTACCTCATCAAGGTGGGGTAACTCTTGGTAAGTCCTCTGATGACTAAGATTTGATCACATCTCGCTTGAAGTTGATTTGAAGAATTTGACTAGATTCAACCAAAGTTAATAGAAAAAAATTCCATGAGATTTGATCCACCCCTAGTCCCTCAGTAATGCTATCTCAAGGCTTGGATAGACAGATCTCCTAGTGCATATAAAATCATCATTTGATCCTCCAACACTCCTTTGTAGACAGACATATGAAAAATAACTACCTGGCCTATCTATAGAAAGTGATCAGTTTGTTTTCAAGATAGTTCAATCAGTCTCTAATTGGGAGGCTGCCTCCTCAAACCTCCAAATGGTAATTTAAAGGACTTAAAATATCTACATTGGTTATCTTATTCACAAATTTTATCTTAAATTTTAAATAGAATAGTTAAAAAAATTTCATTAATTACCTTATCCATTTCCTAAATTTTAAATTTATAAATAGTATTTATTTAAATTTAGAGAATAGATTTCATTCCCTAACTATTATAGAAGAGAGAGAAAGAATAGTGAATCTAATATTAGTGAAAAATGGATACTTTAAGTAACTTTTTTACCTTAAATTATATATTTTGAATAAAAAAACTAATAAGGATACTCTGAGTTGTAGGTAAGTCTTACATTTGTACTGGAAAATTAATTTTTTAAAATTTGTTATAAATTATAAATGTTTTGAGTAGAATATTGATATTTTTATTTAAAAAATATTTTGAAACAAATTATTATATGTTTTAAAAAATATCTGGCTTTAAAGATTGGCTCTATCGAGGAAAAAAAAATCTTTTAGTAAAAATAATTAAGTAGATGTTTGTGTCAAATCAATTATAGTTTAAGTCAAATTATATCATTCAATTAATTTGAACAATATATATAATCTTTTTAAAATTAAATTTCCATTCGCTTGACCTGAGTCCACTTCAAAAGCAAAGTTTGATCAATTGAGAAAAGTCAGTGTAACATTTGAGAACAAAATTACAAAAAAAGAAAAAGAGGGGGGGGGGGGAGTCTCATTAGGGGAGGAAAAACAAACAAAACATATAAAATTGTGATTGAGATATTAAGTTGGGACATCTTACCCTCTTTATAATTACATGTTTTCGATAGTCAACAGATGGAGCATACAAAATATAGCAGTTGTTTGTTGTAGTTGACTGTTAGTGTATTATCAATCTATTGATATGCAATTTGGGAATTTATAAAAGGTAATTACATGATTAAGTAAATTATCATAGAAAATATAACATATCAATTTGATTTGTAAAAGTAGAGCATGATATTAAATAAATAGGCGAGTCAGCCCGCAACGGGGATTGCGGGTTAGGCGAGTCAGTCTATAAATTTATCAAAAAATTTAAAAAAATAGAAAAAAGTTAAAAAAATTTAAATTTGAATTATGGTTTAGACAAGTCAAAACCTAGGAGCTCATTGAGTTTTTCATTTAAGTTTTAAATTTTGAAGAAGAAAAAATTCTCAACTCGTAAGTCATTCTAAGCCTATCACAAGTTGACCCATCTAAGCCTGTGGCCCATATGGATGGACCGTCTTGATCCATATTAAAATAGATTGATAAAATTTTAATTCATTTATTTAAATTATTTAATGGAACGGGTCAATCCAACGTACTCAACAGTCCTACACCTCTTGACAATAATTTACAGTTAACTAAAGATCTAAAATAAATCTTTTATAACACCACTTTATCCATTTCAGAAATTCATAAAAAGAAATTTAAAAATTTGAAAAACAAATATTAAAACTTTGTAAACACATTCGTTATATGCCATTTAAAGTTTAAAATTTAAACTTTTGATGAAATAATATTTTTAATTTAATTTGTGAAATTAACCAAATTTATAAAAGTTTTTAAAAATATACCAAAATGTGTTAAACCATTTATTTTGCATTTTTTAAGTCTGAAAACATTAACTATCTTTCAAAACTTATATTTGATTTTCAAATAAATTTTTAATCATGGAGTAAAAATGAAGTTGTCATCTTAGCATCAGAGTGACCTCATACTCTATGAAATATGATAAATCATGGAGCCATTTGTTCTAGTACAACAAATTAGGCTATAATCATCCAAGATCTATTAGAATAATCATCCACCAATTAGGCTATAAATTTTTAATATGATTATGAAATCAAGTATCCATTTATCAATATGTTGGTGTTTTCTATGATTAGTTAATAATTTTGTATGATGTACACCAATTTCAAGCCTCCCTTCTCCTTCTCCCTTGAATTCCCCTATTCGTCTCTCACATTTTCCTTCTCCTTCTCCCTTGCATTTTAGCCGCATACTACGGTTGTTCTTTCTTCGTCTTCCTTTATTTTTTCTTCCTTTCCCATAGATTCCTTTTCCTTTTCCTTTCCCTAGAGATTTTTTTCTACTTCGAATTCTTTCCTTCGCCATTCCATTGTTAGTAGTAAACATAAAATAGAGACTAAAGAAATACAGATATCAAATTTGCACGAACTGCCAGCCTTGAGATCAATACATGCGCAATTCCCAAAGGGAGAGCAGGTTTTAGAATGACAAATTGTAGATTGCTTTAAGCCAGATACGTGCTTTAAATCTCAACGTCAGACAGATAAGTGCTTTAAATCTATTCATTGCTAAAGTAAACTAAGCAAATGCATGGATTTCTTTCTTCTATGATGATGAGATTCATCGGAAACTAAATTACAAAAATCAAGTAGATGGTTGTCATTATCCATTACAAACAATCAAATGCCGGAGAAAACAAAAGATAATGCTGGTAAATAGCAATCCTGTAGCTTTGGCATGACAAATGAGTCAAATATGTGTGGGTTCTCTCAGCTTTGCCGAAATGAGATTTTGAGACAATGGTAGCAATATACTCGACCTGGGATAGATGGGCTGAGTTTGTCAGCTTATTAAACGAATGTACTAATCGCCAAAGTTTGTTTCAACGTAAGAAATAATTGGCATAAAATTATGCCGTGGCCACTCGCGTATCGTCATGGTCATCAATATTGAGTGCTTCTAGCAGCTTAGGCCAGGATTCGTGGAGTCCCCCTGGCAAATCAAACTCCAACAGCTTGCTTTGCAAACGGTAGAACTCTTCAACTGGCTGACTCTGCAGAATATAACCCAGTTGCGTAAGCTGTGCTAAATTTTCATAAAAACAAGCAGACAAATTTCTCAAGGTTTTTATTCCCCTACAACTAAAGGAAAATTGAACCGTCTAAACTTCATATGGAACTATATCTATACAAACTCAAAATGAACATCTAAAAATAGAATAAATAGAAGAGGTAATTGAGATGTTGTACTCATTAATAAGTTACAGGAAGGACATAATTGGGTACATGCGTATCAAATTACAGAAAAATAGATCAGGGAATTGAAATGTCACTATAGGTTTTTTTTTTATTTAACTTAGTTTAAAGGTAAAGAATATGTTTTGCATCAATGCAAATGTTAGAATTTGTAAAAGAATACGACATTTGTTTTCAGAAATTTTTTAGGCTTACCAACATAGAGGAACATAAAGAAAGAGAATGATTACCATTTCGTTGTAGACATGCAGTCTTTTCTTTACCACTTCTTCAGTATCATCAGCACGAGTTATCAGCTTCGACATGCATTTGGCAGGGGGAAGGAGAGGTGCCATACTCATTGCAGGCCTACCATTCTCTGCCTTAGCATTGATAGAGGCCACATTAAAATTCCCACCGCACTCGCTACATGTTCTTCTTCCAAGACACTTGTCAAGCAACACATCTTCTCTGAGCTTTAGATTCACAACCAGATCTACGTCAGTCACACCATCCAGAATTTCCTGACAACAGAGGAACACAGAAAGATGATTTCTTCAGCTATGAAGCAGAAAATTTAACCTGGCAGTAAAATGGTGCAACATGCCTATACTGCCAACTGCTGCAAGAAAAGCAAATCAGTGCATCTGAAAGAACCATAAGCACATAGCATATCAACAGTGTGTGCTAGGACAACTCAGCTCCTATCTGTTAATATTATCAAGCACAACAATGTTTATGAAGAACATTGATGACTTTACAAGTTAGCTTATAGGTCACTTTTCCAGTTATCTATGGGTACCAACATACAGCCTAGAAACTTCAAGTTAAACGGTGATTCAGTGGAAAATACAGGTTTTCATTCTTGTACATTTCTATCCCTGCAAATAATGAATAACATTTCACATAAGGCAAATTGGAAAAGTCTGTTACTCTGTGTGTGGGAGCCCTTTTAATTGCGGGGGAAAGCTTCTGTTCATTAAAAAATTTATGACTTGAACACAAATCTGGATTAACATTTGTAAAGAAAAGAACTCTATTCCAATATTAGAGTTCATCTCTCCAGGAAAGCTTATGGAAACCTTTATGGAGTTTGACATGAATTTTCAGATTTTTAGCGTTGATACCAAAAAGACAAGGCCGTGGCCATATCTCATAAGAAAGAAGGCTACACACTATTTATTAAAAGTAAAAAAAATAAGTATTAAATGACTGTTTCTAAAATTAAAAAATAATAAATAAAAAGTTAAAGCAGTAACAGTTTATTTAATAAATGAAACATAAAGAAGATTAATGAAGAAAACTTATATATAATAAAAATATATTGTTATAAAATAATAAGAAAGTTTGTAATGAATGTCTAATCTCAGTGACTTTTCATGTATCCTCTTTATTAATTTATATTATATCATTACATGAGAAACTTTTTCTCCTTTACTTTTCAACACATTTTGCCATATCTCTCTCTCTATGCATGTTGAAAAAAAAAATGTAAGATGAAAGGAAAAATAAAATCTCTTACATTACTCTCTCATCTTTCCGTCTCAATTTCTTTGCTAGTGTTGATTGTTTTATAACACCCGTGATGCTCTAACTTGTTCTTCAAAGAGATTTAGATTAAAAAAAAGTATTTTATTGTGACTCCAATGCCTTTTGCTTATTTCTCTGTGCTAATTAGTTAGCTTTCTATATTGCCTTGCTAATAATCTGATTATATGGTGTAGAAGTTTTCTTTTTCGTGCCAAACTTTTATGCCAGTTGACATTTTGGACAAGAATTATTTTTCATGGGTATTTAATGCTAATGAGCTTGGAGAAACAATCAAAGATGTAAATCAAGAGTCCTTGCAAACCCATGCCAAAGCAAACATTTTTCTCAGCCCTTTTTATCACCTCCACAAGGATTTGAAACTTAAGTATTTGTCATTGAAAGCTCCACTCAAATTATGGAAGAATTTAGAGGAAAGATATAACCAACAAAAAAAGACAATCCTATAGAGTATTTGTTAGTGAAAGATCCACTCAAATTATGGAAGAATATAGAGGAAAGATATAACCAACAAAAAACAATAATTCTTCCAACAGCTCATAATCGATAGGCGATTATAATTTAATCATATTTAGAATAAGTTCTCAATTGAAATTGTGTGGTGAAAATATTATTGATTCTAATTTGTTAGAGAAAACATACCTGTAGTAGCAATATCAAGAGAGAGGTTTTAGGATGTTCTGAATTCAATTTCATGCTTAAAGTAGCTGAACAAAATGATAAGTTGATGAAAAATCATAAGTCTCGACCTACTAGTACTATTCCATTTCTTGAAGTGTGAATGTGACAAATTATGATAATACAAGAACACAATCGCAGTTCTGAACATGATCCAGGAAAGAATTGCTATCGCAATAATCATGGTGGTTGATATAATTCATCTTACCACCAGAAGTGGACTAACTATGAAGTGAAACAACATAAAAGTGGATCAAGTAAGCACTCAATAAATATATATTCCAGATGTAGGATGAAAGGACATTAGTTGCATCCCTACCGTACGTTAAAACATCTTGTCAACTGTTATCAAGATTCTAAGGAAAAAAAAAGAAAAATATTAAGGTAATTTTTTATATTTGATAGAAATGTAAAATAATCCTTTAAAGAGTCTTAAGAATTTGACACATCTAGATGTTGATTTTTTTAAAAAATTCTCATTCAGCTGAATGGTTAGAAATATAGTTGATGTCATAAGTTTTATTTGTAATAATTTGTTGATTTTTTATATAAAACTGTGTTATTTCATAATTACATCGTGAGAATTAGTAGCTTTTATGACATATTTATGTAACTTTGCTAGACTTTATTTATTATTCTTTATTTATGAAAAAAGAAATATTTATGAATGTTGTTTAGTTATTCAATACTAAGTGATTTTTATTGATTCATCTTTGATTATCCTTAGTGACTTTTGGTGTTTTCTTATTCAGATTACAAATAAACAAAAGTTTATATCATCTTATAATTGCTTTGAGATAGATACATATTTATTTATTTTAATGTTTATGCCCGTGTCTAACATATGGATGTTGTTAAGTCGGTTGGATTAAAAATCCAAGATGAGGATATGTACCTTGCACATAATGCAATAGTGCACACTATACTAAAAAACATTTTCATGATATATTTGTTAGTGCAATTGGCCCTGGTCAAGGTTAACCATAGTATTGATTGAGTTTCGATATTTGAATAATATGTTTGATGCTTAATATGTTTTGGATGAGTCAAGTAGGTCAAGATTAGCTCAATAATTGGATAGTTGAGAGTGGACGAAGTTCAAATGGATCAACGTCAATCAACTATTTGGCAATATGGAGACTTCAATAAAGAGTTAGCAAAGAAAAAGACCAAGTGGGTAAAAGTCTAACAAGGAATTAGTAAAGAAAAAGACCAAATAGGTCAAGTGGGTTAAGATTGACTAAAAACTTGGCAATGGAGAAGTTCATAATTGTTGGCAATGGAACTCCAGAGGAGTCAAGGTGGGTTTAATGTTTGATGGTTGATGGAAGTGTAGACGGGACAAAGTGGACTATCTAACAGTTGATGCTACGTCTATGCAAGTCATAGAGGACTGAATGTTTGACAATAATGAAAGTATAAGTAGGTTATGGAGGATCAAAATAGAAAGTGATGAAGTGAAAACAACTAAAGGAGGATCAAATGTTTGGCAAAAACAACTAAAGGAGGATCAAATGTTTGGCAAGTGATGAAGTACTAAAAGAGTGAACTTTAGGTAGTAGAAGTTCTAGTGAGTCAAGGGTGAGCAAGTGGAAGCTCTAATAGATCTAGGTCAGTTGGATATTAGGCAACAAATGAAGACATGGTCTTTAGACATTGGAAGTTCTAAAGATGAAGAGTCTTTTGGCAAAGAAAGTCCTGATAGATTTAGGTCAACTAGATACTAAGAAAGGATGAAGTCGTGGTAAGTCGAGATTGGCTTGTACTAGGCAAATGAAGTCTCAGAGACACAGGATCTCTTGGCACCAAGGTTGAAATTAGAGTGTTAGTCGACTGGTAAAAAGAAGCAATTGACTGATGAACTCTAAACTGCAAAGTTGTGGTTTGGTCGAGTTCGGGGTTACAACAATCTACTAATATGGATTTGCAGTCAATTGATCATACAATCAATTGATGGAACAGTCCAGTCAATTAAAGAATTTAAAACTATAAAGTCGTGGTTTGGTTGAATTAGTGATTTCAAACAATGAACTAAAGTGAGAGCAGTTACAATCAACTAGACAATAGTCAACTCAAGTTAATTGCCAACAAACATAATGTTTGCTTAGTCAACTACGTGGTCAACTCTGATAGAAATGTTTTTGTTCAGGTACTAGTCGATTGGTCAGTGTTGACTGGTGTGGTGCATCATCAGTTGACTAGCAATGGTAATATCAATCAACGATGCCACACCAAGGAGTCATTGAGTGGATAAAGTTGAAGAATGTTTGAATTCTGAGTCACTACAGTGAAGCAGTCGATTCCAATAGCTTTCAAACTCAGCTAGAAGTCTATAAAAACTTGTTTTATGGAGGGTTTTCGGCTAATGTTCTTGGAAGTTCTTTAGGCAAGCAATCCAAAGCTATTAAAAGACAAAGCAAAGCAAGATCTCATTTGTGTAAAATTTATTTACTTATATAATTTTCGTGCTTGTATTTTTGTATCTTCTTTGTATTGCTATAAGTGTTATTATAAGAGATTTCTCCGCTCCCAAATGGTATCCGAAGAATAGAAAAAATAACAACGATTCCGTGAGTAGATAGTGATCTACTGATGGATCATAGACTGTGGAATAGGAACCGAGAGTTCTAAACCATGTAAAAGCTAGTTTGTATATCTTTTTATGTTTTTATTTTTTATTTGTATTTCTGTTGCACACTAACATCTCGTAGACAAGCACAATCGAACGAAACAATGAAAATCAACAAATGATTATTCCTCCCCCCTTGCCACATTACTAGTCCCAACAATATTTTTTCCATTTAAATATAAAACAAGGAAAAATAATGTTAAATTTATACTGACATATAAATTTAATTGAAGGCTCTCGAAGAGTATATATTAACTAAATGGCCAAAATGTATAGCAAATGATGTGTTTTCCCCCTCTAAGTTGAATAGAAATTTATTAAATTTCAAAGATATTCATCTTAATAGATATTATTTAGACACAAAATGTGTGAAGCATTGAATATTTATATGTTTATGTTATAATTATAACAACAATCAAACCTTTATCCCACTAAATGAGGTCGTCTATATAGATTCTCCTACACCATTGGACTTGATCTTCTACTATATCATCTATATTTAAATGAATTTTATTATATTTTATCATTGCTAACCAAGCCTTTTTTGGTCTTCCTTTTCCTCGATTAATCTATGTATTTGTCACAATCTCATATCACCTAATTGGAGTATTTATTGATCACCTAAGTGCATATCCACACTATCTTAAATGCATCTAAGATTTTTCCCTCAATATATGCTATCCCAACTTTCTCTTTAGTATTTGCATTTCTTATCCTATCCATCCTCATATATCCGCACATCCACCTTAACATCCTCATCTCTAACTCATTTTCTACTCATATAATTGTTTCATAGCCCAATATTCAGCTCCATATGACATAGCAAGTCTATCCGTTATTTTATAGAACTTTTCTCTAACTTTTAGAGGTACCTTATGATCACAAAGAACACTTGATGCCCTCCTCTATTCCAAACTTCCTACTTGTAACTAAAGTATCTCTATCAATGCCTTTCATCCTTTTGTAAAAAGGACCCTAGATACAAAACTTTTAGTTATAGGTAATGCATCATCTCATATCCTAGCAATTGTCTTTCTACATCTATTAAAAAGGGCATGTATGACGCTCCCACCAATACAAGATCCTGAAGAAGGGTCGGACCACATTGGTCTATTTTACACAATCTCATCTTGTATTGCAAGAGGCCATTTCTTCCACTTGAAGCCATGACCTCTAGGTCATACGATGACAACTTTACCATTGCGCCAAGGCTCCCCTTCATCTTGCTATATCTATTACTAAATTAAAATTTTATATATTCAGTCTTTACTCTATTAAGCCTAAAACCTTTAATTTTCAAGTTTAAACATTTACTTTTTCAGGAATCTTATTGACCAAAACAATATATCTGTAAACAATATATACCATGGTAATTTATCTTAGATGTATCCAATGAGTTCATTTATAATTAGTATAAAAAATATAGATTTAGAACTAATCCTTAATGTAACATATGATTCGATTAATTTAACTGAAGTCTTCACTCTTGTCATTACATCATCATACATATACTTAATTGTCTCTATAAATTCTATGTTAAAAGTTTTTTAAAAAAAAAATCCACATAATTGCCCTTGGGGTTGTCATAATCTTTTTTCTAAGTTAATGAATATTGTGTAAGTTTTGCTTCTTTTCTCGATGCTTTCTAAGAAGATGTATAGCTATTATCGTCTACCTTTCAAGCATGAATCCAAATTAATTTTTGATCTCCTTCCTTAATTTTTTTCTATCACTTTTTCTCAAAGTTTCATGGTATGACTCGTTAGCTTAATGCCCATATAATTCACACAATTTTGTATATCTCCTTTGTTTTTATATAAGAGACTAAAGTACTTAGTAATCAATATTTTATTCATTTTCAATATCATATTGAATAACTTAGTAAGTCATTCAATACCCTACTTCTCTAGACACTTCTATATCTCTATTGGAATACCATCAAGTCCAATCGTTTTTTCATTTTTCATCCCATTCAATACATGTTTGCCTTTTGAAATTTAAATCCCCCCCCCCCCCAAAAAAATAATAATTAAATTTTTATACTCCGACTTGTTTAGAAACAGTCTCTTGCAATAGCTAGGATAAGGCTACGTAGAATAGGCCCTTCCCTGGGACTGTGTATTGGCGGGAGCTTCGTGCACTAGCTGTCCTTTTTTTCTATACTTCGACCTACTTAAATTTCCTTAGCTAAGTTGGTCACCTAACCCTTCACTAAAAATTTGATGAAAATATTGATTCCATTGCTCCTTTATTTCCTTCTTTACTAGTATTATATTAGATTCATCTTTATCATCTTTAATACAACAATATCATCTCTTCCGTTAAAATCCTCAATGTCAAATTGCATACCCTCCCTCAAGCAGCTCTTTGTCATTGCCCATGACCAAGTTGCAGCTCCACCACCTCTTCTCGAACAAATACAGCAACTCCACCCATGACCTTGCAATTTACTTTCCATCTAAGAACAAATCCCATCTTCCCAATACACATTCCCCATTCCTCAAAGAGATGAAAGGATCATCACTAACCAAGTCCAATCCATAAAACATGTCATCACTCAACACATAGGTTGATCCTGAGAAAAAACAACCACCTCTCTCCGCCTCTCTTATCCCGAGAGCAAGTGTAGGAGCCTTTAGTAAATGTGAATTACCTCCTCTAGTTATTTTGTCCACTTAGGGGATACCCTCATTTCTTAAGAAAAGAAAGAAACAAAAAATGGTGACAAGGTTGAGGTGTAGAGGTATATATAGAGTCATGGCCTTAACAACGTGTGAGCTTATTTGGGTTAAGCACCAAATAATCTAGATAGGATACGCTCTAATAAAGCTCATGAAGATCTATTGTGATAATCAAATGCAACATATAAAGCCTCATATCATATAGTTCATGAGAGAACAAGGCATATAAATATTGATTGTCACGTAATTAAAGAGAAAGTGTTGTCTAATGAAATCTTCCCTTTATTAGTTCTAACAATAAATTAGTAAATTTGTTTGCAAAATTGCTAAAAGGTATAGAGTTGAATATATTTGAAACAAATCGAGTTTTTATAATACAAATGAACTACCTTGAGATGGAGTGCTATAAATTCATACATATGTAGTTGGTAAGGATTTTATTTATGATAAGTCTGATTCATTAATAATACAAATATTATTATACGTAGGGGACTAATTACGGCATTGATTGGGAATATTTTTCCTTTCATAAAAATTATTGTGATTTGATAACATTCATAGTGACACTTTAACATGAGGCAAAAAAGAAAAGAGAACTCATAATTTCATGTCTTTATGTCGTAGAAAGCAACATCAAGATGAAGTTGTTAGAGTTTTCCCCATATTTTTTATTTATCACATTTTTAAGCATATTTTTCCTCCATTTTTTACTTTAATTTTATCGGCAAACACATTTTGATAAAACTCACTCACTTTTTTCCTCTTGTCTCACCTTTCTTTTTCACATCCTAAAGTTTCCATGCTCATCCATGTAATCATAATATATGAGACAACACACAAGCAAGGTATCAACCTAGACAAGACATTCTTTGAAGTTCTTACCTCTTAGGATACAATCCATCACCTATGTTCTCACAATATCGATGAATTGACTAACTTCTCTCTATCACTACCAGACCACTTGATCTCTTTTACGGATTCTCCATAAGCTTATGTTGTATTCCATGGCAATCTAGAAATATCTTGACCTTGTTGTAGAAGAGGTATGCCTTATAGTGATAGAGGCAAACATCCTTGGAGATCCACTTATTTGAGGGCAGCTTGTTAGACTTGAATCTCCACCACACTATAGGGAAGTCACAATGACACGAAAGGAGGTTTTAGGTATGGTCCTCTAATGGACTACAATAAAGGATATTGGGGAAGGAGGAACATTTTGAAGGGGAATAGATTGAATGATAAGAGGATATGTCATTTCCGTTGTTTCTCTCACAACAAATGAAATCCTTCAATTTTGATATTGTATCTATCATTGCAATGTTATCCTTACTAGAAAGGAGAGCATTACATTCGAGTGCATATACCCAATATAATACTTGATGAAATTCCCATGTGGAACTAAACTGATATGGCATCTTTTCTTTTTCCTCTTTCCTCAAATTCTATATATGTTTCACATGGTATAATTTGTCTTGGAGTCTTGCTCGATATCTAAGTTTTTCAATAGCCTTATTATGTTAGGGAATTGCAACTTGGTTTGGTAGTCTCAAATCGGCTAACCTTCTTTTTTTAAAATCAAATTAGCAGTCGATCATCAATCTGATCATGCCCGTGGTTGGCAAAGGTTCATATTTTTCCTCAATGGAATATGCTTTTAGTATCTTAAATTGCACAACATAAAGCACCAACAGGTATCACAATCCTGTGCAGTTTACACCAAGTTTCCATCTCTAAAGGGAATCAACTCCATGCTAAAGAAGAGACAACAATGATTCAAGAGATAGATTGTGTGAAGGATCAACTCTTTGAAACAAATCTTCAATCTATCCACATAAGAGAAAACAAGCCCAGAGGACCTTAATTAACTTTAGTGTCCAAATTGGTATCTAGGACCAAACTTTGTCAATGAACTGACCAGTCAATTTGTTCTTATCCTTCAAAAGTCAGGAGGTCAAGTATAGTAAAACATAATCAATTTAACAGTTAAGACCAATTCTTGCCCACTGTATATGACGGTGTGTTAAGAGTGTAAAAGTTTAGACTTAGTCCTTTCCTAATACCTCTAAAATTTAGGGATAAATAGTCAATCACATTTAACAGTTCCATTAGAAAAAATATGCAAAAGCTCTAATGATTATATATAAAGGAGCATGATCTAGAGGTGTACTAACTATAAAGTCTTGTGAACTACTTACTGCTTGCTTAACTGTGCGTGGAAAACCATCGAGAATAAATCCTGATTCACCCTTTGCTGCGCCGCTTTCAAGGCGTTTTGACAGTAAATTAATAATGATCTTATCAGAAACCAATTTTCCTTGGTTAACAATTTCAGCAAGCTGCAGGTGAAGAGAAAAGATTCACAATCATACAAAAACAAAATAAAAAGGTACCATATTTGTCAATTATGACAGTATCTCCAAAAGATGTAACTTAAACTCTTCAGACAGTTGCCTAAAAAGAGATCTTGAAAAGAAAAAAAGTTCCCTATTCCACATAGATTCCTGACTAAAGTACTTGCATTTGATTAACAAATATGCCTTGTGCAATTTATGATATCAGCATGGACAAGATCACCAGTTTCTTTGGCTTAAACAACCACCACTCAAAGGGCTTTCATCCACCAAGAAATAAATGGGAAGATTACCTGATTAGAGAGGGGTCCGGAGGAGGCAAGCTCCTCGCGGACGAGATCGCCAGTGGCAATATGGGGGACGCCAAGGAGCTGAGAAAGGCGACTAGCGAAGGTGCCTTTCCCAACTCCAGGACATCCGAGGAACACCCACTGAACGTTCCGATCCTCTCGTCTCCGCGGCGTCGGATCTGGGCCACTGCTGGCAGACAACCCAGCTGAGAAATGGCCAACTGGCTCCTCGGTGAGGACGGAGAACCCTCTCTTACCTGCCGAGAAGGAAAGAGATGATCCAAGGACGGCGGATCTGAGGAGACGATTGAGTGCCGCCATGGAGGAGGGATGAAACAGCAGCGGCGGCGCACAGCAGAATAGCAGGGAGAGAGAGAGATATTCCTCCGTAATATACCGAGGCGCCGAGGGATCGAGTGAAGCACGTGACATGACATGTGGTTAGACGGTCCAACACGTTAACATACGGTTTAATTGGCTTAATTAATCGACTAGTTAAGGGACACAAAGAGCCTTCTTAATTTCTCATATATTTAACTGATCGGGTTGCACTTTGTATAAATTTCTTTATTAGACTGCTGATGTTAAATTGATGGATAAGTTTTTTTTGTTAATTTATCCTGTAGATAAAAGATTTATATAGGATGAAATTCATCGTCTCTAAATTAATCAGTACAAATTAAATATCTAATGTAAAATAAAAGAAATCAACTCTGAGACAATGGTACAGTGCCAGATTGCATCATTAATTTTTGAGTTGTGATATGCTCAAGGAAAAAACTCAAAGAAAATTTCAAGGATAGACACATACATTCATGGTCCACTATTTCATTTTTTGTGTGCCACATCACTTTATGTGTTTATCCTTGAATTTTTCCTTGAGATTTTTTCCTTGAGCAAATCATTTCTCTTAATTTTTTAGGCATCTAACATCAAAATTTGATTTTTTTAGGCATCTAAACATCGAATCCAAATTCCGATGAATTAATTAATAAATTTTTCTTTACGATAGATCTAAGAACATTGGACTAATAAGCTATTCAATACGAGTGCTTCCTAATCCGATTACCTCAAAAATTAGTCTGATTGATACGAGTGCTGCCTAATTCAGTCATCCCAAAAATTAGTTAGGATAAATTGAATACCTGATGCTAACTAAAATTATCTTGACGGATATAACATAGTTGGTATTCAGATGACAAACTTATTATATTGGATTGGACATGATTGATTTCGAGGAATTTCGTCATCTTAAAATATGTCCTTCCACTTAAGAGGTTGTGTATCCTGATTTATTTGCATATATTTTGTTTTAGAATCGATAATATTGGACCGTGGGATGAGTGAAATTAATTTTTATTAGAATTTTTTTAAAAAAAAAAAAAAGTCTCAACATGATGCGATGGTAAATGGTGGAGTGGTATATCCACGTAACAAGTGTTTAATTCTCCTGCAAAGCTTTCGAATCTTGGTTATCTATCACGATCCATTTATGTTTTTCGAATTTATCTGATGGCTTATCCATAGCAGCATGTCTGTAGCGTCAGTCCATCTCAAAATAAAATCACATTTTAAAAATTAAATACCTACTACTACTAATATTATTATTATTATTATTATTATTATTATTATTATTAATAAACAATCTCACGAGTGATGCGTGACGTGTTTAAGCATTGGGTACTTCTTCATCTTTCCATTCTTTGTGTCACGTCCCAGGAGAATCTTTATCAGATAAAAATTTGATAGCATCTCTCCTGTACGAATGATAATCTGAAGTATTACTATATACAAAATATACATCAGCCACATACGCCTAGAATATATACACAACCATGCAATTTATACCATCAGCCCACTCGGCTGGAACAAAATAAACACAACCACGCAGTTTAATAAGCCTACACGACTGAAAGTAAACATGCACGACGGAAAACACAGAGAAAACCCACAATCCACAACCAAAGTTTACTAGCCAATTAGGCTTACACAACCACAAGAGCGCGGAAGCAAAACACCACAAATCAAACTCCAAACACAAACTAATTCATACCATACCAAAATCGATGTATACTAAAAATACACGTAAAGCGAAAATAAAACCGATATAACGCAGGACCCAGAACTGGCAGCCAGCATCTCTCCAAGCATCCATGACTCATCTACCAGTTACCTGACGAAAGAAAAATCAATTTGCGAGGTGGTGAGTATTGGAACTCACCGGGTAAAGGCAAGATAGTGCATGAACAAATAAACCAATAGAAAATGCTAAAAGGAATACAGTCTCATAAGAAAAATAGCAGATACTAAAATAGAACCATAATAAATGCTCATACCTGAAATTATATCCTAGGCTAGGTATAGAAGGTTAGAAATGGCACAAATTTGCTACAATACTGCTCATAACTACAGAGGTAATAAGCAAGGCATATACAAATTTCCAATGAATAAACCAATGTCTAAACCTCTACACTGAGAGTATATCTTAACACAAGTAAGCATATCAACATATGTGAACAACAGTAGTAAGCAATAACAACATATATAAACAGCAATAGCCAAACCAAGTATAATAACAGCGTATGCACGGATGGTCACTCCCGCTCACCTCTCCGCACCATGACCCCTGTATGGTCGAGAGGTCGGGTCAGTGACAGACTGTGCACTACTCCAGCTACCACTCTCTTGAGTGGACGAGGGGCAGTTGCATAGTAGCTAACTAGCTATATCTGCGATGGGGGTCCCTGCTGCTCGTAACTCCAGCTACCACTACCTATGAGTGGCCGAGTGCGGCACGACATCAACTCCAGCTACCACTCTCTCGAGTGGCCAAGGATGCGGCGCTAGTCAACGACTCTCTCGACCGTAAGGGAGAATTGATTGTTGACATGCATGTCATGACATGATGCGTCAAATGCAATAATCATCATATAAATATAAGCAAAATTTAGGTATGCTACATGAAGCCAGCATGCTCAATATAGTACATAAATAATCAACAGTCAAAGCATACAAGCATGATATCTAATATCTGCTACTTATCATGGACAACAACAAGAGACTGTATAGATATGGAAACGAATATCTCAAAGATCACGTGGAAGTATCAAGCACAGGAAAAATAAGAGTGGAGTCAAGGTAAAGCACTCCTTATCCAAAATGGTTCATGCACCAAGGTCAAAGTACTAAAAGAAAATAAAGCAAGAAGTACCCGCCTTTATACGTAGATCGTGTCACGTAGTCTCGCGTCGAGACGCTTGTCTCGAATCAACGTCCTGCAAATAATATGATATATATATGATTTAGTTAGCCACACATACAACAACTAGCTAAACCCCAAAACTCAATCCTAATTCGATTAGGTAATTGTTTAATTTCACCTAATAATCCAAATCCAATCAATAAGCTTATCTTTAATCCACCAATTAATTCAAGATATACTCAAATTCACATATCACAATAGAATAATCCAACGCATCAACTACTAAGCATTATGAATCCAACGTGCGAAATTCTTCCACATAATCAATCCCTAACCACCACATCTGATAATCCAACCAACCACCAATCCAAAATCCCTAATCCAGTATCAACATGGATTCAACAATACATGCTAATATATCTAAACAAGAACAAAAACCCCTACAATCCATAGAAAACCTAATTGCGTAACATACTAACGAATCCAATAGAAATAACTCATTGGAACATCATTTACCTTGAGGTTTGGCAGCAATTTAGCAGCTCACCTCCCAACAATCCACTGTCCGAAAGTTACAAAACTCTACAACCAATTTCTTTCAAAAATAAATCTAGAATTCAATCATACAGCAAAGGATTTGCTGAAACTCTAATTCACAGTACAAAACTCAGCTCATCAACCCTCCTTGCCCGGAATACCACTACTGTGAGGAGAAGACCAAAGCCCGGAGCTAGGGCACGGCATGGTGGATCCAAGCCAGCGATGCAGAGGAAGGTCGGGGCTAGGGCTAGGATCTCCCTTTCTAATCGGAAATCCGCTCACACGAAGCAGCGTTCCGAAGTGCAAAAGCACCGACGTTGGAACTAAGGCACGGTTCAGAGAGATCGAGCTCCAGAGCTCGGGAGAAGAGAGGAGGAAGAGGAGGCAGCGTCGGGCGTGGGTGAGGAAGAAGAGAACAGGCCCGGGCGACGTCGGGCTTAGGGCACGGGAACGAGAACTCACAGGAGATTGTAGTCGGCGGGTTTTGGGGAGAAGAGTTCATGAGAGGGAGAGGGCTCGGGGACGAAGGAGGCACGGCGCCGTGTGGAGAAGAAGGTGTCGGGTAGGCAATTTAGAGGTTGGAGGGCTTTTATAAAAAACTTAGGTTTAGTGCAATTAAACCCTAAGTTGATTCCTTAATCAACTCCTACATCCGGATATTTCTAACAGGCTTTTATTGGGCTCATTAGTGCATTCCCTCTAAATGAGTCATACGAGCTCCGATTAATTCCAGAAAAATTTCTAAAAATTCCAATAAGATTATTTGTCAAATAACCCTATTTTTAATTATTATTTTGTTGTCGTATTTTATATTCTCCCCCACTAATAAAAAATTAGTCTCCAAATTTACTACTAACTCAGGAATCCTCATCTAAGAATGACAACCAAATAACAAACCCATATACTAGTCCATCATAGTGTCATGATCAAATCCTTAACCGAAAAGGATGCTTCTGTGGGTTATGGACTCATCTTGCTTCCACTGCGCCATTCTGATATTCTACCTTCACTTGTTGACACACAGAGAATCAGACTTCAAAGTTCACAATGTCATCCTCTGCATTTTCCCTTTCCATAATTGCTATATATACAGGGAGCCTTAGACCTATGAAAGAGTAAGTCGGTCTCCTACCGATCAAGCTAATAAGAGTAAATCAGTCCTCTACTAACCAAACCAACACGAGTAAATCGATACTCTATGCATCGGGTCCATAAAAATATCTAGGGCACTGTAAACCTAAATAGCAATATCAAGGACTCCTCATGTCCGTACAACAAACATACCTAAAAATAAGATCACTGGCACAAAGTCTGTAATCTAATCTTCAACTAAAATCACCAACTCCATAAATATCAAGGCATTATACTCTTTAAGTTACTATCAACACCAAAGACTAAATAATAAACCATCAAGTCTAATATCCATTAATAGATCATCAAAAGACAACATATCACCATTTCTGATCTAACCAATGACTGACCACAAATCATACATGGTATAAACACATGGTACAAACAACTAAACAAGTACACATGGTATAAACAACTAACCAAGTACTAATAAACATGTATGATAACAATTTACAAACATACCTCATATAGCTTGGAGAAGTCTTGTCGCTGCCTGATCCCAAAACTCAAAAGTCACATCGAGGAACCAAATTACAAAGGGAAAATAAAACAACCGAAATACCAAAAATAGGCATCATAAAACTGTTAGAGTGTATACTGAAAGCCTAAGCTTTTGTAGATATTTATTTTAAATAAAGAATCACATTTGATCAAATTATCTACATTTATTTGTAGTTGTTCAATTGATTTATATTGTAGATAACATAGTATGTGGTGTCACATACAGAAGATAATGTTATCAGTACCTTATAAATTATAAACAGTAGCTCACGACCAAGATGGAAAGGAACAAACCATTGGAAGGTCGTAGTGTAATTAGGTATTAGTTTATCTTAACTATATAATTGCACTAGTACACTTAGAGTGTATTGAGTAGGACCATTAGATGTCGTTTCTTTTATACTGACTTTATAAAGGAACAAAAACCTCAGTTATTATGGAAGTGTGTGCTCTTAATCCTAATATAATAACAAGTACATATATTTGATATTTATTTCTTTAATTTATCAATGGGTGAGATTTAGTTTGATAAATCAATAAGCCTGATAAGTTGGGAAATGATATCACTTATAGTGTGTGTTGTTGATTATAAAAGGAAACTGTGTCCTAGAAATCTAGGTTGAGAATGTCCCCAAGAGGAGCTCATAAGGATTGTCATGTTAAACCCTGCAGGTGGACTTAGTCCGACATGATAATAAGGTTGAGTGGTACTACTCTTGGACTAAGATATTAATTAAGTGAGTTGTCAATAATTCATTTAATTAGTGGGCATTCATTATCTTAAACACAGGGAGACTAACACACTCATAATAAGAAGGAGCCCAAAAATGTAATTTGAGATTGGTGCGGTAGTTCAATAATAGTTCTCTAGTGGAATGAATTATTATTGATAAAATTAAGTTATGTGTTCGGGGCGAACATGGGATGCTTAATTTTATCGGGAGACCAAAACCAATTCCTCCTCTCGGTCCCTATCGTAGCCTCTTAATTATAGAGTACTATACCCACCAATACCCACCTTCACACCCATCTAAAGGGGACCGGCCAAGCCTTGCTTGGAGCCCAATCAAGGGGCTGACCAAACCATGTTTAGATAGGATTGGTGTGGCCGGCCCAAGCATGGGTTCAACCTATGTGTGGCCGGCCATTAAAAATAGAAAAGGAATTTTAATTTAAAAATTTTTCTTATATGGAATACATGATTTAAAAGAGAGTTTAAAAATTAAAATATTTCCTTTTATAAGATTCTACAAAAAATTAAGAAAAGAGTTAAATCTCTTTCCTTATTTGTAGATTAAAAGGTTGATTTTAATTTTGGTAAAAACTTTCCTTATCATCCACATGTTGAAAAGATAAATTTTAAAATTATAGAAATTTCCTTTTATAGCATCAACCATGAAGGGATTATTAAAGAGAATTTTTTTAAAAAAAATTTCCGGAAGCAAATTAGGAAGCTTTAATTTTTCTAGCGAAAAATTTCCTAGTTTGCTTGCCTTGATGTGGCCGGCCATATGCATTAAGAAAAGGATTTTAATTTTAATTAATTAAAATTTTCCTTTTCAATGGCAAAAGAATTAAGGAAGGTTTTATTAAATTTTCCTTATTTGCTAAGGCTAAGGATTATAAAAGAGGGAAAAGGGTTTGGGTGCCTTCATGAGACACAACCTCTATTCTATTTTCTCCCTTTTTTCTTCCTTGGTGTGGTCGGCCCCTTCAAGTTCTCTCCTCTCCTTGGTGTGGCCGAACCTCTCATCCTTCTTGGAGATCAAGTGGTGCTCGGATCTTAGCTTGGAGAAGAAGGAGAGAAAGCTTGCATCCCTTGGAGCTTGGTTGGTGGAAAAAGTTTTTCATCCTTTGGAGGTTTTGTGCTTGGCCGAAACTTGAAGGAAGGAGAAGAAGGTGCTAGGTGGTTCTCGTCTCGGAAGATCGTTGCTCATACAACGTCCGAGATTAGAAGAGGAATACGGTAGAAGATCAAGAGATCATTATTCACAAAGAAAGGTATAACTAATAATAGTTTTCCGCATCATGTTAGTTTTGTTTCTTTGTAAAAATACCAAATACAAGAGACATGTGATTCTAGTTTTTCGAATTAGTTTTCAAAGTTGTGTTCTTTTATTTTTTCTTTTCCTTGTGATTTGATTGTTCTTAGTGGTTAACCTAGGGTTACTATGGGAAGGTTAAATATTTAATTTTCTTAAAAGGCTTTGTCTAGTCGGTAGTGGTTGCTCTCATATCCAAGAAGACCAAGTACCTCATCATGTAGTATTGGAAGCCGATTTTGGAAATAGATATTTAATTATCTTCGTGACCTAAGTGATTTGGATCGAACGTGTTAAGTTCCGTAGAAGATCCAAGTCTAAACCTAAAAGAACAAATAAGTTAAACTTAGGATCAAACGTGTTAAGTTCCGCAGGCGATCCAAGTTTAATTTAAAAGAACACATGGTAGCTAGGAAAAGGTTCAGACCTTTGTACAAAATTTTTGTACAGTGGAACTGTTAGGTTTTCTGAGTAGCAACCAACAAAAACATCGCTCTGATACCACTAAATTGGTATCAGATTAACTCAAAAATCGTAAATCGAAACAAGATCGAAATCCCAAAAACACAAAACCCACCATTTGACTCGAACCATGCTCTGATACCATAAAATTGGTATCAGATTAACTCGAACAAAATCGTAAATCGAAACTGAGTCGAAATCTCAAAACACAAAAATAGGCTTCGCAAAACCTGAGCTCTGATACCACTAAATTGGTATCAGATTAACTCGAAACTCCCAAAATGCAAAAACAATATACATCGAAAACCTACTCTGATACCAAAATTTGGTATCAGATTAACTCAAAAATCATAAATCAAAATAAGATCGAAGCTGCTCTGATACCACTAAATTGTCACGCCCCAAAGGAGTCCTTTCTAGACAAAAATCCGACAACATCTCCCCTGTACGGGTGACAATCTGAAGCATTACTACATACAAAATATACATCAGCCACATACGGCTGGAATATATACACAACCACGCAGTTTATACCATCAGCCACTCGGCTGGAACAAAATAAACACAACCACGCAGTTTAATAAGCCTACACGACTGAAAGTAAACATGCACAGCGGAAAACACAGAGAAAACCCACAATCCACAACCAAAGTTTACTAGCCAATTAGGCTTACACAACCACAAGAGCGCGGAAGCAAAACACCACGAATCAAACTCCAAACACAAACTAATTCATACCATACCAAAATCGCTGTATACTAAAAATACAAGTAAAGCGAAAATAAAACCAATATAACGCAGGACCCAGGACTGACCGTCGACATCTCTCCAAGCATCCATGACTCATCTACCTATTACCTGGCGAAAGAAAAATTAATTTATGAGGTGGAGAGTATTGGAACTCACCGGGTAAAGGCAAGATAGTGCATGAACAAATAAACTAATAGAGAATGCCAAAAGGAATACAGTCTCATAAGAAGAATAGCATATACTAAAATAGAACCATAATAAATACTTATACCTGAAACTATATCCTAGGCTAAGTATAGAAGGTCAGAAATGACACAAATTTGCTACAGTACTGCTCATAACTACAGAGGTAATAAGCAAGGCATATACAAATTTCCAATGAATAAACCAATGTCTAAACCTCTACACTGAGAGTATATCTTAACACAAGTAAGCATATCAGCATATGTGAACAACAGCAGTAAGCAATAACAACATATATAAACAGCAGCAGCCAAAGCAAGTATAATAACAGTGTATGCACGGATGGTCACTCCCGCCCACCTCTCCGCACCATGACCCCTGTATGGTCGAGAGGCCGGGTCAGTGACAGACTGTGCACTACTCCAGCTACCACTCTCTTGAGTGGCCGAGGGGATAGTTGCATAGTAGCTAACTAGCTACATCTGCGATGGGGGTCCCTGCTGCTCGTAACTCCAGCTACCACTACCTATGAGTGGCCGAGTGCGGCACGACAGGACAAGCGACATCAACTCCAGCTACCACTCTCTCGAGTGGCCAAGGATGCGGCGCTAGTCAACGACTCTCTCGACCGTAAGGGAGAATTGGTTGTTGACATGCATGTCATGACATGATGCGTCAAATGCAACAATCATCATACAAATATAAGCAAAATTTAGGTATGCTACATGAAGCCAACATGCTCAATATAGTACATAAATAATCAACAGTCAAAGCATACAAGCATGATATCTAATATCTGCTACTTATCATGGACAACAACAAGAGACTGTATAGATATGGAAACGAATATCTCAAAGATCACGTGGAAGTATCAAGCACAGGAAAAATAAGAGTGGAGTCAAGGTAAAGCACTTCTTATCCAAAATGGTTCATGCACCAAGGTCAAAGTACTAAAAGAAAATAAAGCAAGAAGTACCCGCCTTTATACGTAGATCGTGTCACGTAGTCTCGCGTCGAGACGCTTGTCTCGAATCAACGTCCTGCAAATAATATGATATATATATGATTTAGTTAGCCACACATACAACAACTAGCTAAACCCCAAAACTCAATCCTAATTCGATTAGGTAATTGTTTAATTTCACCTAATAATCCAAATCCAATCAATAAGCTTATCTTTAATCCACCAATTAATTCAAGATATACTCAAATTCACATATCACAATAGAATAATCCAACGCATCAACTACTAAGCATTATGAATCCAACGTGTGAAATTCTTCCACATAATCAATCCCTAACCACCACATCTAATAATCCAACCAACCACCAATCCAAAATCCCTAATCCAGTATCAACATGGATTCAACAATACATGCTAATATATCTAAACAAGAACAAAAACCCCTACAATCCATAGAAAACCTAATTGCGTAACATACTAACGAATCCAATAGAAATAACTCATTGGAACATCATTTACTTTGAGGTTTGACAGCAATCCAGCAGCTCACCTCCCAACAATCCACTGTCCGAAAGCTACAAAACTCTACAACCAATTTCTTTCAAAAATAAATCTAGAATTCAATCATACAGCAAAGGATTTGCTGAAACTCTAATTCACAGTACAAAACTCAGCTCATCAACCCTCCTTGCCGGGAATACCACTACTGTGAGGAGAAGACCAAAGCCCGGAGCTAGGGCACGGCACGGTGGATCCAAGCCAGCGATGCAGAGGAAGGTCGGGGCTAGGGCTAGGGCTAGGATCTCCCTTTCTGATCGGAAATCCGCTCACACGAAGCAGCGTTCCGAAGGGCAAAGCATCGGCGTTGGAACTAAGGCACGGTTCAGAGAGATCGAGCTCCAGAGCTCGGGAGAAGAGAGGAGGAAGAGGAGGCAGCGTCGGGCGTGGGTGAGGAAGAAGAGAACAGGCCCGGGCGACGTCGGGCTTAGGGCACGGGAACGAAAACTCGCTGGAGATTGTAGTCGGCGGGTTTTGGGGAGAAGAGTTCGTGAGAGGGAGAGGGCTCGGGACGAAGGAGGCACGGCGCCGTGTGGAGAAGAAGGTGTCGGGTAGGCAATTTAGAGGTTGGAGGGCTTTTATAAAAAACTTAGGTTTAGTGCAATTAAACCCTAAGTTGATTCCTTAATCAACTCCTACATCCGGATATTTCTAACAGACTTTTATCGGGTTCATTAGTGCATCCCCTCTAAATGCATCATACGAGCTTCGATTAATTCCAGAAAAATTTCTAAAAATTCCAATAATATTATTTGTCAAATAACCCTATTTTTAATTATTATTTTGTTGACGTATTTTATACTTTGGGTAATTATGGTGTCTAAATCTAGATACAATACATTTATTCTTCTTCTTTGTATCAACACTATTTTTTTTTAATCCGTATATTTAACTTTTCAAACGGATTAATTATGAAAATGACCGATTCAATTCTATAAAATTTTATTTACTAGTTATCAAGATAAATTAAGAAATACATAGAAGTCCATTCAAATGGTCAATATTTTTAGAGTTATTATCTCATTGAAAAAAATCTCTACAGTATACTTTAATTAACCATTTGAAGAACATAACCACTACATCTATTTCCTTCAAATAAGGGGCGTAATCTAAGGATGTTGAGTTTCTAGGTTGGTCGTCGCGTGCGTTTTCTGATTTATCTTGGTAACCGATGTAAAACTTCCGTAGAACCGAATCGATCATCCCAGAGTTAGTCAATTAAATTAATTAAAATTATCATTTTTATTTTTTTTTGAATACTTTGCATCCACACTCTTACAACTTAGTTGAGATGAAATAATACATAATTCACCAAAGAAATTTATTTTCTTTCTCTTTCTTATCTTTGTTGGTGGTCATTTGGCAAGTGAGGCGTGCATAGGGAACGTTCTTATTTTTATTATGACTTCACAAAACTTACTTAAAGGTTAATTCAATTAGTTCAATCAAAGCACACCGAAAAAAATGAAAAGACAAGCAAACTAAAACACCTTGTCCTTAATGCGGATCACCCTCGAACATACAATAACATTTCTCCTTTATAGAAAAGCAGAGAAATCTCTTACCATCATTTGAGGATTTACAATCGAGAACAAGTTAAATGAAATATTACAATGAGCTTAAGAACTTCTTATGATATTGATGTGAATACTTTTCAATTTCACTCAAACTCTCCTTTAATAACTTTCATTTCGGTTGGTTACTACTAATGTTGCTAATAGTCAACTAGAATTCTCCAACACTAGATTGTTCCAATTTTATCATAGTAGATCCGATTGTTGTTGTTTTATCAATGACTCCCTTCATGCTGACATTATAGTGGCAATCAATTGATCTATAATCATCCGACTCACAAATCGACTTATGCATGAATCGAACAAGTCTATTCACTATCTGATTTGGTCTAATTGACTACATCAGTCGACTAAGTCTACCATTCAATCAATAACCAATATCAGTCTATAAGAATTATCACAAATGATCATAACCCAAAATCTATTCATTTAGGATTTGAAGTTTTATCAATGGATCGGACCAGATACTACAAATCGAGCACACAATTCTAGTTGACCACTAAGTCCACAACTCAGACATCAATCAACTAGTATACAGACTTCGACCATGACTAAAGTCAACTTCGCCTATATTAAAGATCTTGCTCTCGCCTATGTACATTTGAATTCTCAACACTGACTCTCATAAAATTATGTCTACCTTAAAGCCATCTTCCGGTGGTTCCACGTCTTTTAGCTACACCCTAGCCCACAACTCCTCACCAATCACCATGTCATCCATCATGCCTTTCCTTTGGAAGTCAACTTCTCTCGACTCCACTTCGATATTCCTTGTCCTATCGTCTTTCAGATGTTTTATGTCATCTTTCATTGATTTTCTTGGACCTTGAGCCATCGGATGACCATTGACCTAGATCATCGAGTCATCTTCATGTGTATTGCTCCAAGTCTTGCAAGACTCTAATACACATCAAAATCAAAGATAAGCCTAAACTCTTTGTTAATATAATGCATCAAAATCTATGGTAGTTTCTATACATAGCATTAATAATTTCCTTTTTATATGTTACAATATATTTAAGTTGGATAAATATAAAGTAAGGGCATAATTGAAAGAAATGACATAATTGATGAAATATGAGCAGTCAACTAATAAATTATAGGGAGTTGATTGTTGATCATAAATCGAACATAATATATTTAAAAATCGATGAACTCAACTATTACATAGCAATTGACGACGGGCGTTATAAGTCGATTGATCATAAAGTAAGGGCATAATCGAAAATGGTTAAATTTTGATAAATATAAAAGTTGAATATAAGTTTTGGGTATTACAAATTCAGTAAATTACTGAAATCTTTTTATTCCGAGTCTCAACCAAGGACTTCTAAATCGTCTATTATAAGCACTTTTCGATTTATCCTAATGGTAGATGAAATTTTTTTTAGAATCGAGTCGATCATGTCAAACTCTTATCTAACCTAATGAATCATCATTTATATGTATTTTTTTTTATTTTTGGATTTATTACTAATATTAATTTTATTATAATTTTCTCCCTTTTATTATTTTTTGTTACATCCCATCGCGTTACATACGTTCACGGTGACAACGTGCATGAGTGATCGAGCTGCGTGTTCTTCCTTGGATTTCTCGTGGCCCCCATTCCCCGAATCATTCCCACCTCTCCCTAATTTCTTCCTTCATGATTAAGATCATGATCATGATAATCACTCTTCTTGTTCTTCAATTCGTCAATGGAAGGAATGTGCGTGCAGGGGAAGAAGGGGTGCGTGCACCGGATCCGAAAGTGCGTGGTGGAGCTGCTGTTGATGGCGGAGGAGGATCAGGAGCTGGCCGCGGACGACGAGGAGGGGTGGGAGGTGATGGGAAGCGACCTCTGCCTGAAGGCCACCTTCTTGTACTGCGATCTGAACCAGCTGATCGCCGCCGCCGGCGCCAGGGAGGAGCCAAGGAAGCTTCAGGCCCTCGCCGACGTCGCCAACAAACTCTTCGCCTACGTCGAACAGGCATCGATTAATTATATTTATTCATCTTCTTTTTTTTTTCCTAATTAAATTTGTATAAATTAATTAATTGATTGTGCACGCAGCTGGAGCAGGCGGTGAAGAGGCGAAGCATGGCGTCGACGCAGGACTGCTACAAGGAAACGGTCCATGTGTTGCAGCAACTCATGGCTGCGCTAATGCCCATGCACTGATATCATTGACGACATCTAACCATATCACCTTTTGTTTTGTTTTTTTAATTTTTATCTTTTGTTTTGTTTTCCTTTTTGAAGATTTTGTTTTTGAAGATGGAGTTGTTCTTGTTACTCGACTCCTTTTACAGCTTCAGTCCGAATACTATCATTTGTTGATTTAGTGATCATTAGTCAATTGATCATTACGATCTCTTAAATCTTATCCAAATTGTGTCTTTGAAGCTTCTATTAAGGTCTATGCTTAAGGGATCATACGCTGTGGGCTAGAAGCATGGGGACTATTGAACAATCTAAATTATTTATCACTATGGTGTGATATGTGATATGATATGAGTTTTTTTTAAAAAAAAAAATGTTTTCCACACCTAATTTTATTTTGTGACTTTAGGATTTAGGGCTTAGGATTTACAGTTGAAAATATATTTTTTTTTCTCTTATTGCAATATCAACAAATTAGAAACTATATATAGAAACAATCACATAACACACCATACCCACGTACGGCTAATCACTTAAGGATAACTGCACTCGGCTACGACTCAGTCCACCTCTAATTTCAAGATCGATCCTTGATTCCATTGTGACAAAAAAAAAAAAAAATGAATACGCTCGCCCCTAGCACCCCCGTCAATCTGTCCCAGGCCCAACACGGAGGAAGTAAATCACGGACGGCTACTAACCTTTGGAATAATGACTAGTACATAAGGGAAGTATTTATCTCGACTTTGCTAGTAACTAGCACATAAGGGAAGTATTTACCTCGACTTTACCTAGATTCGAACCTCAGACTTCATTGTGACAACAACTCATGCGCTAGCCACTAGACCTATCCGAGGGGACTCGATCCTAAGCCTCCATGTGTTTATATCAAGTATCGTTAAACACAAATCAAATACAAATCCAAATACAAATCCTAACTTAAACTGCTCCCTATCAAATAATAACTTAATTATGTTTGTGGCCTCTTGACTCCGTTTTAAAACTCCCTTCATGAATTACTTTGCTGACACAATCTTATTGACGTAGCACTGGTATGACACCAAGAATCGTCTGATCCCGACGGATTGTAGCACATTTCGAACGTCTTCTCCGTTTCCCTCGAAGACAGCTTCATCTCTAATTCACCAGTTGACTGATTGAATGCAGTAGCTCGCGTCTGTTTTATTTGATTTATTGTATAACTCCAATATAGTAGACTCATCATAAATAACCAATCGTCTAACCAACAAAAACATGGTATATTAAATTGAGTCAAAATTCTACTTGCGTACTTTGCTTTCCAAACACATCCACATCTAATATTACTCCTCCCTCAGATGTCTCATATCACCCGTCTCCAATCATCTATGGACCTTAAGCCACATTAAAATTCCTATTACATCAGACCACTCAAAGATTGAAAACCATTTTATTTGATAATGTGTTCAAGATAGGAGGGAAAGCATATATAGAAATAATTCTAAAAAAATATTAAATGCAAAATGAAACCAAATCTAATCCTATTCTAGTTTATTTAATTTCCTACAAATAACAATTTTATTCTCCATTCTTTCATTCCACTCAACGAACTAAATGAGGAAGACAAACTGTCACCCAAACTGCGTAAAAGGAAAAGCAAAAAAAACACAAACGTATCCAGAGCTGTCACAGGTTCTGTACAAGTCAGATGCGGACCAAGTTTCTTCTTAACATGGCAGACAAACATCAAATGAATTTAAACAACTTTGTACCAGTTTGTAGACTTTCTTTAACTTAGACAACCTGCAACCGTTTTGCAGGCAGTTTTATTCTCATTAGGAAGGGCGAGAAAATATCATAGGATCCAAGGATCACTCAGAGTAGTGTTCATATGTTTTCCATTGCAAAGTAGCAATCATGCATCACTCTTTGGGCACCTAGCAAGTCAGCTTCAACAGAGGTCTAAAGGTCGATTCGGTAACTTAATTCTTTGCATCAAGTAAATCGAGGCCAATTCCACTCGCCCATAGCATAGGAAACTATATTTCTCTTGAGTGGAGCTATGTACTGAGCGCCATGTAATGCAGCAGCTCTTAGAAGGTTTATTGGTCCAAAATCAATAGAATAAGCCTTTTGAAAACCATCAAGTATTGCCATCCAAGGGATGTTTGCAGCTTTCCGTTCCTTCTCATACCTTTTCAGCAGAGCAAGCTGCACAAGCTCAATGTTAAGCAAAAAGTAGGAGAAAGTAGCTGGGTCGAAATGAGATAATAAATCTGGAATGTGATGTGTTAAACTATGCATTACAGAGATTGTTTCAAAAAATGAAATGATAATGCTATCAACTATAGAAAAGAAGTCTCGGTAAATGCCACAAGTGGTGGAATCACTGCATCAGATAGCTTGCGTTATATCAAGATGAACTAAGATATTAGTGCGTAGACAGAATTACATGTAAATATAAAGTTTGATGAAGTTTGGTCCATTTATTTTGAAGACTGCAATGATTGGACAGGATACTTACATCAGCAAAGTCAGTGCCCATTGAAATGCCTTCAGAAATGACCTTAGTCAAGGTTGATGCATCTCCAAATCCTAAGTTCACACCTTGACCAGCTAAAGGATGTACAGCATGTGCAGCGTCGCCTATAAGCACAAACTGGCTTGATGAATACTCAAGAGCATGCATTAGTGACAAAGGAAAAGCCATTCTTTCAGAAACCACATTGATCACTTTTGGAGGTGCCTGAAAGCTTTCTTTTATTGATGTTGTCCCTGATCCCCATGGCAATCTCCCAATGTAATTATCAAGAAAGTTTGATTGTGGATGCGGACCATAACCACAATCTAATGCATAGTTCACAGCTTTTACAAAATCATCCTCCGACATCAATTTGTGCCGATTTGCCTCATTAGAGCTCATTGTCCACACTATATTACTAAAATTGTCCCCGATAGGCAAAAGTGCAATTGGACCAGATGGAAGGAATCTTTGCCACGCACAATGGTTTTCCCCAGTGTGCTCAACTGTACATATAAGTCCACTCTGTGAATAGTCCCACCCAGTTGTTTTAATTCCTGCCATCTCCCTAACACGGGACTTTGCTCCATCAGCTCCGACCTACAGAGATGACAAATGAGTATTATGGTATGCTCATTAACAAAGACGAGTGGAAGCCAAGCAGAATAAGAAAATCAGAAGCTTTGTCGCTCACACCTTGCAGTGTCTCATTCAAGTGAAAGTACAAAAACAACAGGAAGTGAGAGCCCAGAACAGGGGAAGATGGATTGACAATTACCACCAACTTTGAATAAATGTGCTGCCCATCACTCAGCTCCAGTCTAACTAAACTTTGCAGATGCATCGGTTCTGCAGTTTCTTCCGAATTATTGGTTCTAGACTTGTCCAGTGTATTTGACTGACCACTGGATACTCCAGAAGATGACCTTCTTGATGAGACAGTCATTGAGGTTAGTTTGGCAGGGATGATTGTCTTTTTAAAGTCCTTTTCCTGCTAAAGAGAAACAACTTGAGAAAAGATCAGCAAACAAGCAACGCAACTTTCCAAAGCAAACAGGAGGGAAATGTAAAAACTGAGAAGCAATTAACAGGATTGAACAAACAACAGAACACCATAACAAGTAGTAACATGTTATTTCATGCAACAGTTAATCTAACGGAGGAACAAAGTGTTCATTCTAGTATTTTCTCATAATCAATCATATCTCCAATTTTCCCAACTTTACTCAACCACAATACTGAATTACCTGTGATCCTAATGTCAATTAGCCTTAAGTAACCCACTGCTAGCTCCAAGAACTTAGTATTTGACAATGCAATTACAAACATTCCGTTGTGCCAATTGAAGATAACAAGTTGAGGTTATTGCGTCGCCAAACCTTCCTGGATTATAACATGCTTAATCTATCTTTTGGAATCTCTAGTTTTCAATATATGAATTTTCACAGTTTACCATCCAGTTGAGTTTCTACCTTCAGTTAGATGACTATAATGAAGCGCCAATATGGCAAAAGAACATCTACAATATTTGTAATCAGAGCCCATATTTGCCATGGGAAAAACTATTTCACCATTTTTATTTCTAATCACTAAGCTGTTCAATTGGATGCTAAGAACAGGCTCAAGAGATAAAAAAAAAATGTATATAGACCAAGTGTGTGTGTATACAAGTTTGATACCCTGCACAACTTACCTTGGGCAGCGGTGGGCAGCAACCTATGCGGCCACCTAATTTTTTAATACCTCTCTCATCTACATGCAACTCTCTTCTCTCTCCTGCATGTAAGTCTCTCTCTTGCATGTGAGGTGGTGCTAGTTTTTACAAACCAACACTAACGTGATGCTGACTAGCTCCAACGTTTGCTAGTTTGTATAGTTGGTCTTCTATTGGTGTTGGTTTGCGTAAACCGGCACTACTGTTTGTGTTGGTCTTTAAAAACCAACACATTGGAGCTGGTAAAGACTAATACTACGTTGGTGCTGGTTTGTAAAATCAACACCACCTTGCATGCAGGAGAGAAACTTGCATGCAAGAGAGAAGAGAGTTGCAGGCAAATGAGAGGTATTAAAAAAATTCAAGTTTAGGCCGTGTCACACATAGGCTGTCGCCCACAACTGCTCAGGGTAAGTTGTGTTGCAATTAATAATTTACTCGACCATTAGTCATTGATAGATCAAAGATATATCTTTCTTTGACGGAAATAGCATGAAGATTCATTTGATCTTGATCCTCGTGGAGCAAAAAAAAAACACTATACTAGATCTGCACGAACCTCTTATTAATATCCATAAATGACTTGTTTTTTCTTATTAATATCCATAAATGACTTGTTTTTTCTTATTAATATTCATAAATGACTTGTTTTTATTAATAGATGAGTATTACTATGTGTATATTTAGGTGCACAGTGTGTGCAGCAGTACTCCAGTGCATTTCTCCCTCTGATTCTTTACCATCTCTTTAAAATAAAAAGTGGGCATTCCCGTACAAATTTAAGATTTTTGATTCTACATATTGATTATTTTAAACTAAAAACAAACTCTTTAGTGGAATATTTACATTATATATATATAATAGCATATCTTCCTAGCAATGGTGCTTCTAAGTATGTCTCATTAGTAGAATTTTTTGCTCATGGAAATATGAAGGTCTATATTGGATGAGAGCATCATTGGTTCATGTAGCATCAAAGTGAAATCAACTCCATAATATTCCATGAGCTAGATTAGCATTGTATAAGGACATTTGGAATTGAAATTGATTTCGACACATGATATCTCAGTTGACCATTTGGTATTGAAGGACATTTGATATTGAAGCTGAATTTGGACTTGCAGAACTAAAACTGGAATACACCCGAAGCTCTAATGTGACTGATCACTATAAGATAAATCAGAACCATAGTAGTAGAAGACTTTGAGCATGAGGAACTCAATAAGACTCGATCACAGATATACATTCGCTAACCATGATTTAGCCCATATCTGAAGGCTATTGCTTCCTCTTTCTAACAAAGCCTCTAACAACACATAGCACAGCATGACTGCTCCTTAGCATATACCCTAATTAACCTATTTTAGGATCAGCAATGAGATTCTCGAGTGGTACCATTATTCCCTATGTAGCACGGACACTCCAAAAAATATTTTTTTTTGGAGGTGTCAGACACGGACACGACACAGACACGGACATGACACGCAAATACGTGTCGGACACGGCAAAAACCGTGTCGTTGACTTTTTACAAGTTTGACTAGCTAGACACGGCTAGGACACGGATGAGACACGTTTTCGGACACGTTTGGGCACAATTGCAAAAAAATTAAAAATTTCGAGAGTAAAATTGAAAAATAATAAAATTACGAGGACTACTTATTCAAATGAAAAAAAGTCCTAAATTACTCTCCCCACTCCCGATTCTTTTTTTCCATCACGATAAAACTTTTTCACACGACCATCTCTTGCGCTTTCGCCACCAACACTCTCCACTGTTCGCCAGCGTCTTCGTCGCCTGCCGTTGCTCGCAAAAGTCCACCATAGCGCCACTGCTCGCAGAACCCAGCAGCAGCTCGCTGCTGCTCGCAGAAGCCCGACGTTGCCTGCGCTCTCTGCTCAACAGAAGCCCAGCGTCATCGCCGTTGCTCGCAGAAGCCCGACGTCGCCTGCTCAACAGCAACCCTCGCAGAAGCCAGCAACAGCCCGATGCTACTCGCAGAGCCTGCCGCTACTCGCAACAGCCCGCCGTTGCTCGCAACAGCCCGCCGTCGCTCGCAACAGCCCGCCGTCGCTGCCCTCTTTCTGGTAAGTTTACTTTTTTGTTTTTTCTTCGGAGATCACGAATTTGTTTTTGCTTTTGGTAAGTTTCTAGTAAGTTTAATAATAGGCTCCCCTCCGTTGCTTTTTAATTGTTATTTTCAGCCTATTTGCCATGAAAAGTTTTCAAAATGAGAGTGCACAGGAGGATGTTGATGATTATTCTCCTTTGTGGAAATTTGTAACCAAGGTGGAAAAGGCAGTTGAAGGAGGAAATGTCACTTGGTCATGCACTATATGTAGTAAAGTGTGCAAAGGATCATATTCAAGGGTGAAAGCACACCTGTTAAAACAAAAAGGTGCTGGAATTGCAGGTTGTACGGCTGTTACAATGGATCAAATGAAGCGTATGCAACAACTTATTGATGATGCAGAATTGAGAAAGAAGAATTCTAAACAGAAAGAAGTTCCGCTGCCTTCGTCATTTGCATCATCAAATATGGCTTCAAAATCCTCATTTTGTTCTAGTGGTATTTTGCAAAATGATGATCCAACAAAGAAGAGGAAAGGACCACTTGGCCCGCTTGAAAAATCTTTTAACTTGAATGCCAGAGATGAGCTCCACTCTGAAATTGCAAGGTTGTTTTACACTTGGGGGATTATCTTTCAATATTGCTAGGAATCCTTATTATGTTCGTGCTTTCAGTTTGGCTACTCAACGAACAATTCCAAATTATCTTCCACCTGGATACAATTTATTGAGAACTTCACTTCTTCAAAAAGAAAAAGCTCATATTGGAAAGCTTTTAGAGCCAACAAAAGCTGCTTGGAAACAAAAGGGAGTTACTATTTGTAGTGATGGGTGATCGGATGTGTAAAGAAGACCGCTAATTAATATCATGACCGTGTGTGAAAGTGGTCCTATGTTTTTGAAGGCGATAAATTGTGAAGGCGAGTACAAGGATAAAACTTTCATCTCTAAGTTGCTCATTAATACCATAAATGAAGTGGGACATCAGAATGTTGTCCAAGTAGTCACCGATAATGCTCCTGTTTGTAAAGTTGTTGGGCTACTCGTTGAGGCAAAGTACCCACACATATTTTGGACTCCTTGCGTTGTGCACAGATTGAATCTTGCTTTGAAGAATATTTGTGCACCAACTGACTCTCTACAAAACAAAGAAGCCTTTGATGAATGCAAGTGGATAGCAGAAGTAGCAAATGATGCTTCAATGATCAAGAATTTTATCGTGAATCACAATATGGGATTATCCATGTTCAACCATAACTCAAACTTGAGGATGCTATCACTTGCGGATACTCGATTTGCTTCCACGATCATTATGCTTAAAAGGTTCAGACAAATCAAGAAATGTCTTGAAAACATGGTGATTAGTGAAAGATGGGATTTGTACAAGGAGGATGATGTAGTGAAGGCCAGAGTAGTGAAGTACAAGATATTGGATGATCAATTTTGGGAAAAAATTGATTATATACTTGCTTTCACAAGTCCAATTTATGAGATGCTAAGGAAAACAGACACTGATCAACCTTGTCTTCATTTAGTTTATGAGTGGTGGGATGAAATGATAGAAAAAATGAGAGTTGCTATCTCAAAGGGGCCTCATAGTGGAGATTCAAAGTTTTACGAGGTTGTTCATAATATTCTAGTGGAGCGATGGAATAAAAGCAATACACCTCTTCATTGTTTGGCGCATTCTTTGAATCCAAGGTAAATCTCTAAAAAATTTTAACTTTCTAAGTTTTAGCAAATTAGAAATATTAGTTTATGAATTATGTTAAACTATCAATCTTTTTATGTAGGTATTATAGCCATGAGTGGTTTTAAGAATCTCCCAATCGTCTTCCTCCTCATAGGGACATTGAAGTTTCAAGTGAAAGGGAAAAAGTGCATTGAAAAATATTACTCCAATTCATCTGAACGAAGAAGTGTTAATGAAGAGTTTGCCTCTTTTTCAGCTGTCATTGATAATTTTTCTGATAATGATTCAATGCGTGATCGAGGTTTGATGTCTCCAACTAAGTGGTGTTATCCATGGTGCTTCTACACCAACTCTTCAAAGTTTAGCTTTAAAGCTACTTGGGCACTCATCTTCTTCTTCTTCTTGTGAGAGAAATTGGAGCACCTACAATTTCATACACTCATTGAAGAGGGATAAGATAACACCACAAAGAGCGGAAGATTTGGTATATGTTCACTATAATCTTCGTCTTTTATCTAGGAGTCCACATTATAATGAAGGAGAAAGTAAGATGTGGGATGTTGGAGCAGATGGATTTGATTCCATGGACATGAAGGGTGCTGCTATCCTTGAAATTGTCAATTTGTCTCTTGATGAATCTGAATTGGAGTCAGTCTTATTTACTAACGAAGGCGGTGTTGGCGATGAGACCGATATGGATGTTTGATTTTTTTTACTTGTTTATTTAAGATGTATTTGGTGTGTTGCATTTTGTTATGTTTATTTTTTGTTTGTAATGGATATTATGGTTGATCTAATATGAACATAGTTTTCTATTATAGGATTTTTAATTTTTAATACGATATATATATATATATATATATATATATATATATATATATATATTTTTAAATAATCATCGTATCCTAGCCGTATCGTATCTTATATTTTTAAAAATTTTCGTATCGCCGTATCCGTGTCGTATCCAATAAGATACCCGTATCCATATCCGTGCAACATAGATTATTCCTCAACAATATCCATTAAGATCCACTCTATCTCAGCGTGCACTAGAAGTCTCGGACAAATACTAGTGACATTCCCTCTAGCTTGATTGATACCACCTGAAGCGTAAGGAATACAAATTGGTTCGCAACATATTAGTTGACAAAGGGAGGGCAAATACTAGAAATAACTTATTACAACAATGCCGATTTTAATCAGTAAGCATAATGGTAGGTTGAAAATTCTGTCTGCCAATTGAAAAGAAATGGCCAATACATGAAAGCTGTGAGCAAATTAACAACACTCATAAAAATAAGAGACATCTTCACGTGGTAGGAGAAACCATTAGATTTTCACATCTCTATATAAGGATGAGAACTAAGATTGACTTTACTTGGCTAGAAAGTTAGACGGGGGAGAGGAGGGGCACAAAAAAAGCTTCATCACTCATGTATATTTTTGTCAGTTTCTCGCTTGTCTTCTCTTCCTATCTTTCTATCGAAATAAACCCCCTTAAATTTATGATTGCAGCTATAGACATAAAAGTTCCAGGAAATGATCAAAAAGTATCAACCAAAATGAGACCCATACCTGTAAAGATAACAAAAGAGAGTTGCAAAGGACCTTGTTTTCCACCACACAACTACAAGAAATAACAATAAAAGCATTATCATATATTATAGCTTATTTTTTGAACATTAATACTAAGAAAAAACAACCATACCCAAGATATTCCTTTCCTACATCTCTGGCACAGTATCTTGTATAACCCAAACCGGTATAATCCCATACCTATGGAAAAGTGGATACATAATCATACCTCAAGTAAAGGAGGCTTTTCAAATTTACATTTTTCACATCTGGTTTATACATTCAGTGATAGGAGATGAAATTATCATAGGTTTGATACTTGGAGTATCATAATAGAAACATTTCCTATTGGCTTGGACTAAGGAAAGAATATTTCTAAGGATTAACAGAAAAGAGTACTAAAGCAGAGAAATATAAACCTGGATGAAATGTTGAAGTGGAGATTAATAAAAAAAAAGCCAGATTGATTAGATAAAAAGACTATCAATGCTAATGTACATATTTCTACATAGCAAACCAGTAGCACAAATATTAGGCTATCATGGATATATTTTCACTATCTACAAAAATGCAGAAAATCTAATAGTCGATGATATAGATTAGGAATGACAGCATATATTACATGCTTGTTTTGTAACTCAATTCATGTGAATAACCAAGTATTTGCAGAATATCCTCTGCTGATACATGTACATGGAGAATGTTAGTAAAATTTTTTTTGAAACATCCACAATATGGCATGATCTTGTAATCTCAACTTCATTGTCAAAATTAAGCTGCGCTTGCCCCAACACTATTTGGGGTGTCTACTATGAGAACATATCTCTCTATTGAGCTCTATGCAAGACCATCATAGTAGTATTCAGATGATTTGTAATCCCTAACTTATCCAACATCTGCCCAAGTCTGAATGTTGCATCTGATGAAGTCATATTAAGTTCATCCGCAGTTGACTAATAAGCATTTTGGTAAACAGAAAGAAACAATTGATGGTGTACAACTCAAACAATTTCAATGGACGCAATCTTAGATGACAAGAGTTGCAGTTAGAGCTTTTTACCTGCATTTGATCGAAAAAAGCATGCCTTTGGTGTTTAACATGCTCCCAAGCACCAATATCTGGAATTTTTGATACATTAACATAAAAAAAAATACACTGTTCAAATCACTTAGCTAGAGGGTTATATAGAGTTAAGTCCTTGTTCATGGTTATATAGATTATGAAATATATGATCAATTCAATGAAATGTAATATAAAAGGCAAACAAATTTAAGAAAAATGACAATCCTAAAAATTCTAAAAAAGGATACTCAATTAGTGAGATTGACCTGTTAATTGATCAAAGCAATGTTGAGAATTATAAAGGGTAGGTGCAAGCTACTTACAAATTATGGGGAAGAAAGTATTATTACCTTTATTGATAAATCAATAGAATAACCAAGACATACAAAGCAAACGAATTAAATTCAGCTCAAGTACCAACAATTGCTGAATAGTGAACCCCTTCTTATCAATGCATGTTGGATCAGATCTCCATAAAAGCGAGATAAATTTTGGATGACATTTTTAGATATCAGAAGATTAAAAACCAATAATGTATTTCAAACTTCCTTTACTTCGACTTCAAGTGTCAATAAAGCAGTTACAATATCAAATTAAACAAAAAAGTCATCAAACATAATGCAAAAGATGAAATTGTGATGATGCAATAAAAAATGAGATTATTATAAAATTCCTTTTTTGAAACAAAGCAATTCAACAATGTAACCCATACATAATCCAAAGGGAAGATAGTAAATCTATGTGGATCTCTTGTGTGGGAGATCCTGCCTAGTCAGAATCTATTTGACAATCTAAAGGTAACTTCGATCTTGATACAAGAAACATCGATTGTCAAATGACAAAGAGCCTTAAAAAACTAATAAGAAATCATATTCACTAGTGGTGATGTTTGGTCTTGTAAATATAAAGTAACTTAGTTTCCCAACATCATTTTATGTTCCTAACCCAGCGAATTTTCCATTATTAGACATTCAAATTTATAAAAGAATCAACAAATTACCGGTAATAAATCAATTTCCTTAAGCATATAAGTGGACATTTCCGTATACATATATGCCCCTAAATTCTTTGAACCAAATAAGGCTACTTCTGACGACCGCCGATATTTTGTTGAAATGGGTCAATGTCCCTGTCTCTCTTGCCGTATAATTTTAATGATACCAACTGTGATAAGAAAATACTCTTCTAATGACTTAAACTTTGATTCTTCTGACAAATATGGCGAAGAAATAAACCGCTATAAATGAGAGGGATGGGCAAAAGAACAAGCACCAAGTGCATACAACAGCAAAAAGAAATGGCACCAGAGTCTAACAAACAAAGATGCATCAATATCATGTCCCTATGCTGATTTAAGTTCCAATAGTGGTAATCCAAGACCAATTATGAGTAATTAACCAAGATAAATTTATATATGTTTGGAAAAACTAATTCTAATACGAAATGTCATTAAGCGTATTATTTAATTTAGATAATGAAGATTACAACATTGGTGTCATTAAGATATTACTAGACCCAATATAAGCATATAATAAACAACAACCAAATCTTGTCCCACTAGTTGTGGTTGACTATATGGATCTTCCTACGCCATTGAGCTATATCCCCTACTAAATCATCATCTATATTTAAATAAATTTTTTCTTATTTTATCGTTGCTAACCAAGTCTTTTTTGTTTTCCTCTTCCTCATTTAGTATGCGTCTTCGTCATAATTTCACATTGCCTAAGTGGAGTATTAATTGATCATCTAAGCCCGGATAAAGGAGGAGGGTTGCGTTAGGCTGTCAGCCAGCGTCAAATTATGGCAAATATTCAATAAATGAATCCATTAAACTATTGTGTTAATGCTAGGTTGTTCCCCGGAAGGAACGCGTTGCAGGGTCTGACTGTAACGTCTCGGCAATGACTGCTACATCTCCAGAACTCGGGTATAGTGATAAATATGCAAGAGTTCGTGTTACAGGGTCCGACTGTAACGTCTCAGCAAAGACCGCTACATCTCCATGAGAACTTGAGTGTAGTGTTAAATAGGCAAGAGTTCTCACACCATAGGTTAGATAAGGACAAATATGATAGGAAAACTAATAATCTAAGATTTGGAAAACATAGGAACTCTCATTGGTAAATCAATGGAGATAGTAGATATGATGATTAGAAGAAAAATTAGTATTTTGTGTGTACAAGAAACAAAATGGACAGGTGAGAAGGCAAAGATGATAGATAACTCGGGTTTTAAGTTATGGTATACTGGAAAGAGTAAAGCAAGAAATGGAGTGGGTATTATTGTAGATAGTTTGTTAAAGGATGAAGTTGTAGGAGTAGTTAGAAAAGGGGATAGAATTATAACCCTTAAGATAATAGTGGCGAAAGAAACTATGAACATAATTAGCGTATATGCACCACAAGTAGGATTAGATGAAGCTACCAAATTAAGGTTTTGGGAGGACTTAGATGAAATATTACAAAATATTCCACCAAATGAAATGATTTTAGTAGGCGGTGATCTAAATGGGCATGTCGGAGTGAAAAATGAGGAATATGAGAGAGTACATGGGAGTTATGGGTTTGGAACGAGGAATGAGGAAGGGAAAACTATATTAGATTTTGCGATAGCATATGACCTTATATTAGCTAATACGTTTTTTAAGAAAAGAGAAGAACACTTAGTCACATTCAAAAGTGGGAATAATAAATCGCAAATTGACTTTCTTATGGTTAGGAAGAAGGATAGAAAGATTTGTAAAGATTGCAAAGGCATCCCGTAGTAGTGTTGTATATACGCCTCAAACATAGTATCAATAGAAAGAAAATATATACAATTCCTAGAATTAAGTGGTGGAAGTTAAAGGATGGGAAGCAACATATATTTAAGGAGAAGGTAGAAGTATAAGCATTAGGTGAAATATACGATGACTCTAATACAACATGAGATAAGATGATATCAAAGTTGAAAATAGTAGCTAAGAGTATACTCGGTGAGTCAAAGGGACATGCACCACTAAGTAAAGAATCTTGGTGATGGAATGAGAAAGTACAAGAGAAAGTGATGGAAAAATGAATAGCTTATAAGGAATTATATATTTGTAAAAACGAGGAAAACTTAAAAAAATATACAATAGCCAAGAAAAAAGCTAAGAAAGTAGTGAGTGAAGCAAAAAGTGAAACTTTTGAACGGTTATATCAAAAATTGGATAAAAAAAGGGGAAAGAGATATTTATAGAATAGCTAAAGTGAGAGAAAGAAAAACAAGATATCTTATCAAATAAAATGTATTAAAGATGAATGTAATAGGGTATTAGTAAACGATGGAGAAATAAAAGAGCGGTGGATGAGGTATTTTCATCAACTTTTTAATGAAGGTTTAGGTGACCAACTTAACTTAGGTACTTTAATTAGGTCAAATGAGTATAGAAATTTTAATTTTTATCGTATAATTCAAACTTTAGAAGTAAAACAAACTTTAAATGAGATGGACAATAGAAAAGCCGTTGGACCAGATGATATTCCGATAGAGGTATGGAAGTGCTTAGGGAAACAAGGTATTGAATGACTTACAAAATTATTTAACATGATATTGAAAACGAAAAAAATGTCTGATCAATGGAAGATAAGTACTCTAGTTCCCGTATATAAGAATAAGGGAGACATACAAAATTGTGTAAACTATAGGGGTATTAAACTAATGAGTCATACTATGAAACTTTGGGAAAAAATAATAGAAAAAAGATTAAGGAAAGAGACCACAGTGACAGAAAATCAATTTGGTTCATGCCTAGAAGGTCGACAATAGAAGCTATACATCTTCTTAGACAATTAATTGAAAAATATCGGAAGCAAAAACAAGATCTACATATGGTATTCATTGATTTAGAAAAAGCTTATGATAGAGTCCCAAGATAAATTATATGAAGAATTTTAGAAAAGAGAGGTGTTAGCGTAATATATATTGAACTAATTAAGGATATGTATAAGGATGTAACGACCAGAGTAAAGACTTCAGGCGAAGTAACTGAAGCATTTCCAATAAAGATAGAGTTACATCAAGGATCAACTCTAAGTCCCTATCTTTTTACAATAATTATGGACGAACTCACTGCGCACATTAAAGACACGGTACCGTGGTGCATGTTATCTACAGATGATATTATTTTAATAGATGAGACACGTGAAGGAGTAAATGCTAAGCTAGAATCTTGGAAGGAAACACTAGAAGGGAAAGGTTTTAAGCTTAGTAGATTGAAAACAAAATATATAGAATTTAAGTTTAGCAATATTAGAAGTAATGAAACAATTGTTAAGATAGGAGAGGACAAGTTGCCCGGAATCGAGAGATTTAAATATTTAGGATCATTTTTACAAAATGATGGAGGGAATGAGAGAGATGTCTTACATAGAATACAAGCAGGATGAGTGAAATGGAGGGGAGCGTCGAGTGTTTTATGTGACCGTAAAGTACCTCTTAAACTTAAAGGTAAGTTCTATAAAATCGCAGTTAGACCTGCTATGTTATATGGAATGTTCTAAAAAGCAGAAGATGAGAGTTGCAGAGATGAGGATGTTAAGGTGGATGTGTGGACATACGAGAATGGACAAAATAAGAAATGAGAGCATTAGAGAGAAAGTAGGAGTTGCATCTATTGAGGAAAAACTCAGAGAGACACGTTTAAGATGGTACGGACATGTACTTAGACGACCAATAAATGCTCCAGTTAGGCGATGTGAAACTATGATAAACATGCATATAAAACGAGGAAGAGGAAGACCAAAAAAGACTTGGTTAGCAACAATAAAACAAGATAAAATTTATTTAAATATAGATGATGATATAATAGGAGATAGAGCTCAATGGCGTAAAAGGATTCCCCCCACCTAGTGGGAAAAGGCTTGGTTGTTGTTGTTGAAGTGTATATCCATATCATCTTATACAAGTCTCTCGAAGTTTTTCCTCAATAGGTGCAACATCAACTTTCTCTCTAATGTTCTCATTCATCTTTTTATGTCCACATTCCCTTAACATCCTCATCTCTGAGTCTCATCTTCCGCTCATGTGCTTGAGCCATAGTCCAATATTCAACTTCATATAACATAGTTGACCTAACCGTCGTTTTATGAAACCTCCCTTTAAGTTTTAGAGGCATCACAAAAACCATATGACGTTCTCTATTACAAGCTTCCTTTTTTTGATAAGAAAAATATCATATCATATGTCAAGAGTACAGAAAATTGTTTATAGCATATACTTAGGTCTAACATAACATCAAATCAAAATACACCCCTAAAGGCATGTATATAGGCTTACACTCCTGAATATCCTCTCAACATTTAATTGCTTATCCTCAAAGATACATTTATTTCTAGCTTTCCATACATAGTGTATTAATGAAGACAAAGACAAGTGTCGATCCTTTGTTAATACCCTATTCTCACGGTTACATCTCCTAAACACCCTTAGAGTCATCTAAAAGTGGACATGTCCTGCCGCATATGAAGCTAGTCTCTGACCCTCCTCCATAACTTAGCAAGAGTGGGTCACCTAAAAAAACAAATGCTTATGCATCTCCAACACCTGACAACAAAATGTACACTGTCTATCCTCCAAGTACTCCTGCTTATCTTTGGTGCGAAGACGTCCTAAGGCGAGCATCTAGTAAGTAGTAGCGTGACTAAGCTGCAAGTAAGTCTTCCACACCATTCGTGCCCCTACCTTCTTTGGACTAGGATGTTTAAAAAAGTCATATGCCCAAGCCACTCCACCGTCCTGTGTGAACCAACCTGCCCGTCTTTGTCCAGCAGCAGTCGGTGAGCCCGCAGTCGACAAATTCAATCCCAAATCAACAATAGCCTCTTAATCAAGGAGTCTGTAGAGGCTACTTCATGCCTCATATACTTGTGGTGGATGATCCAAAGAGCATCTGCTTTCACCACAATCGACCAAAGCACTTTAGTTAGCAAAGCTAAGTTCCAACTCTTTTAACTCTCGGAATTCCAAGCCTCCTTCCTCCTTAGGTTTACACATATCAACCCAAGAAACCGAAGGATGCTTAGATGTCCACATGAAAGACCTATAAATACTATGACTTCCAGAGGCACGGACAAGATAGACATCCAGAAACATTCCATGTCTTGAAACACCGAGGGAAAAAGTGTAAGTACCCTAAGGTAGTTTTGATGTGATCAACCAAGTCAGGTTAGGTCCTGTTGGTATTTAACCCCGGTGTCTAAGTGTGCAAGAACTTAGGAGCACAGAAAGTCGAGCGAAAGACGCAACCAGCGAGAAGGACGACACGGAAGAGAGTCGACGAGCTCGGAGGTGTTGCGAAAAAGTACGCTGACGAACGAGAAGGAGGCGCGCGACGTTTCCGAGGGACGAGAAGTGGGAGTGGAAGACTGCTCGAATGCCGGAAAATGGGTTAGAATGAGCCTTATTCCGGATGACCGAAATCACCCAAGTGATCGGAACAATGGAAGAAGCTGATCTGCCTTATGGAAGGCGCTTTCGATGAACAGTGTGAAGGCACCTTCATGCCTTCAATGGCTTGAAGGCGCCTTCCCAGTGACTGTTAGCGAAGATAAAACTTTATCTTCGTACGGATAAAATTGCCACGCTGGAGGTGTCTTCCAACCTCGGATAAAATTTTCCAGGAGCTATAAAAAGACCCCTAGAGCTAGAAATAATTTAACAACTCTTGTATTCAAACCCTATCCTAAACTCCAGCCAAATAGATGCGGTTTTTCAGTCTGTTAACCCGAAGACCAGCCCAAATTCGTGCAAACATATAGATAATGCAGCAATCGAATTCTCATCACCTTTACTGAATAAAAGGAGATCATCAGCATAAGCTAGGTGAGTTAGTCCTAGAGGCGCACACTGAGGATGAAATTGGAAGGTCGAACCAACTATGCACGGCTGGATTTGCCTCCCAAAGATTTCTATACATATTCCAAATAGATATGGTGACAAAGGTCTCCTTGCCGCAATTCCCTTGAATAGCCCAAAAGTCCCACTATTAATGGCAAGTGAATATGAGATAGTAGTCACACATTCCATAATTCAATCTATAAACCTTCCTAGAAACTACAACCCATGAAGAGACTCCTTCAAGAAATTTCAGTGGACCGAGTCAAAAGCCTTTTGCAAGTCAATCTTCATAATGCACCAGCTTGTGACGGGTGGACAAACTTATCTATAATATCTACTAGACGACTTGCTAATAACTTTAAGATGACATTATAGAAAACTGTACAATGGTACAACGGAAGATAGGTTTATAATCTGTCACTTTGCTAGCATGAGAAGACTTCAGGACTAGAGAAATCAAAGTATGGTTCCATTTCTTAAGTAGCTTCCCGTTGCTGAAGAAAAATCTCTTCCAACAATATCCTGTGCTCGATCCATAGTCATCTTAGCCCAGGCACGCTGATCTCCTATGTCAAAGAGCACCTCCTTTATCTCCTTGACCGTAGGAAAATGGACTAGCTGATCATGCTGCGATGTTTGAATGAACTGACCAAATTGCAAGCAAGATGTTGGAAATTCAATCCAACCCACTCGCGTGTTAAGTTGGTTCTGAAAATAATTAATAAATACTCCAACAACCTCCCCAAATGATTCAATAAGATTGCCATCCTCCATCTCCACCGTTGTGATTTCATTGTGTTTGTTATTTCTTTTTACAAGTGCATAAAAAAAGAGGAGTTATAATCCACCTGTCTAAATATCCTAGCTTGGCACTCTGTAGGCAGAAACTGTGTTCAACAGCACTTAAAAGAGATGCAACTTGTTGAATTTCTTTGTAATTGGCATCCATGGTGCCACAGTCGAGCTTCTTAAGCTTCCTCCAATCTCATTTGTGCAACTACTGCTCGTGCCAAAATATACTGAAAGTGCAAGGCATTCAGAATTCTCAAGCCTGATTTCAAAAGTTTTAGAGCCTGCATAATTCTATACTGCATTTTTCCTTAGCCAATCTGCTGCTTATAGGTTCTCCACTTGGTTTTAACCAAGTCCGAGAAGGTGGTGTTGTGCTTGGCCCACAGATTAAAAAACTTGAATGGCTTAAGAATTTGAATGCCACTGTTCAGAATACAGACAATGCAGGCCAAATGATCTGACAGATAGCCTTGAGGTGTTGAGGCAAAATTCTGTAACTCAACCTCCAGCCAACATTATTCACTAACACTCAGATCAAGTTTACTACATATGTGACTGTTGGACCATGTGTATCTACATCCTGTATGGCTTAAGTCCAGTAACTACAACAAAGTTCTGAAAATCACTAAAACTGTTCTGTGAGAGAGGGAGTCCTCCAACCGTGTCCTCCATTGATAGATAAGCATTAATATCCCCCCTAGGACAACCCAAGGCAAAGTCATATCATCTAATAAATGCTGTAAGTTTTCCCATAATGGTCTCCTTCCCATAGTAGTCTACCATACACAAAAGTGACAGCTATGAGTCTGTGTGTCAATTTGCAGGTCAGTTGACAATGCACAAACTGATCATGCCATTCTCGCACCTCAAGTTCAGCCCTTTGTTCATCTCAGATCAACAATATTCTACTCCGACCATCTGGAACATCCATTTGTTCCATCTAGAATTGCTGAAACCACCTCAATTTCAAATTCTGATAACTATAATTTAGTTTCCAGCACTTGTAACACTACCAATTTGTTGTTACAAAGGAAGTTCTCCACTCCTTTTTGTTTGAGGCCTTTATTGAGACCTCGTATATTCCAGCTAGCAATCTCCATTCTTGTTGTCGAGCTACTCGCGCCCTTTCACCTTGTACCCTCCTACATAGTTTAGTATCATAAATGAGACTCTCGCAGAGATAGTTCTCGTATTGTTGTATGATGTATCTTACTGCTGTTTGTTTTCCCTTGCTGACCATTTCTACTTGCTTGCCTGACATCCAGTGCCCTGCTCATGCTCCTGGTCATAGGGGCTGTCTCGTGGAATTCCCCAGTTTCTGAAGGGACAGTTTCTGAACCAGTGCTAGTTTTCATTGCTGCGATAGTTTCCAAACCTATGCCTATTTGTGCCAATCCATATTGTTGTTTCCTGCTTCCTTTCTTTCTTCCATATTGCTGAACCACCCCTTTCTCAGTTACAATTTCCTTGCCTTTATTCAAATGAGCTCCATCTTGTTGGAACTTCAATGCTTCCTCGTGGTTTGTTATTTGGCCAACCTCCTGCTGCCCCAAACTGATATGAGTGTTGTCAGAAATGTAGCCTCTAGATTGAGCTGGTGTACTCCCGAGCCAGTTACAATTTCCTTGCCTTTACTCAGATGAGCTCCATCTTGCTAAGACTGCAATGTTTCTCTTTGATTTGCTATTTAGCCAACCTCCCACCCTAAACTGACTTCACGATTTTCAGGCAATGTGGTCTCTAGATTGAGCCGATAGACTTCTGAACCATTGACAGCATTGAGGGTGTCCCCATGTGGCCTGGAACACGGCTGAGTTGAATTACCACACTGAGAATCTTACAGTGCTCTTAATAATGACCCATGTGTTGATTCGAATTGAAGAGGTAGAGCTACCTTAATACCTCCTGGTAGCATAATGGGGATAGAATCCAGTGGTTCTTTGGTCATACTAAGTAAATGTATCAACCCCTCCATCCATTTGCAAAACCTATCCTAGATACTTAAAACTTTTAGTACAGGTAACTTGTCTTCTCCTATATTAACATTGCCACGTCTACCACTACTAAACTAAAATTCTATATATTCTGTCTTTATTCCACTAAACTTAAAACTTTTAATTTTCAATGTCACATACCAATATTCAAGCTCAACATTTGTTCCTTCACAAGTATCATCGATCAAAACAATATAATCCACAAAAAAACATGCACCATAATAGCATGTATTGTATGTGTCTAAGCGAATTCGTCCATGATTAATGTAAAAGGATAGAGACTTAGAATTGATCTTTGATGTAACCCTATCTTTATAAGAAAACTTTGGTTAATCCACCTCGAGTCTTCAATTTTGTCAACATCTTCTTTGTTTGTTTTTATATAAGGGACTAAAACACTTACTCCCCACCTTCCTTGAATAGACATTGTTTTGTTTTCAATATAAGTTTGAGTAACTTCATAAGTCATTTAACATCTTGCTTTTTGCTTCCTTAGGCACTTTCATACCTCTATCAAAATATCATCTGATTCAACTACTTTTTCATTTTGTATCTCATTTAAAACTTATTCTACTTTTGAATTCTACGATAAAAATTTTAATTTATATATTCCTCTGACTTATTTAAATTACCTAAGTTAAGTTCTGAACCTTCATTAAAAATTTGATGAAAATATCTCTTCCTTCACTCTATTATTTCCTCATCATTCATTAACGTCCTATTGCATTCATCATTAATGCATTTTATTTGGGTAAGTTATCTTGTTTTCCTCTCTTGTTTTAATTATTCTATATATGTCCCTTATAAGCATTTAAAAGTTTCATTCTTAACTTCACTTATCACTTTTTTTTTTTGGCCTCTTTCTTGGCTACTGCATACTTTATTAAATTTTCTTCATTCTTACAAGTGTATAATAACTTGTAGGTTGTTCATTTTCTCCTAATACATGTGCTCTTACCCTCTCCTTAAATATATTTTGCTTCTATCCTTGAACTTCTACAACTTGATTCTAAGAATTGTCTCATTTTCCTTCTATTAATACTATACTTAAAGCGCATATCTAGTACTACTAACCTATGCTAAGTAATTAAATTTTCTCCAAGAATAACCTTGTAATATTTACAAATATTTCTATTCTTCTTTCTAACCATAAGAAAATCAATTTGAAACTTACTCTTCTCACTTTTAAGCATAACCAAGTATTCTTCTATTTCTTAAAAAATGTATTAGCTATTATAAGTTCATATAATAACAACAACAATTAAGCCTTATCCCACTAGATGGGGTCGGTTATATAGATACTTTTATGTTGAACTCAATCTCCTACTATATCATCATCTATACTTAAATAAATTTTATCTTATCTTATTATTGCTAACCAAGTCTTTTTTAGTCTTCCTCTTCCTCGTTAGATATGTGCATCTGTCATAGTTTCACATCGCTTAACTAGAATATTTATTAGTCGTCTAAGTATATGTTCGTACCATCTTAAACGTGTCTCTCGGAGTTTTCCCTCATGCAACTCCGATTTTCTCTCTAATTCTCTCATTTCTTATTTAGTTCATTCTCGTATGTCCACACATCCATTTTAACATCCTCATCTCTGCAACTCTCATCTTCTGCTTATGTGCTCGAGTCATAGCCCAACATTCAGTTTCATATAACATAGCAGGTCTAACTACAGTTTTGTAAAATGTTTCTTTAAGTTTTAGAAGTACTTTACGGTCACGTAAAACACTCAATGCTCACCTCCATTTCAATCATCTTGCTTGTATTCTACATAAGACAACTCTCTCAATCGCTCTAAGTGCAAAATGATCCTAGATATCTAAAGCTTTCAGTTCTAGGCAACTCATCATCTCCTATCTTAACAATTATCTCATTATGTATAATATTGCTAAACTTAAATTTCATATACTCTGTCTTTATTCTACTAAGCCTAAAACCTTTCACTTCTAATATTTCTCGCCGAGATTCTAATTTAGCATTTATTCCTTCACGTGTTTCATATACTAAAACAATATCATCTGCAAACAACATGCACCACGATACTGTGTCTTGAATGTGTGCAGTGAGTTCGTCCATAATTAGTGTTAAAACGAGAGGAACTTAAAAATGATCCTTGATGTAACCCTATCTTTATTGAAAATGTTTCAATTACTCCGCTTAAAGTTTTTATTCTAGTCGTTACATCCTCGTACATATCTTTAATTAGTCTAATATATGTTACGCTAATACCTCTCTTTTCTATAATTGTCCATATAATTTCTCTTAGGACTATCATAAGCTTTTTCTAAGTGAATACCATGTGTAGATCTTGTTTTTGCTCCCGTTATTTTTCAATTAATTGTCTAAGAACATGTATAGCTTCTATTGTCGACCTTCCAAACATGAACCTAAATTGATTTTCGGTTACTGTGTCTCCTTTCTTAATCTTTTTTCTATTACTTTTTTTCCAAAGATTCATGGTATGACTCATTAGTTTAATACACTTATAGTTTGCACAATTTTGTACATCTCTCTTATTCTTATATAAGGAAACTAGAGTACTTATCCTCTGATCAACATTTTTTTCATTTTCAATATCATATTAAATAATTTTATAAGTCATTCAATACCTGTTTCCCTAGACACTTCCATACCTCTATCGAAATATCATCTGGTCTAACGACTTTTTCATTGTGCAGCTCAGCTTATTCTACTTCTAAAGTTTAAATTCTACGATAAAAAAAATAAATTTCTATACTCATTTAACCTACTTAAATTACCTAAGTTAAGCTGGTCACCTAAACCTTCATTAAAAAATTGATGAAAATACTTCTTCCACCAATCTTTTATTTCTCCATCATTTACCAGTACTTATTACATTCATTTTTAATAAATTTTATTTGGATAAGATATCTTGTCTTTCTTTCTCTCACTTTAGCTATTCTATAAATGTCTTTTTCCTCTTCTTTTGTATCCAATTTTTGATATAATTGTTTAAAAATTTCATTTTTCATTCACTACTCTCTTAACTTCTTTCTTGGCTATTGCATATTTTTTTAAGTTTTCTTCATTCTTACAAATATATAATTCCTTATAAGTTATTCGTTTTTCCTTCACTTTCTCTTATACTTTCTCATTCCACCACTAAGATTTCTTACTTAGTAGTGAATTTCCTTTTGACAAGTACACTCTTAGCCAAGGTTTAAAATTTCGACTCGTGCCGAGGTTTCGGTTCTGGACCGGAACGATACGATTTCGGTACCGTATCGTGTCGTGCCGAAATAGTTTCAGTATTTTTTTAAATATAAAATATATTAATTAAAAACTAAAATATTTAACATAAATATTTAAAAAATAAACAAGATAAAAATAATCTTTTTAAAAAGGAAAATATATGAAAATAGATAAATAAATAAATAAATAATTTGTCATAATTTTTAAATTGAAATAAATGAAATATAAGATTAATTAGATAATTTTATTAGAGTTTAATAAAGTCTCTTTAGATTATCTCCATCATAGCTAGGAGTTGATGAAAATAATTAACCTAAGTTTAATTAAAAAAAATCTGAAATCCGACACCACTTGCGAGCCCGCACGACTTCGGTGCTGTCACGGGGTTGCGCGACCAGCCATGGCCACGGGGATTGTGTGACTCCTTCGGCGCGACCACGTTAGCCGTGCGACCCCTCTGCAGTGACCGCAGGGTTGCATGATGCCTTCGCGACGACAACGGAAGGGTTATGCGACCCCTCCGCTACTGTTGCAGGGTCGAGCGACCCCTCTGCTATGACCACGGGGTCGCGCAACACGTCACACCTGTCGTGGGTCTGGTGTCGGGGTCGTGCCGGTGCTGATCGCCGAGCGGAACGAGACGTTTTGCCCGTTTCGACCGTTTCGGCACGGCACTTTAAACCATACTGTTAGCTACTACATGTTGTATTAGAATCACCGTATATTTCACTTAATACTTGTACTCCTACCTTCTCTTTAAATATATTTTGTTTCCCATCTTTTAACTTCCACCACTTAATTGAGTCGTATATATTTTCTTTTTATAGATACTATGTTTGAGGCGTATTTATAAGTTCATATGTTATCACAAAATCCAATATAATTTTTCCTTCTTCATTTTTTGTCTCAAAATGATAACTTTCATACATCTTATCATATTCCTCATATCTTACTCCTCCATGTCCATTCAAATCTCCTATCAAAATCTTGTTTGGCATAATTTTTTATACTACCTCATCTAGTTCTTCTCAAAACTGATATTTGGTGTCTTTATCTAATGCTACTTGAGTTGCATACATGCTAATAACATTAATAATTTTTTTCACCACTACTCTTTTAAGAGTTATAATCCTATCCCCCTTCCCAATTACTACTACTTCTTCGTTTAACAAACTATCAACAACATAGCTACTTCATTTCTTATTTAACTCCTTGTGTGCCATAATTTACAATCTGAGTTCACTGTTATCTGTCTTTTCTCCTACATATTTGTCTCTTATAGATATAATATATTAATTCTTCTCCTAATTATCATATTTATTAACTCCATTATTTTACAAGTAAGTGTTCATATGTTCTATATTCTAAATCTAAAATAATCAGTACTCTTATAATGTTTGTTCTTATCCAACCTATGGTATGAGAACTCTTACATACACTTAAGTTCTCATAGAAATGTAGGGACCCTTGCCAAGAACCTGCAGTCGAACCCTACAACGCATTCCTTTTGAAGAATAACTTAACATTAACACAATAGTTTGGTGAATTCATTTATAGGACATTCGCATGTGTTTGATGTTAACTATCAACCTAGCGCAACCCTTAATTTTTTTAATTCAAGCTTAAGACCGGCATTGGTAGTTTTAATATAAGTATATAACCACATAATGTAAGATAATAATTCTAGTTATTAAGGCATGATCATCAATTCAGGAGTTTATTATATTTGTTATTTTAAAATTTCATTATGGAAACTGATTATATAACTAAACCTTATTTGAGTTAATCTCGATGCACTTTAAAGTGTGTCAAAGTGAGTCTAAATGATAAGGTACTGAAATTGTATTGCTATATTAAAATACAAAGACTCCACCACATAATAACAATTTATGCCTTGCCCTAGTCCACTATAAAATAAACTGCATATTAGGGACATCATATCAAAGGTGTTCTAAAGAATAGCGAATAAAATGAAGAATTTTATTAATCATTTTTTGAAACATTACAATAACATGATTCCTAACAAACAGTACTAGAATACGTATATTGGGACAACCAAAAGAGCTTGTGGAATAGCAAAAAATCATCAAATAGAATGTGAAAGATGATGGATTTATTACCCACCTCTCAGAAACGAAATGGTTGCAGGAGTAACTGTGCTAACCCTTGAGCCGGGTATCTCATTTTTAATGTAGTAGCTGCTGCACCCGCCCAATGCTGGATTTGGATCAACAATGGCAATATTTAAATGCTTTGTAAAAGGTGTACTTGCTGCAAAGTCAACAATAGGATTTCTTAGGGATGTAAGATTAATTATAAGCACCAAAAGCCCTATCAAATCTAAAATATATCCACAAATCATAACAAGTGAGAAGCTAATACTAACTGGATTTAAAATACTGAAGAAGAATTGACATCCTAATATATGCAAAGTCTGGCTTTAGGCAGATCATCCATCAATCAGAAAGATGATGAGACCAATATGAGCATATACAACAATACATTTCTTGTCAACTCAATAAACTACAGCATTAAAAAGTTTGGAGGTTCTCTATACAATGGAACTAGAAAAATAAACCAAAAGCTAACCTGGAAAAGCTATATTACATTAGTAAATACCTACACAGGGCACTTGCAAGGGCCAGTCCAACCATTCCACCACCAATGATGGCCACATCAAATGGTTCAGAATTAGTGGTTACACCATAATTCTTTTCACATACCTAGACAATCACAACATAACATTACTTTCATCCTACAAAATCTTAAAAATGCAAACATAATATGAAAGATCAGGTATTTAAATAATAATCAAAGTATGCAGTATGAAAGACACTATACTATAGTCCAAAAAATAACAACAATAATCAACCAGAATCTGCAGTATAAGTAACAGCAAAATAGAAGTGAAATGTAACATGCTTGAAGCTTTGAAATCTGTTTTTGGTGGCAGGAAAAAGGTCGTGACAAGAAAAATATCACTGGCAATTATGATAAGCTTTGTTAAGGAATTTGCTCTGACATCAATTTGTAACACTGAAAAATAGAATTATTATACTAATGGAGGTGAATGAAGGGGTCATCCTAATTGTGGTCAGCCCACAATTTACATAAATATTATGCTAGTTATTGTTCTCTGTCAAATTAAGCTCATTGACACTTGTCATCCAATTTATGGTTTAGTGGAAGGCAGATCATAAATATGCCATATCAGGTGTTATTTGACAATATTGGCATGGATTTAGCAATTAGCAAATTGCCTAAAACTCTTCATAGAAACAAGGAAAAGGAATGGATTTTAAATTGGTAATTGATTTTAGTGGTTGCCTATTTTAATTGTCAAAAGGTTGATAATTTTTAATTTGGTAATATTATATTTCCCAACTAGGGTATTGCTTTCACAGTTTAGGTAAGGTTGTTTATAAAAGTTATCAGTTCAATGTATAGGGTATCATTCAACTAATAGAATTCTAATTTGATTAATTTTTAGAGTTTTAATTCAATTTTTTTGTTGCATTAATTAAGTATCAGAGTCGAGTTCCTGAGTTCCTATTAGGTTTGTTCATGTATGAGCTCCATCCATCAGATCTCTCCTTAAATATAAGGTTTGTTCCTCTTGGTGAACAGTTGCTCTCTTCATCCTCGACGTAATAGATCATGAATAATTTGTAATGTAAGTATTTTTATTGTAAAACACGTCCAACAATGAATACCCGAATAAGATGAGGACTATTTACACTTTGGCTCCATAAATCACTATAGACACTCCATAAATACCAAGTGGGTTTTCATAGCGTGATTTGTTCTAAAGCAAGGCCGCTTGCTTATTTATTTATTATTAGGACTTTCATCCCTTTTGTCATTCAGACAGCTAAAGATTTTGATGAGTTAGGCAAAGGATTTAAGTTAGATACGTGGTCGACCCACACTAGGTCTGCCATCCAACAAGTAGAGATGAATACATGAGCCCCTAAAAAAATAAAAAACCCTAAGTTTCAATTGTCACAGTAATGGTCATGTGGCATCTAAGTGCCCACAAACTTGTAGCCTTTGAACATGAACCCAATCCTAAGGACAAAGTGACATACTTTCCCACACCAAGAAATTGACCCTCTTGACGAGCACCATGAAAATGAGCAAAGTGAAGAACAACCATAGATTTGAAGCAGTGCATTGTACCCTTTCCACGCTCACACTTGACAACACATGGAAACATACTACCATCTTCTACACATGCAAAATGATGGAGTAATTCTTGCATAGTCATGATCAACAATGGGAGTTGCATGAATGTAGTTTCACACATACCCTTTCAAGAGTTCAATCCACCTCTGAACTACACCCGAGTCCTATGACGTGGCATTGGTAAATCAAACCTCCCTTTCAAGACCTCCCTCCTAATTACGCACAATGGTTAAAATATCCATTACTATAGACGAGAAAAAAAAACTTTTTTAAGCACAATGGGTAAAATATGTTACCATACCTAGCAGCAAAGCCTAGCAAACTTGAGTCCAAACCTATGCCACAGCACAATGGTTAAAATATCCATTACTATAGACGAGAAAAAAAAACTTTTTTAAGCACAATGGGTAAAATATGTTACCATACCTAGCAGCAAAGCCTAGCAAACTTGAGTCCAAACCTATGCCACAACCAAACCAACATCTTCAAAATTATCCCTCCACCTTCTGGCATAGCCCCAATTGGAAGAAGGAGTCAAGAGTCATGATAGCATCAATAATCTAGAGCCAGAGCCTCACAATTGGCCCTAGAGATTCGCCAAAAGATTTTAAATGAATTCCAAGAAATAACTAATGAAGAATTACCCAACGAACTCCCACCTATGCACACAATCCAACAAATCATTGATTTCATTCTAGGATTAAAATTTCACAGCATACTGAACTATCATATGATTACATTAGAGTGTGTTGAACTTAACAAGCAAATCAAAGGACTTATAAAGCTTTTATTAGAGAATGCATAAGTTTATGATCGTTCCAACCTTATTAGTCCTAAAAAAGATGGCTCTCGGAAAATGTGCATAGATAGTGATGCCATCAACAAGATCACGATTAAGTATAGGTTTCCATACTGAGACTTAATGAAATGCTTGTCTTGATAGAAGGAACTTGTTGATTCTCCAAGATCAACTTACGTAGTGGATATCGGCATCTTAGAATTAGGATTGGCAAATAATGGAAACCTATCCTTAAAACTCAAGATGGACAATATAAGTGGTTACTAATGGCCTTTAGACTTTCATATGCTTCTAGTACCTACATAAGGTTGATGAACCAAGTCCTAAAACCTTTCATATGAAATTTTTTTGTGGTCTATTTTGATCCATAACGTGACATATAGTGACCAACTTAAGCATATTCACCTCATTCTAAAGATCCTTACGATTAATCTGCTCTTGCCAACAACCTCATTCTTTTAGGCTTATCATTTCTGTAGAAGGCATTTCAATAAACCTAGAAAAGATTAAGGCAATCCAAAAATGACCAAGCCACAAATCCTTTCAAAGGCTCAAAACTTCATAGCTTTGCAAGCTTCTATCAATGGACTTTAATACCATTATGGCTCTCACAATGAAATGCCTAAAAAAAGGAGTTTCAATAGATTAAATCCATCTCAACAGCCTCTAAGGAGATCAAGGATGACTAAGGGTCCTACTCTTAAACATCCTACCATCTCTAATTCATGTAAAGTGTCTTGTGATGCATCAAGAATATATTAGGAGGCACAAGGTCACCTAATTACATTCATTAGAGAAAAATTCAATGAGACTCAATAAAGTTATTCTACCTACTGATAAAGAGTTTTATGCTTTTATTCAAGCTCCGAGGCATTTGCATTATTATCTACTGCCCCATGAGTTCAGTCTTCATTTAGACCAAAAAAATGTTAAGTTTCATTCAGTTTCAAAAGAAAGTGCAATGATGTTAGGTAGGTTGAGTTCCTACAAGAGTACACTTTTTTTCAAAAACATAGTTCTAGTGTGGATAACAAACTACTTAATGCACTAAATCATGTTGTCACCACATTACACACCACAAAAATGATCATAGTAGGATTTGATTGACTCGAACAAAATAGGAACCATATGATTTGGTAGATTTTGTGATCTTAAGATAGATGCCTATTTTAGGGCACATGCTTTTGCATTGCTAGAACTTCAATTTGAGACTTTCTTATTTGGGAATTACATGCTAGCGGCCTAAATACACTTTAAAAAGGAGACTATTGCCCTTGTATTAGATCAATTTTATTGGCTCTCATAATGTCGAAATGCTACACAAATAGTATCACAATATCACACATTGTAAACAACAAAGACAACTAAGCAAAATATAGGATTGTACTCACCGCCACTACCTATACCCTATGAGCACTAGAAAGACATTAGCATGGACTTCTTACGATTACCCTGGACCAACTAAAGCCATAATTAAATTTTGGTAGTAGATCAATTTTCGAAAATAGCATATTTTATTTTATGCAGTAAAACAAATGATGCATCCAAGTTGTTCTCTAGGAAAATTGTTCGGTTGCACAAGTTGTCCATGTCTATAGTGTCACCGTAAGGATAATGAAATTTATTAGCTATTTTTGGAAAACCTTATAGAAATTATTTGAGACCCAACTTAAATTTTCTTCCACCTTCTATCTCCATAAGACCAAGGAGAGGAGGTTGTTAATTGGAGTTTAGCAAACTTATTAAGGTGTTTAATGGGTGAAAAAAAAGGTATTTGGGATTCAATCTTGCCACTAGCCAAATTTATTTATAACAATTCAGTAAACCGACCTACAATCCATTTCAAATTCGTTAACCTTATAAACTTAATAATTTTAACTATCACTCCTCACTCTGGGATTCAATCTTGCCACTAGCCAAACTTATTTATAACAATTCAGTAAACCGACCTACAATCCATTTCAAATTCGTTAACCTTATAAACTTAATAATTTTAACTATCACTCCTCATTCTTTTGAGTCTGAGATCCATGTCGATGTCATGACGAAAATGGTACTAAACAATAAGGCTTATAAAATTCAAGTTGATGCACATTGTAAGTTTAAAGAGTGCAATGCAGGATCTATCTATTATGCATTCACCCAAAATGTTGGTGCAAATATGCCCCAAGTATGAAAAAAATAGCTTTCAAATGTCAAACTAATGGATAATTTCCATATTTCTCCAACTTATAGTAGAAAATATTAAGTACAAAAAAAATTATACCAAAAGATGATCGTTATCTTTTGCCATCCAAAGGCATTTTGCATTTAAATAAAACTATTTTACAACAAAGAGAATATTATAATATACAATTTCTTCCCGCACTAGTTTAGCTATAACAGTAAAACTAAATTGGCATGGTGATTAATTCATTACAGAATAGTCATTAATTATCATAAAAATAACCAATTAAAGGAATTTTGGTTCACATACCATTTCAAAATGTATGCATCTATATTTTGTATACAGAATCAATTCATTTCAACAAGAAATCAAAAACACAAACAACCTTTTCCATGAATCAAAATATATCACCTTAATTACAACGTTATCATCCAATATCATTTATGCAAGTAGAATTTTAAGTTTCTCGAGGGAAACATATGTTGCCTATTAATCTATATATTGGGTCTTGATTAGTCACTTGTCAAACTCAAGATCTAGATTACTCCTCAAAGGAAAGAACTCCATAGTTCAAATCTCCACTTAACCATTAAATGCATAAATTCGAGGGCAAACTAACTCGAATGCAAGATCTAAAGGAAAATAGCAAAGATCAACCAAAATCAAAACTTGGAAGGTTCTCTCGAGTACTTCACCTAATTGAAACGATTGACACACGAAAATCAAATTAGCATTATATTGAAGACAAAACTATTGTTTCAAGGTAACGAAAGAAATGAAACTCACAATTACTACAAACAATTCTTCGCGACCTCCAACTCTAAACTCAACTATTAGCCCCTGGGAGGGGGAGGGGGAGGGGGAGGGGAAGGGAAATATCACCATAGAAGATTAGGATGAAACTCTAGGATGATTCCTTTTTAAAGACACTATTAGGGCAAAGTGGGTTGGGCTTAGAAATCCTAATGGGCCTAATTGGTGTTTAATTTTTTAGAAACTCTCCATTTGTCACTTTAAATTTATATTTTCTAAAGAAAATAAAATTTAAAAAAAATAAATATGTAATTTTTTAATAAAAATATTGCAAAATAAACACTCTAAATTTATATTTTCCATAGAAAATTAATTTTTAAAAAATAAATATTTGTCAATAATTTTTTAATAGAAATATTGTATAATAAATACATGATGAGGTAAAACAAAAATAATAAAGTCATTTAATTACTTTAGAACTTTCATGTTTCTGTGAAATAGATTTCTACAACACAATTTAATTTAAAATTTTTTGCCAAAAATACTTAAGTCATTTAATTTCTGATATAAATGTATCAACATAGGTAAAAAATTTCTATTTTCTATTTTATAAAAAAAATAAATTCTATAATATTTCTAATTATATTTAACATCTATTCCTTTTCTATTTTATTCCCAAAAATATTAAACCATTTGATGAAAAAATTATTATTCTTAATAATATAACTCTCTTTAGATGACATTCTTTAAACTCTTAAAGTACTTTTTTTATTTCTCCTTGAGAAAGGTTCAATTAGGAGGTAATGTAAACACTAACAAATTCATGTTTATTTTGTTTGAAGTGCAATATAAAAATTAAATTTTAATATACATAAAGCTAAAAAAATGATTTAGGCAACGAAATTAAATAATCTATATACTTTTTCAAAATTACTATTTTTTAATTTTATCCCTAAAATCCTGTTTAGGCAATAAAATTAAATCATTATCAAGACTCATTCTTTATTTTAAGGTTATGAAATTTATTAGTTTTTAGAGAGTTTAGTATTCAAAAATTCATATAATTTTTAATTTACTCCAATTGACCATATAATAATTTGATTTGTTATTAAATAAGAAGTCCAACATGCAAGACATACAAAAGACACTCAAAATAATGTGATTCACTAATAATTCATTTTTTATTTATTTCTACAATAATATTATTATAATTAATTCTATAAAGTCTTATAAAAATAAATATTAAAATTTAGTTTAAATTGAATTTTTATTTCAGCATTAATAAGGTGTGAGAAAATTCTTAAGATCCCATAATTTATAGTCTAATCTAAAATAATATTATAAATTTTGATGTGATATTGATTAAATTAGGTGCAAATTAAAATTGTAATTAACGTGTTGTCTAATGAAATCTTCCCTTTATTAGTTCTAACAATAAATTAGTAAATTTGTTGGCAAAATTACTAACAGATATAGAGTTGAATATATTTGAAACAAATCACTTTTATAATACAAATGAGAGCTATAAATTCATACATATGTGGTTGGTAGGGGACTAATTACGACATTGATTGGGAATATTTTCCCTTTCATAAAAATTATTGTGATTTGATAACATTCATAGTGACACTTTAACATGAGGCAAAAAAAAGAGAACTCCTAACCTGTGGATGGAGAGCTATAAATTCATACATATGTGGTTGGTAAGGAAATAAGTCACATTCATTAATACAAATGAACTACCTTGGGATGGAGAGCTATAAATTCATACATATGTGGTTGGTAAGGAAATAAGTCACATTCATTAATAATACATATATTATTATATGTAGGGGACTAATTACGACATTGATTGGGAATATTTTCCCTTTCATAAAAATTATTGTGATTTGATAACATTCATAGTGACACTTTAACATGAGGCAAAAAAAAGAGAACTCCTAACTTCATGTCTTTATGTCGTAGGAAGCAACATCAAGATGAAATTGTCAGAGTTTTTCCCCTATTTTTTATTTATCACATTTTTTTAGAATATTTTTCCTCCATTTTTTACTTTAGTTTTATTGGCAAACACATTTTGATAAAACTCACTCACTTTGTTCCTGTTGTCTCCCTTTTCTTTTTCGTATCCTAAAGTTTCCATGCTCATCCATGTAATCATAATATTATGAGACCACACACGAACAAGGTACCAACCTAGATAAGACATTCTTTTAAGTTCTTACCTCTTAGGATACAATCCATCATCTATGTTTTTCACAATATAGATGAATTGACTAACTGCTCTCTATCGCTACCAGACCACTTGATCTCTTTTACAGATTCTCCATAAGCTTATATGGAATTCCATGGCAATCTAGAAATATCTTGACCTTGCTGTAGAAGAGGTATGCCTTATAGTGATAGAGGCAAACATCCTTGGAGATCCACTTATTTGAGGGCAGCTTGTTAGCCTTGAGTTTCCACCACAATATAGGGAAGCCACAATGACACGAAGGAGGTTTTAGGTTTGGTCCTCTAATGGACTACAACAAATGATTTTGGGGAAGGAGGAACATTTTGAAGGGGAATAGATTGAATGATGAGAGGATATGTCATTTTCGTTGTTTCTCTCACAACAAAATGAAATCCTTCAATTTTGATATTGTATCAATCGTTGCAATGTTATCCTTACTAGAAAGGAGAGCATTACATTCGAGTGCATATACCCAACATAATACTTGATGAAATTCCCATGTGGAACTAAACTGATATGTCATCTTTTCTTTTTCCTCTTTCCTCCAATTCTATATATGTTTCACATGGTATAATTTGTCTTAGAGTCTTACTCGATATCTAAGTTTTTCAATAGCCTTATTATGTTAGGGAATTGCAACTTGGTTTGGTAGTCTCAAATCGGCCAACCTGTTTTTTTAATCAAATTAGCAGACAATCATCAATCTGATCATGCCCGTGGTTGGCGAAGGTTCATATTTTTCCTCAATGGAATATGCTTTTAGTATCTTAAATTGTACAACATGAAGCACCAACAGGTGTCACAATCCTGAGCAGTTTACACCAAGCTTCCATCTCTAAAGGGAATCAACTCCATGCTAAAGAAGAGACAACAATGATTCAAGAGATAGATTGTGTGAAGGATCAACTCTCTGAAACAAATCTTCAATCTATCCACATAAGAAAAAACAAGCCCAAAGGACCTTAATTAACTTTAGTGTCCAAATTGGTATCTAGGACCAAACTTTGCCAATGAACTGACCAGTCAAGTTGTTCTTATCCTTCAAAAGTCAGGAGGTCAAATATAGTAAAGCATAATCAATTTAAGAGTTAAGACCAAGTCTTGCCCACCATATATGATGGTGTGTTAAGAGTGTAAAAGTTTAGACTTAGTCCTTTCCTATTACCTCTAGATACAACAACAACAACAACCAACCCTTATCCCACTAGGTAGGGTCGGCTGTATAAATCATTTTACGTCCTACTATATCATCATCTATATTTAAATAAATTTTATTTTGTTTTATTGTTGTTAACCAAGTCTTTTTTGGTCTTCCTCTTCCTCATTTGATATGCATGTTTATCATAGTTTCACATCGCCTAACTAGAGCATTTATTTGTCGTTTAAATAAATGTCCGTACCATCTTAAACGCATCTCTCGAAATTTTTCCTCAATAGATGCAACTCCGACTTCTCTCTAATGCTCTCATTTCTTATTTTGTCCATCCTCGTATGTCCACACATCCACCTTAAAATCTTCATCTCTGCAACTCTCATCTTCTGCTCATGTGCTCGAGTCATAACCCAGCATTCAGCTCCATATAACATAGCAAGTCTAACTGTAGTTTTATAGAACTTACCTTTAAGTTTAAGAGGTACTTTACGGTCACATAAAACACTCACCGCTCCCCTCAATGCTTGTATTATATGTGAGACATCTCTCTCAATGCCTCCATCGTTTTGCAAAAATTATCCTAAATATTTAAATCTCTCGGTTCCGGACAACTCGTCCTCTCCTATCTTAACAATTGTCTCATTACTTTTAATATTGCTAAACCTAAATTCCATATATTCTGTCTTTAATCTACTAACCTTAAAATCTTTCCCTTCTAGTATTTCCCGCCTAGATTCTAGTTTAGCATTTACTCTTTCACGTGTTTCATCTACCAAAATAATATCATCTGCAAACAACATGCACTACGGTACTGTGTCTTGAATATGCACAGTGAGTGAGTTCGTCCATAATTAGTGTAAAAAGATAGGACTTAGAGTTAATCTTTAATGTAACCCTATCTTTATTATAAATGTTTTAGTTACTCCGCCTGAAGTCTTTCATAACATCCTCGTACATATCATTAATTAGTTCAATATATGTTACACTAACACCTCTCTTTTCTAGAATTCTCCATTTAATTTCTCTTGGGACTCTATCATAAGCTTTTTCTAAGTCGATGAATACCATATGTAGATCTTGTTTTTGCTCCCAATATTTTTCAACTAATTGTCTAAAAAGATGTATAACTTCTATTGTCGACCTTCCAAGCATGAACCCAAATTGATTTTCAGTCACTGTGGTCTCCTTCCTTAATCTTTTTTCTATTACTTTTTCCCAAAGTTTCATAGTATGACTCATTAGTTTAATACCCCTATAGTTTGCACAATTTTGTACGTCTCCCTTGTTTTTATATAAGGGAACTAGAGTGCTTATCCTCCATTGATCAGACATTTTTTTCGTTTTCAATATCATATTAAATAATTTTGTAAGTCATTCAATAACTTGTTTCTCTAGGCACTTCCATACCTCTATCGAAATATCATCTGGTCCAACGGCTTTTCCATTGTGCATATCATTTAAAGTTTGTTCTATTTCTAAAGTTTGAATTCTACGATCAAAATTAAAAATTTTATGCTCATTTGACCTACTTAAACTACCTAAGTTAAGTTGGTCATCTAAATCTTCATTAAAAAGTTGATGAAAATACCTCCTCCAACGCTCTTTTATTTCTCCATCGTTTACTAATATCCTATTATATTCATCTTTAATACATTTTATTTGATAAGATATCTTGTTTTTTTTTCTCTCACTTTAGCTATTCTATAAATGTCTCTTTCCCCTTCTTTTGTATCCAATTTTTGATATAATCGTTCAAAAATTTCATTCTTTGCTTCACTCACTACTCTCCTAACTTCTTTCTTGGCTATTGTATATTTTTTTAAATTTTTCTCATTCTTACAAATATATAATTTCTTATAAGTTATTCGTTTTTCCTTCACTTTCTCTTGTACTTTCTCATTCCACCACCAAGATTCCTTATTTAGTGATGCATGTCCCTTTGACTCACCAAGTACACTCTTAGCTACTATTTTCAACTTTGATATCATCTTATCCCCTATTACCTCTAGATTTTAGGGATAAATAGTCAGGCACGATCACATTTAACAGTTCCATTAGAAAAAATATGCAAAAGCTCTAATGACTATATATAAAAGGAGCATGATCTAGAGGTGTACCAAATACAAAGCCTTGTGAACTACTTACTGCTTGCTTAACTGTGCGTGGAAAACCATCGTGAATAAATCCTGATTCACCCTTTGCTGCGCCGCTTTCAAGGCTTTTTGACAGTAAATTAATAATGATCTTATCAGAAACCAATTGTCCTTGGTTAACAATTTCAGCAAGCTGCAGGTGAAGAGAATATATTCACAATCATATAAAGACAAAATAAAAAAATAAAAAGGTATCATATATTGCAATTATAACAGTATCTCCAAAAGATGTAACCTAAACTCTTCAGACAATTGCCTAACAAGAGATCTTGAAAAGAAAAAAAAGTTCCCTATTCCACATAGATTCCTGACTAAAGTACTTGCATTTGATTAACAAATATGCCTTGAACAATTTATGATATCAGCATGGACAAGATTACCAGTTTCTTTGGCTTAAACAACCACCATTAAAAGGGATTCCATCCACTGAGAAAGGAATGGGAAGATTACCTGATTAGAGAGAGGTCCGGAGGAGGCAAGCTCCTCGCGGACTAGATCGCCAGTGGCAGTATGGGGGACGCCGAGGAGCTGAGAAAGGCGGCTAGTGAAGGTGCCTTTTCCAACGCCGGGACATCCGAGGAACACCCACTGAACGTTCCGAGCCTCTCTTCTCCGCGGCGTCGGATCTGAGCCACCGCTGGCCGACAACCCAGCCGATAAACGGGCAACTGGCTCCTCGGTGAGGACGGAGAACCCTCTCTTCCCTGCCGAGAAGGCAGGAGACGATCCAAGAACGGAGGATCTGAGGAGACACCTGTGTGCCGCCATGGTGGAGGGAATGAGGGATGAAACGGCAGTGGCGGCGCACGGCACAATAGCAGAGAGAGAGAGAGAGAGAACGATTCCTCCTTAATATACCGAGGCGTTTGGTTAGACGGAACGTTAACATAAGGTTTAATTTGCTTAATTAATCGAAGTTAAGGGGCATAGAGAGCCTTCTAATTTCTCATCGAAGCCAAATTAACATAAGAATTTTTCTTCGTACACAGTTGACTGTGAGGGGTTTTAAAAATTTTCACAGGACCAAGTTCAATAATTCCTAAAATTAGCTGATGTAATTTGAATATTAGTACTAATTAAAAAATATTATTCTAGGATAATAGTGTGTAAGCGATGTCTCCTTAATTTCCTAAGTATTTAAGGATCGTATTTTAATTTTGAATGAATTTTCTTCGTGATGATTGATCAAAGAATATTAGGTTGATAAATCGTCTGATATAAATACTTTCTAATTCGATCATCTCTATAATTAATCGACGTAAACTGAATACCTACTACCAATTAAAATTATCCCCACGCAGTATAAAACAATTGGTACTTAGATGATAGATTTACTGGATTGGGCATGGGTCGATTCGTAGGAATTTCATCATCTTGACATATGTCCTCCCACCTAAGAGGCTGCATATAGTGATTTATTTACATGTAACTTACCATGCGATTGTTAGATCGTAGAGCTCGCTAGAGGGGACGAATAGCGATTTAAAATTTTGAATTAAGTATGCAGTGGAAATACGAACAACAATGCTAACACAAACTGTTTTTACTTGGTTCGGAGCCTTCGTCGACTCCTACTCCAAGGCCCGCACTCGTCGAGTGCTTTCGTTGGGCAATCACTAATAATTCGCAAGATGTTACAAATGTAAGTACAAGAATAATCAAAACAATACCGACAATAGAGAAAAGAAAATCGAGCACAGGTTGTCGGAGAGGCTTCGTAGCGTCGCAGGAGCAAAGCGCAATGGAGCAGTCGTAGAAGAAATTGTTGTTGTAATGTTCCGTGGGAGCCTTCTTTTATAGGCATGCTCTTGACGCCCGGATCACTTCCGGACGCCTGGACCATGACGTCGGCCAACCAATTAGCGCTCGCCTAGCTGTCGAGATAAGAATTACACTCCGGGCGCTCGGATCCCTTCAGGGCACCCGGACCACCATTTTCCAGCAATCCATTTCCTATAAGATAATGTTAGTCTGAGACAAATGCAAATTTATACTACCCTACAAAACAAAGTATTAGCACAATTATAATAAAAGAGTAATAATTAGATTACATCTCACCGAGACCGAAATCTAGTCACGATCTCAACTTAGATTCCCGAAATGGTTCTAAGTTGGATCAACACCTACTGTCCCCTCGAACGAGGAGCGCGTCCTCACCAAGTCACTCCCCTCCAGTGACTTACCTTAACTTACATGCCAGACATTCTGCCAGCCCGTCGACCTGTTTGGACCTGTCAGACATCAGGTTAGCCCGTCGACCTGTCTGGACTTCGTGTTAGCTATCAGGCCAGCCCGTCTACCTAGCTAGACTTGCCTGCAACACTGAGTTAGCACAATAGATAAAACAGTACAGTAAAACAGTGTTAACAGAATTCAAGATTCGCTGGTCTGGTCGACCGCACGCGGTGGACCGGAAACCAGTCGGTCACATATAACCTAGGTTTACCTTCCTAGGGTTGTCTAGTTTCACTCACTAGGACTTCCATTGCTTGTCTTCACTCACCAGGACTTCCTCCACCTAGCTTTACTCACTAGGGTATGACTTCACTCACCAGGGTATGACTTCACTCACCAGGACTTCCACTTTGTCTAACCTTTGGTTAGGATTTACCTTTGCTAGTCCTGACTAGACTCCTCTCTCTCAAACATCAAGTCCTGTTTGGGTCAACCCTTGGTCAAATTGACCAAACTTAGGTATATTGTCAAACATCGAAACCCTAGAGGTCGATTGCACCAACAGGGACCGATAATATTAAGCCACTTAAGGTGAGTGAAATTAGCTTTTGTTGGAAAAAAAATTAAATTAAAAAAAGTCCCAAGACGATGCAATGATAAACGGTAGAGCGGTATATCCATATAACGATTATTCGATTCTCTCGCAAGGCATATCAAACACTCACAGTGTTGCCTCTAATATGCATGAAACACAAGATAAAACATGTAAACAACTCATAGTGATCTCCCGAGACGATATTTATCTCTACTTGATGTCGGAAGCACGATCATGAATGAAACCGTAAAGCCCTTCGAGTTTCACGAGTCAAATCCCTTTCCACAGGATGTTCTCCTTTGCCTGAGATCACTTCTAGTCCCTCTCATTTTTCCTCCTGTTCTGGATCTTCAAGGCTTGGACGCACTTATATATAAGATGACTAAGGAAGATGAAGGGGATTAGGAATGCCCCTTCATCTCCTTGACGTTTGCAGCAATGAGAGAGATGAAGGAGAAGCGATGCCCCTTCATCTCCTCAACGTCCAACATCTCTCACTCGTCCATGTCAATCCATATAGGTTATATGGTCACAAAGATCATGTAAGTCACATAAACTATGAGATGAGCATGTCACAAAGACCAGAATAAAATATTAGTTAATCACAAAGATCAAATAAGTCACATAGATTTTATGATGATCATGTCACAAAGATAAAAACATCAATTAATTAGTTACAAAGACAAATAAAAATATCCATTTCATACATTAGGGGAAATAGTTCATACGATAGCAACACACTGAGCATTCATTGCTAAGAAGATTTACATAGTTGCTCCATAAAATCAGAGACATCAAAACTTGTCTTTACCCCATATTAAATTATTTACATCAATATAAACATCTCTAATCTCTCATAATGACTATTATGTCAAGAGCTTATTCAACATCTCCAATCAATACAATTATTTACAATTATATTTTATGTATTGAACTAAAAATATAACTAGTACTAGTGAATAAATGTCATTGATGTAAATTAATCTTAATCTTCCTTTTTAGCTAGAATCAATTCATTCTAATCAGTCGCTTTCCTAGTTATGCTCCATAGACCGAATCACCCATAATCAATAGGAAACATGCTAAAGTAGCAGACACTGATCAGAACTTCAAGTAGATAGCTAAATAGTCACTTAGGGTAAGATTGAAATTAACTTATAATCTCAAAGATCTCACATAGTAGAGAAGCATGGATCCATTCTCCTATTACTCTTCTTGTCGCCATAGCACATGTGGTATGAATTACATACTACAATGTTATTCTCTTTACTAAAAAGAGTGCATATTTTTTCCAAAATTTAACATCGTACAGATTTCAATCTAGACATACCTAATGTCTAATCCTGAATTCAACATATGAATTGCAATCTGACTTTAAGCAGATTCAATAAATGATGGATTTATTTACTCTGATCATTACATAAATAATCTCATCTTGATACAATTATCAAGACGACCTTAACTTATGGGTATGTCTTTATTCATAGCTATATAAGTTGTCTCATAAACAATGGTCTTACTTCTATTTATACTTAACAAACAGAGATGATTGTCCATGTGAGTGGACTAATTTTAATTTGCCAATATGCTTATCAAGATTTTTATTCGAATGCAACAAAGACATATACACTGAATAGATTATGACATTTTCATTTATCTAAATGTCTTTATAATATGTTATATTCTCAAAGACTTCACATGTCCTCGAAATGACTCTTTAGTCAATGACTTAGTAAAAGGATCGACAAACATATTTTATGTAGGGATATACTCAAGAATTATTTTTTTTCTTGTCAACAATATCCCTTATAAAATTATAATTTTTATATGCTTATCTTTGCTGTGATATTTGGGATCATTGGAAAAAGCTATAGTAGTTTGATTGTCATAGTACACTGTAACATGTCTCCCACTGTCCTCAGCAATGTTCAGATGCTTTAGAAACCTTCTTAACCAGACAACCTCTTGCACAACCACTGCACAAGCCACATACTCAATTTCCATTGTCGACAAAGCTACACAAGCCTGCTTCTTGCTGTTCCATGAGATGATGACACCATTCAGTAAGAAGGTATAGTCAGATGTAGATTTTCTGTCATCAAGGTCTCCTGCCCAATCTGCATCTGTGTAGCCACTAAGGCTCATATTTAATCCTTGGAAATAGAGGCAATAATATGTTGCCCCTTTAAGATATCTGAATATCCTCTACAATTCTTTCCAGTGTCTTGATTCTAGGTTTGACTGAAAATGACTAACTAAGCCAACAACATACCTTTTATTAAGCTGAGTACACAAGATAGTGTACATTAAACTACCAATAGCACTAGCATATGATTTTTTTTTTTTCATTTTGAGTATTTCCTTAGGAGTCTCAAGATACATACTTTTGCTGAAAACAGTACCTCTCACTATAGGTGTCTGTTCAATATTGCAATCTAGCATATTGAAGTGTTGTAGCATCTTAGTGATATAAGTTTATTAAGACAAACTCAAAAGCATTTTTGATCGATCTTTAATGATCTTTACTACTAAGATGTACTCTGCTTCTCTCATATCTATTATGTCAAATTATGATGAAAGTTATAATTTAGCTTCTATCACACACTTATGTCACTTTTAGCTATTAGCATATCATCGACATATAATGATAAAATGATAAACTTTCATTTTTTTTTTCTTAGATAAACACAATTATCATCATTGATCATTTCGAAACCATAAGAGAAAATGACTTCATTAAATCTTATGTTCTATTGTCTTGACGCTTGTTTTAGCTCATATATAGACTTCATAAGTCTACATACTCTATTTTCTTAGCTTTTAGCAATGTAACCTTCTAGCTGTGTCATATAGATTTCTTCATCAAGATTACCATTCAGGAAATCTATTTTTATGTCCATTTGATATAATTCAATGTCAGATTGTGCTACTATAGTTAGGATGACATATTGATACAAACTTCATAACTGGAGAGAATATCTCTTCAAAATCAATACCCTCCATTTGAGTATATCCTTTTGCAACTAAACGAGCCTTGTATCAATTAATCGATCCATCTGCTTTCCTCTTTACTTTGAGAATCCATTTTTTCCCAATAGCTCATCGGCCCAGAGGAAGATCGACTAAATCCCAAACTTGATTCTTTTTCTCATTGACTCTATCTCTTCATCCATTTCAATTTTCCATGTTTCTCTTACTAAGCTTCATAAAGTTTCCTCAACTGTTAGAGGTTCCTCATCATCAACTGGAAGAATCATCAATGTCTCATTCTTAATGTCAAATTTTTTCCGAGGAATAATCTAACGACCACTTCTTCGTAGGTTAGACTATTAAGAAACTGACTCATTCAGTGACAAATTACTCCCACTAAGTCGATTAGATTCAAGCATCTCCTGATTTATTGATAAAGGAACATTATCCTTCTCCTCTATCTCATATAGAGAAATAGTCTTATCAACTTCACATCGTGTTGGGAATTCAGTTTTAAGAGAAGTAGCATCTCTTGACTCTATTTCAGAGATGGTTCCATCTTGTCGCTCACCAATGAAGACATAACCCTTAGAAGTCTCAGAATACCTTATAAAGATACACTTCTTATCTCTGGGTCCTAATTTTTTATATTCGTGTTTTATTATAAACGTAGGCAGCTAACTTGTAACGACACACCTTCTGGGTACTGGCTGTAAGGCCGGTCGCTACAATTACTGCTGTCTATATGCTGTGCGGAAAACTGGGTTTATTAAAATTTTGCTAACCTAATTGCTGGGAACACTGAAACTGATTGTTCTACATGTACCTAATAATTGCACACATGCTAGGGGAGGTATTTACCACTGATACCGGACTTCTGATCGGTCCACGGACCGGTCTACTGACACTGGCACGGGGAAGAACCTTTGGATCGGTCGACTGACCGATCCATGATTCACTAGAGTTTCTGTACGCACCTGGATCGGTCTGCCGATCGATCCAGGACCTCACTGATCGGTCGGACTGACCGATCCAGTGGCTCACTGATCGGTCAGCTGACCGATCAGTGGTGTGCTGTTCGCGATCCAACTATCGGGATTCTTTCGCCGAACGATCCAGCTGCGAACAGAGAGTTAGGACTGCCGAAACCAGCTCCCTGATCGGTCTACCGACCGATCCGAGACCCCCTGATTGATCTGCTGACCGATCAGGGGTTTCTGATTTCGTATCAGAAACTTTGATATCAGCACTGATATGTGCCAAAATCATTATACAACACTATAAAAGCTAAATGAACGTTCTACTAGATAATGGCTAACATACTAAACATGATGCGAGATATGATTCATCACTTCATGACAAGTAACCATGCTAAGTGCAGGAAAACAACTAACAATGTTCTGATAGTTAACTCTCTAAAGTTGTAAGACAGTAAACTTGCTAAATATTCCAAAACATAAGATAATTTGCTAGATCCCTCAGATATTTATTCCAGGTTCCTTCCACACACATCTTGATCTGCATTGCCCTCCAGCCTCCCCTAGTCCACTTTTCTTTTACCTGTATCTGCAATATAAGAAAAGTAGCATCTGTAAGCTAAAAATTTAGTAAGAAACCATCTACCTCACAAAAACATGCATACGATGCAGATATGGTTTTTAAAACATGCTATTTGAAATATACTGACTAGGCTAAACATGGCATGGCATGTGATCATACAAGCATAGCAATCAAGAACTGAACATAAGCTACCATAATGTATCAACAAGGAAGAGCTAAACTGAAGCTGAAACTGAAACCAAGCTGATCTCACATAACTGATTGTGAATTTGAAAAGCTATACATATAATAAGTGAAAATACTAAACATACTGCTGAGGGGCCCTGGCAACTGTACTTGCTGTGCGCGCATCCCTATCTAAACCCGGGATTGCAAGTTCCAAATCTAGTAGGGTTTACTAGTTAGCTAAACCTAGGGATGACTATGGGAGTCCAACCCAGTGGATATCTAATCCAGTACAGTGTCACTGCTGAAAGTAAAATACTGAATGCTATATACTTATTTTGCTGAATCTAGGTTATCTGAACCTAGAACTAGGTTGTCTGAACCTAGAGGCTACTGTGGTAGCCCACCCATTGGACTGTAGTCCTACATAAGTTGAAATAAAACTAATTTGCTGTTTTAAATGCTTCTAGTGCATTTAATAAGTTAATTAAACTGTCTATTACTGAGCTAGACCTTTAATCGAGCACCTAGGATGCTCTAACTCTTCTCCCTATTAGGGTGACCACCTCTAGGCACCCGACAACGTCTAACCTCCTATCTGAAGAGGGAAAACGTGCCCGGCCCATCTAGAGGTGCTCATCTAAATCCCTAATCTTCGAAGAGAGTTAAATACACCCTAGATATCGATAAAAATCTGCATACATTCTAACTAAAGCATAAGAACTCAAACGGAAGCTATTATACTGCAGGTGAGGGGTTTCTTACCTCGTATGCTGGATTTCTTACAAATCTAATCGCTAGAAATTCCGGTGGAGACGACTTCTCGACGATTCGCTCGCGTCCACGTGCTCTACTCGCGGAGGGAAACGTCCTCGTGCTGAAATCGTCGCCGGAAAGTGACCTAGGGACCCTAGGGAGAGAACCCTAGGTCTTCCTTGATGTGGCGCCGAGAGAAGGAGAGAAGAAGGGGTTGGCGTCGGTGAGGGTTTTGGAGGAAAAGTGGCGTGAGGCTTTGTGAGGAGAGGGTTGCTGAACCAAATTAAACCAAACCCACACTTAAGTTTTTCCTAATATATTATATTAAGTGGATAACCCGATCCAACTCTAATATAAATTTAATTGGTTCTCCTTTCTTTCAGCACGGCCCTGCTGGGTTCACCGATTACTAAGACTAACTAAAGGTTTAGCGGACCCGAGAGGTCCCGGGTTCGATTCCCGCTTACCTTTTTATTTTTATAATTGTTTTTGCTACTTCCGCTACTCGGAAAATTCCGGAAAAATATCTAAAAATTCCAGAAAAATCACAGAATAATTCTAATGCAAGTTTGAGAATTTTCGGGCGCTACAATCCCCTATACCTTATAAAAAGTTTGTCCTCGAACTTAGAACAATTCTGGGTACTTCTGTCTCATGCTGGCTTCTGTCTCCCAAGTTGCCTCTTCTGCTGTGTGACTGTGCCAAATGACTTTGACTAATGGTACTTCCTTGTTCCACAATTTCTTAACTGCTCGGTCTATTATCTGAATAGGTCGACTATCATAGCTGAGGTCCTCGCGGATCTGTACCGACTGGGGATCAATCACCTGGGTGGCATCTGGGGTATGCTTCTTCAGCATAGAGACATGAAATACGTTGTGGACAGCTGACATTTCCTGGGGTAGCTCGAGCTCATATGCTACCTTGCCCACTCTTCTGCTGATAAGGTATGGTCCCACGTATCTGGGACTTAGCTTGCCCTTTTTCCCAAAACGCATTACTCCCTTCATGGGAGCCACTCTGAGGAATACTGAATCCCCAACTGAAAACTCTAAGGGCTCACAGACAAGATAGCTCTTCCGGCGCCTCTGTCTCTATCCTCCGGATCTCCGTATGGTCTGTGGTATCTGCTACTAGATCTGTCTGAAGTTCTAGTTCTTTCTGTTCACCACTCTCATACTAGCAGATTGGAGATCTACACCTCCGCCCATAGAGAGCCTCGTAAGGTGCCATGCCGATAGTGGCCTGATAGCTATTGTTGTATGCAAATTCTGCTAAGCTCAGATATTTGCACCAACTTCCCTTGAAATCTAGGGCACACGCTCGGAGCATATCTTCGAGTACCTGGTTTACTCGCTCCGTCTGACCATCTGTCTGAGGATGGAATGCTGTGCTGAACTTTAACTTAGTGCCCAATGCTGACTGTACACACTCCCAGAAGTGTGATGCGAATCTGTTGTCTCTGTCTGAAATGATGGTTCGTGGGACTCCATGTAGTCTGACAATCTCTTGGAGATACAACTGAGCTAGCTTCTCCATGGAGTAGGATACCTTGATAGCTAAGAAGTGGGCTGATTTAGTCAACCTGTCGACTTTGACCCAGATGGCGTCAAAACCATTCGTGGTTCTGGGCAGTCCCACTATGAAATCCATAGAGATATCCTCCCACTTCCATTCTGGAATCTGTATAGGCTGCAGAACTCCTCCTAGTCGTTGATGTTCTGCCTTGACCCTCTGACAGGTGAGGCAGATGCTAACATATCTGGTGATGTCTCGCTTCATCCCGGGCCACCAAAAATGGTTCTTCAGGTCTTGATATATTTTGGTGGAACCTGGATGCATCGCATAGGGAGTCTTGTGAGCCTCATCTAAAATCTGTCTCCGTAGCTTCTCCTGATCTGGAACACAGAGTCCATCACAACACCCCGCTATCGGACACTCTGAATTCTGTACTTTCTGATTCTGCTAGCCCTTGCTTGATTTTCTGAATTTCAGGGTCCTGCTCCTGAGCTGACTGAATATCACCAAGCAAGGTAGACTCTAAGGTCATAGTAGAGAGCTGTCCAACGACGAGTTCGAGACCGAAATCCACGATCTCCTTCTGTAGGGGCGATGACATGGCTGTAAGAGATAATAAGGTAGCACTGGATTTTCTGCTAAGTGCGTCGGCTACCTTATTGGCTTTCCCTGGATGGTAGAGGATGTCTATATCGTAGTCTTTGACCAGCTCAAGCCATCTGCGCTGTCGCATGTTCAGATCCTTCTGAGTGAAAAAGTACTTCAGACTCTGATGATCTGTATACACTCTGCACTGAGCTCCATATAAGTAATGTCTCCAAATTTTGAGAGCGAACACTACTGCTGCAAGCTCCAGGTCATGAGTAGGGTAATTCTTCTCATAATCCTTGAGTTGTCTAGAGGCATAGGCGATCACCTTGCCGTTTGGCATCAGTACTGCTCCTAGTCCCAACTTAGAGGCATCACTATAGATGTCAAAGCTGCTGGTGTTGTCTGGTAGAGCCAAAATGGGAGCACTGGTCAATCTCCTTTTCAACTCGCTGAAGCTGTTCTCACAATCCTCTGTCCACTGAAATTTCCTGTTCTTTCTGGTAAGAGCTGTCAGTGGGGAGACTATCCTGGAGAAGTCCTCTACAAACTTTTTTTAATATCCTGCTAATCCCAGAAAGCTCCTGATTTCGCTGGCGTTCTTAGGTCTCTTCCAGTTACTTACTGCTTCTATCTTGCTGGGATCTACCATAATACCATCCTTTGAGATGATGTGGCCCAGGAAGGACACCTGATCTAGCCAAAATTCACATTTCGTGAACTTGGCGTATAGCTGGTTCTGCTGAAGAGTCTGCAATACTAGTTTCAGGTGCTCTGAGTGTTCTTCCTGAGTTCCTGAGTAGATAAGAATGTCATCGATAAACACAATAACAAACTTATCTAAATACTCCCTGAATACTCTGTTCATGAGATCCATGAATGTAGCTGGAGCATTCACGCTAAAGGGCATGACTACGAACTCGTAGTGTCCGTGTCCGGTCCCGAATGCCGTCTTGGGTATATCTCCTTCTTTAACCTTTACCCGATGATAACCGATCCGAGATCTATCTTAGAGAACACCGCTCCCTTCACCGGTCGAACAGTCATCGATTCGGGAAGGGATACTGCTCTTGATCGTGACCGATTCGGCTCGTAGTCTATGCATAGCCGTATGCTTCCATCCTTCTTCTTCACGAACAAGACAGGCGCTCCCATGGTGAGTGACTAGGCATATGAAGCCCTTGTCAAGCAACTCCTGTAGTTGCTCAAGTTCCTTCAATTCTGCTGGAGCCATGCGATATGGCGCTTTGGAAATAGGATTGGTGCCGGAAGAGCTCTATCTCAAATTCAATCTCCCGATCGTGCTAGGCCCGGTAACACCTCGGGGACTACTGGTAGTCACATACAACTCGGACCCTGCTAGCTGGTCCTTGTCCTGGCCGGTATTGACTACATGTGCTAAGTACCCCACATCCCGAATCCATCAACTTCGTGCCTTCATAGAGAGAAATTTTCTGTTTTCTCTTTGGTTCTCCGATGTACTTGAACTATGCTGCCTCGGGTTGGAATACGACTTTCTATTTACGACACTCTATGGAAGCGTATCCGATCAGAAGTCCATTCCAAGGATGACGTCAGAGTCACCATCTCCAGCAGGATCGATCACAAAAGAGTTCCCTGCTATAATGACCCAGACCGCCCGAGCGTGGATGCCATGATATCTCCTGAAGGTAGTGCCAAACTGACCACCGAGTACCCTGAGGGTATTTCTAATTTTTCGAAGAACACCGGCTATATATGAATGGGTTGCCCCAAGATCAAATAGAACAGAGCACTATACCGAAAATGCTAATCGACTGTGACAACCGCCGAGGCATCGCTACGCCCTCTCCGTGAGTGAGTAGATCCTCGATTCGCCATAGCCGAGGGGCTTCTAATCGCCATGGCCGATAAGTGGACCTTCTAGAGCGGCCTGCATCTGATGGCTGGCCGGCATACCGAGTCTGCTGTGGCCGAGGAAGACCGGTCTTGTTCGGACCCTGGCCATGTGCCCTTCTTGTCCACATTCAAAGCATTCTCGTGTTCCCTTGCAAACCCTGGGTGAAATTTTCCACAAGTAGCACACTTTGATAACCGGGTCGCTTGCTAGATGGTCCTCCCTTTGGGTCACTCCCGATTTGCGTTGCTTGAGTTCCCTTTCCAGTTAGAGTTGTGGCCTTGCTATTTTTGAGTGTGAGGGTTTCCTTGGCCTTTGGACTCTGAGGAGACCTGCTTCTGCTGCTTTATGCTGTTCTGGTAATGCTCTGTGGTCAAGGCACTGCTCACTAACTCCTCTGTGGTTTGTGGCCTATGTATGCCACCAGCCACGTTCACTGCTATCTCTGGCCTCAGCATCTTGAGCATCAACCGGATTCGTTCCTTCTCTGTGCTGACTAGCTCTGGGCATAGACGAGCCAACCTGTTGAATTTCTTCACGGCTTCCTCAACTGAAAGGTTGCCCTGACGAAACTCAGTGAACTCGTCATAGTGGCGGTTTGTAACCCGTATGTGAAAGAACTCCTCGAAGAATTCCTTCTCGAAATCAGCCCATGACATCTGGTTCACTGGGTGCTTCGTTCTGATTCTTTCCCACCACATGCGTGCGTCTCCTGTCAGGCAGAAGGAGGCACACTTCACCTTCTCGTGTTCTGGCCAGTCCAGAAGCTCCATCGTGCTCTCCAGTGTTTTGAACCAGGCTTGTGCATCCCATGGTTCACTAGTGCCTGAGAAGTTCTCTGGCTTGACTCGCTGCCACTGGATCAGATAGACTTCCTTTCTGGGCTCAGCTGCTGGGACTGCTGGTGCTGGTACTAGTGCTAGCGTTGGCGCTATAGGCTGAGCTGGTGGAACCTCTAAGACTTCTGGAGTTGTCAGATTCGGTTCCGGGGTGACTGTGGGGGGTATTCTGCTGATTAGCCTTTAAGGTGGCTAATTCCTGTTGCTGTTCAGCTAGCTGCTGCTGTAACTGAGCCACTAATGCTGTAAGGTCGGGAGGAGTCACTGAACTGCCTGCCTCTTGTTGGGGCTCAGTAGCTAGTGCCCTTTTAGCTGGGCGTCCTCGTGCCATTTCTAAAGACATAGAGAACATAACATAACTAATGTAATCACAGTTATATAACTACTGATATCATGTTTAAAAACCATCACATACTAACAAGCAGTAGGCATATAAACATGAACTGTAATAACAAAACAAGGAGCATAAATTAAGTATAGGTATTCTTACTTGGAAGCTGCAGGTTCAATGCTGATGTGTGTGTAGGAAGTATGGAACTTTGCTCTGATACTACTCTGTAACGACCCACCTTCTGGGTACTGGCTGTAAGGCCGGTCGCTACAATTACTGCTGTCTATATGCTGTGCGGAAAACTGGGTTTATTAAAATTTTGCTAACCTAATTGCTGGGAACGCTAAAACTGATTGTTCTACATGTACCTAATAATTGCACACATGCTAGGGGAGGTATTTACCACTGATACCAGACTTCTGATCGGTCCACGGACCGGTCCACTGACACTGGCACGAGGAAGAACCTTTGGATCGGTCGACTGACCGATCCATGATTCACTAGAGTTTCTGTACACACCTGGATCGGTCTGCCGACCGATCCAGGACCTCACTGATCGGTCGGACTGACCGATCCAGTGGCTCACTGATCGGTCGGACTGACCGATCCAGTGGCTCACTGATCGGTCAGCTGACCGATCAGTGGTGTGCTGTTCGCGATCCAACTATCGGGATTCTTTCTGTTCGCGGCTGGATCGATCTGCCGAACGATCCAGCTGCGAACAGAGAGTTAGGACTGCCGAAACCAGCTCCCTGATCGGTCTACCGACTGATCCGAGACCCCCTGATTGATCTGCTGACCGATCAGGGGTTTCTGATTTCGTATCAGAAACTTTGATATCAGCACTGATACGTGCCAAAATCATTATACAACACTATAAAAGCTAAATGAACGTTCTACTAGATAATGGCTAACATACTAAACATGATGCGAGATATGATTCATCACTTCATGACAAGTAACCATGCTAAGTGCAGGAAAACAACTAACAATGTTCTGATAGTTAACTCTCTAAAGTTGTAAGACAGTAAACTTGCTAAATATTCCAAAACATAAGATAATTTGCTAGATCCCTCAGATATTTATTCCAGGTTCCTTCCACACACATCTTGATCTGCATTGCCCTCCAGCCTCCCCTAGTCCACTTTTCTTTTACCTGTATCTGCAGTATAAGAAAAGTAGCATCTGTAAGCTAAAAAACTTAGTAAGAAATCATCTACCTCACAAAAACATGCATACGATGCAGATATGGTTTTTAAAACATGCTATTTGAAATATACTGACTAGGCTAAACATGGCATGGCATGTGATCATACAAGCATAGCAATCAAGAACTGAACATAAGCTACCATAATGTATCAACAAGGAAGAGCTAAACTGAAGCTGAAACTGAAACCAAGCTGATCTCACATAACTGATTGTGAATTTGAAAAGCTATATATATAATAAGTGAAAATACTAAACATACTGCTGAGGGGCCCTGACAACTGTACGTGCTGTGCGCGCATCCCTATCTAAACCCGGGATTGCAAGTTCCGAATCTAGTAGGGTTTACTAGGTTAGCTAAACCTAGGGACGACTATGGGAGTCCAACCCAGTGAATATCTAATCCAGTACAGTGCCACTGCTGAAAGTAAAATACTGAATGTTATATACTTATTTTGCTGAATCTAGGTTATCTGAACCTAGAACTAGGTTGTCTGAACCTAGAGGCTACTGTGGGAGCCCACCCATTGGACTGTAGTCCTACATAAGTTGAAATAAAACTAATTTGCTGTTTTAAATGCTTCTGGTGCATTTAATAAGTTAATTAAACTGTCTATTACTGAGCTAGACCTTTAATCGAGCACCTAGGATGCTCTAACTCTTCTCCCTATTAGGGTGACCACCTCTAGGCACTCGACAACATCTAACCTCCTATCTGAAGAGGGAAAACGTGTCTGGCCCATCTAGAGATGCTCATCTAAATCCCTAATCTTCGAAGAGAGTTAAATACACCCTAGATATCGATAAAAATCTGCATACATTCTAACTAAAGCATAAGAACTCAAACGGAAGCTATTATACTGCAGGTGAGGGGTTTCTTACCTCGTATGCTGGATTTCTTACAAATCTAATCGCTAGAAATTCCGGTGGAGACGACTTTTCGACGATTCGCTCGCGTCCACGTGCTCTACTCGCGGAGGGAAACGTCCTCGTGCTGAAATCGTCGCCGGAAAGTGACCTTGGGACCCTAGGGAGAGAACCCTAGGTCTTCCTTGATGTGGCGCCGAGAGAAGGAGAGAAGAAGGGGTTGGCGTCGGTGAGGGTTTTGGAGGAAAAGTGGCGTGAGGCTTTGTGAGGAGAGGGCTGCCGAACCAAATTAAACCAAACCCACACTTAAGTTTTTCCTAATATATTATATTAAGTGGATAACCCGATCCAACTCTAATATAAATTTAATTGGTTCTCCTTTCTTTCAGCACGGCCCTGCTGGGTTCACCGGTTACTAAGACTAACTAAAGGTTTAGCGGACCCGAGAGGTCCCGGGTTCGATTCCCGCTTACCTTTTTATTCTTCTAATTGTTTTTGCTACTTCCGCTACTCGGAAAATTCCGGAAAAATATCTAAAAATTCCAGAAAAATCACAGAATAATTCTAATGTAAGTTTGAGAATTTTCGGGCGCTACATAACCCCCAAGGTCTCAGATTTCTCAAATCTAACTTTCTGCCTATCCAACGTTCATGTGGAATAAATGGAACTGACTTTGAAGGTACTTTATTAAGTATATAGGTCGTAGCTAATAATACATCTCCTCAATAGGAGATTGGTAAATTAGCCTGCACCATTATTGACCTAACTATTTCAAGAAGAGTTATATTTCTTCTTTCAAAAACCTCATTTTGCTGTGGAGTTCTAGGGATAATTAGCTGTCTAATAATCTCTTTCTCATTACACATTGTTTTAAACTGATCAGACAAATATTCACCTCTACGATCAGTGAGCAAGGTTTTAACCTTTTGTTCCAATTTATTCTCAACTTCATTCAAGTAACGAATGAAGCAATCTAATGCTTCAGATTTGTGTGAAATCAATACATATAACCAAAACGTGTGAAGTTATTAATAAATGTAATGAAACAAGAACTCCCATTTCTAGCCTTCATATTCATTAGACCACAAATATCCAAAATGAATTAATTGTAATGGTGATTCATCCCTAATAACCTTTCCAAATAGTTTCCTAGTTGCTTTTCTAGTAAGACAATGCTCACATATAGACAAGTTAATTTTAGCATGAGTGCCTAAAAGACTCTCTTTAGCTAATCTATTCATTCGTTCTTGTCCTATATGTCCTAGTCTAGCATGCCAAATTTCATCATTAACATCATCATTACTAGTAAGAGCAATGTTTGAAAAACAACCATCATTATTATTTGGTTCTACATCAAGAACCATAAAATCATTTGTTATATAACCATGCCCAATTAATACTGAGTTAATCCGAAGTTCCACACAACGGCTATAAAAATTTACACAATAACCTAAATTAAGAAGACAAGTGACGGAAATCATATTTCGTCAAATCTCAAGAGCATACAAGACATCATGTAGAAACAAGGTTCATCCACCACATAGGTTGAGCTTGCAAGTGTCAATTCCTTTGACTTCAATTCTTGCATTGTTTCCCACATATATCCATTTGCTGTCAATTGGTATCCAATGGTACTCCACATATGTAGCTCGATCATGAGCTACATGGTTCGTTGCTCCTGAATCTACAATCTACAAAGGATAAGAATTAGCTAACAACATTGTACTTACAACATGATACTCATGGAAAGAAGATAGAGATGGATCTACCTTTTATGCTCAATACAATCTTGAGCAAAATGACCCTTTTTACTACAGTTGTAGCAAGTCAACGTGCTCTTAGGTCTTTGTTCATATTTATATCCTTTCTTATTGATTTGTTTTTTCGCAATAATAGCACTAGCCTCCTTTCCTTTTCCCTTTCTTTTTTTTAAATCATTTTTTCTTATTCTTAGAACTAAAATCATCAGCTACAAAAGATTGACTAGAAATCCTTGCAGATTCAATCCTCTCCGCTTCAATTTCAACATGGCGTGAGACATCAATGAAAATCTTGATACTTTCACTATAAGTCAGATTCTGTTTTATCGTTTTCCAAAAATCAAGAAGAGAACAAATAACTACCTGAACCTATTTTTCATTAGTCAACTCATGACCGACATCTTTTAAGTCTCAAATCATGTTACCCATTTCCCTGAGATGTTGGTCATGGTAACATTCAAGCGTTTTTTACAACTATCAAATTTGATTGTTAGCCGGTGGAGCTTACTTAGACTTACTCCATTGTACTTCTCTCTTAGGACTACCCAGACAGCATGAACCGATGGGAATGACTCATATTCAAATACTAGTTCATTCACCATTAAACTAATCAATATTCTCTTAGCAGTAGAGTCCTTCCTTTTCCATGTCTTATAGGCATCAAGGTCACGTTTGTGTTGTAGAACAATCAATTGGTTCATCCATGAATTGATTTACAGCCTCTAGAACTTCTTGTTCTTCAAGAACGTATTATATCTTGAGGTGTCATAATTTTATAGTTATCCCCATATAATTTTTCACCTTTATTGAGTTCAACTATGATGTTTTTAGTTATCATAATCTATATAAATAAACACATTATTTATTATTTTAGTATATTTTATATGCATGTAATTAATTATTGACTCAATATAAATTAGAATTTGTTAACAAAATCAAGTGATAACTATGTTTCCACTCATCATTTGTATGTGTCAATCTAATCAACATTGATCAATTATATCACACACATCTCATCTAATGAACTAATCATATGTAAAATGAGCTAATCATTTTCATATGAACTAATCATTGAATATGAACGAATTAAACATGAACTAATCATGAAATGAATTAATCATTGAATTGAACATGAACGAATCATGAAATGAACTAAACATTTTCAAGTTTGTTAACACATAGCATAACTCTGTTCGTACATGACAACAGAAATTATTATAGGCTCAAAAACTAAATGGGCTAATACTGTTCGTACATAACAATATTAACAGAACACTAATAAACTAGATAGGTCAACATCATTCCCACTAGGACAAATACTAGTGTAGTGGGCAATTCTATTCCATTCATCCCAGACTCGATGATGGGTGAATTAGCCTTAGATGTATCCATCAGATCCATTTTTGAATCCTCCACACACTCTTCCGAATCCTCCTCTGATTCTTTATAATTCATCTCTAGATCCTCTGTGGGATCTATTCTTGGATCCTCCTCAAATTCTTTGAGGTTCATTTCTAGATCCTCTACAAATTCTTCGAGGTCCATTTCTGCGGGATCTAAATCCTCTTCAGATTATGCGGGATCCATTTCTTCGGGATTGTGATCCTCTTCAGATTTTTTAGGATCTCATTCCAATTAAAGTAATTGTCTGTACATCTTTGAATATGAGATGCACCCTTTAAAATAATCCTATAGTTAGTGTGCTATATCACTGAGATGTTCCAGTAGTGATTGAATAAGAGCCCATCTTCTGTCTTTGTCCTAGACTGGATACCATTCTCATTCGAGTCTCTAGATATCCAATCGAGCCGACCAATAAGTCAACTGACTTCGTAATCCGGGTCATTTTTCAACTCCTTGATCTCTTCCTAAAGTTCATGTTATCGTTCATAGTGACTTGTCATCGTGTATATTGTTCGTGGTATCTGGAATTAAAAATAATGATGTTAGTACAAAACTAACAAATCAGTAACAAAACTGGTCAAATTCAATTTCCACATATATATAGAACAAATATATACAGAATACATAAGCAAAAAAGAAAAATAAATTTTCTTTATTTGGGGAGTCTCAGTTGACTGACACATTGGACCGGTCGATCAGGAATCTAGATCTTAAACTTAGTTCATTGTCCTTATTAAAACTAATCTAATTGGATAGGGATTTCTGACTTATGTTCTGTTATTGTTTAAATCTAAGCTCATTTAAGTCAATCTTAGGCTTATTGATCAAATTCAAGTTCGTTTGATTAATTCAATGTCCATTGGATTAAGTCTAACCCATTAAAATAAATCTAATATTTGTTTTTGATCAAATCTGACCTATTAGGCAATTTGATCAAATTTGATCAAATCTGGCCTATTAGAACGAATCTGATATGATTTTATTAGCCCAGCTCATGCAATCAAATTGCCTCAATTAATTTAATAATAAATTAATCTAGTTAAACCAACTAATGGTTTGAACCAGATCTAGATATTATTGAATCAAACTGGTTTGATTAAATCAACTAATAGTTTGAACATTGGACCAAGAGTTGATTTAATTTTTAATTAATAAATCATAAATTAATTAAACATGCATTTAATTAATTAAATATGTCCAAAAGCTAATCAAAATGTCATTTACCTTGTTTTAACTAATAAAAAAACTTGATTAACGTTGAAAAAATATTTTCTTTTTGATTTATAAAATCAAACAATTTCGCAAAATTATTGTGCCTCGTCAAAAGCACTGTTCATCTAATTAATTAAATGAATTGATTGATTAATTGATTAAAACATAACAAGAAAATTTTAAGACAATGAATCGATTAAGCACATGAATTACTATGCCGTGAAATTAATCAATTCAAAATATTTTTTAATCGATTCAAGTGAATGCATTGATCTTGTAATCGATTAAAACATGAAAAATTTTCTGTGCCATCAAAAAATACTATTCATCTTCCCCATTTTTCCTTTTTTTTTTTTTTTTTTTTTTTTTTTTTTGCCTATGCTCCTTTTCCCATGACAAATACAATGGCCAACTGATCGCCATTCTTTTAAACATGGTTATTTGAATTTGTCGGCCACGAAAGTCGGTAGCCTGCCAACGTTAATCGCAAATCGCGATTATGTTCAGCGGCGACAGATTACAATTTTGTCAACAAAATTGAGGGCAGAACAGAAGAATTCCAAAGATTTTTCATGCATTTAGAACTAATGGCTCTGATACCATTGTTGCCTCTAATATGCATGAAACACAAGATAAAACATGTAATCAACTCAGCGATCTCCCGAGACAATATTTATCTCTACTTGATATCAGAAATACGATCACGGATGAAACCAAAAAGCCCTTCAAGTTTCATGAGTCAAATCTCTTTCAACAGTGCATTCTCCGTTGCCAGAGATCACTTTCAATCCCTCTCATTTTTCCTCCTCTTTTGGACTTCATGGCTTGGACACACTTATATATAAGATGACTAAGGAAAACGAAGGGGATGAGATGCCCCTTCATCTCCTTGATATTTGCAGCAATGAGGGAGATGAAGGGGAAACGACACTCCTTCGTCTCCTCAACTTCCAACTCACGATGCCTGAATCACTTATAATGCTAGTCACCTATTAGGATCTATTTATGCTTTTTAGATTTTTCTGATGGTATAGCTTGACTATAGTGTCGAATTGTCCCCCTCAAAATTAATCAAATTTTAAAAATTAAATATCTCCTCCTCCTCCTCCTCCTCCTCCTCCTCCTCCTCCTACTACTACTACTACTACTACTACTACTACTACTACTACTAATAATAATAATAATAATAATAATAGCATAAGAATAATAAATGACATGGTTAATGGTTAGGTACTTCTTCATATTCCCTTTCTTTGGATAATTCATGTGATAGTGATATCTATATCTAGACACATAAAGTAAATGATTTATTCTTCTTCTTTGCAACAACACCCTTTTGTTTTATTTTTTTTTAATTCAGATATCTAATTTTCGATTAATTCGAAAAAAAATTTCACCTTAGAGATCCATCTAAATAGTCAACATTCTTAGATCCTTGATTAATCATTTAAAAAGTCTAACCGCTGCACTATAATCCTAAAAACTTTGCATCCACACTCTTACAACTTAGTTTAGACAAAATAGTACATAATTCACTAAAGAGATTTATCTCCTTTTCCTTTCTTATCTTTGTTGGTGTTTATTTGGCAAGCAAGAGGGGTGAGTAGGGATCGTTCTTATTTTTATTATGACTTCACAAAACTTACTTAAAGGTTAGTTCGATCAGTTCAATCAAAACACAGTGAAAAAAAAATTAGAAGGCAAGCAAACTAAGACACATCTTGGTTCAATAGCTTGTCCTTCCGGTGGATCACCCTCAAATATACAATAACATTTCTCTTTCGTGGAAAAGTGGAGAAATCTCTTACAATTATGTGAGGATTTGTAATCGAGCACCAGAAAAGTTAAATGACATATTACAATGAACTTAAGAATTTCTAATGATATTGATGTGAATATTAGTTTTTAATTTCACTCAAACCCTTTTGTTATAGCTTTTTCATTTCGATTGGCAGTAATTAATGTTGCTCGTGCCCAATAGTCAATTGGAATTCTCCAACACTAGATTGTTCCACTATTGTTGTTGTAGCTCCAATTGTTGTAGTTTATCACTGACTCCCTCCACGTTGACATTGTAGTGGCAATCAATTGATCCATAATCAATGGACTCATTAATCGGCTTAGCCTTGAATCGAACAACTCTATTCACTAGCTAATTTGGCCTAGTTGACTATATCAGTCGACTAAGCTTACCATTCGATCAATAACCAATATCAGTCGATAAGAATTATCACAAATGGTCATAACCCAAAATCTCTTCATTTAGGATATGAAGTTTCATGAATCGACTAGACCAGATACCACAATCGAACACACTTCTATTTGACTGCTAAGTCCAGAACTCAGACATCAATCAACTCCTACACTGACTTTGACCATTACTAATGTCGACTTCGCCTAGAGTAAGATCCTACCCTTGCCTAGGTACATTGAATTCTCAACCCTCTCACAAAGTTATGTCTGTTGAATCCGGGTAGCTTCTGGAGTATGCAAACTGATCGTCGAGGCTAGTGTTCGACACTATCTCCGTAAACGATATTGCTCCGCTACGGTGCTTAACGGATTGTTGCAATTCGTTCCCAAGATACAACGACGACGAACGTCTCGGAATCGTAGCACTCCGACTTCCGAGACCAGCGAACCTTTAGTAGACTTCTTGGACTCTTGAATGCACAAGATGTGATGAATGTTTGAGGAAGAGAAGAGAAGATTGAGTGAGTATTCCATCATCTGGAGGATTCTATTTATACTGAACAAAGAGGTTGAGTGTCCTTTGGGTGAGTGGATGTGTTCCTTGGGCTGGATCGATCTAGATCATCTATTCTGAAGGGTTGTAACCCTTCACCAAACCCACTTCAATCTCATCCATCAGATCTGAGGAGTTGTGACCCTCAGATCCCGCCTATTGTCATCAGTCATCGGATCTGGATCCATTGATTCGATGCTTCAGATCAAGCCTCATCCCAGGCCGTCAGATCGTTACTCTTTGCGATCCAACGCTCTAGATCGCATCACAAGCGATCCATCATATCTATTTGATCAACGTTGATCAACGGTAGCCATCCATTCCCTAAGTCAACTGTCCAGTCATGTCCCTTTGCCCACGAGGATGTCACATAGGCACTGCCACGTCAGGTAAGAGCCTGACACGTCACCCGAGTGCCACGCAGGCACTGCAATGTCACCTGGAGCATAAATTTAAGCTCCTCAATGCTCCTCGCGAAGTACAAAGTGCAAAGTGCAAAGTGCAAAGTGCGCCTACAAAGCGCCCATTGCGCACGTGGCGGGTGGCGGGCTCACAGGTGCGAGCACTTGCTCGCCCTGGGCTAAAGGGTCACCTGTCCTTTTATTTTTTGTGTTAACTCCATTAACACATCTTCATTAATAAGTAGAGAATACACATCGAGAATTTCCGATGTGGGACTATTCTCCTATGCACTTTATTAATGAATAACAAATGTTATTTTGGGTTGACTTTAAACATCAATTTCTCATTCACCCTTAATCGGTTTTGAGCAAATTAATAGTCTAAATCTATCTACGCGAATCGTAGATTTCAATTTTGAAGTCAATTACGACTTTCAACAATTGATGGCTTCCTTCCTCTAAATCGTTTTGGTCCATTTAAGGCCCCAATATCCAACAATCCCCCACATGAATGGAAATTAATGCAATGCGTGTATGCATGCTGACATTTTACAAGAGTCCAATCGATAAGTCACTGCATCGGGAGAGGTAGCTTGTGGCTTTGAACCTTCCGTAGTGAAATGCTATCGAGTATACTAGGCTGCGCAGTGAACGTGATGTCTTGAACTGCTCAGCTGTTGGTGTATACTTAGACAATAACACCCACACAGAGATCTATCTCACCTACTTTAGGTTCTCATGGTTGGTTCCGTTTGGCCATGGATACCATCTTGGATTCATGAGTGTTTCATTGAGCGGCCTGTCTTCACACTCACATAGGTGACACTTCTATCAAGAGTATCCTACCATACTCCACCTTATCAGGTATAGAAGTCACTAAAAGCATAAGCTTAACCTCACTACATGAGGTAGGACAGCACAAATTCATCCTAGGATTGGGATAGAGATAAACTATCTAATGTGTTGGACCACAACTTCAGAACTTCGTTGTCCCATTGAACCAAGATCTTGGGATCTCCAACAACAAGGTTGGGTTACCGCTACAGATTTTTAGTTGTAGATTTTAATCTCATTCCTCTTGATGAGCAATACTTGATCTCGACTCAACCCTTCGTTAGAGGATCCGCCAAATTATCTTTGGACTTAACATAGTCGATTGCAATCACTCTATTCGAGATCAACCGCCTAATGGTATTATCTACGACGTATATGTCGTGACTTCCCATTATACATATTACTCTGCGCCCTTCCAATCGCCGATTGACTATCACAATGGATTAGTACGGCAGCACAGGTTTCACCCAACTAGGAAATTCCGCAGCCATTCAACTTCCTCACCTGCTTTGTCTAGTGCTATAAACTCCGATTCCATAGTTGACCGAGCAATGCAAGTCTGCTTAGTGGATTTCCAAGATACTGCTCCCCACCGATCATGAATACATATCCACTAGTGGATTTGGAGTCTTTGTATCGATATCCAATTAGCATCACAATATCCTTCCAATACAAGGGGATATTTTCCATAATGTAATCCATAGTTCATAGTATATTTCAAATATTTGAGAACTCGCATCAATGCTTTCCAATGGGTGTCGCTTGGATTACTCGTAAAACGACTCAGTTTGTTGACCGTACAGGCAGTGTGCAGTTTGTGAGATACATCAAACCGCCTATTATCCGAGAATATTCCAATCTGCGATATGGTCTCACCATGATTTTTGCTAAGTGTTGACTTAGATCCATAGGTGTTTTCACCGAGAGAGATCGTATGCATTGAATTTTTCAATCTGATTCTACATAATGAGATTGTGTTAAAACTATCCCTTCGATGTCCCGAGATTTTAATTCCCAATATAACATCTGCTTGACCCATATCTTTCATATCAAAATTTCTGGTCAACATTTTCTTTGTAGTCATGATTACATCATGATTACTGCCCATTATTAGCATGTCGTCTACGTATAGACAGACAATTACATAGCCTTCAGGTGTGTTTTTGACATAAATGCATTTGTCACATTCATTTATTCTGAATTCGTTTGACAGCATTACTTTGTCAAATTTTTCGTGCCATTGTTTAGGCGCTTGCTTAAGTCCGTACAACGACTTAACAAGTCGACACACCTTTTTCTCATTTCCAGGAGCCATGAACCCTTCGGGTTGCTCCATATAAATTTCTTCTTCCAACTCACCATTTAAGAATGCAGTCTTAACATCCATTTGATGTATTTCAAGGTCATACAGTGCTGCAATGGCTATTAGCACTCGTATGGACGTAATCCTTGTCACCGGTGAGTATGTATCGAAGTAATTAAGGCCTTCCTCTTGCTTGTACCCCTTGGCTACAAGTCTGGCCTTATACTTGTCAATTGATCCATCAGCTTTATACTTACGTTTTAGTATCCACTTACAACCTAATGGTTTATTACCAGAAGGAAGGTCTACTAATTCCCAAGTATGATTATTTATGATAGACTCAATTTCACTATTGACAGCTTCTTTCCACATTGGAGCATCGGGTCTAGAGAGCTTCACTTAATGTTCTTGGTTCCATTTCCGACATGAAAGTCATGAAATCGCCCAAACGATTTCTCAACTCTAGCCCGGTTGCTACGACGTGGCTCTTCACTTTGATCGTCAATAGTCCTTTTATAACAGCTAAGTTCGGTAACGTCATTTTTGTTTGAACTTCCGTTGTTATCACTTTCAACGTTTCCCTTTTTATTTGGGAATACGTTTTCAAAGAATATCGCATTTCGAGATTCTATGGTTGTTCCCACATGTATATCAGGAATATCTGATTTGTGAACTAGGAAACGATATGCACTACTATTATGGGCATATCCGACAAATATCGCATCGAACGTTTTAGGTCCGATCTTTACTTGCTTTGGTTTAGGTACTTCGACCTTTGCCAAGCACCCCCATACTTTCAGGTATTTGTACGATGGCTCGCGGCCTTTCCACAGTTCATATGGAGTTTTATCATTTTTCTTATGAGGGATTCTGTTGAGAATGTGATTTGTCGATAATATTGCTTCCCCCCACAAGTTTTGAGGTAAACCTGAATTTATCAACAAGGCATTCATCATTTCTTTTAGTGTCCGATTTTTACGTTCGGCAACACCGTTTGATTGAGGTGAGTAAGGTGCCGTTGTTTGATGGATAATGCCAGATTCTGTACAAAATTCATCAAACGGTGCACCATATTCTCCACCTCTATCGCTTCGAATTATTTTAATTCGTTTGTCAAGTTGGTTTTCAACTTCTGTTTTATAGGTTCTGAACGCCTCTAGGGCTTCGTCTTTACTTCTTAAAAGAAAGACATAACAGAACTTTGTGCAGTCATCGATAAAAGTAATAAAATATTTTTTACCTCCTCTAGTTTGCACAAATTTTAAGTCACATAGATCACTATGTATTAACTCTAGAGGAGTTGTCGTCCTTTCCACCGAATGAAAAGGTAGTTTCGTCATTTTCGCTTCCACGCACACTTCACATTTGAGTGTTCCGTCAACATTGACGTTTGGTAATAAATTTAATTTGACGAGACGTTTGAGAGTATTATTATTCACATGTCCGAGTCGATCATGCCATAAATTAAAACACTCAACAACATAGCTGGAAGCATTTATTTTATTACCATCAAAATTTCGGAGTACAGGCATTACAACCATTTTGAATAGACCCTTTTCTAGGTACCCCTTTCCTACGAAGACACCATTCTTCGTAAGTACAAAGTTGTCTGACTGGAACACTAGCCTAAATCCGGCCTTTACCAATGTCGCTCCAGAAACTAGGTTCTTACTGATGTCGGGAACATGGAGTACATCAATGAGTGTTAGCTCCTTTCCGGACGCCATCTTCAGAACAACTTTCCCGAGTCCAACAATTGGCGACGTCGTGGAATTACCCATATAGAGCTTCCTGCCATTTATCGGAGTATACTTGGAGAACATCGCTTTATCGAAACAGATATGACGAGTTGCTCCAGTATCAATGAACCACTGCTTCGGGTTGGTATCCACCAAGTTGGCTTCAAATACAACCGCAGTGGGATCCAAGTCCTCAAGAGAGGTTGCGACATGATTCGCAACATCCTTTGGCCCCTTGGTTGGCTTCTTTGGGCGTCTGCAGTCTTTGGATAGGTGTCCTGCCTTTCCACAGTTGTAGCAGGAGCCTTTGAACTTCTTTGCTTGAGCCTTCCTTTTGAACTGCTTCGGCTTTTTGGCGTTCGGCTCGACCAGGTTGGACATTTCGTCTATAGTCCGCTTGGTTCCTCTGGAGTCGGATAACTTTCGATTATCCTCTTCTATTCGTAGCCTCAGGATCAGGTCTTGCAGCCCTATTTCCTTTTGCTTGTGCTTTAGGTAATTCTTGAAATCCTTCCATGACGGAGGGAGCTTCTCAATTACCGCAGCAACTGCGAATGTCTCGTTCAGCTTCATGCCTTCGGCGTCCAGATCATGCAGTATTAATTGCATATCTTGGACTTGAGATGAGACGCTTTTTAAGTCCACCATCTTGAAATCCAAAAACCGACCGACGATGAATTTCTTCAATCCAGCATTTTCGGTCTTGTATTTCTTCTCAAGGGATTCCCACAAAGATTTTGCCGTCTCCAGAGAACAATATACGTTATATAACGTGTTGTCCAAGGCGTTGAGTATATAATTGCGGCACAGAAAATCTCCATGAGACCACGCATCGCTAGCAGCCTTACTTCCTTCCGTAGCGGCTGGCGTGTCTTCGTGCAAAAACCGTACAAGGTTTAGCGTTGTTAGATAAAACAACATCTTCTGTTGCCATCTTTTGAAATCGGTTCCGGTGAATTTCTCCGGCTTTTCTCCGTGCGGAATGGTTGTCGGAATGGCGGTCGGAACGACGGTCGGAACGGCCGTCGGGATGTCGTTGGTATCCATATCAGTTTGCAGGAATCCGGGTAGCTTCTGGAGTATGCAAACTGATCGTCGAGGCTAGTGTTCGACACTATCTCCGTAAACGATATTGCTCCGCTACGGTGCTTAACGGATTGTTGCAATTCGTTCCCAAGATACAACGACGACGAACGTCTCGGAATCGTAGCACTCCGACTTCCGAGACCAGCGAACCTTTAGTAGACTTCTTGGACTCTTGAATGCACAAGATGTGATGAATGCTTGAGGAAGAGAAGAGAAGATTGAGTGAGTATTCCATCATCTGGAGGGTTCTATTTATACTGAACGAAGAGGTTGAGTGTCCTTTGGGTGAGTGGATGTGTTCCTTGGGCTGGATCGATCTAGATCATCTATTCTGAAGGGTTGTAACCCTTCACCAAGCCCACTTCAATCTCATCCATCAGATCTGAGGAGTTGTGACCCTCAGATCCTGCCTATTGTCATCAGCCATCGGATCTGGATCCATTGATTCGATGCTTCAGATCAAGCCTCATCCCAGGCCGCCAGATCGTTACTCTTTGCGATCCAACGCTCTAGATCGCATCACAAGCGATCCATCATATCTATTTGATCAACGTTGATCAACGGTAGCCATCCATTCCCTAAGTCAACTGTCCAGTCATGTCCCTTTGTCCACGAGGATGCCACATAGGCACTGCCACGTCAGGTAAGAGCCTGACACGTCACCCGAGTGCCACGCAGGCACTGCAATGTCACCTGGAGCATAAATTTAAGCTCCTCAATGCTCCTCGCGAAGTGTAAAGTGCGCCTACAAAGCGCCCATTGCGCACGTGCGCACGTGGCGGGTGGCGGGCTCACAGGTGCGAGCACCTGCTCGCCCTGGGCTAAGGGGTCACCTGTCCTTTTATTTTTTGTGTTAACTCCATTAACACATCTTCATTAATAAGTAGAGAATACACATCGAGAATTTCCGATGTGGGACTATTCTCCTATGCACTTTATTAATGAATAACAAATGTTATTTTGGGTTGACTTTAAACATCAATTTCTCATTCACCCTTAATCGGTTTTGAGCAAATTAATAGTCTAAATCTATCTACGCGAATCGTAGATTTCAATTTTGAAGTCAATTACAACTTTCAACAATTGATGGCTTCCTTCCTCTAAATCATTTTGGTCCATTTAAGGCCCCAATATCCAACAATGTCTACTTTGAAGCCATCTTTCAATAGGTTCCACATGTTTTAGCTACACCCTAACCCACAACTCCTCACCATGTTATCCATCATGTCGTTGCTTTCGAAGTCAGCTTTCCTCAACTTCACTTCGATGTTCTTTGTCCTACAGTCTCTCAAATGCTCCATGTCATCATTCACTAATCTTCTCGGACCTTGAGCCTATTGGTACAATTATCCTTGGGTCAAGGTTGACCAAGTTGGTTAAGCTTGGGTTGACTCGAGCTTAAGTTTCGATGTTTAACAATATATGAGAGAGAAGTCAAATAGGTCAAGAGCGGATTGAATACTTGTCTGAAAAGTTCTAACTAGAGATTAGGTAATGGGAAGTCCTAGCGGGGATAGGCCGTTAATGGCCTATTTGGAACTAGGTAATGGAAGTCCTAGAGGGGCTAGGTGGTTGAAGATCCAGTTGGGAACTAGGCGATGGAAGTCCCAGTGGGGTTAGGCCGTTAAAGACCTAGTTGGGAATTAGACGATGGAAGTTCTAGCGGGGCTAAGAGGTTGAAGACCTAGTTGAGAACTAGGCGATAGAATTTCTAGCGGGGCTAGGCAATGGAAAAGTCCTAGTAGGTCAAAGGTGTACCTAGGCAAATTAAAAGGTCCAAGTGGGTCAAAAATTGACTGGATACTTGGCGGTCGGAAGTTCAACATAGACTTGGCATGCAACGAGAAAGTTTCGGTATATCAAACTTCCGAAGGGCATAACTTTTGACTTGGATATCAGAATGAGATGATTTTTATTGCTAAACGAAGCTTGTTTAGAGATCTATGTTTGTCAAAGTCAAATATTAGTCGACTGATAGGTTTGATCAGTCGAGTGATGAATTTAGAAATCGAACAGAAGTAAGTCAATTCAGTTGCTAGATTCAACTGATGGAATCAGTTGACTAATGGGTAAGATCAGTCGATTGATAACCTTAGAAATAGAATAGAAGCAAATGAGACTCACTTGTTCTGTTCAATTGATGAGATCAGTCGACTGATGTCGAATAGAAGAGCACAATAGCGAGTGGACTCGCATGCTCCATTCGATTGCTGTGATTAGTCAATTGATGTTTTCATCAGTCAACTGATATTTAACTTGAGACAAAACCAAATAGATTTTAGAAGCATCAGAGACCGTTCAACAGTCAAAGACCACATCAATCGACTGATGGGTAAGATTAGTCGACTAATATGTGAAAATTAGCCTCGACCTAATGGCTTTAAAGGAGGGGGTTCGAGGAGTTTTTTGGAGCCGATTCTTGGTGAAAATCAGAGTGAAATGTTGCTGCATTTTTGAGTCTACAAGAGGCTATTCCAAGTAAAAAAACAAGTAAAACAAGGTTCATAGTTGTAATCATTTTCAATTTCTTATGTAACCTAGTTTGCATTTCTTGTTGCATTTTCTTGTTGTGAGCGTGTTCGAGGCTTCGCAACCTCTAGATTATTTCTGAGAATGAGTGTGTTCATAGTGGAGCAGTGTGCACCATGTGGATCCTTGGATTAGTCATCTCAAGGAGGTGAAGACCAACTAAATTAGAGATCTTAGCATTGTGGAGTCTTCACTTCGAGTATCCATTGCAAATCATCATGGAAGAAGTGAACGAAGTTATTCACCCCCTCTAGCTTGAACAAGTCCTAACAAGTGATATTAGAGTGAGGTTACTCTTCATCAGATTAACCTCTGTCAAAACGCGAGCTAGAGGAAGGAAAAGAAGTTAAAGTTTTTGAACCTAAATTTCAACAAGTCAAAGGACTAACCTTTAAAGGAGCTCAACTTCAAAATAATACCTTGAGATGGATTCAGATACAATATTCGGGCACCTCCACCCTTCGAATTTGGAAGCTTCGATCTTTGGAAGTCAAGGATGAAATACTTTCTCTTGATGGACATAGAGCCATGATTTATTCTAACGGAAAGATTTAAAGCTCCGAGAGATAGCCAAGGAAAACTTTTCAAGAAGAAGAAATGATCTAAAGGGAAAGTTCAAAGATTCGAGGCTCATGAAAAGGCAACTAAAATTTTGGTTAGTTTTATTCCTAATAATATTTTGTGTAATCTAGGTGAATACAAGGATGTTAAGGAGTTATGTAGTAAATTGGCCAAGCTCCATGAAAGTCCTTCCTTAATGCAAAATGAAGACAAATTCAAAAATGTGACTCTTTGAGTGAAGAACAAGAAAATTCATAGGTTGAGAGCCATTCAACATCCGAGGAGGAAATTGAAGAAGCATCTACCTCAAGGATTGAGGAGAAGAGGTCATTGACACCGGAACAAAAAGAAGTCTCTACATCCGGAACCAATGGGGATGAATTATGCTCCACTTTTATAAGTCAAGGGAGGACAACTTGTGAAGGTATATCAATTTTAATTAACAAAAATAAATATCATATCACATACTTTGAGTGTAGGGAGAAGGGACATTATAAAAGCAAGTTGCTGGTGCAGTTGACACAAATGATCAAACTTGAATTTTGATGAATGACAAGTGGATTAAAATTAGATGTGTTGTTGATTTAATCTTGTAACTGAGTGGGCAGGGTTGACTAACTTGACGGGTCAAGAGGATCAAACACTAGGCAGGAAGTCTAGTCGGGATATGCGATTCCTGATTGGCAAAATCTAGATGTTGGATTCTGGCAGGAGGTCGAGATGTTCAATTCCTGATGGGTTGAAGTCCGGATGTGTGATTTTGGTAGGAGGTCGGGATGTTTGATTCCTGATTGATGAAGTCCAGATGTGTTATTTCGACAGAAAGACCTGGTGGGTCAGATTAGACGTCAAGAAAGTAACTTAACATTTGGTAAGTGGATGTAAGTCACTGGAGAAGAGTAACTTAGTGAGGATGCATCCCGTTTGAGGAGGCAGTAGTCAGTCCAATTTAGAAATCCTATACTGAGATCATGACTGGATCCAGGTCTGGAGGACAGAATCTAATTAACACTAAACTACTTATTTTTATCATGCTAATTTTGTTTTATAGGTTAGATATTTTATATTGGACTAACACATTTTACAGGATAAAATGAGCATAAAATGTCTCAGGTGAACAGTATCTGAGGCACCTTCAAGATAATAGAAGGTGCCTTGAGAATTGTTCATGAAAGGCACCTTCGGTAAGATAAAATTAGATTTAGTTGACGATAAGAAGCGAGCTGTTCGAGATAAAAGTTTGTCTATGGAAGGCACCTTCAGTGCTATGGAAGGCACCTTCCATCCCCTTTAAAAGAGTTATTCAACCAAGGCTTTGTACACACCTCATTTACAAGCTTCTACACAATCGTGTGACTTTCCGACTACTCCAACTTTGTTCTGCTGCTCCGCTATGACATTGCTATGCCTGATTGCTGCTAAGAGGCCATCCAACACCGAGCTCAATCCTAGAAATTACAAGTGTTGGGTAACTTTTATTTACAGTCAATTTTTTTATTACTGCTTAAAGGAAAGTGTAGCTTGTTATAATCTTCCTATTCTCTCGATTGTAATCGATCCCCTCTTTCGGTAATTCTAGAAGAGGTCTTTAGTGGATTACACATCGATAGATCCGTGAGACTTGGGTCTTGGAGTAGGAGTCGCCGAAGATTCTGAACCAAGTAAAATCGATCGAGTTTGCGTACTTGTGTTTCTGCTTCTTTTTTCTGTGTTTAATTCCACTGCGTACTTTTGATTTCAAAAGGAAAAGAAAAGTTTTTAAAATCATGTGATTCAGCCTCCCCCCCCCCTTCATGTGCGTTTCAATCCCACACAAGTGTCCTGCATTGATGAAGAAGAAGGTTCTAATTAGACCTGACCACGGTTCGGAACCGACGGTTCGACGGTTCGGAACCGCCGGTTCACGGTTCAGAACCGCCGGTTCACGGTTCAGAACCGCCGGTTCACGGTTCGGTTCACGGTTCGTCACGGTTCGTCACGGTTCAAGATTAATATGTTAATAAAAATTAAAAATTAAAAATTAAACATTAAACATTAAAAATTAGAAATTAAAATTTATTAAAAAAAGGGCTTGCACTTATTTAAGTTGCCTACGTATCCCTTTAGGGGAATCAAAGCCCACGTAGTTCTTTTACATTTTTATCCTTTTACATTTTCATTCACTTCCATTTCCTGTTCCTGTCGTATTTGTTCCTTCAGTATCAAAATCTTCAACTTCGTCATCTGAAAGTTGCATTCCTTGGATTCTTTTCTCCGCTCTGGTCCAATCGTCCAGAATGCTTGGGCTTCCAATGAGTCGAGACAAAGTTGATCGTCGTTCATCTAATATGTTGCAGCTTGACACTACTCCACAGCAACAGTTGACATCGGACAAGCTAAAATTTCTTTTGCGATCACGAGAGAACGGAAAGCTTTGAGCCTTCACCACCACTTTAAGATATCAAGTTTTCGCTATCCGCTTCATTAAAATCAAAAGAAGTCGAAAATAATTCTCAAGTTCCTGTGGAACTTGAGGATCCCCGTGACGCTTTTGTCCGTTCTTTTAATAAGAGTTGTGCTTTTGTAAGTTTTAAATTACTACTAGTAGTTTGTTGAATTTCGTAAATATTAATTTGTGTTCCATATTTTGCATAATATTGATTATAAATATCATATAAATAAATTCTAACATTATATATAATATTAATTGGATCGGGGAAGAAGAATCTTTAATTGGAATTAAAGCATCATAATATAAAGTTAACATTTCTTGTAAAACTTCTAATTTAAATCTAGGATCTAAAGCAAATGCAATTAAATAAATTTCAGGAATTAAATAAAAATATTTTTCCCATTTAGTTTTCATAGCTAAGATGCAAGGAGATAAAGATTCATTATTAATATGTTCATTTAAAACTAATACTATATTAGAAAAATTTTCTAAAACTAATTGAGGAGAGGGATAATAAACAGGAAAGTTGTTCGATTGCATCATTAAATACTTTTAAAATTTCACAAATACTACTACAAATATTCCATTGTTGTGAAAATAAATATATATTAGCATTAGTGTTTTGTGCAAAAATGAACATAATAATTCTTTATATTGAAATGAATCTTGTAATAATTGGTATGTTGAATTCCAACGTGTTGGTACATCACGTGAAATTTTTAGTCTCATTCCATTAATTTTACAAAACCTACCCCATTGTTTCATTATAGATGGATGAGACCATAAATAAGAAATTGCAATTCTAATTGGTTTAATATAACTTTCTAAAATTTTTAAACCATCTTGAACACATAAATTTAAAACATGGCATACACAACGAATATGAAAAATAAACCTCCAATAATAGGTTGACAAACAAATTTTAGATCATCTATACAAGCGGTATTAGAACTAGCATTATCTAATGATATTGAAAATATTTTAGGAGTTAAACCATATTCTTCTAAAATTAAACATAATAATTGTGCGATATTATGAGCATTATGTGATTCATCAAAACTCTATAAGCTAATAATCTTTTTGGAGATTCCAAGAGTTATCGATCCAATGGCAAGTCACACCCATATACGAATGTGTTTGCCAATGATCACTCCAAATATCGAACATAAAGAAACTTTATTATCTAATTTACTAAATTCATCAATTAAATTCTTTTTCCTTGTTTTACTAATTTTTAATTATACGAGTAAGTGTAGTCCTAGGAACACGTTTAGCACATGGATTAAGAGATTCTTTACAAAAATCTTCAAATGTGCATTTAGATCCAAAACTAAAAGAAAGATGTTCTACGGAAACAAATTTAGCTAATGATTCTCTTAATTTATTATCCGAATATAAAAATAAACTAGAATCACTACTGCTACTAGTTGAAGAAAATCTTGATAATTGTGTTTGAGCAATTCCATATTCCGTCGGGTGCTTCGTTTCTACATGTCGTTTCAACGACCCATAGTCACGCCGGCTTGGAATTTGTAGGAAGCATTGCAGTGTTTACATTTTGCACGCATTTCTCCGACGGAAGAGTGACCTTCTCAAATGTTTAGTAAAAATAGAAGATTTTAGAGGAGGAAGTTCCTAAACCTTAGAAGTAATTGCATCGGTACTTCCTTGTGTGGGTGTCGATTCGGAAGATGCTCGATCTCATCATCGGTGGATTGAATGTTGGGGTCCTCCTCCCGCGGATTCATTATTTGCTTTCCCTTCCGAGCTCGAGATGATGCACCTCCGCGGCCTCCTTCCATTGTAATTGAAAGCAAAGCGTGTAGAGATTAGAGAATACGAAAATGAGATTAAGAGTAGAGAAGATGTGTGTGAAAATGATGAAATAAGCTCTCTATTTATAGAGTTTTGATAGTAACGGACACTAAATCATAGCCATTAATCAAAAACGGTCAAATGATCCTAACCGTTGAAAAAAAATACCTAAAAACCCTCCCAATGGCTACGAACCGCCGGTTAATCGGCGGTTCCAACGGCTGAACCGGGTCAACGGGCAACCGGCCCGGCAACTTGCCGGGCCGGTTCCGGTTCGACCCGGCGAACCGGGTCAACGGGCAACCGGCCCGTTGACCCGGTTACGGGCCCGGCCCGGGTCCGGGCCAGACCCGGCCCGGGGTCGGGTCTAGTTCTAATGGCACTCAAGGTTAAGGAAAAATCAAAAGAGGCCGGAACTTAGATAGAAAGAGAAAAGAGCACATTATGTGCTTCTTATGTAATCACAAGAGACATTATCAAAATCAACGTCCAAAAAGGAGACTTCAGAGTAAGAACAAGAAAAGAAGTTCAAGTCAAGGGGAGCTTCCAAGAACAAACCCAATGCACTATTAGTTAATCATATTTCTCCATTTCAAGATAAAAAGCATGCTAGAAACTTAAAATACGACACCTAAATATAATCTTAAGGGAATTTTTCAGAATTTTTAAAAAAAAATTGACAATTTTTCGAAGCTCATATGATAAGTTTAAGGTGGATCAATTATTAGGTTATGGTAAAGTCTGTTTAAACTACCCATTTAAACGAGGAAAAGTTTTATTTTTCTTTTCCTTTTTCCCTTTTCTTTTCTTCTCTTCATCGCCGAACCCGTGCCTCTTGATCGTCGTCCCTTCTTCTCCCCTCTTCTCTTCTTCTCCACTTCGCCTCCTCCAACCGACACCGCGCGATGCCTCATCTCCTCACTGATAAACCCATCGACCAAGGGAAGACATGAAGCCCTAGCGTCATCTTTCCCTCCCCTGCCGTCGCCTCCTCATCGCGGAGATCTTGATTGCACTGATCACCACGAGATCACCGCCTGCAGTAGTCTTCCCCTTCCGTGTGCCTCACCAACGTCAAACTCTCTTGGCTACCAGGCGGCCCGATTTTCTTCTTCTTTCCCCTCTCGCACCTCTGCTCTTGACACAGTCTGCACCATCGCATCCGACCACCAGATTGTGCTACTCTAGGTAGTCTGCGCCCTAGCTTCGATTCCTCGCCCGTCGCCACCTCATCGTGCCAGCGCCACCCGATCACCTCTCGCTAGAAGTCGAGCACCCAAATCCTTCACTCTGTCGCGCCCTAGCTCCGGCTGTTGCAGCCACCAGCAACCACTGCTAATTTGGGTAAGTCCGTTGACTATGGGTTCTAGGTTTTGTAGAGGTTTGGATTTTAAACTCAGGATAGGATGTGTGTTAATTGGGTAGTTGCTATTTGGCAGTGACTGTTGGGAGACATCGGCCACAGGTCTCTGGCAGCAACCTTCTCTGGTAGCAAGGATCAACAAGAGTGGTTTGGTGAATTGAGGTAAGGCCTAATTGGGAATTTAGATTTGTGATTGGGATCCTGTGCTGAACTTGTTGGCTGATAACTATGGTACTCGTCACTGTTTTCCCACAGCAGCTTTTCTAAACTTCGGCAGTGGGTTCTTCAGGATTGATCAGCAGCAGCTGAGGCATCAGTTTCGGGTGAGTTTTGGAGTATGATCCATGGTTAGCCTAAACCTATATGATGGAGGAATTTGGATCCAAAGTAGTGGTGATACGCCTTTGGTTAATTATTAGGTTTGTTGCAAAAAAGAAAATTTGTAAGATCAATAGCATTTATTTGAGCCGAATCATAATATGCATTTTTATTGAAAGGGTAAAAACTTTATTCTTTAAGCTACTGATCATCTCAAAATTTGTAAGATAGGATAACTTATCCAAAGGGAGGTAATTGGGATTAAAACATTATATCTAATCTAAGTTTCGAGTTAGATCCGATTTATGATGTTAACAAGAGGGATTAGCTAATCAAGTTACATAGTTTCTAATCGGATTAAGATTTTGTTTAGGTATAATGAAACTTAACTAAAATTATATGATTTATTACAGAACTTTGATTCAGGACGAGCACTTTGACATAGCGATTGTTTAGCTCGATCTACATTGAAGGCGGGTACCTTGACTTATCTTTTAGATATTGTCATTTGATATGCATAGTGGATTTTAATGAGTAGTAATAATTATGTTATATCTGCATCGGTATATCATTGTTTGATTTCTTCAGTATGCTTATTTATTTCCTATTTTGCATCCATTACTCTCTTGATTATTTATGCTCATGGAGGTAGTGACATACTATACCTTATGATATACCGGACTAGACATTTACCATATCTGATACGTGTATCTAGATCTTCTTATTTGAGCCATTTTATTTTTGATACATGTTTTATAGAGGTAGCTATGGTCAGAACTTCCATGCTTGGTGTCATGCACCATCTCACATAATTGTGTTGGATTGAGACGCGCTAGAGGGGAGGTGAATAACGCTCGTGACTTTCACTTTTCGTATTCGAAACTATCGAGTAAAATGCAGCGGAAATTTAAATAAAACATAGAAGGACGTCAAGATTTACTTGGTTCGGAGTCTAGAGCGACTCCTACTCCAAGGCCCACGCTCGTTGAGTGTTTACTTTGGACAATAACTATAATAACGCAAATGTTTACAAAAAATGATTACAAAATAATATTAAAAGCTATACTGACAACAAAGATTTGAAGTTTCGTAGCTTCGGGTCGTCGGGATCTTGTTGTAGCTTAGCCGGAATGTTTCGTTAGTAGCGTGCTGAAGAAAGAATGCTTTAGACTTGATTGCTTCAATTGCTGGTCGAGATTGCCTTTTATAGGCCGTTGAGGGCGCCTCCAAGAACCTTGAGGGCGCCTCCAATCCCTGGGTCAGCTACGCGTAGATAAGCTCTGAAGCCGTCTTCGCCTATCCACTTGAGGGCGCCTCCAATCCCATGGAAGGCGCCTTTAATGCTGTCCGAGGCACCTCAAGCCTTCATGAGGGCGCCTCCAGCCTGACTTCCTGCGTAGCTTCTGCCTTGCACTCGAGGCGCCTCCAAGCTCCATGGAGGACGCCTCGAGTACTGTTCATCCGAGGTAAAACATACTATTTTGTCCCTACAAGATAGGTTAGTCCACAAAACAACAACATATCTTGTAAAATAAAGTTAGCACATAATTAACATAATAACAGAAATATTTTGACAGTGTTCGGACTATCCGGTTTTGATTTCAGATTTCCGACTGGACACCTTAGGTCGAACCGACGCCTACTGTTCCCTCAGCGGGGAACGCGTCCTCACCTACTCCTCTCAGGAGAAGTTACATTTTGCCAGTTCGGTCCTCCAGACCGATTGGACTTTTGCTCAGTGTCTGATGCTTCCGGTCTTCATGTTAGACGCCCACTCCACGACCCGTCCAAATTTCCACCTGGTTCGCGACACCAGGATTCCAACCAAGGGTTATCGCCCCCTAGGATTTTTGCCCAAGCCTCCTACCCGTCAAATCTTTCCGCCTAGAGTTACCACCCCCTAGGACCTAGGATTACTGCCCCTAGGTTTTTTCCCTTTGCCTAACCACAGCTAGGGCTTTTCTTCACCTAGGGTTTCCACCCCCTAGGACCGAGGGTTACCACCCCCTAGGATTTTCCATCTGCATAACCGTAGTTAGGGCTTTTGCCTAAGTACACTTAGGACTTTCTTACAAAGCTCTTTCAGCATATCAGATAATAAAACACCTTAACTTTGAACCCTTTGCCATAATCAAAATATAGGTTCGATCGTCGATGCTTCCTGCACCAACAGATTGCATGCTGAGCGATTGGCAACCCCAATATTGTTGAGCTCATCGCCAGTTACATGGATCTTCACACACAACCACTCATGGGTTAGTGGTTTTTATTCAAGCATGGGGTGTTACAGCAGGTTGCTCTGTCAGTGGTCCGCTAGTCCACTCATGGGTAGCGTGACACAGCGTGGTAGCACGACAAGGATCCCTCCTCTGGATTGTCTCAAGGAGATGAGAGCATTGAGATCCCTTACTTATAATTTGGGGTAGGAGGATAGGTGTACTCCGACAGCATCCTGTCCACTCGATCACTCATCAGGAGCAATGATGGAAGAGTGCATAATTGTCATAGCCTTACCCACTCAGTCTCACCATTACGTGTGAGATGGCTGATTGGCGTCAGGGGTGACCAGGACATTTCATTAGTATCATATGCATGATTGCATTTATTGCTTGTATTTGCTGCACTTTGTTTACTGCATATTTGGTAGATGCATATGATTGACATGCATACAGGAGATATGATATTTTCGGTCTAATGACCTTATTATCCTGATAGGAGGTCCCGGTGAGTACAACTTCTCCCATTCCTTCAGTTTTGCATTTTCCATTATTATTCCAGGAGACTGTATGCATAATTATTACTATTAGTTATTTCTTACTATGCATGTCAACTTGGTATCCGCTGAGTGTTGGACTCACCCCGTTGATTATTACTATTTCAGGTTGATGCTATCAGGAGGTTCCAGTCGCTAATCTCCCACCACTTGTCGCGACGGGTTCACGTATTTTTGGCTTTTGGGTTTCCTTGTTACATACTTATGATGTGTGGTTGTACTCGAGGATTTCTATATCGAGTTTTGGTCTACTGCCTTTGTTTTCTACGTTGGATTTTTGTTGTGGGTTTAAGTTTTCCGTCGTATTAGTGGAGTAGGTTTTATTTAAATAAATTGTGTGGTTATGTCAGCCAGAGGCTGAGTTAATATAGACTGCGTGGATTGTTAGTTATTTTTATTATTATTGTCCGGTCGTGTTGGCCGAGGTTTGTGTGGCCTTGAGGGCTTGCAGTGATGTTTCAGATTGTACCGGTACAGGGGAGATGCTGTCGAAATTTCCTCGATAAGGACTCTCCCAGGACGTGACAAGAAAAAATTGTTATCATTTTAATACTATTTATCATGAAAATAAGAGACATTATAATTCTAATGAGAATTATAGATCATATCAAGCTAGAACAACTTTCCCAAAGGATAGGAGGGTAGAAACTCAATTAGGCAAGAACTCTAAAGATATTAGATATGTGCCTAAAAGGAAAAATGCTCAAGGAAATAATAGAAAATCTAAGTTTGAGGATTTAATGATAGAAAATCAAGTTTTGAATTCAAAATTTGATAACTTAGAGAAGACCCTAGAGAAAATGACATATAATGTCAAAAGACGCAAGAAATAAAACATAGGTTTAGGAAGATAAGAGTTATCTATGAACAAGAAAGGTTTGGGATATAACATAAGTCCAAGGAAAACATGGACTCATACTATAGAGTTCCATATAGCTATGGAACTACTTCTAGGTCTAGGAGTCAAGCTAAGGTTACAAGGGATGTCATTCCTAGAGTTGACCTTAAGGAGATTAATGTAATCAAGGCTTCTAAGAAGCCTAGGAAGGTCATTAGGAAGGTATCAAAGGAAGTTATCCCTAGTGAATACCTAGAACACCCAAAGAGCATCAATAGATTTTGGGTTCCTAAGAGTGTGTTCTCTACATCTTAAATGGATTTAGAGTGTGTTAACTCTAATAGAAAGGGTAGTTAACCCAAGCTTATTGAAGTTGACATTTTGGGGCATTTTCAAGATATTGTTACACCTTGAAAATGAAGATTTAGATCTTTACTCTTGAAAGAGTAAGAATGTGCTAATAAAATTTAAAGATTTGAACTTAATCAAATTAACACAAAAAGGATAAAATTTAAAGAAATGTCAAGTTGGAATCTTGACATTTTCTAGGGTGAAAAAAGTAAAATTATATTTACTTTTAAATTTAGCGATGAGTTATTGATACTTAGATAGATAATCTAGGTATTTTCTTTATGTTAAAATTGTCATGATTGTGTGCCATATTATATGTTATGACATCATTATTTTTACATTCATATGTTTATGAAAAATATCATATGTCATATCATACGTGCATCATTATTTTTGCATTCATATTTTATGAAAAATATCTAGCTTTTCTTTTAAAAAATACTCATTTTATGTATGTCATCATCATTCTCATGCATTAATTTTAAATTTCTTGTAATTAAGAATAATGATATTAATTGACATTCTAGGTAGAACGATCAAAGTTAACAATGTCTAATTAGAGATACGTGATCTCTTAGTTTAGGGAAAACCCATTTTATATTTATCTCACAAAGATTATAAGTTGACTTTTATGTGTATTGAGATACATTATATACAAGTGAGATGTTAGGAGGATAAACAAGACTCAAGATATTGATTTAGTACATCTATTTGAGTTTTAGTTTTATCAAAAACAAATAATTATATAAAGTCCAATTATGGGGAAAACTAATGTGCAAGTCATGTGCGTTTAGCCCATAGATCATAGTTAGAAATTATTTTTAAAATTCATTTCAAAAGTATTTTGGAAAACATTGGTGAAGTCTATTTGTTGATAGAAATCACCATTACTTAGTTAGATACAAAGTTAGAGTGGAACATTGAACTTTTCAACGATTTTTAATTTTGTACCATTTTTTGAAAATAAGATGTATTTTCATAATAAATTATTTTTTCCCTAATAGTATTTGTCATAAGTAATGTCTATATGAAATTTTATGATTTTTCAAAAATCATAGAATTACTTATGCATGTCTAAAATTTAGTCTGAAAATTGTAATGCAGTTTTTCAAAATATAGTGGACTGATGCAGAGCATCAATCAATTGATGACTATACTTTTGCTGAAATAAATTATTTTAGTCATTTAAACTCAATTCTAGGCATGTTAACCGTCTATAACCCTATGAAATGCTTTGATAAGTATTTAAGGGTAATATTCTCAATGAAAATGTGAAAGGAATGGTAAAGTGAACTTATTTGGAGTTAAAGAGGAAGTTTAGATTCAAGGTTGAATTTTTACCTTCACGACTCAAAATTTTGAGATTTCCTAAAATTTTAGGAACTCAAAACCATTGTTGGTACAATGGTTAAGGATAGAGCATGCTTTGAGGGGGAGTTACACTCTAAATGCATGATCTGGATAAAGTTTTGATGATGATGAATGTATGTTCAAGGTTGCACATTGAAGACAATGAAGGGTATGAGACTTTCATTGGGACGTTGAAGGTTAAGAAGGACAAGTCTTGGGAAAAGATTTTTGATGTGTATCAAAAGAGAAGAATCTAGGGTTTAAGTTAGGAAACACTCATTAATGTTTTAGCATGAGATGAAGAAGGAAGTTGGGTTAATAAGTTAGCCGGACTTAAACATATTATCAAACATCAAAAAGGGAGAGATTGTTGGTGCAATTATCCTTGGGTAAGGTTGACCAAGTTGGCTAAGTTCGGATTGACTCTAGCTTAAGTTTTGATGCTTGACAATATGTGAGAGAAAAGTCAAGTAGGTCAAGGGAGGACTAAATACTTGTCTGGGAAGTCCTAACTGTAGGTTATGCAATGGAAAGTCTTAGTAGGACTAGGTAGTAGAAGTCATAACGAGGCTAGATGATTGATGGTCTAGTTGGGAACTAGGCGATGGAAGTCCTAGCGGGGCTAGGCCGTTGAAGGCCTAGTTGGGAACTAGACGATGGAAGTCCTAACAGGGCTAAGAGGTTGAAGGCCTAGTTGGGAACTAGATGATGGAAGTCCTAGCGGGGCTAGGCAATGGAACAGTCCAAGTGGGTCAAAGGTGGACCGGATGCTTGGTGAAGAAATCCTAGAAGGACTAGGCAAATTGAAAAGTCCAAGTAGGTTAAAAATTGACCAAACACTTGGCAGTTGAAAGTCCAACATGGAATTAGCATGCAACAAGGAAGTTTTGATATAGCAAACTTCTGAAGGACATAACTTTTGACTCAGATATCAGAACAAAACAATTTTTATTATAAAATGAAGCTCATTTAGAGATCTATGTTTGTCAAGTCAGGTATCATTCAACTGATAGGTTTGATTAGTCAACTGATGGCTTTAGCAACCGAATAGAAATAAGTCGATTCGATTGATAGACTCAACTGATGGAATCAGTCGACTGATGGGTAAGATCATTCAACTGATAACCTTAGAAAGAGAATAGAAGTGAGTGAGACTCACTTGTTCTGTTCGATTGATGAAATCAGTCAACTAATGTGGGACATCAGTCGACTAATGTTAAATTGAAGAGCACAGAATTGAGTAGGACTCGCGTGCTCCATTCGACTATTATGATCAATCGATTGATATTTTCATTAGTCAACTGATCTTCAACTTAATTGAGACAAAATAGACAGGTTTCAGAAGCATCAGAGATCATTCAATGATCAGAGACCACATCTATCGACTGATGGGTAAGATTAGTTGATCGATAGACAAAAATCAACCCTAACCTAATGGCTTTAAAAGAGGGGTTTTGAGGAGTTTTTCGGAGCCCATTCTTAGACAATTTAGAGTAAGTGTTGTTGCATTTCTGAATCTACAAAAGGCTATTCCAAGCAAGAAGAGAACAAGCAAACCAAGGTTCATAGTTATAATCATTTTCAATTTCTTATGTAACCAAATTTATATTTCTTGTTGCATTTTCTTGTTGTGAGCTTGTGTGAGGCTTCTCCGCTTCTGGATTGTTTTCGAGGAGTGTGTTCATAGTCGAACAGTGTGCACCATGTGGATCCTTAGATTAGTCACCTTAAGGAAGTGGAGACCATGTAAATTAGAGGTTAGTATTGTGAAGTCTTCGCTTCGAGTATTTGTTGCAAATCAATATCGAAGAAGTGAATGAAACTATTCATCCTCCCTAGCTCGCACGGGTCCTAATGGAAATATCAAATGGTAATTGACCTTGACCTCACCAAGCCATGAAAACCAAAGATAAGTCTAACTAAACTCTTTGTCTATACATCAAAACATATGATAGTTCCTATACACCATGGTGATACATTAATAATCTCTTTTTTGATATGTTACAATATATTTAAGTTGGATAAATATAAAGGGAATAATTGAAAGCAATGATATAATTGATGAGTTACGAGCCGTCAACTAATAAATCATGGGAGGTTGATTATTGATCATAAATCAAACAATACATTCAAAATTTGATGAACTCAATTGTTACATAACATAGCAATTAACTGCCGTTATCAATGATTGATCATAAAGTAAGTGCATAATTGATTGAAAATGGTTACATATATTTTGATAAATATAAAACTTGATTAAGCGTTTTGGGTATTACAGATTCAGTAAATTACTGAAATCTTTTTATTCTAAGTCCTATATGTATTTTTCCCCCTTTTTTGGTTCATTACTAATATTAATTTTATTATTATTTTCTCATTTTTATTATTTGTTATCGCATCCCCTTATTCTACTTCATTTGATTTGGTTGTTGCAGCCTCAGTTGACTAATTAGTGCTTAGTTCACTGCACTAGTAGACTCCAAAACATTTTGTACTCTTACAACATAACTCAATCAACTAAAAATTTTTCTGTTCATTTCAAATGAACCTCAGTTATGCTACTTGACTGAAAAACTTTCTATTAGTTTATTAAGATCTAAACCATCAATTGATTGATCCTTTTGTGTAAATCAACTGATTCAACTATAATACTCCAATCAAACATAATTTGAAGTATTTGGACCACCAATTAATTAGTTCTCATTTATTAGTCGATTGGGTCAAACCACGAACTCCAAACCAGGGGTATTCATCCATCAACCACCAGTCAATTGATAGAAGACCAACAATATACATTTGGGGTGTTCTCTTATCCACCCATCAATTGAATCCCAACATTTGACTAATTCTCTTGACTTCGACTAATTCTAAAGTTGAGTCTTAGTTTTTTATCTACCTTCAACCCTTATGTACAAGTCACTCCACTCACATCTCTATCGAGTTTCCTCAACTTTGTGACTTTGGTCAAATGATCCTCACAAAACCTTAACCATCATTATACTCATAGTATAATTTTATTGTATATCCTTTTAAGATATGGTTCTCACATAGAAAAATTCTATTTTTCTTTACGAATAACTCTCACATTACTTGAGATTCACTTTTAGATGCGCTAGGACATCTTTTGATAGTAACCTTAAAAGATACATTTTTTTTCAAGTCATACAGTATTTTTTACTGTCATCGCTTGAAGACGATTAAAGATAATTTCTCCAATTTCTCTCCAGTATGAGTGGGACCCACGGTTGCCATAACCACCAATATCATCTTAAGATTGTTGGATATTTTTCTTTAAGAAAAATATAGGTACATTGATCTTCAGTGTTGAGATCCAATAATTGGGCCCGGTTAATCATCTCGACAATAAGTCGATGACTCTAACTAGTAGAGCTCGGTATGACGATGTCGACCTTGTCCCATTTATACTCTCGATATCCCCTTTCTGTTATCAAAGTACCCTTTCGGGTAAGAGACATACCCTGATCAATCTAGAGACCTCAGATTGCAACCATTTCAGGTCCTCTTGATTTCTAAAATTACAAGGAGTCCAAATATATTCTCCATTGTTATTTTCGATATTCCTAATGGTGGACCAGAAGTTTTGAAAAATCAAAATTCTCTTTCTTTCTTTTTTTTTTTCCTTTTTTGTTTTTTTCCTATTGTTGGGCCTAATATCTCCCCATATCAGGCCTACATTCGGCCTAATATGGGGAGATATCAGGCCCAACATGTACTTAATATGAAAAGATATCAGACAAACGTGGACCTAATATGAAGAGATATCAAGTCCAACGTGGGTCTTATATCTCTTCACATCAAACTCAACAACAGGAAAAAAAAAAAAAAATAAAGAAAGAGATATTTAGGTTTTTTAAAATCTCTGATCCACCATTAGGAATGTCGAAAATAATAATGAAGAGCATATTTAGACTCCATGCAATTTTAGAAATCCACAGGACCTGAAATGGTTGCAATATGAGGTTTCTAGGTCGATCAATGTGTTTCGGTCAAAATTCACTGATCGACCTAGAGACCTCAGATTGCAACCATTTCAGGTCCTGTGGATTTCTAAAATTACAAGGAGTCTAAAATATACTCTCCATTGTTATTTTCAGCATTTCTACTGATGAATCAGAGGTTTTGAAAAACATAAATATTTATTTATTTTTATTTTTTCTATTATTGGGCCTGATATCTCCCCATATCAGGTCCAGATTAGGCTTAATATGAAGAGATATCAGACCCAACGTGAGTCTGATCTCCTATAACAGGGTTGAGAAAAAAATTGAAAAAAAAAAAGAAAATAAAAAAAAGAACAAAAAAGAGAAGATACGTTGCATGTATAAGAAGAAAGAGAAAAGAAAAAAAATGATAAAGAAAAGAAAAAGAAAATCATTTAAATTTATCAAAAGGATAGAATAGAAAGATACTTGTAAAAAGATATGCTCTTTGGTAAATACCAAAATAATGTACCTCTTTTGATAAATTCAAAAATTTAAATAGACCTTTTGATAAATTGCCGTTGATAAGTTGACCTCAACCCATCTAATGGTCGAGTCTGCATAAGTTGAAAGCCACCAGGTACTGACAACCTCAGCCACCAGGTACCGACAGCCTCAACCAAGTAGTCTCCATGTGTCTATACCTAGGTCTAGTTAAACACAAATCAAATACAAATACAAGACCTAATTTAAACCCCTCTTAACTATCAAATAATAACTTAATTATGTTTGTGGCCTCTTGACCCCATTTTAAAACTCCCTTGATGAATTACTTTGCTGACACAGTAATAAGATCGTAACACCTATCAGTCAATTAGTATGACAACAATCTCTGTTCCCAACGGATTCCGACACATTGCCATCGCAATCGTCTTCTCCATTTCCCTCGACAGCTTCATCTCTAATTTACAGTTGACTAATTGAATGTACTGAATCACGACTGTTTCTTTGATTTCTTGGATAACTCCAATATAGTCGACTCATCATAAATAATCAATCATCTAACGAACAAAAACATGGTATATTAAATTTCAGGGTCAATACTCTACTTGTGTACTTTGCTTTCCAAACACAACCACATGCATCTAATATTACTCGTCCTCCCTCAAGTGTTTCATACCGCCCTTTCCAATCATCTATGGACCTTAAGCCACATTAAAATTCGTAATTACATCGGGCCACTCAGAGATTGAAACCGTTTTATTTGATAATGTGTTTTGATACGGTGCATCGATGTGGGGTCTGTGAGATGATCTGACAAGGAGTCAAAGTTACAGAAGAGTCAGAAGTCACGTCAACCTGGAGGTCAAAAGTCTAGCCCTCGTGGCTAGTCAAAAGTCATGTCAGCTTGGAGGTCAAAAGTCTAGCCCTCGTGGCTAGTCAAAAGTCACACCATCCTGGATGTCGGAAGTTTAGCCTCTGGGATAACGCTATCGTAAAGCTCAGGGATCAGAAGTGCCAAGGGGATTGGAGTTGACCCCGAAGGGAATCAGAAATGGATCCGACCCATAGGACCAAGGTTAATCAAGGATCAAACCTAGGGGTCAGATATAATCAAGGATTGGGCACGACCAAGGGATTAGCTTATGGATCGGATGGATATAACGAATACGATTTACTTGGAGCGGACACAGGTCAGAGATCTGACCCAACATGCAGGTCAGGAAGATCATACGTGCAGGTCGGGACGATCATACCATGGATAACAATAGATGGGCACAGGTCAGAGATCCGACCCAACATGTAGGTCGGCGGACACAGGTCAGAGATCTGATCCAACATGCAGGTCGGGGAATTATACGTGCAGGTCGGGTCGATCATACCATGGATAACAATAGATGGACACAGGTCAGAGATCCGACCCAACATGCAGGTCGGCGGACACAGGTCAGAGATCTGACCCAACATGCAGGTCGGGAGATCATACGTGCAGGTCAGGACGATCATACCATGGATAACAATAGATGGACACAGGTCAAAGATCCGACCCAACATGCAGGTCGGCGAACACAGGTCAGAGATCTGACCCAACATGCAGGTCGGGAGATCATACGTACAGGTCGGGACGATCATACCATGGATAACAACAGATGGATACAGGTCGAGACAATCAAGGATTGGACACAACCAAGGAATTAGCTTATGGATCGGATGAATATAACGAATACAATTTACTTGGAGCGGACACAGGTCAGAGATCTGACCCAACATGCAGGTCGGGAAGATCATACGTGCGGGTCGGGACAATCATACCATGGATAACAACAGATTGGCACAGGTCAGAGATCCGACCCAACATGTAGGTCGGCGGACACATGTCAGAGATCTGATCCAACATGCAGGTCAGGTCGATCATACCATGGATAACAACAGATGGACACAGGTCAGAGATCCAACCCAACATGCAGGTCGGCGGACACAGGTCAAAGATCTGACCCAACATGCAGGTCGGGAGATCATACGTGCAGATCGGGACGATCATACCATGGATAACAACAGATGGTCACAGGACAGAGGTCTGACCCAACATGCAAGTTGGAAGGATCATACACGCGGGTCGGGATGATCATACTATGGATAACAATAAACGAAATCAGATCAGGGAGTGAACTCAGTGTGATGGTCGGGAAGCCGACCCAGGGTGCAGGTCGGGAATCAATAGATCGTCGAGATGTACATACTCTGGATGACACAAACGAAGGGGGGTCCGGGAGGCCAGACGCTACATGACAAATAGACCTGCAAGGAATCGTAACCACCTGTCAGAGAACAATCATCACATGTCAGGGAATATTCTAACAGTGGGAGGCTCCTACTCCTCTGGGTTTCTCCGCCGGCCTATGAGAGAAAGCCACGTGTCGATCACCGTCAGACAGAGCCTGACACCCGACATTCCCTGACATTCGCCAGGTTCCAAAAGCCCCAGTTGCAGTATAAAAAGGGATGCTTTGTCCCTTACGCAGGTACGCTCACTCGTCATTTCTTACCAGTTTTTCTACTTTTTCAGGCTTTTCTTTGTGATTTCTGGGGAAAAAGTAACTGACTTGAGCGTCGGAGGGCCTGACCCGGGAACTTTTTCCCTGGTTTCTGGTCTCTAACGACGTTGTGATTTGTCTGAGTGTGTGCAGAACGATAGTGCCATCATCCTGAATCTTTCTTTCCTTCTGGAGACTGCCCGTGTGTACATGTCCGTCGGGTACCTCGCTGACTCAGCACCCCGTCGACTCTTCGTCAACCTTTAGCACAACAAGGCTCGCCTTCATCCGACTCAGCTTCCGGACGGGATCAAATTTGGCGTCGTCTGTGGGAACACAACAACTTGATCCGGAACGTGATGATGGAGGAGTCTGGCCGCATTCACGTTACTATGACCGCTGGGGAGTATGAGCTCTTCAAGGAGGCCAAAAGATTGGCAGCCTCAGAAAGACAGGCAACTGTCTCGCGACCACGACAAGCCCCTGCTGATGCTTCCAAGGAGCCCCTGCCTGCTTCAGATCGGGGTTCCAAAAGAAAGCAGCCTGAGGTGTTTCCTCAACATCCTTATCGTGAGCCGGGCATCGGATATTATCAGCCAGAGCCCCAAGTGCAAAGCCTAAAGAAGGAGCAACCTCAAGCATCTGTAGCTGAGAGTTCACAGCCTCGGGATTCTAAGAAAGGAAAGGCCCTAGTCATACCTGAGGTATTCCCCGAAGATCCAGACGAGAAAGTACCTTTTTCAACCAGGATTCTAAATGAAAGATTGCCTAAGGGTTATAGAGCCCCATCGATCGGAGAGTATGATGGGAGCAAAGATCCGGAAGATCATTTGCGAAAATTCAAAAACGCAGCCCTGCTGCACCAATATAGCGATGATGTTAAATGCAGAGCTTTCCTGAATATTTTATCTGGTTCAGTCCTAAAATGGTTCGATGGGTTGCCTCAAGGGTCCATCACTTGCTTCTTGGATTTCAAGACAGCTTTCCTGCGCCGATTCGCTAGCAGCAAGAAATATCAGAAGACAGATCATTGTCTTTTCGCCCTAAAGCAGGGGCCGAATGAGCCCCTGAGAAGTTATATCAATCGCTTTAATCAAGTGGCTCAGGATGTCCCCACTGCCACTTCAGAGATTCTTATGAGCGCCTTCTCTCATGGATTGGGAGAGGGAGAATTCTTCAGAGATCTTATCAAAAATCCTGCTTGGAATTTTGATGAGATGGTGGAAAAAGCTGCTTCCTACATCAAGGTGGAAGAAACACAAGCAGCTCGAAGGAAGGCCGAAAGACCACTTCCTTCCAATAACAAGTAAGAAAGAAGAGCACCTCAACCAGCCCCTCAACCTCTACCGCGAGTCCGGGAAGCCAGACCTGCCTTTCATCCCGGGTCGAAAATTCGACCTGCTCCTCGAGTTGCTACTGTACATATCCCCCGACCCGGTACTGCACCTATCATAGATCTCGCACACATGATACTAACAGATGTTTTCAATTTGCTCGAGACTCTAGACGAGCTGCAGAGATGGGTTTGCCCCCGCCTGAGCTAGCGCCTCAGTTGATCAAGATGATGGAAGAACAAAGGATGACAGGGTAGGCCGGATCATCTCGTCCCGACCTAGTGGGACCTAGCACTCATCAGCCTGGCCGGGGAAAAGAGCTGGAAGGAGCACGAGAGGTCAAAAACAGAGGTAACGCAACTGTTAGAGAGATCGGCATGATTTCTGGAGGGCCGACCGACGGAGATTCAGGGAGAGCACGTAAGTCTCATGTTCGGCGGTTGGAGGTTCATGCTGTCGGATGCAGTCAGGAGCAAGTTGCTGGCCCTGTTCTTAGCTTCGGGCCTGCAGACCTAGAAGGTCTGGAGTTGCCTCATGACGATGCGCTCATCATCAAAGCCATCATTGCCAATAGTCGAGTAGCTCGGGTTTTTGTTGATACCGGGAGCTCGGTTAACATTCTATTCAGGACCACATTTGAAGAGATGTAGATTGATGTTGCTGAGCTTCAACCAGTGGCCACCTCTCTATATGGATTCACGGGCAATGAAGTGAAGCCTATGGGTCAGATTAAGCTGGCTATATCTCTGGGCACCGAGCCACTAGTGCGCACAAGGAGGAGCACGTTTATAGTGGTGGACTCCCCTTCTTCTTATAATGTTATTCTAGGAGGCCCGCTCTGCATGAATTTATGGCCGCTGTCTCGACCTTTCACCAGAAAATCAAGTTTCCTGTGGGGGAGCAGGTCGGGGAAGTTAGAGGAGAACAAAAGGTCTCTCGGCGGTGCTATATCGATATGGTCCGAGTAGAGGCTCGGAAGCATCAAAGGATGCAAGACGGAGGTGTTCATGTTGTTCAAGAAGAGCCTCTTCCTATAGCTGAGGAACCCATCCCTTGGGAAGAAATACAACTACATATTGATAGACCTGAGAGTCTGACCAGGGTGGCTAGTGACCTTCCCCCTTTCCTCAAAAAAGAACTAATTCAGTGTTTAATCCGCAATCGGGATGTCTTTGCTTGGTCTACTGAAAAACTTCCTGGGGTCAAACCAGAGGTGGCTGAACACAAGTTGCATCTACTACCTGACTCCCGACCCGTGAAGCAAAAGAAAAGAAATTTCTCAGCTGACCAGAATAAAATAATAAGAGCTGAGGTAGATCAACTCAAGAAAGCAGGACATGTCCGGGAGGTTCAGTGTCCATCCTGGCTCTCCAACGTAGTCTTGGTGAAAAAGCCTAACAATAAGTGGAGAGTATGTATTGACTTCCGGGATCTCAACCGAGCTAGCCCCAAAGATTGCTATCCTCTGCCCCGGATCGATCAAATGGTAGATTCCACAGCTGGATGTGAAAGAATATGTATGCTGGACGCCTACCAGGGGTATCATCAGAGATACCTCTAGCCCGGGAAGACCAAGAAAAGGTTAGTTTTATTACGGCTGACGGTACTTTCTGTTATACTGTCATGCCCTTTGGCCTCAGGAACGCTGGAGCCACATACCAGCGAATGATGGACAAAATCTTCCGGGAGCAGATCGGGCGAAATGTGGAAGTCTATGTAGACGATATACTCATCAAATCCCCGGTGGCCGAAAATTTGATCAAGGATGTGGAAGAAACATGCAGGACTCTCCGACAATATGGGCTGAAACTCAATCCCCTGAAATGTCTATTCGGAGCTAAAGGAGGAAAATTCTTGGGTTACCTGGTGACCGAGCGAGGGATAGAGGCCAATCCGGAAAAAGTTCAAGTGCTCAAGGATATGCAGCCTCCTCAGAATTTAAAAGAAACCCAGAAGCTGGTCGGCAGAATAATAGCCCTGTCAAGATTCATTTCTAGATCTGCGGACCGGGCCGCTCCTTTTTTCAAGGTGTTAAGGAAGGCTTCCAAATTCCAGTGGGATGAAGAATGCACTAAAAGCTTTTGAAGAGCTGAAGAAGTACCTGGAGACCCTGCCCTCTCTTTTTAAGCCAGTTGTAGGAGAACCTTTATGGGTGTACTTGTCAGCCACCCCTGAGGCTGTAGGGGCAGTGCTCGTTAAAGAGCATGATAATGTACAACGACCAATGTATTTCTTCAGCCATTTATTGAAAGGAGCAGAGTCCCGATACACGGCGCTCGAGAAGTTGGTTTACGGATTGGTTCTTATGGCTCGGCAGTTACGACCTTACTTTTTATCACATCCAATCACCGTCTTAACTAACAGCACCATGGGAAGAGCACTAACCAACGTAGAAGTTGCAGGTCAGCTTATCAAATGGGCCACAGAATTGGGAGAATATGATATTCAATACCAGTCGTGCACTGCTATTAAGGCACAAGCCCTGGCAGATTTCTTAACAGAAGTACATCAAATCTACCCTGAAGAAACATGGATGATCTATGTGGATGGGTATGCTAATCATCATGGAAGTGGGGTTGGGGTCTTAGTAATATCTCCTCAAGGCGATATACTCCATGTGGCAGTGCGACTGAATTTCTGAGCCACGAACAATGAAGCAGAGTACGAGGCTTTATTGGCTGGATTGCAAGCAGCTCGGCATGTCGGGGCAGCTCGGGTAATCATCTATTCGGATTCCCAGTTGGTGACTCAGTAGGTTACAAGCAACTTTATTATAAATTGTGATAAATTGTAAATGTATTAAGAAGATTACGAGAAGATGAAGGCAGAATTTGCAGAGGTCACTGTCACAAAAATACCCCGGTCGGAGAATGAGCGGGCAGATGAGTTAGCCAAGATGGCCAGTTCTTTAACTACTTGGGTGCTGGATCGATCAACGGCACAAACCTTTTTAATAGCCCAGATAGATTTGCAAAACAATACAGAAGCAACTATTGATTGGCGAACACCCATGAGCAGCTATCTTAGGCATGGTATCTTATCGACCGACCCCGAGGAATCTAGGTTGATAAGAAGGCAGGCTCATGCTTATGTAATGATCGGGGACCAGCTCTACAAGAAGTCCTTCTCCCGACCCTTACTTAAATGCCTGAGTATAGAGGAAGCTGATCAGGCCCTGTGAGAAATACATCTGGGATGCCGTGGCAGTCATGTGGGAGGTCGAACATTATCTCGCAAGGTGCTCTTGGCTGGGTATTTCTGGCCTACTTTACAGAGGGATGCGCACAAGCTGGTAAACACATGCTTGTCCTGTCAGAAGCATCAAAACTTGAGTCATCGACCTACAGCCCTGTTGAGAACATCTATAGTGTCATGTCCTTTTGATCAATGGGGCATGAATATCATGGGGTCATTTCCAATGGCATCAGGTCAGAAGCGCTTCTTGTTAGTGGCTGTGGATTACTTTTCTAAATGGGTAGAAGCAGAAGCCCTGGCCCAGATTACGGAAGACGCTGTTATCCAGTTCCTGTGGAAGAACATTCTTTGCAGATTTGGTGTGCCTCACAAGCTGGTGTCCGACTGTTGGAGTGTATACTGAAAGCCTAAGCTTTGTAAACATTCATTATGAATAAAGAATCACATTTGGTCAAATTGTCTACATTTGTTTGTAGTTGTTCATTTAATTTATATTGAAGATAACATAGTATGTGGTGTCACATACAGAAGATGATGTTATCAGTACCTTATAAATTATAAACAGTAGCTCACGACTAAAATGGAAAGGAACAAACCATTAGAAGGTCGTAGTGTAATTAGGTATTAGTTTATCTTGACTATATAATTACACTAGTACACTCAGAGTGTATTGAGTAGGACCATTAGAGGTCGTTTCTTTTATACTGACTTTATAAAGGAACAAAGACCTCAGTTATTATGGAAGTGTGTGCTCTTAATCCTAATATAATAACAAGCACATATGTTTGATATTTATTTCTTTAATTTATCAATGGGTGAGATTTAGTTCGATGAATCAATAAACCCGATAAGTTGGGAAATGGTATCACTTATAGTGTGTGTTGTTGATTATAGAAGGAAATTGTGTCCTAGAGATACTAGGTTGATAATGTCCCCAAGAGGAGCTCATAAGGATTGTCATGTTAAACCCTGCAGGTGGACTTAGTCCGACATGACGATAAGGTTGAGTGGTACTACTCTTGGACTTAGATATTAATTAAATGAGTTGTCAGTAACTCACTTAATTAGTGGACATTCGATATCTTAAACACAGGGAGACTAACACACTCATAATAAGAAGGAGCCCAAAAATGTAATTTGGGATTGGTGCGGTAGTTCAATGATAGTTCTCTAGTGGAATGAATTATCATTGATAAAATTAAGTTGTGTGTTCGGGGCGAACACGGGATGCTTAATTTTATCGGGAGACCAAAACCAATTCCTCCTCTCGGTCCCTATCGTAGCCTCTTATTTGTAGAGTTCTATACCCACCTATACCCACCTTCTATTCCCACCCAATAGGGGCCGGCCAAGCTAGCTTGGGAACAAGCTAGGGCCAGCCTAAGTATGAATTTGGGTGGCCGACCCTAGCTTGAACCCAAGCTAGTGGGGGCCGACCAAATTAAATTAAAAAGGAATTTTAATTTTAATTTTTATTATGAGGAAGAAATAATTTATTAAAGAGAATTAAAATTAAAATATCTCTCTTATAAAAGATCTATAAAAGATTAAAGAAAGATATTAAATCTCTTTCCTTATTTGTAGATTGGTGAGATATTTTATTTTTCTCTTTAAAAATTATTCACATGTTATAAAATTAAAATTATAGAAATTTCCGTTTATCAACCATGAAGAGATTTTTTAAAGAGAAATTTTATTTTAAAATTTCCGGAAACAAATTAGGAAGTTTTAATTTGTTGATTGAAACTCTCCTAAATTGCTCTTTTGATTGTGGCCGGCCATTGGTTTTGATTTGGGAAATTTTATTTTATTTTTCTCAATTAAATCATGTCAAGGAAATTAAGGAAATTTTATTGTAATTAAATTTCCTAATTTGCCTAGGCCAAGGAATATAAAAGAAGGGGTGAGGGTGCCTTTAAGAGACACAACCTCTATTATTTTCTCTCCCTCTTTTGTTCCTTGGTGTGGCCGGCCATCTTTTCCTTCTCTTCCTCTTGTGGTGGCCGAACCCCTCTCTTCCCTTGGAGCTATTGTGGTGGCCGGATACTACTTGGAGAAGAAGAAGAAGAAGGAGAGGAAGCTAGCATCTCTTGGAGCTTGGTTGGTGTTTTCGTTTTCTTCCTTGGTGAAGCTATTTCTTTTGTGGCCGAACCTAGCTAGGAGGAGAAGAAGGTGGTTGGTGGTTTCTCATCTTGGAAGATCGTTGCCCACACAACGTCCGAGGTTAGAAGAGGAATACGGTAGAAGATAAAGAGGTTTTTCTACAAGGTATAACTAGTAATTTTTCTTTCCGCATCATGCTAGTTATTTATGGAAATAATACCAAATACAAGAGACTTACGTTCTAGAATTTCGAATATGTTTTTCGATGTTGTGTTCTTTTGTTTTTTCTTTTCCTTGTGATTTGATTGTTCTCTTTGGTTAACCTAAAGTTATTTTAGGAAATTAAATATTAGCTTTCTATAAAAGGTTTTGTCTAGTCGGTGGTGGTTGCTCCCATATCCAAGAAGGCCATGTGCCTCGCCACGTCAGTACTGGGAACCAATTATGGAAATTAATATTTAATGGAATTAATAACTTAAGGTGACTTGGGTCGAACGTGTTAAGTTCCGCAGGAGATCCAAGTCAAAACCTAAAAGAACAAATAGATTAAGTTTTGGATCAAACGTGTTAAGTTCCGCAGGCGATCCAAAATTTAATTTAAAAGAACACATGGTAGCTAGGAAAAGGTTCAGACCTTTGTACAAAATTTTTGTACAGTAGAACCTATATGTTTTCCGAGTAGCAACCAACAATTGGTAGTGTAGCTAGGTTTCAGTGTATTTGGTATTAGGTTAATTATGCACATGTCATACATAATTTAGGCAGGTTAATAGTAGGATGTGCTAACTTTGTGGATGCAGGATCCAACTATTATGGCTTTTAGTTATTATGTGTGTGATTGGACCCTTGGACATGTCAAGGGCATTTATATGTGTGTGCATGATTGTATTAAAATACAGCAGGAGCTGTATTTAGTTTTATTAGGATTTTATTTTTGATCTAGATACATGTACATTCCTTTTATGGAATATAGGATCAAAATGTAAAATTCTATTTATGTCGCGGATCGAATCTTGCAACGTGTGGAACCTTCTAAGGACCAGAGGCACAGCGGAACTAGGAGCAAGATGGATGCGACAGCTAGACCCGGTGGCGGTGGCCAAATATGGCAGCAGCTTGGGATGACAATACACGGAGGACAACTAGAGACAAAAACCATAATAGTTGAAAATTAGATTTTTTCTATTTATTGCTTTTATATTGTGCTGTGTGTGCATGTTAGTTTACAAGTAAAGTAGACTAGCATAGTTAAAATTCCTCATTTATAAATAACTAAGTGGGAGAGGGAATTTTAAATAAATCCCATGGTCTCCATTACTGGTTTGTAAGTGATGCAAACAAGCTTGCGCGTTGGCTCTGAGTGCCTTCCTCCATAACGGATGAACTTGTTTGCGGATCACTAGAACAGACTTCCATTTTTGGATGACTATAGGAAGTTAATTAAGAGCGTGTGATCTTCCCCAACGGAAGGGGCATAATCTTATTAATGGACTTAGTGTCAAGTAATGGTGTACACTTAGACACATCTAATAGTATCCTCCCCAACGGAGTCACTGCTATTATTTGTGTGACCAAATAATACCAACTATTAATTTTATTTGTCAAAAGTTAGGTTGACAAGATAATAAAATTAATGGGTTAAAACCCTCCTTTACAAATGTTGAATTTGTATACGTCCACACTAACGTGGCATACAAAATTCACGGTGTTATGAGGTGTTGGTTAATTTAAAATAGTATTGTTTGAGGAATCAATATTATTCTAAATTTAGAGTTCGACCAAAAGTTATTTGTGATTCTTAGGATGACTTTCAACCCAATCGTCCATCATACTTCAACAAAATAGACTTCTGGACCTAATTACATAGATTGGAAAGGAACACGGACATTGTTCTCGATTGTGAAAGCTATAAATTTATCTTGACCGAACCTTGTCTGATGCACCCATCGGTGAATCTACCCAAGAGGAGATTGAATATCATAAGAGATGGGTAAAGGCGAGATGAGATGGCGCGGTGTTACATTTTGGCTTCAATGTCAAATGTATTGCAACATCGATCAAGATTTACCAACGACTTATGATATTATGAACAATCTCAAGGAACTCTTTGGTCACCGGATAGGGCTTCTAGACAAGAAGCTATGAGAAAGATAATGACCACCATGCAAGAGGGTACTGCTGGAAGGGATCATATCCTAAAGATGATGGCTTATCCGAACGAGATACTGAGATCCTTGGAGGAGAAATTGATGGGAAACCCATATCGATATGATCCTCCAAACGCTACCTAGAAGTTTTGAGCGGTTCCCTTTGAACTATAATATGAATAAGAGGATTTATTCATTAGGGGAACTCCTGACAGAGGATAAATGGTTATTTCACATAATTCTCAAATCACTTTTGTTGAAAATGGTTCTACTTCTAAACCGAGAGGAAAGAAGAAGAAGAAACAAGTCGGCTCAAGAAAGAAAGTGAATAAATCTCAGTGTACGGGATTTAAAGTTGGAGTGAAGAAGCAAGGGCAAGTGCTTCATCCGCAAGCAGTCAGGACATTGAAGGCGGATCGTCCTCGTAGGAACCAAAACAAAGGTAAATCTCATGCTCTAGTTGTTGAAACATGTTTAGCGGTGTTATCTACCAAAACCTGGTGTGTAGATACGGAGCCATCGATCATGTCTGCAATTCCTTGCAGGGTTCCGAGAAACCCGACGACTATCTGATGGGAGATTACCGTCTCATGGGCAATGCTACTAAGGTGGCATTGCTGGGAGACGTCTACTTATCTTTTAGTAGAAATAAAAATTTGATTTTAAGAAATTGTCTTTATGTACCCAGTTTTAGAAAGAATTTAATTTTGGTTTCTAAACTGTTTTTAGATGGATATTCAGTTTCTTTCAGTAACGATGTAGTTATTAAAAGAAATAAAGTGATTATCTGTTCTGGTGCATTAGTTGGCAATTTGTATACTTTAAATCCAATTTCTTCCACAAAGCAAAACATGGAAATTTATAACTCATCTTCTAATTCTAATAAGAGAAAAGAACCTTCGGAAATGAACCAAGCATATCTTTGGCATCTAAGGCTTGGTCATATTAACTTAAGTAGGATTCAGAGACTTATAGCCGATGGACTTTTGAGTTCATTAGAGTTGGAAAATTTTCCAACTTGTGAATCCTGGTTAGAAGGTAAAATGACCAAAAGGCCGTTCAAGGCCAAGGGGTATAGAGCTAAAGAAGTGTTGGAATTGGTTCACTCTGATTTGTGTGGTCCTATGTCTGTCCAAGCGAGAGGAGGTTTTGAATATTTTGTCTCTTTCATAGACGATTATTCAAGATACGGGTACATTTACCTAATGCGCCGCAAGTCCGAGTGCTTTGATAAGTTCAAAGAATACAAGGTGATGTGGAGAAGCGATTAGGTAAAGTATCAAGACACTACGATCGATCGTGGTGACGAATACCTCTTAGGAGAGTTTAGGAATTACTTATCGGAGGTCGATTCAATCCCAATTGTGCACTGGAACACCCCAATGTAATGGTGTAGCGAGCGAAGGAATAGGACTCTTATGGAGATGGTTAGATCGATGATGAGTTATTGAATTACAAATTCATTTTGGGGATATGCTCTGGAAAGAGCATATGTTCCGAACTTAGTACCTTCTAAATCGGTTTCTTCTACTCCCATAGAATTGTGGAATGAGCGAAAACCTAGTCTAAGACATATTCGGTTGGGGTAGTCCACACATGTGCTAAAACAAGATCTTGATAAGTTAGAATCTCGTCTGAAGTTCGGCGTGTTTGTAGGATATCCAAAGGAACGAAAGGAGGTTTATTTTATAGTCCTAAAGACGGAAGGTCATTGTTAGCACCAATGCCCGCTTTTTAGAAGAAGACTATATAATGGATCACAAGCCCAGAGTAAAGTTGTTTTAGAAGAACTTAGAGAGGACATGTCTACTTCACCTAACGACAAGATGAAGTACCACAAGAGACGCAACACGTGTCACACATGATACACAACCACAAACAATGCCTCGTCAGTGGGAGGGTTGTAAGGCACTGATAGATTCATGTTTTGGGAGAGTCTTGGACTTGATCCCGGTAAACATGAACCTGATCCTGAACATATGAAGCACTCCAAGATATAGATGCAGCATCTTGGCAAAAGGCAATGAATTCTGAAATAGAGTCTATGTACTCTAATAAGGTCTGAGAGCTTGTAGAACCACCTGATGGTATAAAAGTCGTTGGATGCAAGTGGATCTACAAAAGGAAAAGAGGGACAGACGGGAAGGTAGAAACCTTCAAAGCTAGGCTTGTTGCGAAAGGGTACACTCAGAAAGAGGGAATCGATTATGAGGAAACCTTTTCACCGGTAGCCATGCTTAAGTCTATCCAGATACTCTTATCCATTGCTGCTCATATGGATTATGAGATTTGGCAAATGGATGTCAAGACAGCTTTCCTTAATGGAAGTCTTGAAGAGAACATCCATATGAAGCAACCAGAAGGGTTCATTGAAGTTGTCGCAAAGCCCCGTCAGCTTCGTAGATAACAGATGTGGAAAAGCGATGTCCCATCTGTGCATAAAATTCTGGAGAACGCAGATACTCGGCTCGGCGTCGCAAATAACGATCATTTTCGCCTTCTCTGTAAAGGGCCAAAGCTGTGGACACACCCTCTGTGATAGCCCTAGCCTGAACTAGTTCGCTTCTGTCAGTGGCCAATTCTGTTGCTTGGGAAGTCAGTTGGGTCTCTTTAGATTTCAAGAGGGCCTCCTACGATTTTAACTGTTGGTCCTGGTCTTGTATCAGAGTTTCAGCCGCGTGCAATTTCTGAACCAGCTGGTCCATGGCTCTCTGATACTCTAAAGCCTGCTGATCCATACTTTGTTGGTGCACATTATCAGCCTGACTCTGCTTCTCCTGAAGCTCTGTAAGTTCTTGCTCAGTTAAGGCTAGGGACACTTCTAGACTATTTTTCCTACTGGTCAAAGATTTTATCTCTGCTCGCAGAGCATGGCTGGCCTGGGCAGGATCATTCAGTTGTAATTTCAGTTCAGCAACACGGTCTTGTAACATCTTATTTTGATGATAAGTAGCATGGAAGGAATGGTTTATTATCATGGATTCTGCACAGGCCTGAAATATGCAAGAAGTATCTGATAAGAGCAGGGACAACAACAGTTGGAAAAGTTTTGAGGGTTACCTATAACTCTGCAAATTGATCCATTTGGGCTGGGGGAGGCAAAGAATCCATATGCCGCAGGCTTTCTTCCCATCGGGTGGCCAGACGACTTTTTATTTTCAGAGAGCTGGTGGGAACATCTGTCTGAGACCCTAACTGTGCCTCAGAAGGAAAAGTAGTGCAGTAGCCCTGTTAAGTAAGTGGAGGAGGTCCTGAAGGACTCGCGGCTGAGCCGGGAGTAGCTGAAGGCTCGGCGGTAGCACCCGAGGGAGCAGAAGACGATCCCTGAGGGGCTCTGCAGGGGGGACAGCCGAAGGGCGTGTTGAAGGGCCAGCTTCATCACCTGGAGTGTGTGGCGTACGGAACGGTTGAGCCGACGGGGGCACGGCCTGATTACTGGATGGAACAGGAGGGTCGTCTGCATGACTCGGGATTGGAGGTGGAGTCATTTGATGGGATTGGGTAGAGTCAGCTGCATGTGGAGGAGAAGGAATAGAGGAGGGACTCGAGTCTGGTATCATGCGAGGGGCTCGGTGCCGACGCCTCTGAGATAGTGGCTGGTCGTCAGAATCGGAGTCATCTGAGGGTGATCGAGGCCTGCGCCTAGAAGGACTGTAAACATTCTGGTTCAAGCGATCATTCGCAGCACGGGCTCGACGAGCAGCTTGATAAGCATCCCGAGAGGCAGAGCTGGTAAAGGGAACGTTGCCTGTACCCCCACCAAGGTCCGTCACTCTTTCGCCGAGCTCCCGACCGGGGATATAAGTGGATCTAGGAGCACTAACAGAAGATAATAGAGTAGATGAAGCAGGCCGGACCGTACGTGGGGCCCGGGGGCGAGTGGGAGCCCGAGGACGAGCGGGAGTATCCGGCCGAGGTGGAGGAGCAACCCGAGGGCGAGAGGGAGTGGCTGATCGAGGGGCTCTAGCCGTCCGAGAGCGAGTAGGAGGAGTCAGCAAAGAAGGTAGAGCAGCAGGAGACCCTCGCCGAATGGGTCTGTGCGGAGGATGAGAAGAGGAGGCCTAACCGATAGGGGGTGAGAATGAGTGGGGAAGTGCTCTTCTTTCCAGGATAATTCGCTCTCGTCTCATTATCTCCATGTCACTTAGAGGGAGGGGATGAACCTTTGAAGCATAGGTCAGGATTTCAGCTGCACCGGGTAAAGGGTGAAATTATTTTCCCTAGGCCCCTAGGAGAAATGAAATGTTTATGCAGTAAGGTCAAAACAGAAAGAAAAGCTTACCCAGGGAGCGAGGTGTCTCCTGAGTCATATTACTCAGGCGGAAGTAGGATAACAGTTCTTCGGATAGAAGACGTGTTAAGTTAATACGCCATCCAGCTAGGCGAGATGAGGCTTCCAAATAAGAAGCGTCCAGATGAAATTCACCTAGCTCGAGAGAGGGGGGGAGTGATTGTTGCCATAACAGAGGCCACTCCACGTCGCGAGGAAATGCAATAAAGAAAAATTGATTTATCCAGCTAGGGTCGGAAGGCGGTAAGGAGGAGAAAAAATTAGTGCGAAGACAGGGTCGAAAATGAAATACGCCTTCTTCTTGGCGCTGTAGGGTGAAGAAACAATGAAATAAGTGGGCGGACCAGGATATTGCACACACTTCGCACAGAATTACGAAGCCACAAATGATTCTTATGGAATTTGGTGTCAGTTGCCCCAAAGAAATATGGAAATAGCGGCCTATGTCGGTAAAGAAAGTATGTATAGGAATGCGAAGGCCAGCCACAAATTGCTCTCTAAAAAAGGTGCTGGAGCTAATAGGGGGATTAGAGAATCGATGTACTCCAGTAGGGATGATTACTTGCACGTCATCCCCGACCCCATAGGTGTAGCGTAGGTCATCTCGGGCATATTCATCGAAAGAAGAAGAGCCGGGGTAAAAAACAGACACCAAAGAAGAAAGAAAAGAAGAAGACGCCATAATAAGTGTAAACGAAAAGGAGGGTTAAGTGAAGAAGGATCTGGTCGAAAAGGGCAGGAGCAGGAAGGATGCAAGCGAAAGGAAAGAAAGGGATATCAAGCGTGACTAGCCAAGAGGGAGAAGAATATTTATAGATGCCTATCAGAGGGGTAATTTAGTCAGACTATCATCTAGCGGTGCCAACTAATAGGCGGGAACAATGAGAGTCATAGGATCTGCCTCGGAAGTCACACCCAAGGGCATGTTCGAAAGAGCGCTAGCACGGTATACGAGGAGGACCTCGGGAAAAGGCATCTGCAGTTGTTAAAGTGCTCAGGCTTTCCCGAACTGGAGATAATTATCAGATTCCTCGGTCTGCGAATTCAGACCTGGATCTATGCATCACTCCTACTTTCTGACCTTTGATTACACAGACTTGGAATAAGACATGGCCGGAGTTAGATAGAGGCTGGTCTGTGGTTAATCAGGCCTGGGATGAAAGGCAGGTTGGGAGTAAGACCGAGGCTGAAGGTTGGTCAAGGATAGGATGTGGATTGATGAACTAAAAAGATTTCCAATCTAAGGTGAGCGGGATCTAAAATGGACAGTCAAATTGTAAGCCAAGCATTGAAGTTATCAGCGAAGGAGCCGCATTACGAATAAAGTTAGAATCAGCAGATGAGATATCACGAGGTACATAAGCATGTTGGAATAAAGAAAGAGCATTGAATTAGTTACCAAGAAAGTTGATTGATACATCAAGAAAAAGTACTTAAGAAAGCAGTACATACAACCAAGTTAAAGTTTTTTGTCAAGAGAAGAAGGATGATCTTTGGTAGGGCCAGCTATATTCTCAGTAGGGCCAGAAGCAGGCTCAACCGGAGGCTCGGGTAAGAGGAAGAGGTCATCGTCATCCTTAAAAGAGGGGAAGGACTCATCAGGAATATCATCCATGATGCGACCTATGTCTATAAAATCCTCTGTAGGGACGGATAAAATCATGTTGTGTTCCAGCATTTGACGAGCTTCTCCGCCCACTCCGTTGCATACCATGGAGTGCATTATATCTCCCATTTTCTTTATGAAGAAGGGGGAGGTGACATATGCTTGTTTGTAGGCCCTCAGTCGACCCACTTCGCCTGCTTGGTACTTGGCCAGCTGTGTCTCTGCTTTCTTCTGGTCAGTTTGGGCTTGAATCAGGGCCTCTTGACCTTGAGAGACATCCTTTTGAATCTTCAAAAGGTAGGCCTGCACAATTTTGAGAGTTGCCTGGTTGGCCTCTAATTGGCTTTGTAAAGCCTTCTCCCGGCCGGTGATAGAAGCCAGTTGATTTTGAACTCCTGCCAGAGTCTTTTGGAGACTTTCCTGGGTTTCTTGTGAGATAGCCAATTGGGCATCTCTCTTCTCCAGCTCAGCCTCCAACCCTTGGCGCTTTTCTATCTCGGAAGTCAACTTCGACTCACTGGTCTGTAAGGCTAGTTCCAAAGCCTTAATCTTGTCAAAAGCCGCATAAGAAATATCGCGGGCTGATCCGGCAGACTCCCCTATCAAGCGAAGATAGTAAGCCAGATCCCCGGGAGTGGGGTTGAGAGGATCCCGAGGAGTCAGGGGTAACTCTATTTCCTCCAAGCGAGCTTTCAGCGCTTCATTATCCCTCTGCAAGCCACAGGCGTACTGAAGGGCACTCAAGTTGGCGGAGCAGGCCTGGATCAGGTGTCAAATATAAAAAGAGAAGAAAGGTTGTAAAAGATTGCAACAAAGAAGCATGGGCGCAAAAAGGCTTACAGCGGCCATCAGACAAGCTGCTTGATCTAGCCCTCCCAGCGGAGCGTTTTTATAAAACTTGCGATGACCAGATCGCCAAGAGGTTGCTAGGTCTCCCTCCAATTCGATTAAAGCAGTAAGAGGAGGAGCCCCACCAGTGGTGTCTGTGCCTACCCCGGAGCCTGTGGATGAAGGCACGCGCCAGAAATCAGTAAAGGAGTATTTCTTGCGAGTTTTCCTCCGGGATCTAGAAGTAGATGCGGGAGCATCCGAGGGAAGGGGGGCAAAGGGAGTGTCAGAGCTCCCGGGCTGGTCCATTAAGTGTAAAGATGGCTGACCGGGAGAAGAGGTTGGTGCTTGTGGAGAAGCCTGCGCTGGAGTTGTGCCTCGATCAGAAACCGGGATTGATACGTGAGATGACGCGATGGGACCTTCAGGCCCCGTAATGCTCTCTCGAGCAGAAGTGGTTGCTTTGAGTTCCATGGGACGGAGAATAGCAGACGAGCGACAACTAGATGGGATAGGTGGAGGTGACGCTTGAATAGCGGGAGTCACTCTCTTACGCTTGCGTTGAAGTTTCAGGCGCTCAGCCGGTAGAGGGAATGCCACTTGCATCTCTTCAAGTTGCTCTACGGTGGCCTCCCCGGCCTGTTCTCCCGAGGCTTCCTCTATCCGCCCTATCATGGATGGGTCAACTTGTTCTACAACGACCGGGTCTTCAGCAAGAGCGGCATCTAGGGGAAGTGCTGAGGAAGTTCCCTCATGGGTCACCGCTGACATAATGGTAGAGGGAGTAGGAGCAGCATGTGAAGCAGAGGGGCCATACCGGGAGGAAGCCGCTACACCCCGTCTAAGCTCTTCGCCCAGATTTTTCAAATAAGGGGAGGACCGGCGCTTAACGTCAGAGGAGTAGGCTCCATATAGAGCAGCTTCTGCGATAAAGAAGAAAAATACCTCAGTTAGCGAATAATAGGTAAAAGGAAAATGGGGTCTTACCAAACGGAGCCCTGATGTCCTTCGGAACAGGGTTGAGCCCGAATAAAAATAGAAAGCCCTCCAATAACAACACGGAAAGGTTAACCAGTATGCCTTGCAGCGCTTCGGAGGCTGGGATACAAGCGGGCTGGTGCTGGTGCGAAGGAAGGTTATCAGGGAGGTCTGGGCGCCATTGTATGGGCCCGACCAGTGGTTGGGGTAGTCTAACAAAGAAGAAGCGGGATTTCCACCCCTTGTTCGAGGAAGGCATATCTGCAAAGAACTTATAGCCGAGCCTAGCTTGTACCATGAATACGCCTGGCTCCGAACGTTTGAAGGAATAAAAGTGGTGAAAAAGATGAACAGTTAAGGGAAGTTCATATACCGGACAGAGCATAATGGTACCGCAAACTGCCCTAAAGAAGTTAGGAGCAAGTTGAGAAAGGCAAACGCCAAAGTATTCGCTTAAGGCAGAAATGAATGGATGGATGGGAAAACGAAGACCTCCTAGAATCTGGTCTCTAAAAACGGTCACGAAACCTTTTGGAGGGCTAGCCGGATGATCTTGCTGCGTGGGAACTCGGAGTTCATAAGTGTTATCAAGATGCAGGTCCGAGCTAATCACCGACAGGTTATGGTCGTCCATATCAAAAATGAAGCAGGAATACCAATGAGTGGTCTTACCATCAGCCATTATCAGAGTAAGAGGGGTCGAGGATGAGATTAATCGAAGAGGGGAAGAACGCTATGCTAGACGGAGAAGCTTGGAAGAGGAAAGGAGCGGACGCCGGTGAAGTCTAAGTGACAGGAAGCAAACGGTCAAAACGCGCAAGGCAGTGGCGGCGGACGACCTTTAGGGTTTATAAAGGGAGTGTTCATAGGGAATATCGAAAAGAGTATCTTTTTGGGCGAATCGCTCAAAACCGTCTGATCATCAAAGAACATGCTCTTATGGGTAAGCGTGTACAAAAAGGAATGGTGCAGACGGCGTCACTCTGCATAAGCAATAAAGGCCGAGGACAGGTGTCGACCTTCGAGGAGCCATATTAATGAGGGATGTGATAAGGAAATCATGATATGAAACAAGCGTACGGAAACGCTTACCACATGCTTTTCTGGGGAACCATGAAAGAAAAGTGGCGGGAAAGAAATTCAAACACCGCGAGGCCCAGGCTAAGTAAAGTGTTAATATGGCTATCCCTTCAACACTACTAATAATATTTTTTGATAACAGATGAAGCTCTTCGAATGATTCCGGGTCGGGAGTTCGACTCTCAGGTCGACAACTTTCATCCGGATCAGAAAATTAGACCCCCAGGTTGGTTGCATGTGTCCTGCTTGGTGGAGCGATCCACGAGTTGGCAACATTTATCAGGACCAGTGAAAGAGCTGCTCGGTCGGCTGCCCCAGACTCTTGGCTCAGTGCAAGTTATAAGTGAGCTCTGCTCTCACGCCCAACGACCAAGCTGCTCGGTCGGCTACCCCAGACTCTTGCCTCAGTGAAAGTTATAAGTGAGCTTTGCTCTCACGCCCAACGACCGAGCTGCTCGGTCGGCTGCCCCAGACTCTTGCCTCAGTGCAAGTTGTAAGTGAGCTCTACTCTCACACCCAACGACCGAGCTGCTCGGTCGACTACCCCAGACTCTTGCCTCAGTGCAAGTTATAAGTGAGCTCTGCTCTTCCGCCCAATGAACGAGCTGCTCGGTCGGCTGCCCCAGACTCTTGCCTCAGTGCAAGTTATAAGTGAGCTCTGCTCTCACGCCCAACGACCGAGCTGCACGGTCGGCTGCCCCAGACTCTTGCCTCAGTGTAAGTTATAAGTGAGTTCTGCTCTCATGCTTAACAACTTTTCTGGTTGGTTTAATCATTCTCTCGGTCAGTATCTTTATCTCTTACATATAAAGCAAAGTACCACATGCCTTACAGGTACTACGGTTCACTACTGCTTTGGCCCGGCGTAAGAAGAAAGTGAGGTACGCAAAATGCTTTTGTTATATTTTCTAATAAGACTAAAAGAATTTAGATGTTTTATAGATAGAGATACAAGCGCAGACAGGAGAAAGGAATACAGTCATAAAGTAGAAAATTGACTTCATTTCATAAAGAGGGATTCGTAGAAAGAAACATTTAATAGTGTGCTCAATCGCTATCTGATCCAGACGCTTGAGGTCCTTCCTCTAAGTAGGCTCTAGCTCGAGCCAGTTCTACCTGGGCAAGGTCAAGATCGGTTCGCAGTTGATTAATGGTGTAGTTTTGCAGTCGATTCTCCTCTTTTAAAGATGTCACCTCATCCTCATGCTTCAACTTCAAATAGAGGATATGATGGAGTTGAGCATGAAAGTCTGCTTGTGCTTTCATCTTCAGAGCCATTTCTGCCCGAGTCCTGCATTTGGCCGCACGTCATAACTCTTCAAGTTCCCTGCAGAGAGAAGTCTGTAGGTCCCAGTCTCAGGGTCATATCATGTAAAGCCTTCTCGGTAAGAGCCAGCCGCCGACGCAAAGCAGACAATTCGGGGGATTCCATGAACACGTTCGCAGGGATAAAGGGAATATGTGGATAGGAAGGGTGAAATACCCCCAAATCTTTTATACAGATGAGGAAGGAGAAAGGACTCTCTCGAAGCTGGAAAAGGGGCTTGGGAACTGGTGTCATAATAAAGGCAGATTCAACTCGGAAGTCGAAGGGTTAATGAGATCATGAGGGGCGGTCGGTTGTCTCACAGCTAGACGGGCACGTCTCGCACTGACTGAAACATCTTTAAATGATCACGTCAAGCAGCCAGGTGATTCTCACAACAGACCAAATGGGCAAAGGGAATCAAGCAGAATGGACCATTCAGAGGAACGAGCCTCTCCAATTAATAAACATCAAGGCCACAGGCTAATACAACAGCATAGTTCAATGAGCGTACAAAATATTCATTACAAAACCAGCACTCGTTACGCAAGCTCAATAGCTGAGTTATTATTTACGAGTTACATAAGAGAAGGGACACAGGCACTATTACAGAAAGGAACGTCCTACAAGTTAGAAGTCACTGAAACAACTGGAGCCCGGCAAAGAGCCACTGAGATAACTAAAGTCCGGAAAGGAGTCACTGAGACAGCTAAAGTCCGGAAAGGAGTCACTGAGACAACTAAAGCCCGGACAAGAGTCACTGAAATGACAAAAGCCCGGGTAGGAGTCACCGAGACAATCAAAGCCCAGACAAGAGCCACAAGAGTTAGCTAAGGTCTGTGGACACTGCCTTGGGAAGGAACATCCTGGGGGTCAAAAGCCGCTGGGACGTTGTAAGCTTGAGCCAACTTTGCTTGGAGGAATCGGATGACGGTTTGTTGCCGAGCGATGGTATCTTGTTTATCATCAAGGCACGTACGGAGGAGGGATAACTCGGCCTCATGTTCTCGCTGCAGACGATCCTGGAGGCTAAGTTGGTGCTGCAGGTCAGACTGGTATTTTTCTTTCCTCTCCTTTTCAGCGTGAACGCAAGATTTAGCAAGGCGATACAAGGTGTCTGCGTCCCGCCGGGAAGCAAGTTGACCGTCTAGCTCCACGGTCAGGTTTTTCAGTTCGCGCTCTTTCTCTGCAAGCTGTTGGATGAGTTGATGTATCCGCATTTGTGGGGTGGGCTGATCGACCTCGTAGGAGGAGGACGAATGCATTGTGTCAAGTAGAAACCGGGAGCAGGCAGAGGGACGAAAAATAGGAAGAAAGCAAAGGAAAGGAAGGATACGAGAAGGGAACGTATTGAGGCCTTTTTAAAGAGGAGATTGAGTACTCAAGACAAAGCAACTACTCAGGCACGGTACTCTAAGCAACCATTAAAGCAAGTGTGCAGGCACCGTACCACAGGCAACCACTAAAGCAATTATGTAGGCGCAGTACCCCAGGAGACGAGACATAAAGAGGGGTACGATAGGTAAGGCAGGAGGCAGAGAGCACAGAGGGATGTATGGGTATAGTCAGTCAGACTTGCGTCCTCCTTCGACTAGACTTGAGGGGGAGACTTGTGATACGGTGCATCGATGTGGGGTCTGTGATATGATCTGGCAAGGAGTCAAAGATACAGAAGAGTCAGAAGTCACGCCAGCCTGGAGGTCAAAAGTCTAGCCCTCGTGGCTAGTCAAAAGTTATACCAGCCTGGAGGTCAAAAGTCTAGCCCTCGTGGCTAGTCAAAAGTCACGCCATCCTGGAGGTCGGAAGTTTAGCCTCTGGGATAACGTCATCGTAAAGGTCAGGGATCAGAAGTGCCAGGGGGATTGGAGTTGACCCCGAAGGGAATCAGAAATGGATCCGACCCATAGGACCAAGGTTAATCAAGGATCAGACCCAGGGGTCAGATATAATCAAGGATTGGGCACGACCAAGGAATTAGCTCATGGATCGGATGGATATAACGAATACGATTTACTTGGAGCGGACACAGGTCAGAGATCTGACCCAACATGCAGGTCGGGAAGATCATACGTGCAGGTCGGGACGATCATACCATGGATAACAACAGATGGGCACAGGTTAGAGATCCGACCCAACATGTAGGTCGGCGGACACAGGTCAGAGATCTGATCCAACATGCAGGTCGAGGAATTATACGTGCAGGTCGGGTCGATCATACCATGGATAACAACAGATGGACACGGGTCAGAGATCCGACCCAACATGCAGGTCGGCGGACACAGGTCAGAGATCTGACCCAACATGCAGGTCGGGAGATCATACGTGCAGGTCGGGACGATCATACCATGGATAACAACAGATGGACACAGGTCAAAGATTCGACCCAACATGCAGGTCGGCGGACACAGGTCAGAGATCTGACCCAACATGCAGGTCGGGAGATCATACGTGCAGGTCGGGACGATCATACCATGGATAACAACAGATGGACACAGGTCGAGACAATCAAGGATTGGGCACGACCAAGGAATTAGCTTATGGATCGGATGGATATAACGAATACGATTTACTTGGAGCGGACACAGGTCAGAGATCTGACCCAACATGCAGGTCGGGAAGATCATACGTGCGGGTCGGGACGATCATACCATGGATAACAACAGAAGGGCACAGGTCAGAGATCCGACCCAACATGTAGGTCGGCGGACACAGGTCAGAGATCTGATCCAACATGCAGGTCAGGGAATTATACAGGTCGGGTCGATCATACCATAGATAACAACAGATGGACACAGGTCAGAGATCCAACCCAACATGCAGGTTGGCGGACACAGGTCAGAGATCTGACCCAACATGCAGGTCGGGAGATCATACGTGCAGGTCGGGACGATCATACCATGGATAATAACAGATGGACACAGGACAGAGGTCCGACCCAACATGCAAGTTGGAAGGATCATACGCGCGGGTCGGGATGATCATACTATGGATAACAATAAATGAAATCAGATCAGGGAGTGAACTCAGTGTGCTGGTCGGGAAGCCGACCCAGGGTGCAGGTCGGGAATCAATAGATCGTCGAGATGTACATACTTTGGATGACACAAACGAAGGGGGGTCCGGGAGGCCAGACGCTACATGACAAATAGACCTGCAAGGAATCGTAACCACCTGTCAGAGAACAATCATCACATGTCAGGGAATATTCTAATAGTGGGAGGCTCCTACTCCTCTGGGTTTCTCCGCCGGCCTATGAGAGAAAGCTACGTGTCGATCACCGCTAGACAGAGTTTGACACCCGACATTCCCTGACATTCGCCAGGTTCCAGAAGCCCCAGTTGCAGTATAAAAAGGGATGCTTTGTCCCTTACCCAGGTACGCTCATTCGTTATTTCTTACCAGCTTTTCTACTTTTTCTGGTTTTTCTCTTTGATTTCTGGAGAAAAAAATACCTGACTTGAGCGTCGGAGGGCCTGACCCGGGGACTTTTTCCCTGGTTTCTGGTCTCTAACGACCGTGTGATTTGTCTGAGTGTGTGCAGAACGATAGTGCCATCATCCTGAATCTTTCTTTCCTTCTGGAGACCGCCCGTGTGTACCTATCCGTCGGGTACCTCGCTGACTCAGCACCCCGTCGACTCTTCGTCAACCTTTAGCACAACAAGGCTCGTCTTTATTCGACTCAACTTCCGGACGGGATCATGTTTAATGCTCAAAAAAAAGTATTAAATGCAAAATTATACCGAATCTGATCCTATTCTAGTTTATTTAATTTACAACTAGTAACAATTTTAAACTATGTAAAAGGAAAAGCAAAAAAACACAAGCGTATCCAGGGCTGTCACAAGTTCTGTACAAGTCAGATGCGGAGCGAGTTTCTTCTTAACATGGCAGACAAACATCAAATGAACCTAAAACTGAAACTTTGTACCAGTTTGTAGACATTTTTAACTTTGACAACCTGCAACCATTTTTCAGGCAGTTTTATTCATTAGGAAGGGCGAGAAAATGTCATCGGATCCAAGGATCCCTCAGAGTATTGTTCATATGTGTTTCCATTGCAAAGTAGCAATCAAGCAAGTCAGTTTCAACTGAGGTCAAAAGGTCGATTCAGTACTCGGTAACTTAATTCTTCATAAGTAAATCGAGGCCCTTTCCACTCGCCCATAGCATAAGAAACTATATTTCTCTTGAGTGGAGCTATGTACTGAGCGCCATGTAATGCAGCAGCTCTTAGAAGGTTTATTGGTCCAAAATCAATAGAATAAGCCTTTTGAAAACCATCAAGTATTGCCATCCAAGGGATGTTTGCAGCTTTCCGTTCCTTCTCATACCTTTACAGCAGAGCAAGCTGCACAAGCTGAATGTTAAGCAAAAAGTAGGAGAAAGTAGCTGGGTCGAAATGAGATAATAAATCTGGAATGTGATGTGTTAAACCATGCATTACAGAGATTGTTTCAAAAAATGAAATGATAATGCTATCAACTATAGAAAAGAAGTGTCGGTAAATGCCACAAGTGGTGGAATCACTGCATCAGATAGATTGCTATATATCAAAATGAACTAAGGGGGCATTTGGTTTAGGAGAATAAGAGTAGGGAATGAGAATAACAATCATTGATTGTCATTGTTGATGTTTGGATTATAGGAATGAAAATGTAAATAAGGGAATGAATCCTTATAATTGGGTAATGACTCATTCTCATGTCTCTCCCCTTCAATGAGTCATTATCCTATTTTCAACAATCAAAATATTTCCTTATTCCAAAAATATCCTGGACCAAAAACTAAATTTTCCCCCCTTAAAATCAAATATCAAAATATATTTAATTAATTTTTATTTCATATCACTTTCTCTTTCCTTGTTCTCTCTCAACATATTTTCTTTCTCCTCATTTTATCACTCACTTTCTCTCTCCTTAATTTCTCTTATCACACTTTCCTTTTTTTTTTTTTTCTCATTACACTTTCTCTCTCATCACACTTGCTCTCTCCTTAATATCTTTCATCACACTCTCTTTCCTCTTTTTTCTCATCACACTTTCTCTCTCATTATATTTTCTCCCTCCTCAATCTCTCACATCACACTCACACTTTCTATTTTCTTTTTTCTCATCACACTTTCTCTCTCATCATACTTTTTATCTCATCACACTTTCTCTCTCCTCAATCTCTCTCATCACATTCTCTCCCTTTTTTCTCAACACACTTTCTCTCTCATCATACTTTATCTCTCATCATGCTTTCTCTCTCCCCAATATCTCCCATCACATTCGCTTTCATATTTTTTCTCATCACACTTTCTCTCTCATCACACTTTCTCTCTCATAATACTTTCTCTCTCTTCAATTCTCCCATCACACTTTCTCTCTCATCATACTTTCTCTCTCATAATACTTTATCTGTCCTCAATCTCTCCCATCACACACTCTCTCATCTTTTTTCCTCATTACACTTTCTCTCTCTTCATCCTCTCTTATTATATTTTCTCACTCATCATATTTTTTCTCTCATCGTATTTTCATGCTCTCTCCCATCATACTCTCTTTTCTCATTTTCTCTCATCGTACTTTCTCTCTCTTCATTCTTTTCTATCATACTTTCTCTCTCATTATTCTTTCTCGTCATATTTTTCTTTCACATTTAACTTTCTCTCACATCTAATTTTTTCTCTTATTTTCATTTAAGGGTAAAAAAAAAATTTTGATTGATTCCGATAGAAAATATTCAACTAACCAAACATTGTTTTTAAAAGTGATATCCATGCCCATACCTATTCTCATTCCACAATATTATGATTTTCATTTCGATTCCTATTCCTAGGAAGGAATCAAATGCCCCTTAAGATATTAGTGCGTAGACAGAATTACATGTAAATATAAAGTTTGATGAAGTTTGGTCCATTTATTTTGAAGACTGCAATGATTGGACAGGATACTTACATCAGCAAAGTCAGTGCCCATTGAAATGCCTTCAGAAATGACGTTAGTCAAGGTTGATGCATCTCTGAATCTTAAGTTCACACTGTTGGATATAATTGTCTCTATTTGATGGGTTTATTTGTAAGTTGCACACGTAAATACGATATGAACCTTTTAAAGTAATCTAACTTATGTCTAGTGAGTTTCGGATAATTGGATATGGATCTCATATGTGTAGAACCTATAGTCCTGCATCTATTATCATCTATTTGCTGATAATAGATATTTAGTATATATGGATTTATAGTCCCACATTTATTATCATCGATGGACTAATAATATATGTGCATTATATAATAGGTTGGTCCCCAGAGGATTGTTGGATCGACGAACTCTGCACGAAGAACCATGACAATTCCGCTGCATTCATGTTCTTTGTAATTATAGTATTTATTTCCCTATGCCGTATTTTCGATGAAATGAAGATCCATGCTCATATGTTTTTGTTTTTCCTATACGAATTCTTACTTTGATTATCTAGAATTCATGCGGTTTAGGTTTTACGAGAACCATCAATTGGTATCAGAGCCAAGGTTTTGTTTCGTCGTTTTCATTGGCAATAAAGTTTAGGTTTTTCGTCGATTTTTTATTTGTATGCTAGATTAAGTCTTTCTTAGTTAATACAATTTTTTTTAATCGTCAAAAATCATATAAGAGAAAACTAGGATAGACTTGTTTTTCGAGATTTTCGTATTTCTATAAAGAATACGAAGAACAAAGAAAATCGTCACCGTTTAACCTAATTTTAGGCAAAATTGTGATGGTTTAATCGATTACTTTGGTCTAACAATTAATTGCCGAGTCTAAAATTTTGAACAGAAATAATTAAAATTCAAATAATTAATAGCCTTAAACTCGCGGCTACGTTAATTTTAATCGATTAAGTTTATTTTAATCAATTAATATTATTTTTTATTAATTAAGTTTTTTTTCTTTTTTTAAATACTATTTCATGTATTAAAAAAAAAACTTGAAACAGTATTCAAAAAAATAAATACATACTGTTTCGTTGAAATATTCGAAAAATAAAATAAAATAAAATATACTGTTTCGTTAAAACAGTATAAAGAAAAAAAAATTTAACTTATAAAAAAATGCATTAATTTTTTTTAATGCATGAAAAGATATTCAATAGTATTAAATAATTTAATATTATTTAATTATAATTATAAAACTCTAAGCTTTAGCTTCTTATGGAAGAGTTCTATGTATAATCATGTAGTTGCATATAGTAAATTTTCGAATCGATTAGAATAATCGATTGGATCTACCAATCGACTACCATAAGGTATCAATCGATTAATAACCTAATTTCATATTGTTAAGGCTGATTAAATAATTTCTATTTGAATTAAGTTCTTAGTATTTTCTTGGGTCTATCTACACAACGTGCTATTAAGTTGAACTAATGTGTCGGCCCAAAGGCAGACACCTTAAGTAGGTTTAGTGCATTTTGTGTTGATAGACGTATATCTATGCTAAAAGTAATCGGCCCAAATGAAGGTTACTTTTATGCCAGATATATGCATAATGTAGCTTACAACTATAGAACAAAATATTTTTTTGTTCAGATCATGCACACAATATGTTGGCCCAAAGGAAGACATATTATGTGGCCGATTAAGGTCGTTGTAAGGTATGGACCAAAATATAACTCATATAAAGTATCATATTATGCGCACAATGGGTCGGCCCAAAGGAAGACACATTGTGTGGCCAATTAAAGTTTGCGTTATATTAGAAAGTATTGCTAACAAATAATGTATCAGCCCAAAGGAAGACACATTATGTTGTACTTGGTATCTCATAAAGAGCCCATTTATATGCATTTAAAATTTTATTTTATTTGCATAATTTTATATTACTTAATATGTTCTTGGCTTTAGTAAAATCGTGAGCTTAAATAAATTTCTCTCTTTAATTTCAGTGTAATCTGTAACTGTCAGCATTAATAACATCCCAACACTAACTGGTTCGAATTTTGCTGAATGGAAAGAATACGTAACCGTAGTCTTAGGCTGCATGGACTTAGACTATGCATTAAGGAATGATCGTCCTGCACCTCTGACCAGTGCTAGCACTATAGAGCAGAGGGCTGAATTTCAACTGTGGGAGAAATTAAATCGCATGTGTCTAAGTATCATGAAGCTTTCCATATCGGCACCAATAAATGGCTCAATAACGGAGGGAGAAGATGCTAAGAGTTTCCTAAACCAATTAGCATACCGATTCACCTGAAATGAAAATGTCGAGACTACCACACTTCTTACGAAGTTGGTAACCATGCGGTATAATGGTAAAGGAAACATAAAGGAGTACGTTATAGAGATGTCCAATATAGCGACAAGTCTGAAAGCACTAAAACTCGATATATCTAAGGGTATGTTAGTACATTTCATCTTGATGTCTCTGCCTGCACGGTTCACTTCTTTTAAGATATCGTATAATACTCAAAAGGAAAAGTGGACATTGAATGAGCTTATTGCTCAATGCGTACAAGAGGAGGGGAGACTAAAGATTGAGACATCTGAGAGTGCTCACTTAGCATCTGGTTCTCAAAGTACGAGCAAGAAACGAAAGAGGATCAACAACAAAGGAAAAGGAAAACAAACTGCAGATTCTGGAGGCAATGACCATAAGGAGCACAAGAAGCAGAATAAGGAATCCACTTATTTCTTTTGCAAGAAGAAAGGTCATATGAAGAAAGACTGCCCCAAGTACGCCAACTGGCGTGTAAAGAAAGGTAAACTTCTCAACTTTGTTAGTTCGGAAGTCAATCTAGCTATTGTACCCACTAGCACTTGGTAGATAGATACCGGTGCTACTACTCACATAAGTGTTACTATACAGGGTTGTGTCAGGAGCCGACTTCCGCTTGATGGTGAAATATACATCTATACAGGAAATGGAAAGAAGGCTAAAGTCGAGTCTATTGGTGTTTTTAGACTTTGTTTAGGAACTAATGCTTTTCTGAATTTAGAAAATACATTTATTGTGCCGTCTTTTCGACGGAATTTAATTTCAATTTTTTGTCTGGACAAATCAGGTTATTCTTGTTCATTTAGTAATGGAATTTTTAGTATTTTCTTTAATTCAGTGTTGGTTGGCAATGGTTACTTGGTTAATAAGTTTTATAAATTGAACACCTTTACTCCTACAGTTGACAACTTGATAATGCATAGTATAGGTACGAAACGTAAATTGACTAATGAGAATTCTTCCATGTTGTGGCATAGGCGTTTAGGACATATATCCAAACAACGTCTAGAAAGGTTAATGTCACATGGAATTCTCGATTCCCTTGATATGTCAGACTTTGATGTCTGTATAGAGTATATCAAGGGGTTCATGTTGTGGCATAGGCGTTTAGGACATATATACAAACAACCTCTAGAAAGGTTAATGTCATATGGAATTCTCGATTCCCTTGATATGCCAGACTTTGATGTCTGCATAAAGTGTATCAAGGGGAAGACTACTAACAAAAGGAATAAGGGGGCTAACCGTTGTAGTAATGTTTTGGAGCTAATACATACGGATATTTGTGGGTCATTCCCCAAGGCATCTTGGAATGGACACACATATTTTATTAGCTTCATAGATGACTATTCGAGATTTGGCAATCTGTACCTTATTCATGAGAAATCACAATCTTTGGACATATTCAAAATTTTCAAAGCCGAAGTTGAACTTCAACTAGGTAAGAAAATTAAAGTTGTCCGATCCGACCGTGGAGGTGAATATTACGGTCGATATGATGGATCGGGTGAACAACGTCCAGGACCTTTTGCGAATTACCTTGCTTAGTGTGGAATTGTGCCTCAATATACCATGCCTGGTACACCCAGTCAGAATGGCGTAGCTGAGCGTCGCAATCGAACCCTAAAAGACATGGTAAGAAGTATGATGACTTTCACTTCTCTACCAGAGTCCTTGTGGGGTGAAGCACTCAAGACTGCAATTTACCTACTCAATAGAGTACCTAGTAAAGCAGTAACTAAAACCCCATTTAAGATGTGGACGGGTAAGAAGCCTAGCATTAGGCACTTACACGTCTGGGGTTGTCCAGCTGAACCTTGGCCTTACAAGCCTAATGAAATGAAACTGGACTCAAGAACGGTTAGCTGTAATTTTGTAGGATACTCTGAAAAGGCAAGAGGATATAAATTTTATGATTCCTCTAATAGATCCTTCTTCGAAACGGGAAAGGCCAAGTTCATTGAGGACAGTGGGAGTGATAAAATCAGGGAAATATCTTTTGAGGAATGCGATGACAATCCTCTTGTGGTTACTACTAGTGCGATCAGTAGCGGTATGATTACCATACCGCATATTATGGGTATCACACATCCAGTAAGTGTAGTGAACCAAGATATTCCCATGACATCTCCAATGCAATTGGAGGAACCTTCCACTGAAATTGAAGTATTGCTTCATATTGATGAGCAAGTACCTCAACCACCTCAAATACAAGTGCCTTTAAGGTGATCCACAAGGGAACGGAGAAGCACGAATTCTCGTGATTATTTTTATCTACAAGAGCATGACTTTGACATAGAGTTGGAAGGTGATCCTACATCTCTCCAAGAAGTCAAACAATGCTCTGATCCTGAAAGGTGAATTAACGCCATGCAAGAAGAGTTGAAGTCTATGGCGGACAATGACGTTTGGGAACTTGTCGAATTGCATGAAGGAAAGAAGCCCGTTGGTTGTAAATGGATATTTAAAACCAAGCGGGATTCAAGGGGTAATGTCGAAAAGTATAAGACTCGTCTTGTTGCCAAGAGATTCACTCAAAAAGAAGACATTGATTACAAGGAGACTTTCTCACCTGTGTCAATGAAAGACTCCCTTAGGGTAATCATGGCATTTGTAGCTCATTATGATTTAGAGCTATATCAAATGGATGTAAAGATTACATTCCTCAATGGAGACATAGAGGGGTCTATATATATGGTGCAACCAGAGAACTTTGAGTCTAACGACTCAAAGCACCTATTATGTAGATTAAAGAAATCCATTTATGGTTTAAAACAGGCATCCCATCAGTGGTACCGGAAATTTGATCAAGTGGTTACCTCATTTGGATTTAAAGAGTACCTTGTTGATCAGTGCATATATGTCAAGTTCAGTGGGAGCAAATTTGTTATACTTGTTTTGTATGTGGACGATATATTGCTTGCGAGCAATAATAAGGGTATGTTGCATCAAACCAAGTCATTTCTATCTGGTAATTTTGAAATGAAAGATCTTGGTGAAACATCCTTTATTTTAGACATACAGATCTATCGTGATCGTTCAAGAGATATTCTTGGACTTTCACAACAGGACTATATTGAAAAGGTGCTTATAAGGTATGGTATGCAGAACTGTACACCCGGTGACACACCTGTGTCAAGAGGTGACAAGTTCAGCTTGCAGCAGTGTCCACGGCTTGAACATGAAATAAAGGAGATTGAGCAATTCCCATATACGTCAGCAGTGGGAAGTCTCATGTATGCACAAGTTTGTACTCGACCAGATATAGCATTTATAGTGGGGCTGTAAGGCAGATTTGTTAGTAACCCAGGATCGTTATACTGGAAAGCGGTAAAGAGAGTGATGCTGTATTTGCAAAGAACCAAAGGACATATGCTCACGTATCGGAGATCAGATCATCTGAAGGTGATTGGATATTCAGACTCCGATTTTGCTAGATGCTTGGATAGCAGAAGATCTACTTCGGGCTATATCTTTATGCTTGCTGGAGGGGCTATATCTTGAAGGAGCGTCAAACAGATGTTAGTAGTCACTTCTTCTATGGAGGCAGAGTTAGTAACATGCTATGAAGTATCCAATCATGGGATTTGGCTGCGGAACTTCATCACAGCATTACAGATAGGGGTGTAATCGAGCCGAGCCGAACTCTTGGATGTTTGAATTTGGCTCATTTATAATCGAGCCGAGCTCGAGCTTTATTTAACGAATATATTAATAGCTCACGAGCTTATTCAAGCTTTTATCGAACCTAAACGAGCTTAATAAATATAAATTATAAATTTAAATATTCATTAAAAATTAAATTATATATTTTAAAAAAATTATAATATTCTTATTAAAATTTATAATTTTATTCTAATAAATAAATTTAATATATATGTCTATGTTTTTCATAAATAGAGTTTAAAATCTATAAATTTAATATCAAAGCTATTATTATTTTTATTTAAAAATTGATTCATGAACTTAATGAACATGTTCACGAGCTAACGAGCCGAATATTGTGAAGCTTGAGATTGGTTTGTTTATCTTAACAAGCCTAATTAAACAAGCTCAAACAAGCTTTTATCGAATCAAGCTTCGAATAGCTCACGAACGGCTTGGCTCATTTACACCCCTAATTACATATTGTTGATGGTATTGACAGGCCACTGATGATCTACTGTGATAACAAGGCCGCAGAACTTTATGCCAAGAGCAACCGTAATTCGTCGACATCTAAGCACATTGACATCAAGTTTCTAGCGGTTAAAGAAAGAGTTCAAAGTTGTCAGATTATGGTAGAGCATATCAGCACAGATTCCATGTTGGCCGATCCACTCACCAAAGGCTTGGTGCCTAAGGTGTTTCATGCGCATGTTGTCGATATGGGAGTCCTTCTTATGAAAGAAGAACTCATCTAGTGGGAGTCTGTATTTGTTTTATTGCTCTATATTTGATAATAAAGACAAACATTTTGTTTTGATTATTGTACGTACTTAAAGTTCAAAACACTAATGAGAATTTATATGTTTGTTTGACACTCTGACTGTGATATCATCATTTACTACTATTGTTTAGTATTTGGTGTTTATAAATATGATAAAGATTTCTTTTGGAATCATAAAGTTGATCATGATTTGCTATTGCAGTTTAGCATAAAGTATTTTGCAAATATGATCTGACCTCTTTTGAGGTCATCTTAAGACCAGTTGGAAATTGACATATATTTATCACATTTCATGTAATTTCCACTCTACACATCCACATCTTGATCTATGTCATTAATGATATTAGTATTGTGATTACTGTTGGGGCTTGCTATGATCATATACAATACTTACGACCTCTTTAGTCCTATACCTATAAAATTAATGAACCGGATTGTTTACAGGGGTATTTTATACCAATAAAGTTTGATATCAACTAAAGTTTTACTTGTATTTCACATACAACTCACATATAGCCCAAGTGGGAGATTGTTGGATATAATTATCCCTATTTGGTGGGCTTATTTGTAAGTTGCACACGTGAATACGATCCAAACCCTTTAAAGTGATTTAACTTATGTCTAGTGGGTTTCGGGTAATTGGATGTGAATCTCATATGTGTAGAACCTATAGTCCCGCATCTATTATCATCTATTTGCTGATAATAGATGTTTAGTATATATGGATTTATAGTCTCACATCTATTATCATCGATGTGCTGATAATGGATGTGCACTGTATAATAGGTTGGTCCCCAGAGGATTAGGTGAATCTTGAGACGTCTCTTCGTTCCCCATTGACGAAGAGAATCCGGCACCGTCAACTCTAACTCCTCCGGAAGGCCAACCTTCTCCTCCTTCTTCTTCCATAGGATTGTTGGATCGACGAGCTCTGCACGAAGAACCATGACAATTCCGCATTCAGGTTTTTTGTAATTACAGTATTTATTTCCCTATGTCATATTTTCGATGAAACGAAGATCCATACTCATATGTTTTTATTTTTCCTATATGAATTATTACTTTGTTTATTTAGAATTCATGCGATTTAGATTTTACGAGAACCATCACACACCCTGACCAGCTAAAGGATGTACAGCATGTGCGGCGTCACCTATAAGCACAAACTGTCTTGATGAATACTCAAGAGAATGCATTAGTGACAAAGGAAAAGCCATTCTTTCAGAAACCACATTGATCACTTTTGGAGGTGCCTGAAAGCTTTCTTTTATTGATGTTGTCCCTGATCCCCATGGCAATCTCCCAATGTAATTATCAAGAAAGTTTGATTGTGGATGCGGACCATAACCACAATCTAATGCATAGTTCACAGCTTTTACAAAATCATCCTCAGACATCAATTTGTGCCGATTTGCCTCATTAGAGCTCATTGTCCACACTATAGTACTAAAGAGCAATAATATGCTCGAGGAAAAAAATTCAAGGAAAAATTTAAGAATAGACACATAAAGTCATGATTTATCATTTTATTTTTTGTGGACCCCATTATTTTATATGTCTATCCTTAAATTTTTTTCCTTAGCATATTATTTTTCTTCAAAATTGTTCCCGATAGGCAAAAGTGCAATTGGACCAGATGGAAGGAATCTTTGCCACGCACAATGGTTTTCCCCAGTGTGCTCAACTGTACATATAAGTCCACTTTGTGAATAGTCCCACCCAGTTGTTTTAATTCCTGCCATCTCCCTAACACGAGACTTTGCTCCATCAGCTCCAACCTACAGAGATGACAAATGAGTATTATGGAATGCTCATTGACAAAGACGAGTGTAAGCCAAGCAGAATAAGAAAATCGGAAGCTTTGCCGCTCACGCCTTACAGTATCTCATTCAAGCTAAAGTACAAAAACAACAGCAAGTGAGAGCCCAGAATCAGGGGAAGATGTATTGACAATTACTAGGGATGTAATTGAGTCGAGTCGAGTCGAACTCTTGAATGTTTGAGCTTGGCTCGTTTATAATCGAGCCGAGCTCGAGCTTTATTTAACAAATATATTCATAGCTCATGAGTTTATTCGAGTTTTTATCGAGCCTAAACGAGCTGAATAAGTATAAATTATAAATTTAAATATTCATTAAAAATTAAATTATATATTTAGAAAAAATTATAATATTCTTATCAAAATTTATAATTTTATTCTAATAAATAAATTTAATATATTTGTTTATATTTTTCATAAATAGAGTATAAAATCTATAAATTTAATATCAAAACTATTATTTTTTTTAATTTAAAAGTTGATACATGAGCTTAACAAACGTGTTCACGAGCTAACGAGCCGAGTATTACGAAGCTTGAGCTTGGTCTGTTTATCTTAACGAGCCTCATTAAACGAACTCAAACGAGTTTTTATCGAATCGAGTTTCGAATAGCTCACGTGTGGCTTGGTTCATTTACATTCCTAACAATTACCACCAACTTTGAATAAATGTGCTGCCCATCACTCAGCTCCAGTCTAACTAAACTTTGCAGATGCATTGGTTCTGCAGTTTCTTCTGAATTATTGGTTCTAGACTTGTCCAGTGTTGACTGACCACTGGATACTCCAGAAGGTGAGCTTCTTGCTGAGACAGTCATTGAAATTAGTTTGGCAGGGATGAATGTTTTTTTAAAGTCCTTTTCCTGCTAAAGAGAAACCACTTGAGGAAAGATTAGCAAACAAGCAACGCAACTTTCCAAAGCAAACATAAGGAGGGAACTGTAAAAACGTGAGAAGCAATTCAGAGGATTGAACAAATAGCAAAACTCCATGACAAGTAGCAAGATGTTATTTCATGCAACAGTTAATCTAATGGAGGAACAAAGTGTTCATTCTAATATTTTCTCATAATCAATCATATCTCCAATTTTCCCAACTTTACACGACCACAATACTGAATTACCTGTGATCCAATTGTCAATTAGCCTCAAGTAACCCACTGCTAGCTCCAAGAACTTAGTATTTGACAATGCAATTACAAACATTCCGTTGTGCCAATTGCAGATACCAAGTTGAGGTTATTGCGTCACCAAATCCTCCTGGATTATAACATGCTTAATCTATCTTTTGGAATCTCTAGTTTTCAATATATGAATTTTCACAGTTTACCATCCAGTTGAGTTTCTACCTTCAGTTAGATTACTATAATCAAGCGCCAATATGGCAAAAGAATATCTACAATATTTGTAATCAGAGCCCATATTTGCCATGGGAAAATCTATTTCACCATTTTTATTTCTAATCACTAAGCTGTTCAATTGGATGCTAAGAATAAGCTCAAGAGATTAAAAAAAAAAATGTATATAGACAGTGTGTATACAATTTTGATACCCTACACAACTTACTCTAAGCGGCGGTGAGCGACAGCCTACGTGGCCACCTGACGTGGCCTAAACTTGAATTTTTTAATACCTCTCTCATCTGCATGCAACTCTTTTCTCTCTCCTCCATGCAAGTCTCTCTCCTCCATGCAAGTCTCTCTCCTGTATGTAAGGTGGTGCTAGTTTTTACAAACCAACACCCACGTGGTGCTGACCAACTCTAACATACTGGTCTTTAAAGACTAGCAACAGTACGTTGGTGTTGGTTTGCACAGTTGGTCTTATGTTGGTACTGATTTGCGCAAACCAGCACCACTGTTGGTGTTGGTCTTTAAAGACCAACACGTTGAAGTTGGTTTTTACCACGTTGGTGCTGGTTTTTAAAAAACCAGCATCATCTTGCATGCAGGAGAGAGAAGAGAGTTGAATGCAAATGAAAGATATTAAAAAATTCAAGTTTAGGCCGCGTCAAGTGGCCATGTAGGCTGTCGCCCACTGCCGCTCAGGGTTAGTTAGGCTGGGTATCAAAAAGTGTCTAACAATTAATATTTTACTCGACCGTTAGTCATTGATAGATCAAAGATATATCTTTCTTTGACAGAAAAAGCATGAAGATTCATTTGATCTTGATCCTTCTGGAGCAAAAAAAAAACACTATACTAGATCTGCACGAACCTCTTATTAATATATATAAATGACTTCTTTTTATTAATAGATGAGTATTACTATATGTATATTCAGGTGCACGGTGTGTGCATCAGTACTCCAGTGCATTTCTTCCTCTGATTCAAAATAAATATGTTTCTGTACCGCCTCTTTAAAATAAAAAGGTGAACGTTTCCGCACAAATTTAAGACTTCTGATTCTACATATTGATTATTTTAAACTAAAAACAATCTCTTTAGTAGAATATTTACATTATATATACACACTAATGACATATCTTCCTAGCAATGGTGCCTCTAAGTATGTCTCATCAGTAGAAATTTTTGCTCATGGAAATATGAAGGTCTATATTGAGAGCATCATTGGTTCATGTAGCATCAAAGTGAAATCAACTCCATAATATTCCATGAGCTAGATTAGCATTGTATAAGGACATTTGGAATTGAAATTGATTTCGACACATGATATCTCAGTTGACCATTTGGTATTGAAGGACATTTGATATTGAAGCTGAATTTGGACTTGCAGAACTAAAACTGGAATACACCCGAAGCTCTAATGTGACTGATCACTATAAGATAAATAGAACCATAGTAGAAGAAGACTTTGAGCATGAGGAACTCAATAAGACTCGATCACAGATATACATTCGCTAACCATGATTTGGCCCATATCTGATGGCTATTGCTTCCTCTTTCTAACAAAGCCTCAAACAACACATAGCACAGTATTACTGCTCCTTAGGTGCCTTTTTCTCACTTGCATATACCCTAATTAACCCATTTTAGGATTGGCAACGAGATTCTCGACTGGTACCATTATTCCTCAACAATATCCATTAAGATCCACTCTATCTCAGCATGCACTAGAGTCCGGTGACATTCCCTCTAGCTTGGCTGATACCACCTGAAGCGTATGGAATACAAATTGGTACCTCAACATATTAGTTGACAAAGGGAGGCAAATGTTACAGATAACTTATTACAACAATGCCGATTTTAATCAGTAAGCATAATGGTAGGTTGAAAATTCTGTCTGCCAATTGAAAAGAAATGGCCAATACATGAAAGCTGTGAACAAATTAACAACACTCATAAAAATACGAGACATCTTCACGTGGTAGGAGAAATCATTCAATTTTCACATCTATATATAATGATGAGAACTAAGATTGACATTACTTGGCTAGAGAGTTAGAAGCTTCATCACTCATGTATATTTTTGTCAGTTTCTCTCTTTTGTCTCCTTCCTATCTTTCCATCGAAGTAAACCCACTTAAATTTATGATTGCAGCTATAGACATAAAAGTTCTTTAAGATGATCAAAAAGTATTAACCAAAATGAAAACCATACCTGTAAAGATAACAAAAGAGAGTTGCAAAGGACCTTGTTTTCCACCACACAACTACAAGAAATAACAATAAAATCATTATCAGATATTATAGCTTTATTTTTTGAACATTAATACTAAGAAAAAACAATCATACCCAAGATATTCTTTTCCTACATCTCTGGCACAATATCTTGTATAACCCAAACCGGTATAATCCCATACCTATGGAAAAGTGGATACATAATCATACCTCAAATAAAGGAAGCTTTTCAAATTTACAGTTTTCATATCTGGTTTATATGATCAGTGATAGGAGATGAAATTATCATAAGACAAGTTTGATACTTGGAGTATCATAATAGAAACATTTCCTATTGGTTTGGACTAAGGAAAGAATATTTCTAAGGATTAACAAAAAGAGTAATAAAGCAGGGAAATATAAACCTGGAATGAAATGTTTAAGTGGAGATTAATAAAAAATGCCAGATTGATTAGATAAAAAAACTATCAATGCTAATGTACATATTTCTGCCTAGCAAACCAGTAGCACAAATATTAGGCTGTCATGGATATATTTTTACTATCTACAAAAATGCAGAAAATCTAATAGTTGATGATATAGATTAGGTATGACAGCATATATTACATTCTTGTTTTGTAACTCAATTCATGTGAATAACTGAGTAAGTATATGCAGAATATCCTCTGTTGATACATGTACACGGAGAATGTTAGTAAAGTTTTTTTTTTTTGAAACATCCACAATATGGCATGATCTTGTAATCTCAACTTATTTGGGATGTCTACTATATAAACATCTCTCTATTGAACTCTATGCAAGACCATCATGGAAATATTCGGATGATTTGTAATCCCTAACTTATCCAACATATGCACAAGTCTTAATGTTGCATCTGATGAAGTCATATTAAGTTCATCTGCAGTTGACAAATAAGCATGATTTTGGTAAACAGTAGGAAACAATTGACGGTGTACAACTCAAGCAATTTCAAATTTTCAATGGACGCAATCTTAGATGACAAGAGTTGCAGTTAGAGCTTTTTTACCTGCATTTGATCGAAAAAAGCATGCCTTTGGTGTTTAACATGCTCCCAAGCACCAATATGCAATATCTGGAATTTTGGATACATTAGCATAAAAAAAAACAGTTGCAATGTTCAAATCACTTAGCTAGAGATAGGTAAGTCCTAGTTCATGGTTATGCAGATTATGAAATATATGATCAATTCAACAAAATGTAATATAAAAAGAAAACAAATTTAAGAAAAATGACAATCCTAAAAATGCTAAAAAAAGGATACTGAATTAGTGAGATTGACCTGTTAATTGGTCGAAGCAATATTGAGAATTATAAAAGGTAGGTGCAAGCTACTTACAAATTATGGGGAAGAACGTATTATTACCTTTATTGATCAATCAATATAATAACCAAGACATACAAAGCAAACGAATTAAATTCAGCTCAAGTACCAACAATTGCTGAATAGTGAACCCCTTCTTCTCAATGCATGTTGTATCAGATCTCCATAAAAGCAAGATAAATTTTGGATGACAATTTTTTAGATATCAGAAGATTAAAAGCCAATAATGTATTTCAAACTTCCTTTACTTCAACTTCAAGTGTTTAAACAAAAAAGTCATCAAACATAATGCAAAAGATGAAATTGTGATGATGCAATAAAAAACAAGATTATTATAAAATTCCTTTTTTGAAACAAAGCAATTCAACAATGCAACCCATACATAATCCAAATTTTAAACAAAAAAAACATTTAATTAATTCTTGTTTTACTTTCTGTAATAACTCAGTTAAGCAATCATAACTAATCATTGGAGCTGATAAATAACATAATAATTTCATTGGATTGCAGCTTCTCTACAGCAAAGTGTCATTCCATCACTATGTTTCTTATTCTCTCATGGAACACTAGATTAGAAACCATAGGAGCTTGGTTGTCAAATGCAGGAGCTTGGTTGTCAAATGCAATATTGTTGGATCTTTAGATGAATGCTTTAATTGCTTAACAAATGAGTTCATTTGTAGCTCACGTCATAGCTTTATACTCTGCCTCTGCATTTGACCTATCTAAAACAGTCTACTTACTCTCTACCTGCTCTTCTAGAAGGCCATATTACCTACCAAGGGAAGATAGTAAACCTATGTGGATCTCTTGTGTGGGAGATCCTGCCTAGTCAGAATCTATTTGACAATCTAAAGGTACCTTCGATCTTGATATAAGAAACAACGATTGTCATATGACAGAGCATTAAAAAACTAAGGAGAAATCATATTCACTAGTGGTGATGTTTGGTCTTGCAAATATAAAGTAATTAGTTTCCCAACATCATTTTATGTTCCTAACCCAATGACTTTTCCATTATTAGACATTCAAATTTATAAAAGAATCAACAAATTACCCATAATAAATCAATTTCCTTAAGCACATAAGTAGATATTTCCGTATACATGTATGCCCCTAAATTGTTTGAACCAAATAAGACTACTTCTGGTAACTGCCGATATTTGGTTGAAATATGTCAATGTCCGCCTCTCTTGCCGATATAATTTTAATGCTTCCGACTGCAATAAGAAAATACTCTTCTAATAACGCATATAACGAAGAAATAAAGCACTATAAATGAGAGGGATGGGCAAAAGGACAAGCACCAACAAGTGCATACAACAACAAAAAGAAATGACACTAGAGTCTAACAAGCAAAGATGCATTAATATCGTGTCCCTATGCTGATTTAAGTTCCAATAGTGTTAATCCAAGACCAATTATGAGTAATTAACCAAGATAAATTTATATATGTTTGGAAAGACTAATTTCAATAGATGTCTTTAAGTGTATTATTTAATTTAGATGATAAAAATTACAACATTGATCTCATTAAGATATTGCTAGACTCAATATAGTTAGCTATATGAATCTTTCTATGTCATTGGACTCTATCCCCTACTATATCATCATCTATATTTAAATAAATTTTATCTTACTTTATCATTTTTAACCAAGTCTTCTTTGACTTTCCTCTTCCTTATTTAGTACATGTATTTGTCATAGTTTCACATCGCCTAATTAATGTATTTATTGGTCATCTAAGTATATGTTCATATCATCTTATATGTGTTTCTCAAAGTTTTTCCTCAAATCATTTCTTAGAGTGTTCATCTTTTTATGTCCACATCCCCTTAACATCCTCATCCCTATGACTCACATTTTCTGCTCATGTGCTCGAGCCTCGAGTCATAGTCAACATTCAACTTCATATAACATAACAGACTTAATTGCCGTTTTATGAAATTTTCCTTTAAATTTTAGAGATATTACAAAAATCATCTGACGCTCTTCTTCATTACAAGCTTTCTACTTGTATCCTAGGTAAAGTAAATGTATCAACCCCTTAGCATCTTCATCTCTACGACTCTCATCTTCTGCTTATGTGCTTGAACCTCGAGTCATAGTCCAACATTTAACTTCATATAACATAGCATACCTAACCACCATTTTATAAAACTTCCTTTTAAGTTTTAGAGGTATCAAAAAAAACATCTAACGCTCTTCTTCAGTACAAGCTTCCTACTTGTATCCTAGGTAAAGTAAATGTATCAATCGATCCTAGATACTTAAAACTTTCAATACGGGTAACTCATCTTCTCCTATATTAACATTGGCACGTCTACTTCTATGAAACTGAAATTTTGTATATTCTGTCTTTATTCACTAAGCCTAAAACCTTTAATTTTCAACGTCTCCCACCAATATTCAAGCTCAGCATTTGTTCCTTGACGAATCTCATCGATCAAGACAATATAATCCACAAATAATATACACCATAATGAGTCTTGGATGTGTCCAGTGAGTGATTAGTACAAAAAGAAAAGAACTTAGAGTTGATATTTGATATAACCCTATCTTTATAAGAAAACTTCAATTAACTCACCTAAAGTCTTCAATTTTGTCATCGCATCCTCTATGTCTTCTTTGTTTTTATATAGGGGACTAAAATACTTACCCTCCGCCTTCCATTGAATAGACATTGCTTTTGTTTTCAATATAAGTTTGAGTAACTTCATAAGTCACTCAACATCCTGCTTTCTACTTCCTCAGGCACTTTCATTATCAAAAATATATCATTCAAATACCCTCCACCTTTCTTATTTGGGTAAAATCTCTTGTCTTACTCTCTCTCGCTTTAGTTATTCTATATATGTCCCTTATAAGCATTCAAAAGTTTCATTCTTGACTTCACTCACCACTCTTTCTTACCTACTGCATACTTTATTAAATTTTCTTCATTCTTAACTTGTAGGTTGTTCGTTTTCTCCTAATACATGTGCTCTTACCCTCTCCTTAAATATATTTTGCTTCCGTCCTTTAACTTCAACAACTTGATTCTAAGAATCGTCTCATCTTCCTTCTATTGACACTCTAACACTACTAACCTATGTTAAGTAATTAAATTTTCTCCAAGAATGACCTTGCAATCTTTCCAAAATTTTCTATTCTTCCTAACAATGAGAAAATCAATTTAAAACTTACTCTTCTCAGTTCTCACTTTTAAGCATAACCAAGTTTTCTTCTCTTTTCTTAAAAAATATATTAGCTATCATAAGTTCATATGTTATCTCAAAATCCAATATAATTTTTCCTTCTGCATTTCGTGTTCCAAAACCATAACCCTCATACACCTTATTATATTCCTCATTTCTTACTCCTACATGTCCATTTAAATCTCCTATTAAAATCATCTCGTTTAGCAAAATTTTTTATACTACCTCATCTAGGTCTTCCCAAAACCTATATATGGTGTCTTTATCTAATCCTACTTGAGTTGCATACATGCTAATTACATTAATAATTTCTTTTGTCGCCACTATCTTAAGAATTATAATCCTATCCTACTACTACTAATTCCTTTAATAAACTATCTACAACATAGCTACTCCATTTTTTATTTAACTTCTTGTATACCATAATTTATAATCTGAATTCTCTATTATCTTTGTCTTTTCTCCTACATATTTGTCTCCTGTGAACATAATATACTAATTCTTCTACTAATTATAATATCCAGTAACTCCATTATTTTACGAGTAAGTGTTCGTATATTCCATATTCTAAATCTAAAATAATCAGTATTCTTATAATATTTGTTCTTATCCAAGCTACTTGCATACACTTAAGTTCTCATATAAATGTAGCGATCCTTGCCAAGATGCTGCAATCGGACCATGCAATGCATTCCTTTCGAGAAATAACTTAGTATTAACACAATAGTTTGATGGGTTCATTTATAGGACATCTACATGTTTTTGATGTTGGCTAGCAGTCTAGCGCAACCCTTAACTTTTTCATTCAAGCTTAGGACTGGTATTGGTAGTTTTAATATAACCACATAATGCAAGATAACAATTCTAGTTATTAAGGAAGTTATTTTAAAATTTCAATTTAATTTACTTTCAATACATAAATTAAAGTGGAAACTCATTATATAACTAAACATTATTTGAGTTAATCTTAATGCATTTTAAAGTGTGTCAAAGCGAGTCTACACGAGGTACTGAAATTATATTGCTATATTAAAATACAAAGACTCCACCACATGATAACACTTTAAGCCTTGCCCTAGTCCACTATAAAATAAACTACATATTAGGGGCATCATGATCAAAGGTGTTCTAAAGAATAGCGAATAAAATGAAGAATTCTATTAATCATTTTTTGAAACATTACAATAACAATCCCTAACAAGCAGTACTAGAATACTTATATTTGGACAACCAAAAGAGCTAGTTGAATAGCAAAATATCATCAAAGAGAATGTGAAAGATGACGGATTTATTACCGCCACCTCTAAGAAATGAAATGGTTGCAGGACTAACTGTGCTAACCCTTGAGCTGGGTATCTCATTTTTAATGTAGTAGCTGCTCCCACCCAATGCTGGATTTGGATCAACAATGGCAACATTTAAATGCTTCGTAAAAGGTGAACTTGCTGCAAAGTCAACAATAGGAGTTCCTAGGGATGTAAGATTAATTATAAGCACCTAAGGCCCTATCAAATCTAAAACATATCTACAAATCATGACAAGTGAGAAGCTAATACTAACTGGATTTAAAATACTGATGAAGTATTGACATCCTAATTTATGCAAAATCTGGTTTTAGGCAGATCATCCATCAATCAGAAAGATAATGAGACCAATATGGACACATACAACAATGCATTTCTTGTCATCTCAGCAAACTACATCATTAAAAAGTTTGGAGGTTCTCCATACAATGGAGATAGAAAAATAAACCAAAAGCTAACCTGGAAAAGCTATATCACATTAGTAAATACCTACACAGGGCACTTGCGAGGGCCAGTCCAACCATTCCACCACCAATGATGTCTACATCAAATGGTTCAGAATTGGCGGTTACACCATAATTCTTTTCACATCCTGGACAATCACAACATAACATTACTTTCATCCTACAAAATCTTAAAAATGCAAACATAATATGAAAGATCAGATACTTAAATAATAATCATAGTATGCAGTATGAAATATACTATATACTATAGAACAAAAAAAACAACAATAATCAACCATAATCTGCAATATAAGTAACAGCAAAATAGGAGTGAAATGTAACATGCTTGAAGCTTTGAAATCTGTTTTTGGTGGCAGGAAAAAGGCCATGACAAGAAAAATATTACTGGCGAGTATGATAAGCTTTGTTAAGGAATCTGCTCTAAAGACATAGCTAAATGTGTTGATAAGCTAACATCACTTTCAAACACAGAAAAATAGAATTATTATACTAATGGAGGTGTCTGATGAGATCATCCTAATTGTGGTCAGCCGACAATTTATATAAATATTATGCTAGTTATTGTTCTCTGTCAAATTAAGCTCATTGACACTTGTCATCCAATTTATGGTTTAGTGGAAGGCAGAGTAATGGTTTAGTGACAATCTTATTAATGGATTTAGTGTCAAGTAATGATATACACTTAGGCACGTCTAATAATATCCTCCCCATCGGAGTCACTGCTATTATTTGTGCGACCGAAGGAAATCAACTATTAATTTTATTTGTCAAAAAGTTAGGTTGACAAGATAATAAAATTAATGGGTTATACCCTCCTTTTACAAATGTTGAATTTGTATACGTCCACACTATCGTGGCATACAAAATTCACGGTGTTTTAGGTGTTGGTTAATTTAAAATAGTATTGTTTGAGGAATCAATATTATTTTAAATTTAGAGTTCTGACCAAAGTTATTTTTGTGATTCTTAGGATGACTTTCAACCCATTGGCCATTATACTGAAAGAGAACAAACTTACTGGACCCAACTACATAGATGGAAAAGGAACCTGGACATTGTCCTTACTGTTGAAAGCTATAAGTTTGTACTGACTGAGACTTGCCCTGATACACCTGACGGTGACTTTACCCCAGAGGAGATTGAGTATCATAAGAAATTGACTTTACCCCAGAGGAGATTAAGTATCATAAGAAATGGGTAAAAGTTGATGAGATGGCGCGGTGTTATATTTTGGCATCAATGTAAAATGTATTGCAACATCAGCATTAAGATTTACCAACAGCTTATGATATAATGAACAATCTCAAAGAACTCTTTGGGCACCAGAGTCGGACTGCTAGGCAAGAGACAATGAGAAAATTAATGACAGCCACCATGTCTGAGGGAACACCCGTAAGGGATCATATCCTCAAAATGATGGCCTATCTGAACGAAATACAAGTTCTTGGAGGAGAAATCGATGGGGAAACCTAGGTCGATATAATTCTCCAAACGCTACCCAGAAGTTTTGAGCAGTTTTGCCTGAACTATAACATAAACAAAAGAGAGTATACGTTGGCGGAAATTTGACAGAACTACAGGCAGCAGAAGGTATATTTCGTCAAAGTTCTCAGATTCACTATGCTGAAAATGGTTCTACTTCTAAGCTGAAAGACAAGAAGAAGTAGAAACAAGTCTTTTCAGCAAAAAGAGTGAATAAACCTCAGGGACAAAAAGCTGGAATGAAGAAGCTGAAGGGCAAGTGCTTCATCTGCAAGCAGACAGGGCATTGGAAGGCAGACTGTCCTCGTAGGAACCAGAACAATAAAGGTATATCTCATGCTCTAGTAGTTGAAACATGTTTAGCGGTGTTATCTACTAGCACCTGGTGTATAGATACGGGAGCCACTGATCATGTCTGCAATTCTTTTCAGGGTTCCAGGAAACCCGGCGACTATTTGATGGAGAGATAACTGTCTACATGGACAATGCTACTAAGATGACGGCTGTTGTAGTGGGAGACGTCTACTTATCATTTGATAGGAATAGGAAATTGGTTTTAAGAAATTATCTTTATGTACCCAGTTTTAGAAAGAATTTAATTTCAGTTTCTAAACTGTATTTGGATGGATATTCAGTTTCCTTTAGTAACAATGTGGTTATAAAGAGAAATAAAGTGATTATCTGTTCTGGTGCATTGGTTGACAATTTATATATTTTAAATCCAATTTCTCCCACAAAGTAAAATATGGGAATTAATAACACATTTTCTAACTCTAATAAGAGAAAAGAACCTTCGGAAATGAACCAAACGCATCTTTGGCATCTAAGGCTTGGTCATATTAACTTAAGTAGGATTCAAAGGCTTGTAGCTGATGGACTCTTGGGTCCATTAGAGTTGGAAAACTTTCCAACATGTGAATCCTGCTTAGAAGGTAAAATGACCAAGAGACCTTTTAAGGCCAAGGGGTATAGAGCCAAAGAAGCGTTAGAATTGGTTCATTCTGATTTGTGTGGTCCTATGTCTATCCAGGCTAGAGGTGTTGGTTGCTACTCGCAAAACCTAATGGTTCCACTGTACAAAAATTTTGTACAAAGGTCTGAACCTTTTCCTAGCTACCATGTGTTCTTTTAAATTAAACTTAGATCGCCTGCGGAACTTAACACGTTTGATCCAAAGTTTAATCTATTTGTTCTTTTAGGTTTTGACTTGGATCTCCTGCGGAACTTAACACGTTTGATCCAAATCACCTAGGTTATTAATTTCATTAAATATTAGTTTCCAAAATTGGCTCCCAGTACTGACGTGGCGAGGCACATGACCTTCTTGGATATGGGAACAACCACCACCGACTAGACAAAGCCTTTTAAGGAAAGTTAATATTTAATTTCCTTAAATAACTTTAGGTCAACCGAAAAGAACAATCAAATCACAAGGAAAAGAAAAAACAAAAAGAACACAACATCGAAAACAAATTCGAAATACTAGAATCGTATGCCTCTTGTATTTAGTATTATTTCCTAAAATAACTAGTATGATGCGGAAAGGAAAAATACTAGTTATACCTTTTAGAAAGACCTCTTGATCTTCTACCGTATTTCTCTTCTAACCTCGGACGTTGTGTGGGCAACGATCTTCCGAGATGAGAAACCACCAAAACACCTTCTTCTCCTTTCTTCAAGTTTCGGCCAAGCACAATGCTTCCAAAAGATGAAGATCTTTTTCCACCAACCAAGCTCCAAGGGATGTAAGCTTTCTCTCCTTCTTCTCCAAGCTAAAATCCGGCCACCACTTGATCTCCAAGGAGGAAGAGAGGTTCGGCCACAAGGATGGAGAGAAGAGAAGGGAAAGGGCCAGCCACACCAAGGAAGAAAAGAGGGAGAAAAATAATAGAGTCGTTCACCCATGAAGGCACCTCTACCCCCTCTTTTATAATCCTTGGTCTTGACAAATAAGGAAATTTAAATAAAAACTTCCTTAATTCTTTTGACATGAAAAGGAAATATTTATTTAATTAAAAATAATTTTTCTCTTCTCAATTTACAATGGCCGGCCATATACAAATCTCCAAGCAAATACAATTTTAAACACAAATTAAAACTTCCTTATTTGCTTCGGAAATTTATAAAATTTTTCAATAATTTTTATCCCTTCATGATTGGTTAATAAAAAGGAAATTTTATAAATTAAAATATTTCTTTTAAACATGTGGATAATTTTCCAAAAAGAAAAGTTATCTCTAAAAATTAAAATCTCTTTTCAAACTACAAATAAGGAAAGATATCAAATCTTTTCTTAATCTTTTGTAGAAACTAATAAAAGAGAATTTTTAATTTTTAAACTTTCTTTTAAATCATGAACATGATTAAAAAGGAAAGTTTTTACCAAAATTAAAATCAACCTTTTAATCTACAAATAAGGAAAGAGATTTAGCTCTTCTCTTAATCTTTTGTAGAATCTTATAAAAGGAAAGATTTAAAATTTTAAACTCTCTTTTAAATCATGTTATCCACATAAGAAAAAATTTAAAAAATAAAAATCCTTTTATTTTAATTTGGGCCGGCCACACCAAACTTGAACCCAAGCTAGGGCCGGTCACCTTGAAGCACCCATGAACCAAACTTTGGCCGGCCCTAGCTTGGTCTCCAAGCTAGCTTGGCCGGCCCCTATGGGATGGGTAAGAAGGTGGGTATAGTACTCTATAATTAAGTGGCTACGATAGGGACTGAGAGGAGGAATTGGTTTTAGTCTCCCGATGAAATTAAGCATCCCGTGTTCGCCCCGAACACACAACTTAACTTCATCAATAATAATTCATTCCACTAAAGAATTATTATTGAACTACCGCACCAATCCCAAATTACATTTTGGGCTCCTTCTTATTATGAGTGTGTTAGTCTCCCTGTGTTTAAGATGTCGAATGTCCACTAATTAAGTAAGTTACTGACAACTCACTTAATTAATATCTAGCTCCAAGAGTAGTACCACTCAACTTCATCGTCATGTCGGACTAAGTCCACCTGCAGGGTTTAACATGACAATCCTTATGAGTTCCTCTTGGGGACATTCTCAACCTAGATCACTAGGACACAGTTTCCTTCTATAATCAACAACACACACTATAAGTGATATCATTTCTCAACTTATCAGGCTTATTGATTTATCGAACTAAATCTCACCCATTGATAAATTAAAGAAATAAATATCAAACATATGTGCTTGTTATTATATTAGGATTAAGAGCACACACTTCCATAATAACTGAGGTCTTTGTTCCTTTATAAAGTCAGTATAAAAGAAACGACCTCAAATGGTCCTACTCAATACACTCTAAGTGTACTAGTGTAATTATATAGTTAAGATAAACTAATACCTAATTACACTACGACCTTCCAATGGTTTGTTCCTTTCCATCTTGGTCGTGAGCTACTGTTTATAATTTATAAGGAAC